>NC_067125.1:26732811-27355369 GCF_021347895.1 Acanthochromis polyacanthus
GTGAAAACCCCAGCCAGCTGGTTGGCACATCCCCTGAGTACCTTTCCCAGTATTCCGTCAGAACTAGCAACTTTCTTGGGGTTTACGGTCCTCAGCACCCGTCTCACTTGGAGCTCCCAGCAGCAACCAGCTCTCCATACTCACACAGTGGATCCTGACAGAGGAGGAACGTCACTGGATCAGCACCAGTGTGATGATATCTACAACATATATCTATATAATGACACTGTAACAAGTTCCTGTAGTTTTTACAGTAATTTTACTGTAAAATGACCAAATATCTACTGTAGAACCAGTTTACAGTACGTTGCTGTAGATCTGCAATGCATCATGGGTAAAATTCAGTGAGAGGAATTCAGTGAGAGGCTAAATTTACAGTAAAGATGTTTTTTTACTGTAAATCACATTACAGTAATTTTTTTGGCCTTTCATGGCTTTATTGATAGGTGCAGTGGAGACAGACAGGAAATGAGGGAAAAGACAGGCAGCAAAAAGACACAAGGTGGAATGAACACGGTCTGCGTTTAGATACAGCTGTATAGTAAACGCTGACATCCATGTTTACAATAGAACGGGGACATCCATAATACATGCATACATAATACATGCACAATGCAGCGCCGACGTTCGTCCGTGTTCCGCGCTCCAGTCGGAAGGTGATTTTTGTTGCATTGCACGCTCACTTCCACTGACGTATCGTCCTCAGACGACTCGTCGACGCGTCATTAGTTGCAGCCCTACTTGAGACAGTAATATTTGTTGTTTTTTGCACGTGATACATGCTTAAAGTTATGGTTCTAACGTCAAAATATTTGAAACTGTGAACTATTTTTTTCTTACATTGTATTTGGACTGCATTTAAGGCTATATTACAGAGTTTTATGGATATAGCAGAAGTAGAAGTGGTAGTTTTCTTGCTGTTGTGGTGCACGACAACTGAGTGACTAAAGAGGAAACACTGAATATGATTCATTGTATTACATTGCATTCATTAATATTATATAGGGTGCCGTGTGTAAAGCAGCTCATACTAAAAAGACAGCAACATTTTGTCACATTTAGCTTCAAACCATGTACAAACAAGTGGTGTGATTTTTTTCTGGTGACCTTTTACAACATTTATTGCAATATTTCTCATCTTAGAAATATCTTAAATAGTTTAATGTAAGTATTAAATGTCAGACATAAATGCTAAATATAAATGCTAAATATAAATGTTAATGTCATATTCAGGTTTGTTTCAAAAGCTCTCTCCTCTTGGCCCAGTTATTATGGCAGCCTCGACATCTTGATGAAATAAAATCGCTATCTGGTTAGCTTACACCGCTCGTTCCTTTTGTTGACAACTGCACTTCCGGTCTGAAGCGGAAATCAAAGGACAAAATGTTGTAATATGGCACCGCTGCAAAATAAGGTGAATAAGAGTGGAGGTAGGAGCACACAGGTAGACTACATCTTGTGTGGGAGGTGTAATCTGAAGGAGATCAGTGACTGCAAATTAGTGGTAGGTGAGAGTGTAGCCAGACAGCATAGGATGGTGGTGTGTAGGATGACCCTGGTGGTGAAGAAGATGAAGAGGGCAAAGGCAGAGCAGAGGACCAAATGGTGGTACTTGGTGTGTCATCTGGAAGGAAAGGAGATAAGGAGACTTGGTGGTGGAATGAGGAGGTGCAGGAGTGGATCCAGAGAAAGAGGTTAGCTAAGAAGAAGTGGGACACTGAGAGGACTGAAGAGAGTAGACAGGAGTGCAGGGAGATGCAGCGTAATGTGAAAGTAGAGGTGGCAAAGGCCAAACAAGGGGCTTACAATGACTTGTATGCTAGGTTGGACAGTAAGGAGGGAGAGACTGATCTGTACAGGTTGGCAAGGCAGAGAGACAGAGATGGGAAGGATGTGCAGCAGGTTAGGGTGATAAAGGATAAGGATGGAAGTGTGTTGACAGGTGCCAATAGTGTGATGGGAAGATGGAAAGAGTACTTTGAAGAGTTGATGAATGAGGAAAATGAGAGAGAACGAAGAGTAGAAGAGGTGACTGTTGTGGACCAGGAAGTAGCAAAGATTAGTAAGGATGAAGTGAGGAGGGCATTGAAGAGGATGAAGAGTGGAAAGGCACTTGGTCCTGATGATATACCTGTGGAGGTATGGAAGTGTCTCGGAGAGGTAGCAGTAGAGTTTCTGACTGGGTTGTTCAACAGGATCTTAGATAGTGAGAAGATGCCCGAGGAATGGAGGAGAAGTGTGCTGGTGCCCATCTTTAAGAACAAGGGAGATGTGCAGAGTTGTGGCAACTACAGAGGAATAAAGCTGATGAGCCACACGATGAAGCTATGGGAAAGAGTAGTTGAAGCTAGACTAAGGGCAGAGGTGAACATCTGTGAGCAGCAGTATGGTTTCATGCCAAGAAAGAGTACAGCAGATGCAATATTTGCTTTGAGGATGTTGATAGAGAAGTGCAGAGAAGGTCAGAAGGAGCTGCATTGTGTCTTTGTAGATCTGGAGAAAGCTTATGACAGGGTGCCCAGAGAGGAACTGTGGTTTTGTTTTGTATGAGGAAGTCTGGAGTGGCAGAGAAGTATGTTAGAGTGGTGCAGGACATGTATGAGGACTGTAAGACAGTGGTGAGGTGTGCTGTAGGTGTGACAGAGGAGTTCAAGGTGGAGGTGGGACTACATCAGGGATCAGCTCTGAGCCCCTTCTTGTTTGCTATTGTGATGGAGAGGATGACAGACGAGGTTAGGAGTCTCCATGGACTATGATGTTTGCAGATGACATTGTGATCTGTAGTGAGAACAGGGAACAGGTGGAGGAGAAGCTAGAGGCGAGAGGTTTGCCCTGGAAAGAAGAGGAATGAAGGTTAGCCGCAGCAAGACGGAGTATCTGTGTGTGAATGAGAGGGACCCAAGTGGAAGAGTGAGGTTACAGGGAGGAGAGATCAAGAAGGTGGAGGATTTTAAGTACTTATAGGGTCAACAGTCCAGTCAATGGAAAGTGTGGAAAAGAGGTGAAGAAGTGTGTACAGGCAGGCTGGAACGGCTGGAGAAAAGTGTCAGGTGTGATAGAAGAGTTTCAGCTAAAATGAAAGGAAAGATTTACAAAACTGTGGTGAGACCAGCCATGTTTAGACCCTCCAGAAAAACGCGGGCAAAAATCCTTGATTCCGCGGGCTAAAATCCTTGATTATGTGAATAAATACGCAGGGTTTTTATGCCCTTTTATGCGGGGAAATTGCGGAAATTTGCAAAGTCTGCGAATAGTTGTGAAATATGCAAAAAGATGCGAAATATGTAAGAACTGGGAAAAAAAGGTGATTCTTCTCCCACATCCTGTTACTAGGCTACCACTGAATGAAAAAGAGCAATATAAAGATAAACAGACATACTACATGCAAGACACATCACAGTAAGTGCTGTATATGTTTCATTTATTATCAGCTTAAGCATGACTTAAACATTCCTCAATCACATATTTCTCAGAAATAAAACATTCTTTCTGCTTAGTTATACTTTGAGGTAGAGCAAACTACCTGCAACACGGTTGATTTTCTTCGGTGCTCCAGAACGATGTTGCATGGGGTGCTAAAAGGTTTCCCCCCACTTTCGTGCAGTAAATCTGGGTGCTGTTTTTCCCGGTCTCTGGCATTCTTGTTTTTCGTCTCTGAGCGCCGTGCTCCACATCAGCTCGTGCTTCTAGTGTGTTTGGGAATGCACGAACTGATGACGTAAGACCGGGCGTCACATATAAACTCACTCACAACTCCATTTATATTGGGTATAGTTTTCTCATTTTATGCGGAAATTGTGAAATCAAGTGGGACCCGCATAGTTCTCTTTTTTTCGTGGAAATGTGAGATTCTTGTGGGAATTATGTGCTGTTTTGCGGGGATTATGCGGCCTTTTGGGAAATAATTGACCCCCACATAATCAGAGGCATTTTGGTGATTAATGCGGGAATTCATGCGATCGCATAATCGTGTTTTTCTGGAGGGTCTACATGTTGTTTGGTCTGGAGACAGTGTCCCTGAGGAAAAGACAAGAGGCAGAGCTGGAGGTAGGAGAACTGAAGATCCTGAGGTTCTCTTTGGGAGTGACCAGGATGGATAGGATCAGGAATGAGTACATCAGAGGGACAGCACATGTTAGAGGCTTTGGAGATAAAGTCAGAGAGGCCAGACTGAGATGGTTCGGACATGTCCAGAGGAGAGAGAGTGAATATATTGGTAGAAGGATGCTGAGTTTCCCACTGCCAGGCAGGAGGCCTAAAGGAAGACCAAAGAGGAGGTTTATGGATGTGGTTAAAGAGGACATGAAGGTAGTTGGTGTGAGAGAAGAGGATGCAGAAGACAGGGTCAGATGGAGGCAATTGATTCACTGTGGCAACCAGAAGGGAAAAGCCGAAAGGAAAAGAAGAAGTTTTTCTGCTGTTACCTGCTGAGAGGAAACTGACGACCAAAGCGGGCCAGACAGACAACACATTGACAGGTAAGACTTTAACCCAGTTACAAAATGTAAGTTATTCTATTTTTGAAGCAGAACTTTCTGGTAAAGCTATTCTTCTGACAGTTAAACAGTTAAAGGACCAAATCTGTTGGGTGTATTACACTGACATGAGGCAGTAAATGGCACTATGTGGGTCACTTTAGCCATGTTTTTCTCCATGTGTTTTGTGTTTAAAGATTTCTGTCAGGATAAATCCAGAGCGTAGAAAGTGTGCCTCCAAGGTTCAGGTGAGCAGAAGGACTGGTCAGATGGTCAAATGAGAAAATGAGTCCCTCAGTCCACATGTGGCATCATTCAGCTGGGACAGAACAGCTAATACCAGGTGAGACTTTAATCCATTTCTGCTGTGCATGTGTGTGTTGTGTACTGTTATACTGCGCTACTGCTGTTTTATGCAGTGTTATAGTAGTAGAAACATAATGTGGTATTTCTAATGGCAAGTATTTCAGTCAACTAAAATTTCCATAGAATCAATCATCTCACCTATACAATTCTACATAAGTAATGAAGTAATTTTCATTCTTCTACTGCACAGATGTTGACTCTAGGCCAGGGAGAGGATTCCATCCCAGAAAGAAGTCTCCAACTCAGGATGAGGAATGCAGTTAAACAGCCCAGGGATGTTTCTGTGAGTATTTTTGAACTGAATCAACTTTACTAGGACGTCTTTGTCAGCAAGTCTCAGAGGAAAAATGAAAAGCAATATTAGACTTGCAAACATTACATTGTTTTGATCAGCAACTGATTCCTTTTATTTTTTTGTTCCTTTTTATGTGCTGCTACAGGTACAGTCATTTGATCTCCTCAAACAATAAATCATTTCAAAATTATTAAAATATCCATGGAAGACTAAACATAATTCCAGGAAATGCACTTTAAATTGTCTGGGTAACTTAAAGTGGAAGGAATTGTATTGAACCCTTTAAGCTTCAGTCAATTCCAGCCGTTTTCAGTACAAAAAATTGCTAATATTCTATTTTTAAATAAAAAAATTACGAAAAATACAGGGAATATTGGACGGGCATCGCGAGGTGCATTTCCTTGAAAATGACCGATTCGGGGATTTTATACCGACTTCAGGACATGTTTTGGATAAATAGTTTATCTGGATGTAAAAGGTTGGATTATGGCCGTTTTTTGTGGCATCTTTTTTTGTGTGTGTAATAATAAACCCGGAAATGTGAGTCACGCTGTGTGCGTTGAAGCCGTGTATAGAGAACGGATGGATGAATATTTGTTTTTGTCGGACAAATGTGTTTTTCTCACCCGCTGTGGTAATCGCATCTGAAAGTGGTTTATACCGGCAGATTCATGAGAATCTAAGCTTTCCATCGGCGTACAGTGTTTGTATAATCGTGTTTGCAGCCGTCGGACATTCTTGAAATTCCTATGCAAATTAGTAGGTGTACCGCCGGCGGTACACTGAAGCTTAAATATTTTACAACTAATTTATTTACAGTATTAAAATAGTACAGTAATGCGTGTTACAGTAATTTCCTGTTTACTGTGACAATAAATACATTACCCTGACACTGTGATAGCAATTACAGTAAGATAATTATTACTGTAAATCACAACATAGGTACTGTGATTAAGTTTACTGTAAAACATTCTGCAGCAACTTACTTTCCAATTGCTGCCAGCTAGTTACTGTACTTTTCATGGTAAGCTTCTTACAGTGAAGAAATAAATAACATTTAAAACAGTTTTGTCAATTGCAGTTTAATTCAGTCAAGTCCAATAGATGTTTTTTTATATTGAAGGATCAGAAATGACAAGAAATGTAATATTTTCCTGTCAAATAAGCGAAGATCAGCTGCCTTCACTGCTGACTTGTAAATCCACAATCCAGAGTTTAGAATCTGAAAATCTATGATGAAAGAGGTTAGAATATATATATTTTTATGCTTTTAATCCTTTAAACTACAAGTAAAAACATTTTTTTTTCATTCACTGCTCAACTTTTGTATTTGTAACGTCTTCTTCAGACTAGTGGAAATATAACGTCCAAAATGCACGGTAAGTTCATTATTTTACTACATTTTAAGAGATAATTCCTTGCTCTAAAAACGTCATAGCATAGCATAGCATGTCGCTCTAAAAATGTCATAGCATAGCATGTTGCTCTAAAAACGTCATGGTTTAGCATGTCGCTCTAAAAACGTCATAGTATAGCATGTCGCTCTTAAAACGTCATAGTATAGCATGTCGCTCTAAAACGTCATTATTATAGCATGTCGCTCTAAAAATGTTATACTGTAGCATGTAGTCCAACAAACATCATAGTTTAGCATGTCGCTCTAAAAACGTCATGGTCTAGCATGTCTAAAACCGTCATAGCATGTCGCTCTAAAAATGTTATAGTTTAGTATGTAGCCTAGAAAACATCACAGTTTAGCATGTCTCTCTGAAAACATCATAGTTTAGCATGTAGCCCAAAACACGTCATAGTTTAGCATATCGCTCTAAAAACGTCATGGTTTAGCATGTCTAAAACCATCATATTATAGCATGTCGCTCTAAAAATGTTATAGTTTAGCATGTAGCCCAGAAAACATCACAGTTTAGCATGTCTCTCTAAAAACTTCATAGTTTAGCATTTCACTCTAAAAACATCATGGTTTAACATGTCTAAAACCGTCAAAGCATGTCGCTCTAAAAATGTTATAGTTTAGCATGTAACCCAAAAACATCACAGTTTAGCATGTCTCTCGAAAAACGTCATGGTTTAGCATGTCTCCTCTATTTTCCAATATCTATGTTTTATATTGTACAGTTTTGCCATTTTTCTTTACTGTTAATGTGAAAATCAGTACTTTTACGTCAGATTTTACTGCATATTGTCTGTTGTTTAGAAAAACAGAGAAAATATGTCAAATAACAGTTAATTTTTTTAGAACCATTTTCAAGCCTTTATTTGTCATGAGCTGTAAAATAACTGTATTTTTTGCTGATTTAAAAATACTTAAAACACTGCTAAATTGTACAATCAAATGTTGTAAAAGAATTACATATAATTGGCAAAAATATGATTTTTTAATGTAAACATTGTTTACAATTTTGGCCTTTTTTACTGTTAACATTTAAATTAATGTTTTTTCTGTGATTTTAGTAGATATTTTCTGTTATTTAACGTCTGTAAAGTCACCGTAAATCGACCAAAAAATAGAGGTATAAACTGTTAAAATCAATAAATTAATTAATTAAAAATGTGTCATCTTCTACTGGCTTTTATCTTTTTACGTTTCTTTCTGTAAATGTTGACATTAATTTACATTACATCTTCCTGTAGTTATTGGACCTTTTGTATAACCAGTATAGTCAGTAGTCCTTCACTTAAAGCAGCAACAGAAGACTTTCCAACTTCAAACCCGACAGTTTTAACTCTGACATTACAAACTGGAGACGCTCTGAACAGCAGCAACATGGAGATTAAGCTGAAAAATGTTTTAGAAAGTGGCTTTAAAGAAAGAGAGGAAGTGGAAGATAAGTTGAAAACACCCAAAACTGCCTCACTTCCAGGTGAACGAGGAAGTGGAGAAAGATGAAGGAGACAGACATGCAAATATAAAAGAAGAAAGTGAAGATGCAGACAAGTTTTACAATCAGTCTTCACCTGATTTCATCTCTCCTCTCCCTCCTATGACTGGACGTCATGATGCAGGACGAAAACCAGGAATCAGAGGTCAAAGGGTAAGATGTTGGCATGAATTCAGCTTGATTTCACAGGATTTTTTTTGTCTTTATAGGCTCTTTAAAGTCCTCACAGTGATATAAAGGAGTGCTACTGATATTATAAAGACATAAACACACCATAGAGGAAATTTGAAAAACGTTCAAGGGATATTCTCGTCTTAATTTCTGTCAATACTTTGGATAAAACTGATTTTGCATGAAGTTGATTTGAGGACTGTTGGAAAGTTCTAGTACTTAAAAAACCAAGTGACTGTAGAGAAGAAGGCTAGTTTCTCCAATGAAAACACGATGGCTCCCTCCTGTGGCTGAACTGTGGAACTGGAACACTAGATTCTGGTGTCTTAAAGTCCACATTCACTTAAAATGAAAAAATAAATGATGCTATGGTTTAAATCAAATTTTTGGGTAAAGAGAGTGTTTAAGAAAACTGTGTTCAATCAATAAACTACATTTAAACATCACTTATTTAATGATTAACAGCATAAACACACATTTTAAAGTTGCTTATTCATAAAAAGCTTTTCCAGTGAGTATTCCCACTTAATGTGAAGGGATTTTTTTAAACCTAATTATCCCAATCAGGCTGTTTCCATGAAGGTCACTTGGAACCAGAAGATTAGTCAATAAGACGGGCCAGATAAGTAACTGGCTGGACAGAATTTTAAGCACCGTTACAGACGGATTTACGCAGCAGTTTGTATCAGTGTTTTTAGTTCTGACAAGTTTTATTGAAATTCTGTTCAACCAACAGACTATATTGAGATTTTCCTTTTTAATCAAAGGTATTTTCAGTTGCTTGATTGGTAGCATAAACGCAACTTAATGATTATTCATAAAAGTTCTATTATTCCAAGTAACATTGTTTAAATGGCATTTTTCCTTGATCACCAAAATAAACGATTTCCATTGAGGCCACTTGGAACCAAGCGATGATTTGGTTCAGTAACCTGCTAAACCAAACTGTTGCTAAAAGCAGATTTCAGGACTCACAAAAACAGTTGACAGTTACTTATTGTGAAAAGTCGACAGAACAAATGAAAAGTTGGCTGAACTTTATGATTCTGATCCACTGTTTGGCTAAACTGAGGAGCAAGCTGTCCAAATTTTACTGCTAAATGTGACTAACATCAGAATAAACAACATACAATTAATGATATACCCAAACTCATTGTTTTAACAGAATTTATTTCAGAATGATGTAACCTTGTCAGTGTGAGACGTCCTGTGTTTTATATTTGTTCAGCCAACAGGTCCTCTAATCTTCAATTATTCAGGGATGTTAATTTGGTAGGAGAGGGGATTGAAAAATCTTCCAACTCAAGATGAAGAAAAATTATCAAGCATTTTATCAGGTTGCCTCAACTTGAATTTAAATTAAATGCAATATTTAGTGGATAAAAGACTACTAACTCAACTTATCAAAAATAATAATAATAATGTTAAAATAACCGTTATCCATGTAAAACACATTTAAATATATCAAACATAATTCTCTGTGATATCTACATTTCTGCTCCTGTATTGTTGAACTCAAGTTTTTGAAATGTTCTGACTTTTCAATACATCTTAGCAAACGTGCATTATTATATGCAAGTTATTATTATCCACATCTACCTGTTCTATCTGACTCTTTATTTAGGGATTAGAAGGTTCACCTGGGGCTGCACAGTGGTGGACTGGTTAGCACTTTCGCCTTCCAGCAAGAAGATCCCCGGTTTGAATCACGGCCTGGGCCTGGGATTTTTCTGCATGGAGTTTGCATGTTCTCCCTGAGCATGTGTGGGTTTTCTCCGGGTACGCCGGCTTCCTCCCACAGTCCAAAAACATGCTGAGGTTAATTGGTTACTCTAAATTGCCCATAGGTATGAATGTGAGTGTGATTGTTTGTCTGTATATGTAGCCCTGTGACAGACTGGTGACCTGTCCAGTGTGTCCCCTGCCTTCGCCCGAGTCAGCTGGGATAGGCTCCAGCACCCCCCGTGACTCTAGTGAGGATAAAGCGGTGTATAGAGAATGGATGGATGGACACTACAGTGTTTCTGCAAGGCATTAATAGTCATTAAATTGATTTTTGTGAGAACTGAGGCCTTAAATGGCACAAAGTAATTACATTTTATTCTCAGTAGCATTACAAATTCTGCAGTTTTTACAGGATTTCTGATGGGAGATCTGTTTGTTCACAGCCGTCATCAAAGCACTAGTTGCAGAGACGTGGATGTCATTTGACCGTGGACTTGTCCACCATCTGCTGGATCATGCATCTGTCTGATTCCCTCACAGTGGGGCAGCGATCGGGCGAGGTGGAGCCGACCCCTGGGGGATCTGGGATGAAAGGAATGTGTTCTGAACGCTGCAAGGATCTGAGCTGTCACAACATGGCAGACACAAACACCGAGACTGGACATTGTTGTTGGTGGAGAGATGTGTGGAGTTGAAAATACACCGTCATGACATGAACGCGCAACTTTTTTCACGAGGCTTGGATTCCTCTTCGGGACCACATTCGCTTTGAGGTCGAACAATAAAGAGACAACCATAGAATTGATTTATTAAATGCTTTAATCAATGAACAGAAGAAAGGGAAGAGCTGATTCTATTAAATACGAATGAGAAACAGGGCTCCGGAGCAAAACAAGGCCTCGCTTTACGAGTTAGCGGGGAACATCCTGCATGTCCAGATGAACTCATGCCTCACATAGCTGGTTTGTGATGTCATGGCCAGCAGAGGGACAGAGGCTGGGAGAGCAGATGGCATCAGCTATCTGAGACCGTACGAATGAAATTACCACGGGCTTTGTTTAGTTACACTAAAAACTTGATGAGCGGCTTCCCTAGCCGGCCGCTCCGGTGCTGTGGCAGAGACTATTTCAAAGCTAGCTCAAGTGTGTGTTGTTTCAGAAAATATGGTTCATGGCAGAGGTCAATCCCTCGCCTTATCCTGACAATTACTCAAGATCAGGTTTCAGCGGCCAACACACAGCACACACTGCTGCTGATCCATCCTCTGATGGCACCGCAGGACGCCATGCAGCAGGAACAAGCCGCCGCTATCTGACAGAAACAAACTTGTTGCTAAACTTTCTCGAGTTAAATAAACTGTTTGAGATCCACTTTGGGGTTTCAGATCTGTTTTCCACGGAGGCTTACAAACAAAAAGCTTCAGACAGACACAGAAAATGTCACTGTCCAGCATTTAAATCAACAAAATGATGTGAAAGAAGAAACTGAGACACCAGAAAAAAACAGAAACAACCAGACAGGCTTTAGCTGGTTGGGATCCTGTTAACCTTTTAAATTAATGGTAGTGACATACCAGGTCAAGGTTTTACGTCTACATGTGAAGAGTGCAGCAGTGATATCATATAATATATCATGCAGCTTTTTTAGAAGAAAAACTGTCCTCAAGACCCTTTTTTTGCAAAACACGTAATAAACCAAGCTCACAGTAGGCTGAGATTGTGCAGTTTCTCATTTTTAACCATTTTCCAACCATTTTTCTTGCTTTACAGATTTTTTTTACTTCATGCTTCTATATGTTATGCACAATATTATAGATTATTCCGTTTTTAAGCACTATAGGAAACACACTGTTTGGATTATGTGAGACCAAGGTCCAGCCCAATACATTTTAGTTCTAAGTTTCTTTCTTGGACCGACAGTTCTTGTGCAATTCCACCGAAAAAACAGTTTAAACGCAATTTATTCAATGCAGTTTCTAGACATTATAGGTGGATACTGTTTGAGTCTCAGTCAATGATGGATCCATATTTCACAGGTGGAAACACTGATGCATGCAGTAGATAAACAGATATGTGTGGATATTATCTATTCATCTCTTTCATTTTTAAACGGGCACGTGCAGATATCCCTCTGAATGGATAAAGACAGCAGAAACACGTTATTGGCAGTTGTTGGCTTTTAGCACCCAATAATGAATGAAAATAACCTGGTAAGAGGAAGATTTTGTGCAGGGTTGTGTCGAGAGCTCACCTTTGTCCATTTTTTGGTTGAAATTTTGCTAACTCGGGGCTTGATATTTGACTTCTGTGAAGAGATTTAATGATTTCGGAGCTGTACCAAACACCCTTTTTATTCCTCCAAGGAGGCGGAGTTATGTGACGATCGGCATTGGTTTGTCTGTCTGTTTGTTTGTCTGTTAGCAACATTACTCAAAAACAAACTAACGGATTTGGATGAAATTTTCAGCGAAGGCCAGAAATGACAAAAGGACCACCTGATTAAATTTTGGCAGTGCTGCGACTTGTAGTCTGGATCTACGGATTTGATAAATATTTCTGTATCATTACGAGATAGCAGCACGGCGTCACTGTAACCATGACAACAAATGAACACTACGTCAGCGGCCTGCTGATGATCACATGATTGTGATCTGACTACAAATCGACCGCTGCAGACTTATCAGGACTTTTCCATCAGAAATTATACAAGGAACAACTGATTAAATTGTGGGGGTGTTTCTGAGTCCCATCAGTTCGCACCACCCGCTACATATTTAGGTCACGTGATTCGGTGTCTTTACATAGCACACACATATATAACACACACCTGTGCTCAGCACAAGGTCATTTTGTTTGTGGGTACATCTATATTAAATGGCCACATTCTATGTTGCTGTAGTTTCTGCCACAAATTGTTTCAAGATTTCAGCCATCACAAATAATATGACTGAGCAGCCTTGGTGGAATACTGCCCTGTCTTTTCTTGTTTTAACATATGATGCATGTATAACTTCACTACATGCTTTAAATCAGTGGTTTTTTAGGCATTTTTTGTCTTGCCAAACCTGCACAAACATAAGTGTCTGCTAGATATTATAGTATCAATAAAACCAGTGAACAGCTTCAGATTTACTTCGCTGTGCAGATTTTGTCCTGGTGAATCACAGAACCATGTGCATGGCTGCTATTAAAGCGCTGGACACAGATAACGAAGGGCCATGCCACTTTTTACCGGAGGCTGTTGGAAATGCAACGGACAGCTGCACTTTGAGACAAAACATCAAAAACACCAGCCACAGATGTACGCAATTAGCAACATGGTAGACATTTGGGGAGCAAAGGTCCATAAACTCGCAACTTATTATGGTTGATCTAACGTGGCCGCGGGGAAGCCGAAGCTCAACAACATTAATGGGCTTTCAGTTTGGGATGAAACATTCCAACATCCAGGGTTTAATGATAGAAGAAGGAGGCTTAGCTCCTCCTAAAGTCAGAGCTTTAATGCTGGTTCTCTGTTCTGATAGTAAATATCATCCATTCAGTGCATGTTTATGTGTTTGTATGTAAAGTAAGAGACAAATATTCTGAGGGAGGAGCAGCCAACGTCACTTCCAACATGTTTCCAATCATTAGGAAATGCTAAGCTTCCTGTTTGTCTAAATATTTTCTCATATTGTTTTTCCACAGAGCAGGCTAGAATAATGAAGCCTGACCTCTCTGCCCTCCTGCTTTCTCCTCGACGTCCAAACCTGCCGGAGCCTCCAAAGGTCACGCGCACCAAGCCACCAGTCGGTAAACAGATGTGGTGCAAGTTTAAACCCAGCAGTCGACTTTTAAACCCCACTCAAAGACAAAAGATAACTTTTTTTGTTCGGATTTTACGTCCCAATATCACGACCCTGATTGATGATCTTTGATGAGTTATGGCTGAAAGATAAATTTTAACTCTGAGTCACATTGAATTTGAAAGCGAAGAACTCGCCGTGACTTATTTGTGAGGTGGAAATCTCACAAACTTCTGGGGTTATTCCAGATGCAGCTGTCTGCAGCTCTTACATATTGCATGATAAATCTTTCAGCCTTTAGCTTTTTTGGAATGATACTGATAAAATTGCAGTGTGCATTACATCACCTGCCTTTTATCTTTCATTTGTGTTTTATCTGTGTTGCCAAAGGAACTGACAGTTTGATTTCTCAGTATTCCTCCCTAAGAAATCGATTTTCTTTTCTCCCCCTTGAGGCATGTGGACTTCCTGCACTGGTTGCTTCATAGGTGGGTGAGTGTAATCCTGCACTAATCCTGAGTTTCTTTGAAGAGTAATTCAGGTTTGGGGTTTTATTGTTGCAATTTGTGGCCATAATTAGGAGCTGTGATAACGTTGCACTCACTAAAGAATTTTTATTGTTTAGATTCCAACAGGAAATACAGTAATTTTACTGTTTAGCTTTGGTTTTCTTGATATTAGTTTGACTCAATTTGTGGTTTTCTTTAGAATTTCACATCTACAGCTGGTAAAAGTCTCCTGACCGCTGCCAGAAAACCAGAAAACATCACTGCACCGACTAATTAATAAATGCAGAACTCATTTTAAGGTTTGTTTTCTTAGGATTTTTTTGAAAGAAAATGTTTAATCAAATGTTCAAAGAATGCTTTATGAATAGTTTCTATTCCGGTAATGTTTAATATGCGTATCATATAATGTTTTAATGTCAACATCAGGAACACGGATTCTGAATTTTCTCAAACCAACATTCAAAAAATGTTTTCCAGATGTTATCGAGGCCTCGGATGTTTTCTATCAAACATTCCTGTCATGTATTATATGTAATATATTAGCAAAGGTGGAACAACACGTGGAACAGCTGTGATGTTGTTGGGGGAACATTTTATAGAATCAAACATTCCCACAATGCTCCTTATTAACAAAAGAAGAACATTCACACACCAACAGCCACAAAATGTTTTTCAGATGTTATCGATGCCTCTATATCTTCTGTACAGAATGTTTAAAAACGTTCCTGTAATGTGATATAATACAGATAGAACATTTAGCCTTTTGGTTGAGGGAACACATCACAGAATGTTCTTCTGTAAGATGTTTCCAAAATGATAGGAAAGGAGGAATATTCTCGAAACAACATTCAAAAAATGTTTTTCAGATGTTATTCAGGCTTCACATGACAGGATGTTTTTGTAACAGAACACTTCACAGAACGTTTTATAGAACATTTGTCTAAAAGACGCTCATGATAAGCTAATGATTAAGATGTTATTGGGAAATGAGATGACAGAACATTCTTCATACAATGATCCTGTACTGTAACATTCTGGCTGTAATGTGCTGAAGATGTTCTGAGGATGTTTTGGGGACGTGATTGAGGCAACATAAAATCTATAAAACATTATCACGTTTTCAGTCCAATGTTTGGCTTTGAAAACATCAGGGCATATCGTTCTAACAATGTCACCACCGACCAAGCATCTTTAGTCCTTCCTTTAAGAAGAACATTCTGGGAACTAAAAGAAAGCTTGGCGCTGAAGACAGCTGTAGGGCTTTGCAGAGCTTTCTCTACACGCTTTGGAAACAAAACACAACCTTTTGAACTGGATCTGGTGAATGATCAAATTAATTCAAATGTTCTTCCTCCAAGGCCTTTTTTCAGAAAAATCTCAAGCCGTACATGTTTTTAATGGCCTGTAGTTGCTCGTAATGTTCTTAACCGTCCTGTTAGGTTTGATACTGAGGAACAGCAATGATGTTCCTGGATCATGTTTAACTATCCAAAAATGTCAAAAAACAAAAAATCCCCATAAACACTGTGTATGCCTCACTGTTGCTGAACTTTTCTATCAATATTTAGTGCAAATGGTGTTCTTTACCTCTCACAGATCATGGTTCAATGAGAACAACTCACTCATTTTCCATAAAAAAATGCATTTTTTAAAATGTATGTTGGGAAAACCTGCATATACCGTACAGTAGTTTCACATGACATTGATTTTTTCAAAAGTTTATCTTACATTTTAATTTTTTACTTTGCATGCAGTGATGTTGATAAATTAACATTAGATACTTGTAGTGTTCAGAGTGGGTTTGCAAATATATGAAATTTCATTTTGCATGTTGATTTCACTGAAGTCAAGCAGAAGAAGTTTCATAGCAAAAAAAATAAATAAATAAATTTTAATAATTTTTTTAGGAATTTTTTTTTTTGCCTTAAAATGGGTCAATTTGACCTGCAACATAACAAGAGTGGTAATAGTTCAAAAGTTTATGGTTTGGTCGAGATTTTCAATATTATATGTTTATTTTATTTTGCTTCACTCATTGATTTTACAAGTGTTTTGCCTTTTTACACATATTTTTGCATTACCTGTCTGATAACTCGTGCTGTGGTCGACTCAGGTGGAATTTGAACTTTGTGTGAGTTTGATCTGTTTTGTTCTATGAGGCATAATTTTACCTCCAAGATCCCAGATGGCCCAACCTGAGTACACTGTCTCTACAAGTGGCCAAAACATAAGCTACAAGCCGGACTTATCCAACAGGAACTCAACTCTACCGTGATCCTGAACCTCTTTTTTCTGGCTCCTTCCTGGTCTGTCCGAGGCACTGATGTGTGAGGCGGCTCTGAGGAAAGGCTAAACAAACAGGCTGGCCCAGGCACAAAGAGTCCGCCACTCAGAGACATGTGGCAGCAAAAAAAACAAAAAAAACCCTCTAAGTCCTCCCCCACCTTCACCGCCACCAGCCACAACTCTGAAGCGCTCTCACACTCCCACCGGAGCCACACAGACTCCTCCGCATTACCGAGCGCTGGAGCCAAGAGGAGGAAAAAGATGGAGGAGGAGGAGGAGGAGGGTGGTGGGTGGAGGGGAGCAAATTCTGATTCCTATTCTCTGAATGTCACCACCTCACAAAGGGGACCGCATGACACTGCCACTAAATCAGAGTTAATGGACTCCTTTCTCAGTGCCACGAACATGACAGGGGGCGTGTGAGTGAGAGTGAGGGGGAGTGGGAGAGCTGGTGAGGGTGGATGTTTGCCCCATTGAAGGGGCACATGGGCCAATGAGCCTTGAGTGATATAGTGAGACCGGAGGGAAGTGTGTTTTCCGGCCGCCTCATTCAGCACCGGCTTGTTTTAAGCGGCCCACAATTCAGGACGTCGCACCGACTTTTCACCGGCCATCCTGAAAAAGATGGATGCTAATCATACGGTTTGTTTGACTGCTCCGTCGCTGGTCTGTCGGCGCGGCTGATTTGCGCACGAGAAACGAAACAACACGGCATCAATCACGGGCCACTTTAACAGTAAGCGCAAACCGCGTTGGTGCTAGGGGCAATCCATCAAACTCCCAAAGCCAAGGTGCAGTTCGGCACCATCCAATGAGGCTTGTGGGCCGATTGTGTGGATTTGCATGTGAACACCGGGTCACAATGAAGAGTCAGACTGGGGCAACAGCAATTTCGGAGCCATTTGTCTACATCGCAGCACCTACAAGACCCTCCCGCCGCATGCAGGGTGCTCGGAGATGAGTGAAGATGTCATTGGTGTCACTCGGTCGGCATTCAAAGCTTTCTGAACCCCCCGCCTTCGCCGTGCACAAGGGGAGACAGAGGCGGAGAGACATGGAGCCCCAGGTACCGACCTCATTAACAGATAAAAGCAACCTTTCTCCGCGACCTCTGACCCCAGAGGTTGCCATGGAGCCTTCCAGTCGACGCAGAGATGGAGCATGCTGGGATCAGGCCCAGCAGGGCAGAGTGAATACGGAGCTGCTGTGAGACTTATTAAGATCCCACCGCCCCGCCCCGCTCATACACAAATCCATATTTCTCCACTTTGGGGATCTTCTGAACTCATGTGCTTCCCCACTTCGGTTTCCTGCTTTGTTTCTTAATACCAGTCAAAAAGTTAAGCTCATTACATCCTCGGGTTCACCTTTGATGTGCAAGGAGGAGAAGGTGTTGCAGTTTACATAATGACCAAATCAAAGCTTTTTTCTCTGCAGCAAATCTTCCACTTATGATTTTCAGATTTTATTTTGTGGCCACTTTGGGCATCCTTGACCTGGTTTTAGTTTTTTTTTTTTGTTTATAAATCCATGCATGTGTTGGAAACTAGTCATGGAACGTTCCCACAACATTGGATAGCATTACCTGAAAAAGTTTTAATCAAAGAAGTTCTGGGAATATTTTAATTTTCAGTAATTTTCCAGTTTTAATATTGAGTAAAGATTATGTTCTTTGGAAACAAAAGAAGAACGTTCTCAAACAAATACTCAAAAAATGTTTGCAGATGGTATCGAGACCTCACATGATGTTTAAAAAACGCTCCTGCAATGTGATATATCAGCGCAGGTGTCACATTCTGCCTGCAGTGTTTTGAAGATATTTTGGGGATGCTGTTGAAAGAACACATCACAAAATCTATCAAACGTTCCAACAATGTTCTGCGATTACAAAAAAAGGACATACACAACATTCAAAAAACGTTTCTATGACATTCCTGTATTGCAATAGAATAACAAAGGTGGAACGTTCTGGAAGCAATGCTCTGAAGATGTTTTGGAGATGTTATATGTTCTCAATACAACACACAAAACATTTTCAAGATGTTATTGAGACCTCTGATGATAGAACGTTCTTTATAAGATGTTCCTGTAATGTGATATATGAACAAAGGTGAAATGTTCTCAGGATGTTGTCGAGGGAAACCCATCATAAAGTCTATCAAACATTCCCTCAATGTTCTGTGAAAACAAAAGAAGAACATACACAACATTCAGAAATTGTTTTCCAGATGTTATCGAGGCTTCAGATGACAGAATGTTTTTTTGTAAAGAACGTTCCAGCAATGTCATATAATATAAGCTACCAACAATAGAACATTTTGCCTTTTTATTGATGGAACACTTTTTAGAAGGTTTTTCTATTAGATGTTTCCACAATGTTAACAAATGATGTTCTCAAAAATGTAGGCCTCAGAATGTTTTCTGTACAGAATATTTTATAACGTTCCTGTAATGTGATAAACATTTAGACGTCTGAACACTAAAAGGCGCCAAAAATCTTAAGCCGCCTGAATGCTGAAATTTGTCTTGATAACTTTATTTTAAACTGTAGAAATATTATTGTTATCATAATTGCGTTGGAATGATAACACACGGGACACAGAGCAGTCAGTGTTGTCCGGCTTTGTGTGATAAAAACCAAGAAAGTGGAGGGTGTGTGTTCATGTATGTATCATGTGCGAGTGTGTGTGGTTGTTGAAGAATGAGTTGGGAGGGGGGGTTATATCTTGGTCATGCTGACTGAGTTTTATAAGCTGTGGCTAACCCCACTCCCCACAGCTGACTGAATATTAAATAAACAGAGCCAAGTGGCTGAATTCAGTGGAGTGAGTGCTCAGGCAGGAGAAGCACTATTTCACCAGCGCCTCCCCCATGGGGCCCCCACATCAGCCTGTCTTATTCTTGGCAGCTGCAGTGGAGAGAGGGAGGACTGTGGGGGTGTGTTCGAGGGTAGTGTACAAGAAAGGGGGGAGGCAAAAGCTGGAGGGATTGAGGAAAAGAGGGATGTGGGTAAAAAAAAAAGAGAGGAAAAACTGGAGGCTGGTGTTTGTTGCAGCTGTGGGATAAAAAAATCCAAACAGCAGCAGGAGAAAGCTGAGCTCCGTACCATCGCCGGCTCAGTTTTTCTTGCGGTGTCGAGGAGAGTTGGAGGAATCTGGACTCCATGAGCTTCCTGGAGTGTGAAAGTAAGGCAGTGTGTCAGCGTCAGTCAGTCAGATGTGAGCAAACTGCAGGAGTTAATATTTAACCCCAACCTGATGCTTAAACCTGATGTTTTATCAGGTAAAAACGAATATTCTGGGATGTGACAGACACCAACATGAAGAAACAGAACAAAAAAGAAACATTATCTCTAAGTAATACATATTTTATATTAATTATATTAATCAGAAATACAGTCTGGACATTGTTAATGTGGTAAATGACTATTCTAGCTGGAAATTTTTAATGGATATCTCCATAGGGGTACAGAGGAACATTTCCAGCAACCATCACTCCTGTGTTCTAATGCTACGTTGTGTTAGCTAATGGTGCAAGTAGAAACCACCTGCATCCAGTGTTATTAATTATATCTAATTTTCCTGCTTTGAGAACTTAAAAAGCCTCTTTTTTAAAAAAAAAAGAAAAAAAAAAAGGACTGTAGCTTTATAACAAGAGGAGCTTGGAAATATTATAGCAGAAAAAATAGGTAAAAATGTGCAGTTTGAAATTCTAGCCATCGTTGACTTAGGATTTTGAAACTGGATTTGGCAATCGTCATTGTCTATTTTACTGTAGACAGGACAATAATTTACAGATTTAACATCATGCTGTATTAAAGGAGATTTAAAAGTAGACATTGAAACCATACACGAATCAGGAAAATGTTTATTGTGGTAATAAATCAATTGAGAAGTAGGGACATTTTCTCATAGACTTATATACAATCAAACTCCTTTTCTTGCAACCGAAAATGCAGGTTTAAGGCACTTCTGCACTGGTTTAGCATTTCAGACCTTCTTTTATGTTTACTTGAAGTTAACATTTGTGCCACATTTAAGGAAATTCTCTCAGTATGTTCTTAATATATTGAGTTCATTATGATGGGACAGACTACTTACAGTGATACATTAGCCACCTGCAAATCAAGAAGGGGCCTCACTCCAAAACAAACCTTGCTATACCATCTATTTTAATGTTAAATGGGGCCATAAATTGCAAAATAAACATCATGTTGTATTCAAAAAGCCTTGAAATCAGCAAATGAGACTCACAAAGAAAATGTTCACTGAAGCAGAAAATCAAGCCAGAAGTTGAGCTATTTTCTTAAAGACTTCTATACACTTTGACTTCTTTAAGCAGAACAATCGCCCCCTACTGAATGTTAGAGAGGATGCAGGTTTATGGTGGCTACGTCCATCTTTCATATACATTCTATGCAAATAAGTCAGGTTTCAGTAAACCAGAATTATTCTTTCAGTCTTTAGGATGCTTGAGTTGTTGTGAAATCATGAGTCTCCAGTCGCAAAATGGAAGTGGAAGTGCAAATAGGAATCGCTTTGTTGCAATCAGTGTTCTTCAGTTATACGTCAATGACCACCGCAATGTTTGCTGCTGATCTAACAGTCTTCGGTTCAGTATTATGTTATTGCTGAGTTGGCAATGGTTTCCCACCTCTAAAAGCTACTGGTGCTTTAAAGTCTGTTCAGTTTGTTACATAATACCTCCGACCACGTCTGTCGCTTGTGTGGAGACATACAGAAATCACAATAGACACTCAACTGAGAACACACCAGACACTGACTCAGACATTACTCTTTTACCCTCGAGAGCTTTCTGTCTTGTTTTCCTTTTCATCTCAGTTAAAAGACGAACTTTGGCTCAATTTGATTACCCTCCACCACAACGACTACACACACATATACTGGACTGGGTTCATCCTTTGGGAAACCAAAGCCGGCCATCCCAGATGGACTTCCAGACAGTGAATAAAATGCATTTGATATCAAGCTCCTGTTTGATTTATAAGGCGCACCCACATGAACGCTATCGAGTCGCAGCGAGCATCTGGGCAGGTCATGGGAGCCATTTTTGTGGATGGAGTGAATCGGCAGGGCTCCAGCCTCCCACACCCTGCTCTATAAACACAGCTGTCAGTCTCGTGTCTCCTGTCACTGCCAGCTCCTGGCTTTTATTCTCTCCTCTTTAGTCGCATAATTTGAGCCGTAGGGGCTGAGAGCTGCCAGTCAGCATCCTCGTCTTGTTGTCGCTGGATGTGGGAGAGTTTGGCTGAATTGATTACGCTGTAAAGAAACATATATTTGGGATGCTTCCCTGTGTTTACAAAGCAACCCTTGGCAGGAATGTACACCGCTGCAAAACACTGGCCATCTTTAATGACTCACTCCGAAATAACAGCAACGCACATAGCTAATTGAAGCCAGTGTCTGTGTTTTTTGATGAATTGTTGTCCTCTTCGTGTCTCTCCCTGAGCGTCGTCCTCCCACACAGACCTCCCACGCAACACTACATGGACTCACACATACATGTAGTCGAAAGGGAAGGTAGTGAAAGTGGAGAGTTATCGTTTCATCTAGTGCAGCACACTGGTGAGAGAAGAAGGGAGCAGAAAGACTGAAAGATCAAATAAGTGTGGCGGACGAAGAGGAAACAGTGAGTAGAAGAGGTAGAAGGGAGCTAAAAAAAACTCCCCTCTGCTGCAGCCCCTCACAGGTCGGTGTTCCCCCCTTCGCTCTCCTTGTGTGGTCCGGTGCTCCGAGTCATTCCCAAACAATCGGCATTAATCCAGGGAGCGAGGGGCCTGGAGTACAGCGCTGCCAGACTGCCAGAGCACCCTCACTGACGCATGCTACACTACACCCTCCTCTGCACACACAAAGACACGCTAATAGACTCATGCAGCCTTTGATCAGCCTCGGTACAGTAGTGTGCTGTAGAATGTGGTACAGTAGACGTAGAGCCATCGCTGTCACAAACATCTGTACATGCGCCAGATGCCAGAAATAAGGTGGTTTATTGGCACCTCTGTAGCGTTGATTTTAGAGTATAATTCCAGTTTATTCCGACCTGGTGTGTTTCCCATAAATGCGAACTATTTTGGCTCCGTGTGTCGTGCTAACTCTGCACTCCACACCTCAGGTTTCAGGAAACTTGGACTGTATCTGGCACTATATCAGGACATGCAGCACAAGCAAACACAGTTTACACATGAATCATGTCGAACACTTGTGTCTGAGTCTGACTCCAGGTAAACCCAAAGTGCCTGCAAGTTGCTGAATTGCAGAATAAAATTATATGATACACACAGTGCAGTTTTTATTAAAGACCCACGAGGAAGATTTTTATGCTCGTAAAAGTCTCATATTAATGTGGATGAATCTTCGTTATTTACACTTTTTAATGCCCCCATTTTCGATTCATGAATCATTTTGGTTTTGTAAATATTTGTATTTTATTAATTTTTTGTCGACTCGTCTAGAATTTCCTGTGAGAGACTGAGCGATTTACAGCAAATACGGTGCGCGTGCGCTGACGGAGCATAGCAGAGCGGAGCTAGTTGTTTTTAGCAGTAGCAGAGTGGAGTTGGTTGAGAAGACGGCACACATGGAGCGCAAAAGGAAGCGAACGGAGCAAAGTCCGCAAGCAAAAAGGTTGTCAGATCGACAACGAAGCAAAAGAAAAGTTCATCGTGGACAGGCATTTCAGAGGTGGAGAGAATTCCGGGAGCAAAAAGGAATCAAAACAGATGCCGAGCTGGCTGTGCTTCTCCTAGACAGGTACGTAACTTTAGCTCTTTGTAAGTTACAATACTGTAAGTTACAATACTGTAACTTACATTTGTATAGCCTTTTTCAAGGTCATCTGCAGGCTCGCATTAGCCAGCCCATTATAGATAACATAACCTAAGTAATTTACGACTTCCCTCTGTATGCTTGTCCAAATAAGAAGCTTGCTAGTAAGTTACTCACAAACGCAACACAAAACAGAGGCTAAGTGCATTAAATTTCACTTTTAAATGTATGAACCATGATTCCAGACAATATAGCCTGTCAAAACATTATTAGTGTATAACCTCTTTGTTAGATATACGTTACCTCGTCGGTGGCCATTGTTCAACAATGATTTCAACTCCGCCGGCTTTCCTGAGGCTCGCTCGCTCGTTTACGATGGTTTGCGACAGTGCACGCCGAGGCTCACAGGAAATGTAGTGTTGCTAAAATCTTCCTCGGTGGCTCTTTAACTACCTTTGTGGATGCATGACAGAAAGTCCAGGTGTCAAGTTACAGCACCGTTTTTTATAAGCAGCACATTGAAAGTCCTTTTCAGCAAAAAAATATAAAAAAGATTAGGATTGGTGTTAGGAAATTAACCTAAAAAGCATAAATAGTGGAATTAAGACCCTATAGTGTTATTTATAGTGTAATTTTACCTGAGAAAATACATATACAGGATAAAAAAAACGTAGAAAAATTATATAAAATACTATGGCAGAAACCCTACAGAACATTGTAATTAACACAGTAATATAGCTGAGACCATATGGTATCAATGAAATACTAAATTTAACCCAACTGAAATGAATATTAAGGCTAAGACCTTACTGCATTAATTATATGGGACATGAACCCTAAAGTATACACCCTCGTTGTTGCTTAATTACTCTGCAAGTTGATGTTTTTTTTTTTTTGTTAGTTTTTGAGGTGAGGCTTTTCTCCATGAGTTACTGTTGAATTTTTCAGTCATAGTGGGTCCAAGATTTTACAATCAGATCCAACTGTTTATTGCAAACACAAATATTGTAGCCTTCATACATCTTTCTTACCTCTTCTAATTGGAGAATGAAAGCTTCGCCGGCCTTGGTCTGCTCTGCAGCTGATTTTGACGAGATGAAACGAAGTGTTGAAAAGTCATTTGTTGCAGGTACACAGCTGAAATGACTATTATCCGTTGACTTGGCATCAACAAGTCCCAGTGCTTCGCAGAGAGTTTTCCTCATTAGTCGGCCATGAAGAGACAAGCACATGAAATGATTCATGTAAAAACAATCTTGTTTATTTGAGAAACTGCAGGAGGCTTGTGCTGTTTGCCCTCATATGCACTGTTCTGTGTGAGCCTGAATGTTTAGGATTGAGGTGGTGGGTGCAAAGTCAGCACAACAACTTAAATGACCACATTTATGGTAAATAGATTTGATTGTATATTTTAAAAATGGCACCCACTGGTTTGTGGACTGTCGTTTGAAGCCTCAAGTTTGGAATTTGGATAGATTAACACTCTAAAACATACACTACCGGCCAGAAGTTTCACCGCACTTTCTCATTCGAGGGTTTTTTATTTATCATTTTATACATTGTAAATTAATACTGAAGACATCAAAACTATCAAAGAATACATATAGAATTATGGTGTAAATAAAAAGTATTAACCTTTAGTATTAATTTGCAATGTAGAAAATTATACAATTGAATAAAAAGCATTGAATGAGAAGGTGTGTCCAGACTTTTGACGGTTAGTGTACTTTGCTTTATCATCTATTTTTCTTTAAATGGGATCGTAATTTACAAAATAATCATCATGCTGTGTTCAAAAAGTCTTGAAATCAGCAAATGAGACCATAAACTCATTAGGAAAATGTTCACTGATGTAGAAAACCAAATTAGAATTCAAACTATTTTCTCATAGATAATTTGACTTCTGTTTGGAAGTAGAACAGTCGCCCCCTGCTGGCTGCTAGAAAGAATGCAGGTTTAAGACACTTTTGCATTGGCTTCCCTTTTCAGACCAGATCTACATCCATCTTTGATAGGAAGTCTAAATAAGTAAGTCAGATTTAAGAAAACCAGAGTTATTCTTTCAGTCTTTTCAAGCTTGAGTTGTTGGGAGTCTTCACAAGCAAAATGCAAACATTTGAAATGCAAGTAAGAATAATATAATTCAGTTTAGTTTGATTCAGTTTTATGGTTTTGCTGAGCGTCAGAGCTTCTGATTTAGTCAGTGGTAAAAGTGATTCCATAAAATACAGTATTTTATTGGTTTGAAACCCTTGGTTGACCTCGTTGCTGAATTTGCAGTAATTATATGCACACATATTTCCTTTGCAATAAGTGGATTATTACTGGCATTTCACATAGAGATGTTCAGCATATTAAATATCACACACTGAATTTCTTTTACTTTTATGTACTTCAGAGTCCTGCGTCATCCACTCCACTCAACACCTCTTCTCTTCAAAGGTGGGCTTAGCTGGTTTCCTTTCATGGATCATCTTTTTCTATTCCCACAGGTCTATTTTGCATCAAGTAGAAGCTTTTAGGGTTGGCTGCTCCCTCTCGTCCATGAAGGACTCACATTGACCACAACTAACACCACTCTCATCCCTCCTCCTCCCTCACACGAAGGACTGAGGATCTGGGATTATCCGGCACCGTGCTGCAGCCTGGAATGTATATTCCTGGCAGCGCTGAGGGTAAATTGCTGTAATCAGCCATTACTCTAATTCAGTCATTTACCTGACTTTACACATTCATCACTCTCATGTAATTCTCGGCACACAGATGATGAATTGGACTGTTTGAGGCCCCGGCTGCTGCTACAACAGCCCAGAAAACATGTCTCGCCGGGGGACCAAACCGGACTCCCCCTCCTCCTCAGCCTCTTACAGCCTAATCACCAGCCCTGACCAGCCATTAGTCAGTCAGCTCAGACTGACCCTGACACCACGTCCGGTACCCAAAACCCCACCCCACCTCGTTCTTCATCTCAGAAGGTGGGGAGGCTGGCTGGACAGAGTCTGTGGCGAGGAACCAGGTCACTAACTCCCTTACGGCCATTACTGTAATTATAGTTGGCGTTGTTAATTGTTTTTTTGCTGGGCCCTAATGAGGTGGAGGCGGAGGGAGGAGGAGGGGGCCTGTTGAGCTGCAATTAGGGAGGCCGAAGGAGGCGGCGGGAGGCGAGGGAGAGACGGTGGGGGGGAGGCCAAATGGGAGGAGGAAGCAGGCAATGGAGTACGGGATTGAATTGTCAGTCCAGGTTATGATTAGGAGGCAGAGATGCGGCCATGTGAGAAATGAATTTCATGCCTGTTGATTCTGTGATTTCTCCTGGAATGCGGGGGTTTGCTGCTGAGAGGGAGGACGAGCTCCTCAGACGGAGGACGACTGACGCTCTTCATGCCCTGACACATGGAGCTAGATGGACTAAAAACTGAGGAGGCAAAAAATAACTCATGATGTTGAAGAAGCTGTGCTTTAATTTCATCTTTAAAAGTCTGAAATGCACAATTATTCCTTATTATTACGACTTATTTCATCTTATTAGATTACATTCAACTTTATTGTCATTGCACAGAGTAGTAAGACAACAAAAAGCAGTTAAGCATCTAACCACAGTGCACAGGCAGCACTTATTTACAGTATGGTTTATACGGTATGCTGCAGTCTAAACAGAATGAACTTTATGCTCTGACACATGGAGATCTGACGAATTAAAAACTGAGGAGGCAAAAATGAACTCATGATATGGAAGAAGTCGTGCTTTAATTTCCTCTTTAAAAGTCTGAAATGCACAATTATTCCTTATTATTACGACTTATTTTATCTTATTAGATTACATTCAACTTTAATGTCATTGCAGAGAGCACTAAGATAATAAAATGCAGTTTGGCATCTAACCAGAGGTGCACAAGTAGCAGTAATGTGTATTATTTACATTATGGCATGTACAGTATGCTACATCATAAACAGAATAAACTTTGTGCTCTGACACATGGAGATAGCCAAACTAAAACCTGACGTAAAAACAGCAAAAAATGGGAATAAAGTTGTGCTTTAACCTCCTATTTAAGCATAGGAAATGCACAAATATGATCCAGAATTATTATAATGTATTATTTTATTTTATTCGAGAAGATTACATGTCAATACACAGAGTACTAAAACAATGAAATGCAGTTTAACATCAAACCAGAAGTACACAAGCAGCAGTACAAGCATTATTTACAGTATGGTGTATACAGTATGCTACAGTATAAACAGATTTAATAGTATGGACACAATAATACATGAATATATTGATGTGGATACTATATAAAAAAATCTAAATCTACAGCAGTATAAACAGTATTAATGCTATGATTACAGCTATGGTGATTATATCCATATTTATAGCTTCTTTATTTATTTGAACTACATGTTAATTCTCATTGTCGTTATTAGTTACGGCGCTCATTTAAATCCTGCAAACTGCACTCGAGCATTCTGCGGCCGAAGCTGCGATCTCGTGACGTTTACTAAACTTGATGCCTCAGACAAAAAGCACGAGAGGCAAAGTCACACCACAAGCTTTCCCAATTACAATTAATCAGGAAACGTCAGATAAATGCTCCCAGGGATGTGTCAGTTTGGATTAAAGCACTGAGCAAAGAAGGCATTTTGTATCCCGCACTGCAGAAACAACAGCGCTTCTATGCGCACGTCTCGCTGTTTTGACTTCTTTATGTGCACACATGTTTTCCACTCCTGTTTGGCCTGTCAGCGTGTTGGAGTGCGACACTGAGGGCAGAGCGGGGTGGGTGTATGTATGTATGGTGACCGCCTGCCAGGCACGGTTTACTCAGGCAGCAGTTGTTGTGGATTCCAGCTCGTAGCCAACCTGCCATCTCACCAGCAACTTCCCAACCCGTGTAACTCTCCGCCCTGCCGCCTCTGCCAGGCCCAGGCTGGACCCACTGTACGCTGCAGGATTTCTTGGAGCTGACAAGCTGCAGAGACGCTCGCCAAAGCAGCAGAACTCCTCCTCATTAGAATACAAGCACTGCGGTTGAGGTTTATTTGCCCTAGAAGTGAGTGAGTTTTTGTTTTCCAGCCTGAGAGGAGCACAAAGCATCAAAAAAAAAGAAAGACGCAGTTCACTACGGTTCAGCGAAAGCAATTAAGACATTTACAGTTATTCCTAATTGCACTGGATTTCCCGCAACAGTGCAGTGGTGTTGGAATAAATGATGCCTGTAATTATTTATCCTGACCGTAGGAACCAGAGCGTAGAGGCTGTGAGGAAGAGTGAAGGCTGAGAGCGCTTTGGTGGAACTTACTGACACCATTTTCCTTGTCTCGGCCTGCTTTTCTGCAGTTCGTCTCCAGTCACGGATAAACAACTGAGGCAGCAGCATGGTCCCCAAAACAATTAATTAGAAGCTATCTCAATCTGGAATAAAAACTGACAGAAAAGCCTAGAAAAGCTTGTCAGATTTGCTCTTCAACCCCAGTTGTAAAGGTGGGATATTCAGGTTTAATTCACACAATCAAGGCTGCCGTTTTAAAGGTTAATACAGTCAAAATAAGTGGGTTGCATCTGAATTTGCTGCAGCTAGGAGTTGTAAACACTTGAGACAGGGCAAGGAGGGTTTTGGCTAGACGAACATTTCACTGTTTTATATCATCTGCTGGTTACTCCTGGTGCAGTCAGTCGGTGGGTGGTGAGTCTGAGCAGTTAGTTCCTGAGCAGTGAGGTAGTGCACTTGTTGTAATAGGGTGTCACAGTGAGACATAGTGTTGTGTCTGTCCGCTGGGGACATCGCATCATGGAAAACCGAGCACAGAGCCCAGCCTGTGCCGAGCTGGACGTTGCACAGAAGTTTTTCAGCATCCCTCGTCGTCGGAAATGAGTCAAGAAACTCCCAAAAGCGTTTTGCGGCGCCCTCGGTCCTGTCTGCACCTCGCGGCGTGGGAGAACGCACAGGTGCAGATTCCCGTTCATGTGTTAGAGCACACAGGGGCCTGTTTGTGCCTCTCCTGCTGGGTTTGTTAATGAAGGAGTCTAATTGGATTTTTTTTGGGTAGGTGCTGGGGCGTTCAGCAGAGGGCGGGGCCGGTCTGAACCCCCTGAAGAGAGGGGAGAAACCTGCAGGATGGCTTACCACTGGGCCCTTTTCTCTCCTGCTCTGTCTTCCCAAGGTAGAGGATTATTGTCCGAATGAGCGGCGAGAGAGCGTTTCAGGAGTTCAGCCTGTTAAGATAAAGGGCAGGTCATGCGAGGCAACACAAATTCTGCTTTGAATGTTGAGGGGATAATCTAGTGTAGGTCAGCCGGTGCTATTCAAACTCCATCCGCAGCATCCATGAACTTGTGCAAAGTTGTTCTCAAACATGTGAAAGTGTGACTGCATTTGCTGAGCTGTGTTCTGCCATGCCCTCTTCCTGTTCAATGAACTGACTGAATGAAAAAAGCGGAGCCTGAGCCTGTCAGATATGCCGTGACAATAGCAAAGAGAAGAGGGGAGGTTCGGCAGATTGTTTTACACCAACAAAAGCGGTAAAACACAGGGAGCCGTGGAGCGAGGGTGAATGCAGGTTCACCGTCCCTCTCGCTCCTTCCCACCCTCCCTTGTTCCCTCTCCCTCTGCTGGGCTATTGTCCGACCTCCCCGTCTTCCGGCTGGGGCTGGAGTAGTTCCCGATGGCCGCAAACAGGATTAGGAGCACCCACGGCTCTGGTCATTCTCTGTGGATTTGGGAATGTTACTGCAGCTTGGCTGGGCTATGGTACTTTAATTACCCTGCCACCAGGGGGCCTCAGAGAGGCCCGGCGGGTAACAAGCAAGGAGCGGGGGGAAAACTTCTGTCTTTACAAGGGAATAATCCCTGAGCCCCTCTCATCGGGTCAACCTGGACTAAGCACTGACAACCGCTTTTAACCTTGACTGTGAGGCTTCAGTGTGACATTTGAGTTTAACATTAGAAATACATTACTTTCAAAATCAAAAAGTTTAAAAAGTGATTTAAAGATACTGTTATTGACATGCTGCAACTTATATTTCACAATGATCGTGCTCCACCAAGCTGCAAAGCAGAAGAGTCAGAAAAAGGGTTTTATTTGATGCCAAAAATGAGGAAAAAAAATATTCTAAATGCAAGCACTGGATCCATAAAACAGGTCACATGAACAAAACTCAAGCTACAGTGACAAAATGACCCAACAATCCAAGCAAAACTCAAAACTGACCCGAGAAAGAGACAACAAAAGAGAGCATGCATATGAGGCTGATCAGACCTTATTAAGACAATGGGGGAAACATAAAACACCAACATGTAAATTAACCATGAGTAAAACTAAACTGCGTGGTTAACATGCCTAGTTAAACTAACAAACTTGATGAAATCAAAAAAGTATACTCAACACGATTTAAATAAATCACATAATATTTAAATCACTCACTCCCCTTCCCCCTCTCACTTAGTATAACCCGATTAGCAGCTCTGGGTATATAAACCTGTTGCTTCCTTGAAAGCAGTTTTTGCCAGAAGCTTTCCAGAGGACCTCAGCAGCAGAAGTAAGACAACGAAGATCAGGTATGACTTCAGAAACATGAGGCAGAATTTACAAAAGTTAACTAAATGTGCTGCAAATGGAATGAATTTACTTACAGTCAACACTAAATATACGGTGAGCATGTTGTTTGAAATGAAGAATTATGTGTTGTTATTGTGTTTGTATGTGCAACATGGCTGTCAAAAGTGTTTCAGTTTAAAAAGTGGTGTATGGGGTTACCAATGTCTGTGACTGCTAAGTGCAGATAATCATTATTTTGAGAGTACTGCAGACTAAAAGTCAACTGATTTTGGCCTAGGCAATAAATATGCAGCATTTTTCAGATATTTGACTTCTTTACTTTTCTCCCCTGATTTGGCTCTATTTTTTTTTTTTTAAATTTCCAGGTCACAAAATATTTACTTCAAGATAAAAATCTGATGTTTCTACTTTCTTTCTCTGCATAAAAGTGAAATAAATGCTAGTCAAGCATTAGCTGATGCTAAAGTTAAACTTTGGTGTGTTTCTCATGACATCTTGTCACATGATGGAAAATAAAACACATTTTCTTCACATATGTACCTTTAATGCAAAATCACACGGGTCATTAGCTCAAGTTGGCACAACAGTCTTTCTTTACCGGAACTAAAGTGGTTAGAGGCCAAACTAGTGGCTCCTACAGGCTGAGCAGCTTTACACATGTAACCAGACCAATAGGATTTGAGATGAAAAGCTTTTTCACTGTCATTGGCGTCCGTTTCTGTGGTTCAGATGTGATAAAATGTGGGCACGCAACATAGCAGTTTTACCAGATGTTGATTGATTGTTGTCTGAGCGACAAGATCAAGGCTACGGTCATTGCTAGAGAGGAGCGTCACTTTGTTTAGTTGGACAGTATTTCATTTTTTCATGTCCTTGTAATGTCCATAACAGACCTACTCAGTGGCGGCTGGTGGTGAAATTTGTTGGGTGGGCTAACAAATGCATAATACCGATTAAATGGTTAACACAGCTGCAAAAGCAACATCACCTATGATACACACAGTTACATCAATTACAGGTACACTATACTTTTTAGTGCTCTACATCAACACTCTCTCTCACTCACACACACACACACACCACACACACACACACACACACACACACACACACACACACACACACACACACACACACACACACACACACACACACACACACACACACCACTACAAAATGTGTTCCAGCTGCAACGACTGCGCACAGATAGCGTGCTGCAACTGTCTTATTACAACTGTTTGGCGACATGTAGTGCAAAACACGCCTTCAGCACAACAGATGACCTCAGCAAAAACAAGGTGTCACAGTCCTTTAACAGGTCAACATGGGCCTACCTTATTTGAAAAGAAGCTCAAATCGATGGCGGATGTGATCCCAGTCTCTTAACTTCCAGCTTTTCCTCCAAAGACATTGAGGAAAATGGACATGAAAGCAAATAATCCACCTCGTTCATGCTAACGCCCGCCATAGCTTAACCTTTTCTCCCTCCTTCCCAACTCTGGCAGCACTTCTGCGTCAACTTGCTGCTATTCGTCAAAAGTCAGTGGCCTGTGGGCTGACTGAAGTTACCCCAAATGATCAGTAAATCACGGGGGCGGGACATGACACCTGTCAATCACTTACAAGAACGAAATGAATGAAAGCGGACTGTATCGGCTGTGGCTGTAAAAAATAAGCCCATTTAGAGATACTCTGTTTTTCTTTTGACTGATTGGTGCTGTTGCTACCTTTGTTTTCACCTAAACTTAAAACAATCTGTTGTAAGTTATTTAAAAAATAATTTTCTCATCTTTTTTGTGTTGGCCTGGGAGGGCTTAGCCCTGTTAGCCCATTTATACCAGCCGTCCCTGGACCTGCTGCACCTGCTAATGATTGACATCAGTGAATAAGATCACATCTGATTTCATGCGTCTCTCTTTATGCATTATTCTTTGTGATACTAAGAGGAATTCAGCTTTAGGCCTTGTGTTCGAAGGGCGAAATGAAAAAAATACAGTACAGACTGAAAATGCCAACATCTGGACCTGGCTTAATGTCGCTGTTTGCTGTGTGTGCGAGTGCATTTGTGAGTCCCTGAGTGTGCGATGGCAGATACAATGAGTGTGTATGTGGCTGAGAGAGAGCAGGGTCTGCAGAGAAGGAGGCAGAGTTTGGGCACAGACAAAGGTAGGCCTGTGTGCCCCTTCCACTGACGACCTGTGGAAAATTCCCTGTCAGCGCTGTGCCAAGACGCCTGGCCCTGCGAGGCGGGACTCCAGAGGAATGTGAGAGGCAGACATGACCAGGAGAGCCAGCCTTTATCCAGGGCCAGAGAGGGGAGAGCAGGGTATGTCCTGAATCTGTGGTCAATTTAAACTCATTGATTTCCCTTTGTGATGAAGAAAGCAGTTTTCTTTTTATGACATCCATCTGCCTCTGATAAGGAAAAGAAAAGAAGGACAGAAACAAAGCAATAAAACCAGAGCTTATTCCAACAGGTTGCTGGTGATTTCCATCTTAGTCATTAAAAAATATAAGAAATCCAAGATGGCAGATCATTTTTTAAACTCACCGGCCAACTAAAGTGCTGCTGCTCCGCTTTCTGGAAAACATATTGCAGGTCTGCATATATACAGTGCTTCCAGTAAAGTATGGAAATGTTTACGCTGGATTAGAGGTTTGATTCCGTTGGCTGGCGGTTGTGCAAAGATCACCAAATTGCAATTCTAAGAAATAAACAAAAGAGCAGAACAAATAGACAATGCGAAACACATTTTTTTTCCAGTTTTAGGCAAAGTAAATTTCTGTCTTAGGGCTGTGTTTTGTCGCCAGAATTAATTGAGAGATACAATGTGACATGTTAAATCCTTTCTTTCTTACTTGTTCGCCATGTTTCTGTATCTTATTTTTAAAAGTTACTGGAAATGGCAAAATTTTGAAAAAAAAGTTGCCCACTTTCATGTAAAAAGTTTTCATGCTTTACCCTCTGAGTAGTCTTTGACTTTCTCAGCAAACAAGTTAATGCACTGGGGAGATGGGAACATGTTTTTCAAATAACTTCTTGACGTAGGGAACATTTAACTCCCATCACTGATCAGCTGTTTCTGCTTCTTTCATTGTCTTCGCCTGCAGACAGCATGAATCATGGCCCATACCAGCTGACACTAATAGATCAATTAAGACTTGCCAAATCAAAAACAATTCTTGAAGACCTCTAACCAGTATGTATACAACTGGGACATGCTATCTGATAATACTGCATGCTGAGTTTTGAATGTCTTGCTCATGATATCTATCACAGTCTGCAGTGTGAAACCACTTCTTTGTGTGGTCTCTCAGCAGCTCTAGCAATGCACCGTGGCCTTGAGAACATGCATAATAGGATATCCTGGTATTTCTGGAATACTGCATTTGACAGCTTATATATTGGGACTTAATAAATCTTAGTATTTACCCCTCTTATTTCCTTTCACAATTGAATCAGAGTCAATTAAATAATGACTCTTTCATGTCAAAGTAAAACCAGATTTCTACCAAGTAATGTCAATTAATTAAAAATATAAACCTTAAGTAAGTAACTGCATCAGTATTCACCCTCTTTAAAGTGACTCACCTAATCTGACACAGATGCAGCCAGTTAGTGCTAGAAGTCACACAATTAGTGAACCAAACATTGTCTGAGTGCAGTGAATGTGTCTCATGTAATTGCAGTATAAATACACCTGTACGTGGAAGGTTCTGGCGAATCATTGCTCCTGGTTATGACTCCACCATGAATACAAGAGAACACGTCCAACAACTCTGTGAAAAGGTTATTATAAAGGATACATTTAGGGAATAAGTCAAGAAAATTCCAGGTTTCTGAATATCCCTTGGAGTCCAGTTAAATACATTATTAAGAAATGGAAGGAAAATGGCACGTGTAAATCCTCCTAGAGTAGGCTGTCCTCAAAAAAACACAGAGTGAACAAGCAGGAAAGAGACTAATGAGGGAGGCCACCAAGACACCTATTACTCCTCTGAAGGAGTTAAAAGCTTCAGTGCCTGAGATCGGAGAGACTGTTTATCCAGAAGCTGTTTCCTGTCTTTTCCAATCCAAATTTATGGGAGAGTGGCAAATAGAAAGACACTGTTGCTAAAACTTCAGAAGTAGTCTTGACTAGAATTCACCAGAAGCCATGTAGGAGACTCTGAAGTCAACTAGAAGAAGGTTTTCTTTGGTCTGATGAGCCCAAAATTGAGCCTTTTGACCATCAGACAAGACGCCATGTTTGGCTGACACCAAAACATTCAAACACACCATTGTTACTGTGAAGCATGGTGGTGGCAGCATCGTGATGTGGGGACGCTTTTCAGGAGCAGGTCCTGGAAGGCTTGTGAACATAGAAGTTAAAATGAATCCTATAGAACCTGATACATTCAAGATTTGTTTTCCAGCAAGACAATCACACAAAGCAAAAGGTTTACAGAAGTGGTCTAAAGACAAGAATGTGAATATTCTGGAGTCAAAGTCCAGACCTCAACCCAACTGAGAATTTGTGTTTGGACTTGGAAAAAGATTTTTCATTCATGATCGTTGGTGCAACCTGACCAATCTTGAGCGGTTTTGCAATGAAGAATGGATAAAATTGCAGTGTACAGATGAGTAAGGATGTTTGAGGCCAACTGAGGCTCAATGCTGTAACTGCAGCCAAAGGTGATTCCACTAAAAACTGAATTGAATGGGGGTGAATAATAATGGCGTCACCTGTTTTACATTTTAGATTTTGAACTACGTCTTTTTTGTAAGTTCTTGTCAAAAAAGCCAAATTCTATTAACCACGATTTGATGTTGAAAAGCAATACAAGGGGAAATTGGGGTTGAATAGTTTTATAGGCACTGCAGTATGAGTATTGATTTTGTTTCCAGCTTCTTCTACTTTCTTTATTAAAGCCACACATAGAGTAGCCTATACCGTCACCTTCTGCCGACATTATGCAGCCTGGTTTATTCACTCCAAATGGTTAATGGAAACAAGCCTAATTTTTTCCCCCAATTTTCTGCAATATTTCAAAAGTTTGCTTCAAATTCACTTGACAGTTCTATGGAAACGGGTCTGTAGTAAATCGTTCCAGTTACAGTATACATGTCGGTTTTAAAGGGTGAAAATGAAGTAATAAAACAAGGCAGAAGCCAGTGTAAATATTCTGCATCTTACCATGAGGGGTGGAAGCAGGCTGTGTCTTGTTTTCGGTGGCAGATGGAATCACTGAGTCATCTCTGGTTCGCTGCATTCAGTGTGGTATTGTCTGCTGTCCTGTGGTTTCTGGTCAACTGTTCCACCAAAGCTCATCTTTGTCTGCTAATTCAAACAACTCAAACCCTCTAAACACTTCCCTTTCTCCTTCACTGCCGCCTCATTTTAGTCAGCTGTCCTCAGGCAATTCACCTGGTCGCCCGGCGTCAAGGTGTCAATCCGGACCAGGTGTCCCTTTCTACCCATCACCACTCTGGTGAGGCATGTCTGACCTACAGGAAGTTGTCAAACTATCCAGCGCCACCTGCACTGGAGGCCTGCAACTCCTCCAACCTTCAAAACCTCTGCCGCTGACGCTGGAAGATACGCTACAGTGACCGCCAGCTTCCAGGAACGGAACTGCTTTAATGTGCAACTTTGCTAATGAGCATGAGTTATGTCTGTGGATGGACATTAATAAGGAATTGTGAGCAATTATTAGGACAGCGGGGTGGCGCGCTGATTAGAGAGGCTGTCTCTCCGGCAGAAAGACCTGAATTCAATCATGTTTGACAGCGAGATCCCTTGGGGTGCCTTTGTGTAGCTGATCTGGCACTACGATGGCCCCGAAATAACACGAAATGACCAAATTTATCCCCTAGAATGGCACTGTAAAGTCTGAATGTTACTTATACGTAATTTTTTGGTTGTCCAACAGCTTCTTTAGCATAGAACAGCGATCAGGTGCTGTATACTGTTCTCATTGTGTTGTCAGAGGTGCAGAGAGGAAATTGTCCCGTCTGCCAAGCCTCTGTAGATCCTGTCAGAGGCTCCGATGGGGCTACCGAGCCTCCTTCAATCAGGCCCAGGAGCCGCCAGGACCCTTGCATCTGGTCCTGCTTAGGGCAGCCCCCAGCCTCTCCCAAATAATGCAACAGCCATTTGCTTTTTCTCCGCTTCTCTACCAGAGCGAAGCTGCAGAAGGGCGCTAAGACAAACTGCTGGGTGTAGCTCCTCTGCCGTGCTACCAAAGCATGCGTGAAAACAGTCGGGGTTTGTAGGAAACACATGCTCAAATACATAAATAAACACACATATGGAGACCCACGTACACAATGGAGAGAGGAAAAGGTCAGCTCTGCCTTTACCCCCACCCTTGTAGACATTCCTGGAGCACCTGCACTCACTTAATATTTTGGCAGGAGTGGGAAAAAAAGCTCCTCTGCTCAGCGCCTGTCATGTTTGTTCACTGAAGGAAACAAGTTTGGTTTTAATTAGAGTCCCTGCCAAGAGCTGAGGTAATTGCCACTCTGTATGTCTTGCTTTTCTTTTTAAAATTTCTTTTCTTTTTTTGTTGTTGGTTCATATACTTCATAAACTGAGCTGAGTGGAGCTGAAGAGAGGGAGGGGAAAAAAAACGGGATTTATCTGAGCATGCGTTAAATGCGGTCAGTGGGTGCATCCAGGCTTGAAATTGAAAATACAGGAAAAACAGAAGGTCAGAAACCACAGACCTGGATTGTCATTAGTTATACAGGAAGACACATTAAAAAATGTGGATAATTCTGTGCTCATCCCACCTCTGTCTATCAGGCTGTCCAACTCTGAACAAGGTGTTGCCCTGAAGGGGTTCCAGGTTATTTAACCCACAGCCATCCATCCACCCCCCTCCTCCCCACCTGTAACCCAGCTGTGGCCTTGTGCAGCTCATGAAAATTCCCACCAAATTATTCTGACAAAACAGCAACATCTGTTGCAGGGAGACCCCCTCCCTCCCTTCATTACACACACATGCAAACACAGTCATTTACATATAGAGGGTCAGCTCTGTTTGGAGTTAATGGTGCATACACATGCTTATATACTTGTGGTGGCCAAGAGAGCTAAACACACTGCAGCTTAATGGAACACAAATGAAGAAAGACATCTTCAGCACTTTGACAGCATATACTGTAAACAACATAATGGAACCTGCTGCTGAAGAGTAAACACAGACATGAGAGAGCTTCTTCTGCGCATTAATGGAGTAAAAGTCTAATTCCAACTGAATATCTTGAGTAATTTACAGTAATAATGAGTCGGTCTGAGCATTTAAGCGAAAAATAAACTAATGTTGTGAGCTTGCAACTCTATTGAGGAATGTTTGACTTCATCAAATCATATTCATCTGTTTTTGTGCCACGGAAACTTTGTGTTGTTGCAAGATGCACACAGCTGTTCGTGTATTCGCTCTGCGTGCCAAGACTTTATGATATGATGCACGAAATTGTGAGTAGCAACTTCACGAGCAACCAAATCAATGAACTGCTAGTATTTCCTGAATAACTTCAAATCCTTTACAACAATGGGTTGCTTCAGGACATATCTGAAAACGCTAGATTAACAAATCATTAGGAGATGATTAGTTCAATAATTTGTTTTTTGTGTGTCATAAAGTTAAGAGGGGCTGCTTAAGTACCGCTTAAGGGTTTGTTTGCTATGACGCATCTCATTGGCCAGACTTTACACAAATGTTGGGTTTATTTCAATAAATATCGGAAGTTGAAACCTTGGAGCTAAAGAGCAAAAGGGAAACAGCCATAAGAGCAGCATTAGAGCATAAGTACAAGAGGTGTGAAGACAGTTAAGCCCATTGCACCAAGACTGCTGCTGTAAGGCCAGTTGGGATGCAGATCAGTCATGATTAGACAGTTGAGTCTGGTTTTGTTTCTCTGAATTGCTGAGTCATAGTTAGTCCAAAAAATATCATGAAGAAAGTGGTCAGTATGTCAGTTTCTGCTGTGTATAGTGTCATAATTCCTCATTCAGGCAGTTGATATTAATGCATGATTCGTTAATTGTCCGATCAGTCCTGATTTGTTCTTCACTCCTCAGTGGAGTCATAATTTTGTGCACTATTCTGTGAAGTGTTGTCACTGTGTATGTTGCTCTGGAAGATATACAGTATGTTTTCTTAAACTTCCTTGTGTTTTGACTTTTTTCTTCCAGTTTTGGAAGATAGAGCAACCAGAAGTCTCTCTCCAGCCATATTTTTTACAGGCAGTAAAGCAGCAGTAGCCAAAAATCTGGAAGCAGAAGAAAAAAAAAAAAAGCAGAATTTGAAAATAGAAAGCTTTTTTCCTGCAGTTCTCTCTGATCTGAGTTCCTTTCACCAGACGAACAAAGGCTTCAAATGCACAAAGATAATCGAACATTTAAGGCCAATTGCTTTCATGTAACGTTCGCAGGTCTTCAACTCAGTGGATGGACATGAAAGTTGTATTTGGAGAAGTCGCTGTTGCGCTGTTGAGTTGGTTTAACTTGTGCATGTCCAAACACAGCAAGAAGTTCTTAATTCTCCAGATATTCCGTGCTATGTGCAGACGTTATGCTTGACAGACCCAGGAAATATCACAAGTAAACAGCAAGTCACAGTCAGATTTTTCAAATATCCAACATGATAATCTGTAGCAAACTGATGTATATCTGATGCAGTATGGAGACTCAACCTTTAACGTCCTTTTTGAACACCAAATGTGGGAAGCATGGCCCTAATTTATAACTTCACCCAGGTTTCAAATTCCATCCTCCAGAATGAAAGTCCTTCATCCAACCGTTGTACTGCCGCATCCTCTTCTCTTTGTGGACTTTAGACTACCTCAAGTGATCAGTGAAAAGCCTTGTGATGGTAAAAACTGAAAACAGAGTCAAGAAGCAATGCTGTGTCCAGAAAATTATGTTTCTATCTAACTAAGTAATAGTTATACAGTAGATGTTATTTGTGACCTTTGACATCAGAAGGAAACCAGTTGGAAAGAACCAGAGAGACCAGAGGCTATCAAAGAGACTATCAATATGAGACAGAAGTTTTGTTTTGCTTCAGTTTTAAATCGCTGTCTGGTTAAGTTTAGAGAACAAACTGATGTAATTAGGTTTAGGAAAATATCCTGTTCAGCACTTTTACATGTTGGCTTGGTTAAGTTTTGGCAACAAAATTACTTAGTAAGGGTTCGAAAAAGTATCATGGTGAGGGTTAAAACAATAACACTGTCACTACATTTTCTGGGTTACCAAGTTCACAAGTCCTGTCTAATCTAATATACAATTAGTTGGCTAAAAAAGAGACAATAAAGCAATAAATACATGGCAAAGACACGTTGATTAGAAACGTATTTGTGATTCGTTCCACGCAATCTGACATTCCCTCGCACGTAACCTAGAATGTAGTTTAGTTGTATAGAAACATAAATTTGTGGAGACTCTGCTGCAGAAGTCCAGTTTTCTCTCAGACCATTTGAATTACAACAGGCTGAAAGGTTATTATGGAATTTTTGCCCAGTGATGCCAGAAAACTCCTGCCTGTTGGAGCTTAAACACAAAGATGGACAGATGTGAAAGACATCCAAACACATGACAGACTCGTCCGTCATCACACCCTGAGCCACAGGTCACCATGTAGAGATTGAGAAGGTGTACTCGAGACAGGAAGACACTTTGGATTTGTCTGCCTGTCAATATGTGTATGAATTTCAGGGATGTATTTTCTGCCGGGTTATCCTCGACGGGGCCTCAGATGACTTGAGCACATGCTGAGCCTTTCAGAAGGGCTTTTATTTTGATTTGTACCAGCAGGGGATGGAATGAAGCCTGCTTGGTCTCTCTCCATCCAGGCCCCTGTGGACCCATTAGAGCTGCGCTCCAGTCCAGAGATGAGACGCCACGGCGCTGATTTACTATTCAGAGGTTATTCATCGCCTGTGGATAAAAAGACAATTGAATTATGCTGTTGGAGGAGCAAAGACTGGGACCGAACAGTTCAGGATGGACGATCTGCGTGAACTGAGATGGAAAGACAAGAGAGCAGACAGACAGAAATGTCTGATCCTTCTGATTGCTCCAGGCGACTTCCTGCTTCTCTGATCAGCTTTTTGAGTCGATGAAAAACAGAGATGGGAGCGCTGCTTGCTGTCAAGGCTGCTGATATTTACTGAGATGTCAACACAAAGCTCAAGGTCACTGGTAAGATCTGAGCTTCGTCAACGTAATTGTGGTCTGCTGTGAGTCTCAAGTTGAATTCTTCCACAAAACTTTTGTTTGACACCTAGAAGATATATGATAAAAGAATCAGAAAATGATCAAATATGAAAATAATGAATAAGTGCCTTTCAACTCAATCACTTTTCAGTCTTAATGGAATAGAAATTTTGCTTTTTGAACACCTTCCTGCAGATGGTAAATATGCGATTCACAAAAGAACAGAGAGCTTTAGATTACTGCCTGTTTGTTTGTCTTGCTAATTATAAGAATTGTAATACATAAGGCAAGAAGATGCAAAATCTGTGGAATAAAGAGGGAAAATCTCGAGATTTAAACTTTAAGCAAGTAGTTTTGTAACTATTCAAAATTTCTGTCATTACAGGGCACACTGAACTGAAACTACTCAGCAACAATCTCTCATTTTGAGGACCTTATCCTGTAAGTATGTTTCACTCTGGGTGAAGTTTGGATTGTTGGGTTTTCTGTTGTCTGCTTGTAATTTGTAAGGTCTGTACCTTACTATGCTAAGCAGTTTGAGGTGACATATGCTGTGAATCTATATAAATAAAATTGAATTGAAAATTGAAGTTAGGGGGAGGATTCTGCAGCTCCTTATAAATGTATTGTGATTTTATCCAAGAACTATCATAGCCTCTGAAAGGGCAACACTCAACAACAAAAAGAGTATAGGCAAGACACATGGTTCTTTTATAATTATGAGTACCTATTATATCAGGAAAATGTGTGGTACTTTAGCAAACGCATCAGAAGACTGTTGAGCTGATATTCAAGTCAACAAACTCTATGGATTACACTCATTTATAACCTTTTGTAATAGTCACTATCATGCAACTCTACCTACAAAATTCTCCCACTGTCCAACATTAACCTGTATGCCACTCGTTCACTTGTTTATTTCAACACATGTTGAGAATTTAGAAATTATTTCAGCGCTCTCCTTTGTAAACTATAACTTTTCTTAGCTTTGCATCTGTGTGCTGCTTCCTTCTCCATCTCAGGGATTCCCACATTGTTCTCTTGAGGCATAATTATAGTTTAAGTGCGATAAAATGGTAAATGTTCCAGCCTTTTCCCTTAACTTCATGTCTTAGTGGCTTACCCATGAGGTGGCCATGGCTCAAGTGTTAGAGCAGACTGTCCACCAATCCTAAGATTTGTGGGTCGACCTCTACTGGATAGAAACTTGGGCAGTGTATATTCTTCATGATCCAGTGAAATTATTTGTTTGGGATATTGTCAATATTGTAAAAGGTGCCTTGCTTAATATGGGAGATGAAGGATAGTTTTTGATGACTTTCTGATCTTTAAACTGTTTAACAGCTCGGCATTAATCTTGAACTTGCATTACTTGGTTCAGGCAGCTTGAGCCACTGACTCTCTACCAGGGTTCACTGTTTGGCACATTTTGTGGAGAAATAAATCACATTTGCTTCTCCAGAGCCACAACACTAATTTATATTGGTGCACTCTCTATTAGCATGCACAAAAAAACTGTAGATAAGGATTAGTTTCACTGCATGCTGCAGGCTGTGATCTAAAGCTTTAGTGAAATCTTACATTTTTTTCTGCATATGAGCTACTGCAGCGATTAGTGCACATGACATCTCTATTTAATGGAGATCATGTCATATTTGTAAGGTGTCCAACATGTATCTGAAGTTTTTTGTTGCTGTAATGAAGCAAGAATGCTGTGAGGTCTGAAAGCTCAAAACATGGGTCACACGCCCAGCAGTAAAATTATTTCTTGGATGTTTTACTTCCTTCCCGTCAGTGACATCATGTAGTCTGTGTTGACCTTCCATCAGTGCAGCAAAACTAACATTTTTCTGCACATTTGTTACAGATCCGACACACAGTCATGTCTCAGGTGATATAAACCGTCATGACGAAGCTCTCCGCAGCCACATTCTCCGTGTTTCCTATTAAATCACTTTTTTAATCACTGCTGCAGAAATGCCTCTCCCAGATGAACCGAGGTGTTGGCAGAACATCCCTCGTTTTTCGAAGGACAGGGATGTTTTACTCATTTCCCATCATTCATTTGGGCCTCGCTGATATTAAATTGAAAATACACATTGGAATCCCGGGACACACAGATTGCAAAAATTTTCAAAACGTCAACAAATGGGAAAAACATTCAACAACACGAGTCACTGTGAGCGAAGTTTGTTGGGTGGCCTTTTGGCTCAGGGGGTGGCCCGGCATGGCATGTTATGAGTGTTGATTGTGTACAGTGTGAGTATCAATTGTAACACCCCCTCCTCTGTTAGCCAAGGGGAACATTGCTCCCCCGTGCGCCTCACCTCCCGGGACACAGAAGGTGAGCTGGATGGCGGCCCAGATAAACGTGGCGTCTGTTCCAGCTGGGGTTGTGTCAGGATCTCCGGGGCAGCGGGGACAGGCCCGTCTTTGTCCGACAGGAGCTGCGTGTGGTTCAGTATCTTTAGAGAGTCATAATCACATCGGCGATGAGGGTGTTAACAGGCCTCCACAGCTGTCAGTTAAAGCAGTGCACCCTGGGAATGCATGACGAAGGAACCGCTGGCCCTCGATGTGCTGGTTCACAGTACGTGTTAATCTCTGAGCACACACAGCATGCATACGTCCAGTCATCTCCGCGAGGGCGAAATGTTTGGACGCCTCATTTCTTGTCCAAACACAGCAGCAGCAGCACATCAGCAGCTTCGTAAGTCGAGTGTCTCGTGAAAAGCATCTGTTTGGGAACATTGTGTCAAAGGCATTCCAGGCATCGCTGTGATGTCTTTGCACAAACGCTGGACCACAGCAAATGACCGGATTCAAAAATAAACAACAAAGTGAAACGACAATGTAATTTCAGAACCACGAAAACATAACCCACAAAACATTGTCTCTCTTAAATCAATCCGGAAACATTCACTCTTTGCTGAACGGCCTTTTGATGCGAGGAGGATGACCTAAAATAGCCTGGTGGTGGTTAGACCTATGAGACATTATAGGGAACTCTGCTCATGACCCATGCCCAACTACCTCCTGTCCAGGTCTGATTCACGTTCAGGGGTCAGCGCTGCAGAGTATATATCAGGTTCTCAGTTTGTTGCTCTTAGCAGCTGTTATTGCATTCAGAGGACTGAACCGCCCCCGCTGAATCGCAGACATGAGGAAGAAGGACTTAGACACAGAACAGGAGGCTGGATCGTTATAAATGACGCTACCGGCCCGGCCCAGGCGGGAACACTGTAACTTCAGCCCCGTGCCAGGCGGTTTCCAGGCTGGCAGGCGAGCCAGAGCAGGCTAGGTGGTCCGGCCTTGTTTACCCCTTCAGCTGCACGCACAGGCTTGTTTAAACAAAGTGGGTGCCTTCTCTCGACCGTGGACGTCATCGGACCGGCGAGTGTTGATGTGGCCTTTTCTTGGAGCACCCTGGGCTGAATACTCCGGAGACGGAGCCAGCTGTGAGACCACTGCACCCCACGTCCCAGTTGTTTGACCAGATAACTGTTGGCCAAAAAGATGGTGGAACTGCATCAAACTCTTGGCTCCCTGGCTGCTCTGATTAACATTTGGATCCTAAAGTCAAACCCTTTAGCCAACAATTCAGCATTATTGCGCTCCACAGCACCGCAGCTCTTTCTGTGATCGCTTTAGAGCCACTGCGTCACCTGTTGCCTGTTTCATACAGGTGGCCCTTACTGAAGCAGTGCTCGCAAAGTGCAGCTAATATGAGAAATATCTTATGAGAGGGATGGATTGTAGTGATTTTTAAAGAATTGCCATATGTTGTGTGACTCAGTCTGAAAGCTAAAATCTGTTTCAGACTTCCACTAGACAAGCAGTGATTGTATCAAACGAACAAATGATTAAACAAAAATATTGTTTAAAAAAACATAGCAGAAATACAGATGCACACTAATGCTTAAAAACATCAAAAACTCTAAATAACTGGTCTTTGTTAGATGAAAACCTACGTCGTTTTAGAAATTCTTCAAACATCCCTCAAGAAAACTTTTTAAAGAAAATAATTTAAGATTCTTGAAATAAATTGAAGCAAATTCTTAATACATATGGCAAAGAAACACACACACAGAATAAACAGACATTTACAGATTCTTCAGATGTTACTTTTTATGTAATCAACTCAAAAAATAGATTCTGGGTTATGATTAAGGATTCTGGCTTGATAGATAGATAGATAGATAGATAGATAGATAGATAGATAGATAGATAGATAGATAGATAGATAGATAGATAGATAGATAGATAGATAGATAGATAGATAGATAGATAGATAGATAGATAGATAGATAGATAGATAGACTTCAGTAATCAATGGTGATGAACAGAACCTCGCCACAGAGCTTCAAAACTGCTATTCAGGAAACCTGTGGGTTCATACCATCTTTGTATACATTCACTGGTGTAACTACAAGATTTGAAGTGTCAGAATATTTATGAAACTCTGAAATTGTTGACTGCTGACCGCTCCCAATGATAATTTCTGATCTGGCTTACACTCTACAGGAGATTCAGACAGATTTACAAGGCTCATTTTTATGTTTATTTCTTTTTTTGAGTCAGTTTTTGCATCAAATTTGTGCAAAAATAAGTATTCTGCTGCTTTGCATACAGCTGTTATCACCAGATAAATGGTCTCAGCAGCAGAACCATCCAACATGGAACAAAATCCCTCCCTTGTTCGCATTAAAGCTAATTTTCCATCGAATCTATAAAATGCACAGAATGGCATTGTGCCCCGGACACTACTTTTTCCATTTTATTGGGGAATTTACAAGAGCGCAGTAGACGTTTTGACAAATTCAGAGTTCGGCTGCTCGAGTAAATTCAGTTCACCTCAAACTTTATCATGCTGAAGCCGTTAACTGAGGAATTTTAGTTGGAGAAAATCTCCGTCTGGCCAACCACTGTCACCAATCCAGGCCACATCCATATCAGTCAAGAGCAGTTGAAGGACTCATTAGTAGCTGCCATGAAGGCCACTTGGCTGCTCACTTTATCATTAATCAAAGCACTGTGTCCCTTAATGGCGACCAATAGAGTGTAACAAGCAGCAGTGCTATCTGAGCGCTTTGATCAAGCATCTGCCTGTTCTCTATCGCCCTTCTGGCCCCCGGTGGCCCCTGGGTGGCCCGTTGTCGAAGGCCCGGTTGGGTCCTTGGAGACTGGGTTTGAAAAAGGTGCCTATCTCACATGTCCTCCCCTCCTCCAGCACATGAAAGCTAACAGAGGGCACGCTGGTCTGATCCCAGCCACTGACATGAATTTTTGATCAATGGCTGGTGCCTCTGAAGGGTCTTTTCCAAAAAAACTGCTCCTCTCAGCAGCCTCCATGCCTCCCCACACTCCTCCCCTTTCCTCTCGCTCTAAAGCTTGGGCAACTCCAAATGTCAGTGATGTTAGTTTAGCCATTGTACACGGCTGGCCGCATCTGAATGGGTGACTTGTCCACAGGCCAGCCCCCTACAATGGCCTCCTTTCTCACTCTGACTTGTTCTCAGCGTTTTTCCCCCCTTCTCCATGAAGAGAGGGCTTCTCTCTCTCTCTGGCTCTCTTAGCTCCTTGGCTCCACCGAGGATCCCGGAGTTAAACTGGAGGAGAGGCTGCAGCAGAACGAGCGAGGGAGAGGGTGTGAAGAGAGGATGGAGGGTTGGAGGGTCAGTGGGGAGGTGGACCGTGACAGAGCAGTAAGCGGTTTTATAACCAGAATTGTTACAGTGCACTCTGCCAATAATTACCAGCACAGAGGAACGGCGGTAAATCTGGCTTTCACAGATCCGGCTAAGCTTGTTAGTGTGCTTAATCGGACAGGGAAAGAGTGTGTTGTGCCGCTGAAAGCTTCGGGCACTGAGAAAATGTGCACCCTGCTCCTCTAATGAAGAGTGACGAGAGGAAGATCGGGTGAGGAGGTGGGTGAGGGAGGAGGGGGAAAAAGTCATACATATATGGTGAATTTGCAGCTTGGGATGGGTTGAAATTCCTCATCTGTGAGAGAGCATTTGGAGGGTATGGATTGGCACTGAGGTGAAGGGTGAGCAGAGAGAAAGAAAAAAAGTTGGGAAGAAGTTTAGAGCCTTTATCAGGGCCTCTTATTTTGTAGGATGCAGCTGATTTGGTCAGTGGAGATCACAGAAGTTGAAGACACCTGTCAAGTTGCAAGTCCTGTTAAAGCTGTGTGAATGGTGTTTCTGTGCAGTTTCATCACTTAAACTAAACATATGAGCCTAAATATAAATAATAAAGCTGCAATGCTCTGTAAGACCTGCCTTTTATTTTGTAGGAGGTAAACAACTGATTGGATTGTTGGAGATCAAGATGAGTCTTGAGGCAGTTGAAGTTCAAGCCACCAGCCAGATTTCAAGTCCAGTTTAAGTTGTGTGAATGGTGTTTTTATGCAGTTTTATCTTTTAAATTGACAACATGAGCCTAATATTTAATATTAACACTCTGTAAGACCTGTCTTTCATCTTGTAGGAGGCAGATGATTTGGTCGTTGGAGGTCAGTGTTGTTCAAGATGAGTAAATGTTCAAGCCACTCATCAATCTCAAGTCCAGTTTATGCACATGGTGTTTTAATGCTGGTTTGTGTCTTCCAATATGAGCCTAATATTTAATTTTAAAGCACTGTAAGACCTAGCTTTCCCTTTTAGAAGGTAGATAATTTGGTCGATGAGATCTGGGTTGTCCAAGATGAGCAAAGGTTTGAGCCACCTGTCGAGTCTCAAGTCCTGCTAAGGTTTTGTAAAGGTAGTGTCCACAGATATGGACCCGTACCCGTAGCCTGTGGCCTATGGATACGGCACTTTCCCTTACTATAAATATTAATGAGACTTACAGGAATATTAATGAGCCGGCTGATGAACGCGCTTTGTGATTGGCTGGTAATCCGACGTACATAAATATTAATGAGCCGGCTTGGTAATCCGAGTGATGAAGGCGCTTCCATGATTCGAGGTGAATCTGCGTGCCGAGCCTGTCATGTCAGTCATCTGCTGTTCTCTTTTGTATCATGTATAATGTCTTATAAATATCATTATCTGACTTTTTCACGGACAGCGATTTGGGGGTTGAAATCAGCACTACTATTAAAAATAGCAAAACTTTTTATTCACGTGACCCTGTTCTAATAAAGCACAAACAGCAAACAAAACAAATGGCGTAACTAACAGCCAGCAAACTACAAGTATTTTTTTTACCTTCAAAAGTAGCGACAGACTATTACATATTAACAACCTGAACAAAACCCTGACGTATTTTCTACGTCTGTCAACACAGACACTGCACGTCAGTCACTTTAATGTTAGCGGACTCTGTTGAATGGCTAAGTTACATCACCACAAACAAATCTCACAATATCACAGTAAATCGAGTTTGTGTTTTTTTTTAATTCATGCCGAATTAAAGAGCTGCTCCTCACCATTCACGAGTGTTTGTTTCATATTCGACATCCTTAACTTTATCTTGTAAATTAGCGTCCGAAATTAAATGGGAACATTTGCAATGGAGTTCGTCAGCCGCTTCCACCACTGAACGCGGTAAACTAATCAATAGGAACTGGACTTCAAACAATTTAGACACGGCGTCTAAAAGCGTAAAAACTGCAATGTCTAAAGTGTGAGAGGAGACGGTGTATTTTTGGTTAAATTATACAATGTTCGCCGTCAAAGTCATTCATATAAACTGCCTGTAATGTGCAGCAAATAGTAGTTAACTGGCGCCAGCTCTTCAGTGACCTTAACGGGTCCGTACCTCTAGTACACCTTTAGTAAATGTGTTTTTATGCAGTTTTGTGGCTTTTAAACTCCCAATATGAGCCTACAGTTCAAATATTAAAGCTGTGAGGTTCTGTAAGACCTGTCTTTTAGTTTGCAGGAGGCAGATGAATTGATTGGTGTCCTGTCCGAAACGAGTTAAAGTTTAAGCCACCGGCCACGTTTCAGCCCAGTTTAAGTTCTATGAATGGTGGTTTTATGCAGCGTTGTGCCTTTTAAACATATAATTTTAGCATAACATTTCATAATAAAGCTCTGCAAGACCTGCCTTTTGTTTTGTAGGAGACAGATGACTTTATCGGTGGACATCAGGATTGGGAATGGGGTTTTTAAGATGTTTTGTGGGTTTTAAATTTAAAATATGAGCTTAATATTTACATAAATAAGCTGTGAGCCTTGCTTTTCAATTTTCATTTTCACATCCTCTTTGGTGGCTGCACAGTGTCGTAGTGGTTAGCACTTTGCCTTGCGACAAGAAGATCCCTGGTTTGAATCCCGGCCTGGGCCTGGGATCTTTCTGCATGGAGTTTGCATGTTCTCCCTGTGCATGCGTGGGTTTTCTCCGGGCACTCTGGCTTCCTCCCACAGACCAAAAATATGCTGAGGTTAATTGATAACTCTAAATTGCCCGTAGGTGTGAATGTGAGTGTGACTGTTTGTCTGTATATGTCGCCCTGAGACAGACTGGCGGCCTGTCCTGGGTGTCCCCTGCCTTCACCCGAGTCAGCTGTGATAGGCTCCAGCACCCCTGGCGACTCTAGTGAGGATAAAGCGGTGTATAGAGGATGGATGGACATCTTCTTTGGTATTTTGTAAGCTGAGTGTTAACTGAGGTCTCTAACTGCGTTCAGAGAGACTGAAAGTTTTCACCTCATGTCACTGGGATTGTTTGTACAGGCCGTGCTGATTCACCCTAAACAACCAACGTACTAATTGGACAGACAGTGGCTGCATACTATAAGGCGAAGGATTGAGTGTATGGAGTGTGCCTTCATGTGTCTCTGAGCTGCTTCGGCCTCTGGCTGATCTCAGAACTCACCAGGAACTCCAGCTGCTTCTGTTATTTCCTTCAAGTCTCTCTCCAGCTCTATTCCCCCTCTTTGTATATTTAGGAGGCTGTTTCATAAAGCCCCGAGTGCAAATTTCTTGACTCCTGTGGATTTGTCTTCGCCTCAGTTTAGCGTGAACCCTCGTCGTTTCTTTTGACCGGATGTGATCACGCTCTTTGCAGTTTCCCAGCCTTTGTTTTTATGATGCAAGTTTTTAGTCTTCCACACCTCCTCCACCCAAAACTGACCCTATCGGCACCGCTTTCCCTCACCATCCGCTGACATAATTATTATCATTAAATACTCTCCCTCGCTCCCCATGGGGAACAGATTTATTTTAGCGTGTTAAAAGAAAAAACAAAAGCGAATGTAATATTTTCGCGAGCAGCTGCTGGCTGGGCCGCTGCCAGAGAAAGACACACACTCCAACACACACACACAAACATAACTTACAACTTTTTCTCAATGAGGTTTTTATTGACACCGAACATCTGGAGCAGAGGAGGCGATGACGTTTAGAGGAAGGAGAGGAGAAGTCACATGCTGTCAGTGACTTTATTTCTAACGAATGAGGTCATAACTTTGAATTAAATTGTGAGAATCTTTATAAATTCACTCATATACAAAACCGACTCTTTAAATAACAAAATCTGCCGGGATTCAGCTGCTAGTTTGACAGCTGAACATGAAGTGGAAGCCCAAACATTTCACAAGAATGCTTCACACACACGACCGCTTTTTTTTAAACAGCGACTTTAAGACCTTTCAAACATAGCTTTGGTGTTTGCAGTGTGTGTAAACCCGGTGTGCTGCCATCTACCGACGCCTCTACCGGACTGCTCTGAGCTTTCGGGGTCGGGTATGTCCACATCTGGATGGCACATGGCTATCGAGACAGATGTACGAGGGGGCGAGGGGGTCACCTGGGCCCTTTAATTCAGATTAAAGAAGAGAAGTGAAGAACAACAGAGACGAACAAACATCTGTGGCGTTGAGTGATCGGCGTCGCTCAGGTGTGTGATAATGTTCGGGCTGATTGCAGGAACAGTCACAGAAAGCTGCGTGATGATCGAGGATTTACACTCAGAGTTTACTGCAAAATGTAAAAGTTCAGCTCTTTTACTGGGGATTGTTATAATGAACACAACAGTCCCAGTTTAAACGCACTCGACGTGCCGCTTGTGTCAAGTCTTTGTTCCCACTCGCTCTGCTCAGACATGTTGCTCTCTCCCTCCCCTTAAATTCCCTTCTTTCATGGCAAGGTCAGAGGTCAGGGACTGTGACCTACCCTGGGGGTGGGTGAAGGACTCCCCTCCCTCGCTCTTCCTCCAGAGATGGGCCGCGCCTCCACATCTCTTTATTTTGTATACACCTGAGTCCCTCATTCTGTCTCGGATCGGCTGACAGAGTGCAGAAAGAGCCGCCGTATCCGGTTTCCGAGGTCGGGATTGTTGGGTTGGATCGATAAGTTATGTGAATGCAGGAAAACAAAGACTTTTCGAATAATGCAGTGAAAAATGAGTGGATCTAATGGTGCAGGTGTAGGATTGGTGTGGCTTCTGCTGCAGGAAACTCTTCAAATTTCACACATCCTGCAAAAATTACATGCAGAAGACGGTTCTAAAGAAGGTTTTACCACCATAACCTCTCTTTTTAGAAGGTTACGATGGCAAAGCAGCATCAGACAGAGTGTGACTGTTCTCTCCGGACTCGTACGCTCGTGTGTTTTGATGCCGAACACCGTCCACTGCCTCTCTTTGGCTCTGCATCTACAAGCGTGTTGGCTCAGAGCTACTTTCAGTTCCATTACACTCGACTTGTGTCCCGCTCGCTCGGTCCAAAGCAAAGTGTTGCTGGATCCAGATTCAGCTACAACAACTCGCCTCCTCCTCACTCCTCACTCTGCATTTTGACAAGCCAGACAGGCAAAGTGTTTGGGACGAAGCTGGACTCGTCTCAAGCTTGTGCCTGTAGTGATCTGGAGGATTTTGGCGTCTAAGAGCAAAAGTGTTTCTCAGCAAAGCCTGCTTTCCTACTCAAATTTTGACAATGTGAAGGCTGTGAAACCAGTATTTATTCTTCAGCTTTCCTTTCCTTTTAGCTCACCAATGGAATTTCCAATCATTCCCCCATTTTTTAAAGAATATTTTGTGATGTTTAGGCACAGATAAATGAAATGGATGTCGGTCTGATCCAGATATTAGTTACAGTGAAGAAACTCAAAGCATCAAAGTGTTTAAATCTAAAGTCCAAATCAAAAGCTGTTTGAGTTTGACATAATTTAGGCAAACTGCCGTCTTCAGGTAAACTGTAAAAACAGATCTGTAATAAAACAACAACGATGACCAACATCAGCAAGGATGCTAGAATAAATCCGTCTGAAATGATGGAATTCTGTAATGTTCAAAAATTGTCGAAATGGTGAAAATTAAGGCAAATATCTGTAAAATAATTAGATGTTTAGCTGAGCTAAATACTAAAAAGCTACTAAAAACTGTAATTATATAATCACATTTGGTAAAAGAACGATTTATCAAAAATGCAGATGCAATACAATTTTACTTGATATTTACTTGAAACTATTGGAAAATTAACAAAACAAGGAAAACAGCTTTTTGAACAACGTTCAGTTATTAATGTACAGAATTTTTCTTTTAAATGACAGGAAATATCTGTTAAATGACAATAATTTTTGCTGATTTAACAGTAAAAAGGATAGTTTTAAGGGTAAATGTTGTAAAAGAACAAATTATCATTTGTGAAAATATTGATTTTTGAAGTTGCTGTTTATTGTTTAGGATTATTTTTCTTGTTTTTGTAAATTAATAACCTTTCCTCTGATTTTACTGGATATTTATACACAGAGAAAAGACACTGATCTCAGTTCAATTCACACATTACAGTTGCATATTACAGTAAATCAGAAAATGCTCTCAAATACCAAAGTATTCCCTTAAATCTAAGTATGTTTTTCATCATTAGTTGATCAAAATCTGTCCTCTAAGCAGCTGCCATGCTTCATGGTTCACTGTAAAAACAAATCCACCAAAAGAAAAAACAAAAAAATGGAACTGGTGATATTCTGCAGTGTTCACAAAACGTAGAAATAGTAACAATAACGGCAAATATCTTTAAAATAAGGATTTTTTTCTTGATTTAAATACAATAAAATGTCATTTTATAGTCGCATGTAAGAAGGAATCCCCTTTATAAATATACAGATTTTTGAGGTCAAAGGTTGTAAATTCATGCTTTTTTTCTCTGATTTTACTGGATGTTTATACACAGATAAATGAAACTGATCTCAGTCTAATCCAGATTTTCCAACAGCAACAGACTTGAGGTTTCGGTTCCCTGTAGACTGTGGGTTTGCGAGGTTTTATGAGCTGGATATGAGCTTGTGCCCCTCAGCTGGTGGCATTCCTTTCCTCCTCAAATGCAATTATCTTTTCCCATTTGTCTGTTTTTGTTTTCCCCCCGTCCGTCCCTCTCGTGCTTATTTCCTGTTTTGAGCTGTGCCAGACTTCCAGCCCTCCTCCCAGAAGTATGAGAGCATATCTGTTATTTACGGCCCCCGGGGGGATACCTGTCATTCCCACTGCTCCATTGTGATTGCCATGGCGACACCCGGATTCCTGGGAGCTCAGGTCCCGACCTCCACCCGCTCCGCCGTAAAGCCCCGACCCCTCACCCCCACACCTGGGGACACAGGTCACCAAACTTATTGCTGTTGATTAGCGGGTTGGAGGAGGAGACGTGGAAAGGAAAAACAAAGATATAAATCTTCCATCGGGCACCAACAGTTCTATAATCCAACTCGCATTACAGTGACCATTAAAAATGAGAGGCTTCTGGAAAAACTGACAGAACAGAAAGTTTTCATGAAGCACTATCAGAGGAGCAACTTGATTTAGGCAGCCCAAAATATTATTAATCACTTTACGCTGAATAAATGCTCCCATAAAGGTTTGAGTTCATGTGCAGTTTAGCTTAAATCTTCACCTGATTTTTCTTTCTTTCAATGTGTTTTTATTAAGATTTGTCTTTTATTCATTGTGGATTGTCATTTATAATCTATACAGCGCTTTGGTTCAGCTTGTGTCATTTCAAATGTGCTTTATAAACGAATTTGACTTGATGTGACTTCATTAACCTGCCTCATCCTTCATTGTTTCAGATGTTTTTGAATTGATCTCTACCTGCTCGTTTAACATTTAAAAATGCACTTAGGGACACATCACAGGAAAACAGGAACCTTCAGAGAACCTTCAGGGAATGTTTCTTGTTCAAATTAGATTTTAGAAAATTAAATTACGGTAATGACACTATAATGATTCCGTAAACGTTATTTTTTACTGAATTTGTTACAGCGAGGCAAATTAAGGTAATTTTTTCTCAAATATCAAAGTGCTCTTTTCAGTCTGAAGGTTTCATTTTTGTAGTTGGGGAAAAAAAGCTGTTTCAGTTTATTACCTTAAGCAAGCTGGCATACTCATGGTACACTGTAAAAATAAATCCTGTAAAAAAAAAAAAACTGAAAATCTGTCACCACAGTTACCAGAAAACAGCAGATTTAGGTACTGTAAAACCGTGTAATTTTGCAGTCAAACTTGATAAAAGAAAAAAATACCACTTGTACAAATATCAGCATTCTTTCTTTTTAATGTGAATGCCATTTGAAATTGTAACTTTTTTAAGCATTTTTTTACAGTCAACATCTAAAATAATACTTTTTTTCCTGTGGTTTAACTATATATTACTTGTAACTTAAGACAGGAAAAATACATAAAATATCAGTTAAAAAACATTTCAGTCCTTAATATTCATCATTTTTCTTTGAATAACAAATATGGATATTTTTCACTGACTTACAGTAAAAATAGTGTAATTTTACAGTCCAGTGTTGTGAAAGAATAAATGCCTTTTTTTTTGTAAAAATGATGTGATGTGGACATTATTTACTATTTCTGCCTGTTTGTTTATAGGAAACATGACATTTTTAGCTGCATATAATAATGATAATAATAAAAATGGTAATTAATACTTTTTTTGTGATTTTTGTGTTGGTAAAGTCTATCTACCAATACAAATAATAGTAAATATCTGTAAAATTATATTTTAAAAAAATGTAATTGTACAGTCAAACATGGTAAAAGAATGCATTACCATTTTTAAAAAATACAGATTATTTACAGTTTTTTGTGTGTGTTTTGTTTTTAAACAATGAACATGTAAATTCATGCTTTTTTTCTGTGATTTTCTGGTTATTATGTGTAAAACAGCAGAAAATCTATAAAATAACAGTTTAAAAACTATTTAAAAACCCTACGCTTTCCTACAGTGTAAATCTTTAACTTGCTTTAATATCTGAGGATTTGTCTGATTCATGTGTCTTTAATTTTGACTTTACATTCATTAATTCTGAATATGTTTGAACATGTTCTCTCTGTAATGTGAGCTGGAAAAAAGCCTAATTTCTCATCTGTTTGTTTCTCTCTACTTTATAGCTGTGGACCTGTTGCCATGGAAACAGCAGCAAGGAGAAGACACATGACCTTGTGTGGGAGTCATAGTTACAGAGTTACAGACTTTTATCTGTCCACTTTAAGGATATAGTCTAATAGTTAACACTCTGGTATCACCCAGCGGGGGATTCATTTTCTCCTCCACGTCTGATTCCTGCTGCTACTGTTACTAAAACCCATCACATGTCGACTGTTAACAGAGAAAAGAAACTGTTGGAGGCGCCGTGGATGCAGAAGAGTCCCGTGACTGTTAACATTTAAAGTTGGGCTGAATTAACCCTGCAGCTCCTTCAGGCTGCATTAGTCCATAATTACATGGTTTCATGTTTTCCCTTCGCTCACATTTTGCCTCGTAATGGTTTACTTCTGCAAATATTTTAGTCCAGCTGGCGCGAGAGTGTAACTGTAGAAGGTGAGCGCTTTCTCGTCTGCTCATGAACATCTGAGAGAAACCCCAACACGGCGTAATAAAGCCAAGAAGAGACACGATCAGAGAGAATAACATGTCAGGATTAGAAATAAGAGAGAAATGTTGTCGTAAAATCTGTTTCAAGGCATTTTCTTTATTTGCACCTGCGGTAACACTTTATAATAACTATACACTATTAAGCATTAGTTAAGCATTGGTTCAGCATAATTTCAGCATTAGTTAATCCTTAAATCCTCATGAACTCATCATGAATTCACCATTAGTAATGCATTACAAAGCATTAGTAAAGACAGTTTTAAATGTTCAACTAACACATTATTAAGCATTAGTTAAAGATTAGTAAAGTGCTTAATTCATTGTTAACTCATCATTTGTAACTAATTAGTTATACGTGCTTAATTAATCATGAATTCATGATCTGTGTGGCATTTATTATGCATTACTAAGCACTTAATAAATCCGGTTAAAAATGTTTTGTTGCTCATTGATAACCTCAGTTGTTAATACTTTATAAAGGGTTAGCAACTGTGTTAGTATATGATTTACAAACACATATTCATACTCCATGAATAACTTATTAATGCGGTTACTACTCATTAGTTAAGTATATTCCGTGAGTCCATCTAAAGTGAGGACTATCTATGCTTTATAAAGCATTTATAAATGACACAGAAGCAAAGATATACAAAGTGTCAGTTTTATTGGTCCCAAACAATACAAGCTCTTTTAAATACACACTTTAAACAAATACAATCTATAAGATTTCAAGTAAACTTGACAAACATCTTCAATAACAACAGTCTGTGATCGTATAAAATAGAAAAATAAAATACAAGCTCTTTTAAATACACACTTTGCAATCCTTAACATTTCAAGTAAACTGGTGAACTATCTCTTCAGGGCACACACACACCAGAGGTAAGTGGCTGCCTGATTCTGGGATTCCGCCAGTGCATTTCAGTGGTGTGCCCTTGAAGTGCACAAAGTGCTTTACAGTAAAACAAATATACCGTTTTCAAATATTGCAAGATAACACTAGATAATTTCTGCAACCTGTTTGCCTCTACGATCAGCTGCCATCTCCCCAGCGTGATATGGCTCTCTCTCCGACTTCCGCATTTCAGAAAAATTAAAAAAAAACCCGCGCGGTCTCGCTTTCCAGAACCGCGGAGGAGGCTGGGACTTGTAGGACTCTGGGACTCTGGGATTTTGGAGCATGCGCACTAGCATTTTTGACGGTAAGAGCATGCGCAGTAGAGTCCTACACGTCCCAGAGTCCTACAAGTCCCAGCCTCCTCCGCGGTTCTGGAAAGCGAGACCGCGCGGTTTTTTTTTTAATTTTTCTGAAATGCGGAAGTCGGAGAGAGAACCATATCACGCTGGGGAGATGGCAGCTGATCGTAGAGGCAAACAGGTTGCAGAAATTATCTAGTGTTATCTTGCAATATTTGAAAACGGTATATTTGTTTTACTGTAAAGCACTTTGTGCACTTCAAGGGCACACCACTGAAATGCACTGGCGGAATCCCAGAATCAGGCAGCCACTTACCTCTGGTGTGTGTGTGCCCTGAAGAGATAGTTCACCAGTTTACTTGAAATGTTAAGGATTGCAAAGTGTGTATTTAAAAGAGCTTGTATTTTATGTTTCTATTTTATACGATCACAGACTGTTGTTATTGAAGATGTTTGTCAAGTTTACTTGAAATTTTATAGATTGTATTTGTTTAAAGTGTGTATTTAAAAGAGCTTGTATTGTTTGGGACCAATAAAACTGACACTTTGTATATCTTTGCTTCTGTGTCATTTATAAATGCTTTATAAAGCATAGATAGTCCTCACTTTAGATGGGCTCACGGAATATACTTAACTAATGAGTAGTAACCGCATTAATAAGTTATTCATTGAGGATGAATATGTGTTTGTAAATCATATACTAACACAGTTGCTAACCCTTTATAAAGTATTAACAACTGAGGTTATCAATGAGCAACAAAACATTTTTAACCGGATTTATTAAGTGCTTAGTAATGCATAATAAATGCCATACAGATCATGAATTCATGATTAATTAAGCACGTATAACTAATTAGTTACAAATGATGAGTTAACAATGAATTAAGCACTTTACTAATGTTTAACTAATGCTTAATAATGTGTTAGTTGAACATTTAAAACTGTCTTTACTAATGCTTTGTAATGCATTACTAATGGTGAATTCATGATGAGTTCATGAGGATTTAAGGATTAACTAATGCTGAAATTATGCTTAACCAATGCTTAACTAATGCTTAATAGTGTATAGTTATTATAAAGTGTTACCGCACCTGCTTTTTTTTTTACCTCTTATATTCTCAAATCCATGCTTTCCTACACAGAAGGAGGTCTTAACAAGAAGAAAGTACGAGTTATGACATCACAAAAGGCTTTTTGTAAGTGAGGATCACACCTTTTGAATGCATCATTTCATGTCTTCTGTCTGTACAAAACATCTTACAACAGATTTCTTAATTGAAGATGTTTTTATGTTTAACTTTAATGAAAAAATATTCAGTGTTTCCTCGTGAAAAGAGGGACAGTCTAGATAGATAGGTATCGAGTAGCTTACACATGTTAAATTTATGGAAAATATGGAAAATAATGTACAAAATGACGTGTGATTAATGTGCAAAACGTTGTAAAAAGTTGCAAAAATTTCTGGTATTTACAAATTTCTTGGGCTCTGTACTAAATACGGTGGTCAGATAGCTAACTGTGAAGCCAAACTGATCAAAGAATGAAAAAATACTCAAAAAAAAGAGACTACAAATCTTATTTTATATAAATTTTTTAAAAAAAAGCACAAATACAAAACGAAGTTGTTACATGCTGACTGGTCTCTTTAGTGCTTGAGCACAAAAGTCGTGATTTTTTCAAATTTTCTATTGTTTTTCAGACATTTTCTTTCTTAATGTCTTATAGTTTTTGCACATACTTTACATTATGCTACATGTACTGTACGAGCATGTGATAATTTTGTAAAATACAAAAAATTCTGTGCTACTTGATGAAACTATGACCAACAGGCCCGCGAGAACAATTCTGACGCTTCGAGTCTGAACTGCAGGCTGTGTATACGCAGCACCTTTTCTTTTTTTATGATTTATGAAAATTAAACTTTGTTAAATTGCACATGAGACCTTTCTGAGTCCTCTCTACTTTCCATAGAGGTGCAGGACTTTTCAAACAATTTAAAAAAATTGCAAAAGATAGAAGAAACTATTAATCTTATTTTATGTAAAAAAAAAAAAAAAGCTCAAATACATTATATGTTGACTGATTTTCTTCAATAAAAATGAATGGATGCTAACAATACTCTTGCATATTGCACTTCAGCATCAAAATTGTGACTTTAAAAAAAATTCTATTGTTTTCAAACGAATTTTCTTTCATAATGTCTTGTCAAGCTTATCTTATCTTGACTGTGCACTGTGATAAAGGGGATCTTTTAAAACTTGAAAAAATGTAGGGAAAAAGAGAAAACATACACTAGGGTTTCTTTTATTTGCGCTATTTTTTATCGCTGTTCCATTCAAATCAAAAGGATATTAGTTGAAAAAAACAGCTTAAGATACCACTTCCTGCATCAAAATGAAGGAGCTGACTCTTATACTCCTCCACTTTTGTGCCCATACTTTACGTTTTTCTGCACAGACTGTACAAGAATTAGATCAGTCAGAACTCTTGAATCTTCAGGGCCTGAACAAACACCACAATGAGTTTCTTCTAACCATAAAGAGTAACCGAAGCTCTCTGCTGTGTTATTTAACAGCGTGTTAACCCATCTGTTGCGTTTATAAACTTTACAGTCCTGAGCAGCAGCAGCAGATCTTTCTTCCCTCTGCAGCCGCTGGTCAGTCTCGTGGTCCAGATCTAATGAGGCAGACATTATTGTTGGCCGGGCTACCGGTGCGTCAGTCGAGGCCTCAGTGCCAAGATGCCAATCCGGAGCCTCGGCCGCTGCTCTCCATCTGACTGCCAGTCTGGCTGCTTCACGCCCGTGAGACGCCCACCTGTCCATCACGGTTTGTTTGCCCGTCTTCATGGCTGTCCACCGTCGGGCCAAACCACGCAACCATCTGCCCTCCGCCTGGCCGCCGTCCTCCGAGACACAGATCATCAAAATGTTATTCCAGTGTAAACCTCAGCAGAACTCCAGGAACCCCGGCGCTCTGGCACACTCCTGCATTGTCTGTTGGACGTGAGGAGGGAAAGTATGAAGGGATCTGAAGCTAAGATTCCCTCCCCGGGATGCTGATGGCTCCGTCGGGTCAGAGGGCCCTGATTCATCTGGTTCAGCAACACTGAGAACACGTGGTCGGACACCAACACCTCCTGTTCTTTACAAACGACATTCTTTTGTTGTTCGCTCTCACATTTGATGATTTTTTCTTGTGTAGATGTGTAAACTACTCATATAAATGTGTTTTCAGCTCATTTTAACCTCAGTATGCTAATGTCATCCAAGTTAATGTTAGTTTTTCTGTGCTGTTGTACATTTGCGATATTAGTTTTGCACTTTCTAAAACTCTCAAACACGTTTTTCTCGTGAATTCTGTTTTAAACTGTAGCTCTTGTTAACCATCTGAACCCTTAAACCCGCTGCCAGGTTTAAAAGTTGTGTTATCTATTATAAAAATGCCAAAATAATGTCATTTACCACAGCCAGAAAATGCAAAAAAAGAAAAAAAGCTGAAAATTTAGTTGGATTCTTTATTTTTTCAAGCATCATTGAACTAATCGTGTGTGGCAGGGCCGGGGTGGGACTCATTTTAGATCACGACCTATTACTATTAAAATCATGTAATTCTAGCCTTGCATGTTCAGTCTACAACAGCGCACTGTTCTGCAAAGTCTTGTAATTCAGTGTGTTTTTCTAAAATATTTTGAGACCGGAAGTGGTCATCAGCAAGTGAGGAGCCCAAACAACTGATCTATAAATAAACCAAGGGTTTATTTATAGATCAGTGAGCCAAACAGAGTACGGTGTATAGACTGTATATAATTTTTTTTCATTAGTTTTCATGGTCAAAATAAGAGATCAGGTGGCCGATCTTAAAATAAATAAATATTGAATTTTTTATAGAGCGTTAAAGTTTTGCCAAGCCAGGGGGCGGGGCTACTTGATAAACAGTCAGATAGACAGGTCAGACTCTGCTGTCCTCGTTTGGATTAATTCTGATATAATAACTGTTTATTTATCGGTGAAGCAGCAGAACCTCTTTCACAAACAGTTTTTCTGCCCGTTGACTTGTTTTAACCAGTTTTCTACCTTCGGCTAATTCTACCAGCAGACACTGAAAGGACTGATTAGTTGGTAAGTGTATATTTTCATATCGGTGCCGCTTTTAATGCACTTTATATGCAGCTGTAGTGTCAGATATAATGTGTGCCATGCACTCCAGATGTTGGTGGAGTTTATTTCTGTGTGTATTGACCAGAGAAGAAAGTTAGCATCCAGTAAATATTAGCTTTAATGTTAGCAATGCTAACCAAGCTAGCTGCTCAGTCGTAGCCTGATTAAAGCTAACGTAGCATTAAGCTAACGTTGTTTGTGTGGAGTTTCATGTAAACAGCTGAAGTATGTTGTGTTTGTGTAATGTGGTGCATTTAGTTAATAAAACTGTTCATGGAGATGCTGGTTCACATTAATGTAAGGTTTAGAAAAACTAAATGTGATTAAAACAGTAAGGTTAAGGTTCTGTGTTATCAGTAGTGATCAATATCTGCTGAGTCTCTGAAGTTAAACTGGAGAAAATAGTAAATCTACTCTCCAGTTGTTACCATTGTTTAATGACTGATTCACATGTTGTAGTACGTATTCCTGCAGTGTAGATCGGAAAAATAACCTCTCAGAATGTCCATGCATCCATTCTCTATACACCGCTTTATCTTCACTAGGGTCGCGGGGGTGCTGGAGCCTATCCCCGCTGACTCGGGTGAAGGCAGGGGACACCCTGGACAGGTCGCCAGTCTGTCACAGGGCTACATATACAGACAAACAGTCACACTCACATTCACACCTGCGGGCAATTTAGAGTAATCAATTCACGTCAGCATATTTTTGGACTGTGGGAGGAAGCCGGAGTACCCGGAGAAAACCCACGCATGCTCAGGGAGAACATGCAAACTCCATGCAGAAAGATCCCGGGCCCAGGCCGGGATATGAACCGGGGATCTTCTTGCTGCAAGGCCAAAGTGCTAACCACTACGCAGGGTTCTCACCAGCGCATTTCAGCGTAACGGGCCGTTACGCTGTCAGTTTAAAAGATTACGCTGTGACTAGGGTCGCTACGCTGTTATTTTGACAGATAACGCCATGTGCGTTTGTTTATATCGACTGGGTACCTATCTAGGTTAATTTATGTCTCCCCACCTCAGCCGTACTTTCCTGTCGATTGACCCGTTCCCCTCTAAAATTAAGAGTCGCTTCCAATCTCGGGGTTACAATTAGTATGTCTCGGTTGTTTCCGTGATGCCATGTATGGTGAATAGTGACCTAAATCACGAGCATTTGGAGCATCTGCGTGACGCTTATTGGCTTACATCTGGGTCGGCCGCTCGCGAGATTTAATTAAGGCTATTGCATGTGCGCGTGCGGGAGGACCTGCCGTTACGCTGTAAAAAAATCCTGGTGAGAACCCTGCTACACCACTCTGCAGCCCCCTCCCAGAATGTGTCCAAAGTAATGATGAACAAAGAACAAACTAAAGCAAACCCAGGTCTGTGGGAAGAGAAGCAGAGGAAATGTTTGACTGCAGACATAAAGCAGGAAGACACTGAGCTGCTCAGGTGTTCCTGATAACACCAAGCAGCCACCTGGACAGCCAATTGGAACACAGCTTACTGGAAGTCCAGAGGGGTGGTTTAGTGAAGTAAATTTAGTTTAAAGTTGAAGCAGAAAGTTAACAAAGAAAGTTGAAAACCACCTTCTGATACCTGAAATTTCTGAATTTTCACATAAAGAACACCTGAACATGTCAAACTGGTTTCATAGCAGAACCCTCATTGTAAAAATGTCATAGTATGGTGTGCTGTTCAAAAAAACATTACAACCCAGCTGTCTAGGGTCCCTGAGGAGCAACACAAAAACAGGACAAACCCTGGTTTCCAGAGAGTTATGCGGCTATTTATTTGAAAGAGTAAGTTTACAGCAACACAACAATCACAAAGTCTCTCTTTAGTTCAGCTGAAAATATTACTTTTTGTCTTTTTTATTGACCAAATTTTTCAGGAAGTCGATGAAGAATAACTAAAGCTCTCATGTAGAAGTCCAACTTATTTTGGATCCTTGTGGAGAGTTTAGTCTTCATGCTTCATAGCAACATTTAATAAACCTAAAGCTTCCCTGTTGGTTCATTGGTGGAGTTTGTTCCTGAGCATCACCTGTTCCTTCCATACTGACAGCAGTAATCCCCTCATCACTACTGGCTCTGCCTCTGACACTAAATCACATTTTTAAAATGGTCAAAATTCTCAGCACAAATATCCACTTTTTACAAAGTCGTCAGGTCAGTTTCATTCATGTAGAGCTGAATCATCTTCTCATATAGAGCAGGTCTACACCAGACTCTTCATTATGTTCTTTCTAATAATATTCACTCAATGAACAATCCTACCTCCCACTCTGGGCTTGTGGCTTTTGGCTGCTGCTTGGTGCTGGATCTTTCTTTTGACTCTGAGGGGCTACAGGACAACGTTTCCCAGCATCATACTATTATTTAAATTATATAATGTTATGTTTGATGCCACAATGACACACAATTAATTGACTTGATAATTAACTTGAACGGTGGTTTGCAAAGTTCAGTAATAGAAATTGGCTAGCTGATATGTTATAGTAACTGATTTAACTGATTCTTGTCAGTATTTTTTCTTTATAGAGGCAGCTTCATACCTGATACATACAGTATCTAATGTTTATTTCTGTTGTCAGCCTGAAAGAATGATTGTGTTTCTTCTCCATGCAGACACTCAGGTGAAACTGTTTGTCTGTCTGAGGTTTTCTGGCTGCTGTGGATGTAAACTTTGTGAGTTTGGTTGAGCCCTGCTTCTGTACCGTATGATCGAATCGCTGGGATCAGTTTAAAGTTTAACTCCAGTTACTGGTTTTACATACTTGATTGTATTTGAAGACGCAGCACTCAGGTCTCAGGCCTGAATAAGTCACAAACATGCAAATAGACCATCACATTCACTCTCACGTCTGTGTTTAGTTTCAAATCTTTAGTTCATCTGATTTGCAGAAAATATAACCAACCACGTTAGACCTCATTGCACATGTGGAACACTTTAATGCAAAAAAAATGGTGACATTTCTGAACTGTACACTGTTTTAAAGTGGAACTTGACTGATTTAGTGTTCGCTTACAGGTCTGCTTATCAGGAAAATGTTTTGTAAAGTTTATTTTAGGGAACATTCCCACAACACTGGCCAACATCACCTACAAATTCTGATAATTTTAAAAAGAAAATACGTTAATCTAATGTCCAAAGAACACTTTAAGGTTATATATCATTTCTATCTATGTTCCTATTAGGTTAAAAGTGAACCAAGACATAATGTTTTCAACATTCAGAGGAGGTTTTGAGGATGACATCAGCTTATGCTAACAAAAGCAACATTTTAAAAGTGTTTTCAAGATGTCCTCAGATGACAGAATGTTGATTTTAAGGTTCCTGTAATGTAATGTATTGACAAATTTAGAACATTTTGCTTGGAATATTCTGAAGATGTCGCTGTTGAAGAAGCAACATTTGGAAAACATTCAGTAAACATTGGCTTTAAGAAGAATATTCTGGGAACTAACGGAAAGTTCCTCGCTGAAGACATTACAAGAACTTTCTCATTTTTCGAACAAAAAACTCTAGCTGAGGAAGAAGGCAGTGTCAGAATATAAAAATAAAAATCAGGAGGTGATGAATGCAGGGAATGAAAATCAGTTTTTCAATAGTTTGACAGCTCTGACAGCGTCAAAGCGGTGCGAAGTTAAACTGTCTGGTGAGAGTCTCTCAGATTAATATTTACTGATTTATCTCTGCAACAACACTTCAGACAGTACGAATCAATTCCCTGCACTGCAGAACTTTTTTAACCTTAAACCTCTCCATCACCCTGCTTTCACACACTCCCTCGTCTCTCCACTTTCTTCTTCTTTCTGCAGTGTCTGTGCTCTTCTCTCCTCTCGTCTTTGTTTGAAAACAGCTTTCAATTTCCTGGGTAGCCGCCTTCAAAGGGAGCGTCGGGGGGGCAAGAGGCCGAGTGGGATGCCAGAGGCACAGTGACAGCTGGGAGGCAGGAGACTCCGAGACGAGATCAGAGGGTTCGAGTTTCTGACCGCCACAGACACGCTGTCATTCTGCGAGCTCCTGCCCCTGCTGCTTTCAAACGCACACATGCTCGTACGCCTATCTTTGTGAGGACACCGTGCATTCTTCAGCCCAAACCAAACCAGCACGACTAACCTCAACCCGAGCTTAAACCCAAATCTGACCATCAAACAGACCTTTAAAGGGGTGAGAAAGTGAAGATGTTCCCACCCTGTTGCCTTTAAAATAAAAAATTAATCAAAATGTGACAACTGATGGCCATGAATGAAAAAACCAAGATGCTCCTACAGAACATCTTTTCCTGAGGTTAGTTTGACGTTTTACCAAAGCCTTGCTCCATCTCCAAACATCTTTCCACCGACAAATTCACTTTTACAGAATTTACTTAGCTGGATACTGAAGGAAAAGTTTGTGCAGCTTGTCTGTTTTTGTGTTTAGAGTTGCAGATGCATATTTTATTTTCAAAATTGGAAAAAAAAGCAAAATGAACATCCCATTACTATACATCATAAACTAAAGAATCACAAAAGTACATTTAGTGGCCAAATGCAAATTTAACAACTCAGGTAATTCTAAATAAATCAGTTGATTGTCTTGCTTGCAGATGTTATTTTTTTAAGGTAAAATGCACCCAAAAGTATGGCTGACTCAATCGAGGATCAACACTGTGGTCAGCAAAATATACGATGAAATGCAGAGAATGAGAACTTTTAAAAGTTTTTTTTGTTTGTTTTTTGGGGGTGTAAATTAGCAATTTTAAAGTCAACTCTCACTGCATACAAATGTCACTATTTTGAGGGGAAAACAGTTTCTGCATCCTTCACTTGGCTCATCTCAGTTTGTTGCAGATTATAATGAGCTGCAGTCAGACCATTCAGTGCTGAAGAATGGTCTGACCAGCAAAACAGTCTTCACATTAAGATCATCCACAACTAAGCAGCACAGGCTTCAGCAAAATGTTTTGATTGAAAAACAGTGGCTGCAACCTTCACTTAGCTCATCTCAATATGATTCTGATTGACTTAAATATAGACGAAACAGAGCATTTTATCTGTTGCAGATAATAATGAGCTGCAGGCCGACCATGCTGCAGCACAGAATGATCTGACTGCAGCTCAACAGCAATGACAGTACGATCAAAGACACCAAAACTAATGCACAACACACAATTAAGGAACTAAAACCGCAAAGTAAAGCTGCAAGAACACAGCCGCACCTCAAAAATGCATCCACACAGAACATGAACTTGTAAAATCAAAACAAAAACAATTTCAGTAGAAGCATCTTTTTCTTTCTGTCTGTAGGAGAGAAGGGAGATTTGTAAGAATTTAAACTTGAGCTAATTCTTGCATCAATAGATTGATCAACAAATCAACTTTGTCTGTTTTTGTAACCCAAAGATGGAAATTAGTTTACAAAAAAAACATATAAAAGGCAATACGAGTGGTGCTAAAAATCATTTGGTTAGCACATTTTGGTAACTGATAAACCAATTTCCAAATGATTTTTCATAGATATTTTTACCTGACACATACAGTATCTAATATTTATTTGTGTGCTCTGCCTGATTGTGTTTCCTGTCCATATGCACAGGTGAAACTGTTTGAGGTTGTCTGGTCACCGTACATTGAAGCTATGGTAGCAAAACATAAAGTTCCGTAGCTGCACGTGAGACAAAAGCTGAAAAAACTATATTTAAAAAGTCAAATTAAAAGCTGTGACAAAGCAAACTTTCCTGGCAGCACCTGACCAGACTCGAACGTCTTCAGCTGCAGTGCGAAGTTGCAACATGGAGCTTTTATTCCCAGGTGATGATGTAAGTGTTGAGGGAAGAGCGAAAATAATCTTATTCAATTTACATAATGTGTTGACTTTGGAACTGACACGGCTCTGCTGGAAGGAACGCAGAACCTTTTCATTGGCAGCTCTCTCGCTCAGCACATTTTAGTCATTAATGCGCTCACACAGACTTGGAACATCTGTCCTAATTTCTCATCTGTCTTTTTTTTTTTTTCGCCACATGATATCTTTTTGTGCGGCGGCTCGGTTCAAAGCCAGGTAATGGCGCTTTTTTGTGATGCTGCCACAACCTCTTTTGAAGCTCCTGGCGCCACATCACAACAGTATCTCTCTACTGTTTAATCATACCGTCTCCAGTGGCCCGAGGAGCTAACTGCAAAGAGAAACACATTAGCGTTGGGTAAAGCGATGCCAGCCTGTTTTGTTGTGGTCTTGCAACTTCGTCCAAACCCCCTGGAGTGGAAAAAAAAAGTGACATCAGCGACCACAGAGCTCCCGTTTTGCACACGAGCAGGCAGCGGGCATAAACAGAGGATCTGTTTGGAAAGGCTCAGTGACGCTTTTCCGAAGTCTCACCTCAAAAACCAGAGTGTTGACTGCTCTCGTATTCCCAGAGCATCTCGCACTCTCAAGGAAAAATATGCACGAGTGGTGGGAAGGAAAGCCTTGAGTTTGAAAGAGAGAGTGCAGGAAAATGAGACAGTAGGGACTTGAGCTGGAGGGAGAAAAGAGCTGGGTGAGGCAGAGTGAGGGAGAAGGAGAAAGGGGGGAGGACTGCTCTTTGTTAATCCCTCCACATCTGGCTTCTATTAGGATGTGGGGGCCGCTAAAATAATGTTTTTCACCCTACAAGCCTTTCTGTGCTATAAATTACCCACCAGCCACTGTGCCTTCCTGACTGAGACTCTTTCACTGGGCCAGTTTTTGTTTCTCAGACTCGGCTCCTCCTCCTCCTCTCGCTCGCTCTCGTCCTCTCTGCTTTCTCCATTTCGAAACTCCCTCTTCGTAGCAGCCGAGCAGTAAAAAAAATCAGGCCTTTCTTCCTGTCAGACATCCACACTTCCGGTGTGCTATTCAGAACTTTATCCATCTTGTGCTAAAGCTGTGTTTGGACCAATAATAAATTTTTTAGCAAAAAAAAGAAGTTGATCTGGGCTTAGCCTCCGCGGTGACCTCAGCGTGTTACTCTGTGATTCGAGCATTTCCCTCTGAAAACTCACATTCATTCCTCTTCTGACTGTACGTTAAATCCTTCAAGTAGGTTGGAGTAGTGGGTGTAGTGTAGTTATATATTAAAACATAATTGGTTCAGTCCAAGGATTCACAGAAACTGAGACGCTTGTTCGCTTCGTACTGTCTGGGAAACAACAACCTCCAAGAAGCAACCACAACACAGAATAGTTCAAGTGTTTAATCATTCACTACTGCAAACCTGCTGGTTTTAGGGGGGTTTGTGTGAAACTTTTATGAATTTTAAAGATAGTACATGCCTTCCTGTATGCAAATGTTCCACTTAAACAATTCCCATGTCACTATTTTGAAGGAGCACTGTTGCTGCATCCCTGGTTTAGCCAATAAATAAACATGATTTATTGCAAGAGGTAGAGACAAAACAGAGCAGGTCTGTGGACCTGTACCAGAATAATGAGGTGCTGTCAGACCATTCTGTCCAGCAGAACGGTCTGATTAGTAAAACAGCGATTACGCTATGATTCTTTATGTGGCTTTTCTGATCCAGCTGCAGACTGACAATGCTGATGTTGTTTTTAAAGCACGATTTGGGGTCACACAACATCAGAAAGCCCCTTCCTGAACAGCTGTTGTACCAGGGAAAGAATTTACTAGACTGGAATGCAAAACGCCGAGACACATTTTAAGGAAGTTGAAAATTGTCTGTAACAAGAAGGGAGAAACTAGGATCAGGAATTAAGAGATGAGAGGGTTTTGGTGGTGAATAGTTTGTGTGGAAATCCTGAAGGCTGGTGGCTGATTGACCATTTTTTGAGTCGGAGTTGGTGATCGTGGTGTCAGACTTGGACGTAAAGGGGTTAAAGGAGGAACCGGATTCTACTAAGATAGTCGGCTGATGATGCTACAAAAGGAGCGAAAGCCGGGGCTTAATTATTGCAGCAGGTGATGAGTGGATGAATCTCAAATGGGATCACGCCCATGTAAAATGGACACAAACAAAAGGCAGAGGAAACAAAAAGAAAACAGGAACATGGAGGAGGATACAGGCACCAGGACTGATGTCCGACATTTCCGCGACTGTTGCACTAGATTTCTAGATTCTAAGCACTTATGTATAAAAATGTGTTATTATTCCTATCTTACAGCTTTTTGAGCAAGAAAATAAGAATAGAGCCATGTTTTTATTTACTTCTCTGGACATCCCGACACAAGAACAAGTGAAAATATAGAATTTAAATGTTGGTTTTGTGGTGGGAAACATTTTAGCAGCCACATTAGAGAGACTACACATCAGTGAGATCACAGAAATGACTCTGAAGTCGTAATCTGTTGCTGAATTAGAGGTAAAGAAGGTAATGTTTTCCCCTGTGGTTTGTGTTGTGAGCTCAGTGTGAGTAATGCATGGAGTGGTGAGTTCACTGATGGAGATAATCCTGTCTCAGCTTTTTCAGCAGCGGTGTTCAGTCAGCAGTTGGCTGGCAAATCAAAGGCACATACCAGGAAGAATAGCTTATAGCTTATAGTGTTCTGTTAATTCTGGGACACAGGAACATGTTATTTCTGCCATGATAACTTCTCACAGCAGTAAAACTACACCACACAGGGGCCAAAACCGCTCAAATGCCTTCCTACAAGCTTCTAAAACGGACTTGTGGTTTCTCTTTCGGACTGTGTTGCGTATCTGTAGCACCTTTCAGTCTCTCAGCAGCGAGACAGTCATCCAGGTCTGATCTGTCAGTGCTGAGGCTCATCACCAGCAGGGGTTAACCAGAGTTCAATGTGCAGAGGCGCATAAAAAACCTGCACGTATGGAGCTGGAGACAAGAGGTCTAAAGGGCCAGAGAGGGCCACGGCTGGGCCTCGTGGAGGAGGGAGGCAGGTTTGCTGGGAGGGGTGAAGGGCGGCGGGTCAGTGCCTCTTCACCACTAACACCAATTAGATAAATAAGAGCTGACAGCGTGGAGGATGAAAGGGAGAGGACTGACTAATGCGCAAATTCGAGAGGTAGCAATGAACCGACCGAACTTGATTTTATAGCCATTAGGCACCTGTTGGAGGAGGGCAGCTGGCTCCTGCTTCCTCAGGTGATCCGCTGGACCAGAACACATCTGCTCTGAAACCAGAGCCGGCACGCTGTGGCGCCTTTCTGCTTTAGTGGGAGTTTGATCGGCTGGAGAGATTCAGTAAACCACAAACCCTCCACACTGTTTCCACTTTATCTCAGTGTGTGTATCAAGCAAGATTTCGGTTTATCTTACTACATGACTTGTGGAGGATTTTTTCTTTCGACAGGAACAGCTTCTTCCCAACAGCAGCTGATTTCATCGACAAGTCCAGACACACACATTAAAACACACCTTTTAAATGGGATTATTATTAGCCTCTTGCACATTTCAAGTTGTTTACATGCCAGCTTGCACATTCTTTGGCGTTGGCAGTTAGTTTTTATTACTTTTATAATTGATTGCGTTCGCTACATTTGCTATTGATGTCATCTGTGACACTTACTTTTAATCTTTATATCCTTCTTTTGAACTTTTTTCACGTGTTAGTGGTTACTGTCACACACTAAAACATCAAATCAAATTCCTCATCTGTGGCAGCAAAACTGATTCTGGTCAAGTTTAGACCTCAAGAGCCATTTCACACCTTCAAAACTTGCCCTTCAAAAGTGTTTAATTGGTGTTAACTGGAGAAAACTATGTGACACTCAAGAGGAGAGAAATTAATGTTGTGTATACCAAGGGACTTCAAACAGTTCCAGAAAACATCACAGGTGAAAAACTGTTCTTGCATTATTTTCCTTTAACTTAATTGCACTTGGTCCACCAATGTTTAAGCTTCAGTTTCCCTTCATGGAAGAAAGTCACATCTTGATCCTCAAAATGCTTCTTTACATCATGCAGGACGCCATGCAAAGTTCTCAGCCTCACCAAAAAAGGTCACATGAGAAAAAGTGTTCTTATTTTATTTTTAAACATATTCTCTTTTAATTTCAATGCACTTGGTCCACCAGTGTTCAAGCTTCACTTTCCATTCATGAAAAAAAGTCACATCTTGATCCTCAAAATACTTCTTTACATCATGCATGACGTCATCATCAGTCTGAAAATTGTGATCAAGCAAAATTTTCAGCCTCACCAGAAAAGGTCACATGAGAAATATTGTTCTTACTTTATTTTGAAACATATTCTCTTCTACCTTCAATGCATTTGGTTCATCAATGTTCAAGCTTCACTTTCCCTTCGTGGAAGAAAGTCACATCTTGATCCTCCAGATGCTCTTCAATGGCAAAGATGACTTGGCAACTATGCAAAGTTCTCGGTCTCATCAAAAAACATCCCAGGAGAAAGACTGTTCTTTTTTATTTGTCAACATAGTCACCTTTATCTTCAATGCATTTGGTCTGCTAATGATTGAGCTTCACTAAACCTTCATAGAAAGTCACATCTTGAGCCTCTAAATCTGTTCAACAGTATGCACGACCTTGTCACTAGTCTGAAAATGGGGACCGTTTTGGTTTGGGAAACAGATAGAAGTCAGACAGAGGAGGTTGGCCGTTCCAACTGGCTCGTACACACTATCTAATTCGCAAAATTATATCTATTGGTGCTACATTTTTGTGCTAGGCCTTCACCAGGCAAATAGTTTGGTACAGAGCTAGAAGCCATCATAAAAAAGGAGCAGCTCTGACTTCGACACCAATGGACAAACTCCACATACCCTAGGGAGGTATGAAACACCAAAAAAAGAGATTATTTTCCATACTATATAGAACAAAAGAGAAACATGCTTACATAATATGAGCAAACTCCTAGGAAAGAAGTGGAAAGTCTGCTGCATTCACAATATGACCTAGATTTATAAATATAATGAAGATAAACCTGCAACTAAGAAAAGCACAGTACCACTGAATAGCATAACACAGTCACAGAGAAGAGGTGGACAGCAGTTTTAAAACATCACAATAATGCATTTGCTGGAGACCCTCACCCTCTCTGAAATGCAGGACTTACTAAACAAACAAAAAAAGGAACATTTTTAAAAAAAACATTTTATATATACGATCAAGTGTTTCTCGAATTGCTCCAGCGTTGTGTGTCTAATGCCAGCAACAGTTCAAAACTGCATTTGGCTGCTACCTGTGTCAAAGAAATTACAACAAACATTTGAGTTTTTGTGGACAGTGATATAAGGCTTCCGAGTAAACAGTTCTCTTGTTTCCTCATGAGGGAGAGAATTTTTGGACGTACCATGTACCTGTTGAGCATCGTATTTGTGCTGCGATACGGCAGCATTTGGCCGAGTCAACTTCTAGAAGTCTCATCCTGAGAAACATCCCGGTCACACGATCCCGCCGACGGGAATGTGTGGACGTATTTCAGCACAGTGTAATTCTAGCTGGTCACGGCCCATCATCTGGACGGAGGGGATATCATCGCTGCTCCAACAGATCTCTTGTCTCTGCTTTCTGTCCCCTTTTTTTTTTGCTCACATCACATAATTACCTTCTTACTTCTGGCAATTCCTCAGAGATCCATGTCATTATGCTGCTTAAAGGATGGGCTGGTCGGAGCATTGACTGTCTGGACCCTCACTGAGACGTCTGGTTCAGTCTCACCGTCTCTAGTTTTCACAAATAAAGTCTGAACACTGGCCTCCAAAGCAACTCCTTCAGGGTTGTGATTTATTATGTATGAGCTGCGTATCTGCGGTGTGATTATTTCACATTGGAAAGCTGTTGTTGCTATGGCTGTGTGTTTGCCTGACGCCTGCGTATCCTCAGGCTGTCAGAGTTTATCTCGGCTCAGAGCGAGAATGTCGAGATAAGAGATGAGTAACGAGATAGACAGTTTGAGCGCCGAGGTTGCGAGCCGTGCTACGAATTCCAGCACGGGGAATGTCCTAATTTATCCTGCGAAATGGAGGGACGAGAAAGCACACAAACAAACTGTTCAAAAGAGCAGCACCGATGTGTGTCACCCATGCTCGGGATTCTGGAGCCCACATCATTTTTCTGTCATGATCCGTTGGGTTATTCATATGGAGGTGGGGTGTGTGTGGGGGTGAGAACAGGGGAGGCTACTCCTCTATGCAGGGGTCTAAGATATCAAAGCCAGGAGGCTGTGGAGAGGATGGAGAGGGTGGATGCAGCAGGAGGGTTCGGAGGTGGCGGGGGTTGGCTTTTGTTCCAACCCCTCCACCAGGATCCCTTGAAAAGATCACCGAGCAGGCCGATTCGTCGCGGCTCCGAGTCCCGGGCCTGCGATTGGCCGAGGCGGGCAAGCAGATGTTGGAGCTGCAGCAGGGGGTTCGGATGATTCCAGCTCCTCGCTCTCACACCGCGGGACGGTCGCACAGCACCAGCAGCTCCCACACACAACCTGCTGAAACTCAGGGCCCCACGGACTCACAACAACACACAGCACTCGCTTGGGTGACTCTCAAAGACGGACACACACTTAACACTGTTCGCTGCAAACATCAAAGATGAACATAAATGCTTCACCCCAAACTATGTTTGCTCCTGAAGTTCATTATCGGTGTTAAATGACCGTGTATGAATCCACTTCAAGATGCTATTGACAGACGAAACATCGTGTCACGAGGTCAAAGCTTTACTCCTCTTTGAGAATAGATTACAACTACAAATGGAGCTTTTTGCATAATCCCAGTTCATTTTGAAGTGTGAAAAACATCTGTTATTTATAATACTCGATGAAAACAGACACAGATACATACAGGAATCATTCAGATTAAGTTTCATCTAGTTTGAAGTTCAATTTTGACTGAACCAAATGCAATTCTAAATTTTTATGAATCTAAACAAGTCTTCAAAGTGCAAGATGTGTTGAACTTCTCACCTTTACTTTATTAAATGACTAAAGATGTGTGTTTGCTCAAAAACAACATGCATCAAGAACTATGTTTGCTCCTGAAGTTCATTATGGGTGTTAACTGACCGTGTACGAATCCACTTCAAGATGCAATAGACAGACTAAACATCGTGTTACGAGGTCAAAGCTTTACACATGCTTGAGAATGGATTACAACTGCAAATGGAGCTTTTTCTATAATCCCAGTTCATTTTCAAGTATCTAACTCATCTACATTATTTATTATACTTGACGTGAAGAACACAGATTCCTACAGGGATTATCACAATCAAGTTTCATTTAGTTTGAAGTTAAAATTGGACTAAACCAAAGGCAATTCTGAGTTTTTATGAATCTAAACAAGACTTCAAAGTGCAAGATGTGTTGAACTTCTTGCTTTTACTTTAATAAATGACTAAAAATGAGTGTTTGCTCAAAAACAACATGCACCAAGCCACTAAAAATGAACATAAATGCTTCATCCAGAACTACATTTGCTCCTGAAGTTTATCATGGGTGTTAACTGACCGTGTATGAATCCACTTCAACATGCTATTGACAGACTAGACATCATGTCACGAGGTGAAAGCTTTACTCCTCTTTGAGAAGAGATTACAACTGCAAATGTCAGAAAAACACACCCAAACATTATTTAGAATGCTATCTAAATGTTTGTATCCTTGTAGAGACATTTGTGGCTGAAGACCACTGACACCTGCAGGAATCAGCAAGTTTCATCTAAACTGAGCATGGACTGAAGCAAGTTCAAGAACGTTTTTATGAATTTCAACAAGACTTCAAGGTGCTAGATGTGCTGAATTTCCCACATTTACTTTAATAAATGCCTAAAAATGAATGTTTGCTCAAACAGAACATGTACTAAAACTCTGAAAATGAACATAAATGCTTCACCAAGAACTGTTTGCTCCTGAAATTTATTTTGGGTGTTAACTGAATCCACTTCAAGATACTATTGACCACATTTACTGCAAATAAAACTTTTTATGTATTCCCAGTAGGGTTTCAAGTGTGAAAACATCCGGGTTGTTTGTAATACTTTTTAGATGTGTGTGTATCTTTGTTATAGTATTTGTTGTTGAAGAGCATAGGCACATACAGGAATCATCAGGATCAAATTTCATCTAATTTGAGGTTCCATTTTATACGAAACCAAATGTCACAGTTGATGTTACTCAAAAGCAGTGCTAGATTTTTATGGATCCAAACAAGAACTCAAAGCCAAGATTTGCAAGGCTTACCAAATTTACTTGAATTAAAGATTCAAAATGTGTTTTTGCTCAAAAACCCCATGCACCAAACCCCTAAAACTGACACAAGCTGGTTTGAAATGATCAAACAAATGAAAGATTCATTAATAATTCAGTGTTTATGCTCACTCTTGATCAGGTACAGCTTGATTTTCTTTCGCTAACAGAGCAAACTGCCCAAGATGAAAGGAAAGGATGCCTCCACTCTAATACTCTGACCGAAACTCCCTCTGAGTGAACTAATTAATGTGATTAGTGCAGAGATTACTCGTCTGTGTGTCATTTGAGTGGTCCTGTTTCTCATCCCGGTAGCTCTGCAGCTCTTTATCCCTATCTTCAGCTTCTCCTCTGCAGCAGATAAGAGCACAGCGTGTACATAGTGGTCTTGTGATGCCGAGTGAAACCCAGCTGAAGCCTGGACAGGCAATATCTGCTGCAATTTGGGCCGGAATTGTAATTGGTCTGCTTTGAATCAGCAGAACTGATGCTCGCTGAAGGGTCTGGGTCCTTCACAAACTCCGTCTGGCAGATATGCTATCTGGAAAAATCTGCAGGCTCCTGGGCTGAAAAAACATTCCCATCCGTCCTTCCTCCGCTTGGCTAAAGCTACAGAACAAACGCTGTGTCTTCTGGCTTTCTCTGTCTCTTCCTGACATGTGTTTTTATATACAATAACAACAAAACACCCACAATGGGATCAAAATGAAGGCAAAAACTAAAAGGGATACGCTGGCGAATAAGAACTGAAAGGGGGAACAATTCATCTGACAATTCATTTAATGATATAGTGGCCTGGAACGAGTCTAAAACAAACTTTAACAAACACTCGTAGGTTAAATCAGGCTGAGTTTAATGAGTCTCCACAAGATACCTTTCATTTCTAATTCCGTGCTTACAATAAAAGAATATATGGCTTCAGTTTCTGGTTTCATCTTGTTGGCATGTGCAGTTACAGTTCTGGCCGAGTGTCACAAATGAAAGTGTGCATCTGAATGTGAGCCGAGGTCACACACAACACAAATCAGAGCGTTTGGAAACGCCAACAGGGGCCTTTTAAATGAACATCTCTCTGGAGAGATTTATTGCATTTTCTTACACAGAAACAAAACAGATGTACGGTTATCGAGATGGCAAAGGTTTTATTGACAATATGGCCCAGCGAGACCAAAACCGTTCAGCCTGCGTCTGGACAGCTGCCACCAAAAATGAGGAGCAGCAGCGTCACTTGGCAGAACATTTCTCAAGGCTGCACTAGGTGAATTCATCAGAGCCATACAGCAGCAACATCCTTCGTGCGTTTAAATTCTTCAGTTTGTTATTTCTCCGCCATATTTGCTGCTCCACTTACTCGGATCGGAATATGCAGCATGTTTTTGATTTTCCTGCTCGACGTCAGCGAACGGCGAGTGATATAAAGCAGGAGGCGCACACAGGAAGGAGTTTGTGATTGATTGAAATAATGAACAGTTCAGGTTGTCAGTGCTAAAGCCAAAAGGTCAAAGGGCAATGCTTCTCCGAAAAAATAAAACAGACAGGAGTTGTCTTATCCGCTTAACATCAGCCTGCTGTGACTCTGAAGTGAGTTTGCTCTCTTTGAAGACGGCGCTCCCGTAGGTGTAGCATGGCGTGACTCGAGCCGAACAGGGTGAGGAGACCTGTGAGGGGAGATGTTCTGGTTGTGGTTATCGGCGCGCTATGCTGGCATCCAGGCAGCGCAGCATGCTGGAGAGATAACAAGCCTTCAGAGGGAGGGAGGAGGGAGTCAGACCATCCACCTTTTAATGCCATGTGACCAGGCCTCCACCCAGCCAGCGGACAATTGAAGTCTGAGCCAGTAATGCACATCTGTGCCTTATTTTATTGCTGTTCAATTTTGCGGCGGTATGCGCAGAGGGCAACAAACAAAGCACAGTTCCACCTTGTTCCCATATCCCCGACTGAAATCTCCCTGCCCTCCCTCCTCACCCCCACCTCACCCCTCCGCCTTCCTCTCTCCCCCCTGTGTGGAGACCCATTTGGACACACATCGGCATGCATTACAGAGAATGCAAAGCTACAGATCTTATATTGAAGCGGCATTCCAGTGTAGCCCCCACGGGGTACATGACAGGGTTTTACTTAAAAGAAAAAACGGCACGCAGAAGGAGACTTCAAGTCTGAAGAGGATATTAGAAAAATACATAGGAAAAAAAAAGTCCCCTCTGGCAAGTTTTTTCACTTTCAGGAACAATTTTGTACCTTTCCCTCAGAGGGGAAAGCGTGTTCAGATGAGAGGGGGCAGAGAGGAAGGGAGGGATGCCGGCCTTTTTTTTGTGTGTGTGCAGGTCTGAAGTGCAGAGGACGTAATGAAAACCAACTGGCAGGCCGTCACTATCTATCCATCCTGGCCGAGGAAAGCATTGACATGGAGAGGAAAAACAGGCCCTCTACTAATCCAGTCAGGCCTGCGCTTCTCTTTCTCTTCACTCCCTTCCTTTCTCTATGTTTTATTTCTATCATAGAAGACTGCTCTCAAACTGAGCTGATGCCTTTTAGAGAAAATAAGGGGGGGGGGGGGGGGGGTGACTTACAAGCGGAATGATGATATAAGCTGACGTGTAGTGCACTGAGGCCGAACATGTCTTTGCCATCAACATCCACTAAATTTCACTTGTGTTTTTCCAAACATGACAAGCAAAAACTCCTATTTCTGCTTTTTTTCTTCTACCAGTGAGAACGCAAATCTCTCATGTTGCTTTGAAATATTACATCTTCCAGGGAATAACTTACAAATGAGCCAGATGCTGTGTTTCTGTGCGTTTTTCATGCAGACATTCAGGCCTCCACAGTCTGACCTTCCCACCTGGCTGTGTGCTGAAAGCCGTCTTTGGGTCGATGCTGAATGTTTCCCTGCAGTTCAGTCTGCAACGCGATAAGGCCCTGAAGAGAGCTCTTTCACGCCCACGCTGCTTCCTAATCCACACTACGCCACCCAAACCACCAAGCCCAATATTAGCTTTCCTGCAGCTGCCCGTCCAGGTAAATGAATATGAGCATGTTTGCGCGACTGCGTGTTTCTGAGCTGTGGAAGGAATGCAGCTGTGAACGTTTTCACTCTGATCTGAAATCTGAGAAATTAACATTTTTTGTATGTCTTCCAAAGGTTTGCTGTCTATGATGGATTATGGATTTTGCTGGATTGATTCTGAAATGTTCAACACAGGTTCTGAGAGCCAAAAACTGACATTTTGATCATTGATCTAAAACCCAAATGACACTGAGCCTACAATAATATGAAGTATAGCAAAACCTCGCATCTCTGAAGCTGGAAAAAGCAAATGTTTGGCACTTTAACCTGACGAAAATGATCAATTAGTTATGAAAGATATTGCTGATTTCTCTCTGTGAGCTTGCCAATGATGAAATTAATCATTTCAGGACGGCTTTGGACACTGATTTTAAGAAGACTTTCTAAAATAATAGTCAAAAATGAAGTGTGGTGTGAGTGTTGGCCCCCTTTAAAGGAAAAACAGCAAGCTAATTGCATTTAAAAAGGTTGTAAACACAGCTTTAACTGCATCTGAACTGACGTGTTGATCATTAGTTGGAAATCTAAATGCATTCAGTCCACAAACATATGAAAGAGAGCAAAATGTCACAATTAAGAAGCTGGAAAAGCAAATGTTTGACACTGGATGTTGCTGATTTGTGTTTGTGAGCTTGTAAATGATTTAAATAATCCTTTCAGGACTGCTTTGGACATTGATTCTGATAAAATCGTCGGAAATAATAGTCAAGTGTAGTAAAGATGTCAGGAAGAAAAACAAGTTAATTGTGTTACAGAGGCTGTAAACACAGTTTTAATTGGAGCTGCATTTAAGGTTTTCGCTGTAAAAGCAGACATTTTGATCATCAGTCGAAAACCTAAATGCATTCAGTCCAGAAACATATGAATGAGAGCAAAACGCCACTTTGAGAAGCTGGAAAAAGCAAATGTTTGACACTTGATGTTGCTGATTTCTCTTTGTGAGCTTGCCACTGATTCGATTTATCATTTCAGTACTGCTTTGGACATTGATTTGACAAAACTTTCTAAAATTGTCATCAAAAATGCAAGTGTAGTGTGGATGTTAGCTAGAAAAACAAGTTAATTGTGTAAGAGAGGCTGTAAACACAGTTTCATTTGTGGCTGCATTTATGCTTTTCAATGTAAAACTCAAACATTTTACAGTCAACAACTTTTCTGATAGGAATATTCATGCAGGAGGATTTATTTTCCAGCTTGTTGAGCAGAGAGACTTTCTATTTTTCGGCAAATGTTCTATGAAAGTCCACTAAAAAGACCAAAAGTGACTGAGCAGATCAGACATGATGTTAAAATATGCCTGAGTGAAGCTGAAACGAATGAAATAATAATCAAACAAGGTGTTCTTATGCCATCACAGGAAACATTGTGGTGCCTATTGTAGCTGTGAAACCTTTATGAGTGCTGCTCTGTAGTTAAATGTTTGTTAACACTCCATCCAGCGTTTCCCTAATCATCAGTCATTAGTACCGTGCAACAGGCTCCTCTCATTAGCCTGACAGGTAGAGAGCCTTTCATTCTCTCCACATTTATTATTGCCTGCTTTAATGAGCACTTTGGACCATCACCTCCACTCGGTGATTTATGGCACTTTTAGCGGAGATCAGAGGCCCCGGCCTGTTGCGAGCCTGTGAAGCCGGCAGCCTTTTCCTGACACACCGGGCCGGGCCTGGGACACTGGGGGGACACAGCTGGGCCCAACATGGCGAGAGGTGTGAACTCCTCGGGCTTAATGAGCTGATGGGAGAGGCGGATTACAGAGGGGGTCAGAGGTGATGGGACCGGGGCCAAGGAGGCTGGTCTTAATATCCATGAGCCAGATTAAAAGACAAAAGATTAACTCAGTCTATATGAAGTCGCAGCGAATTCCACGAAATCAAAAAAGCTAATTTTGGAACGAGCTGACAACAAATCCGAGTCCATTCCAACAGCATCTGCAAGTGTTTGAAGTCAATGACAATGATGCATGCAGGACAGGAGTTTTTTTTTTTTTTAACTTTTCCACAGAAACATGCATCATAACTAATTTCCTTTGCAGCTCAATGATTGCACTGTGCATCCAACGACAAACACGCATGCTGTTGTTTTGTTTGTTCATAGATGACTTCACTTTAATGTCCAGAAAAGCCTCAACATTTTCCAGACGTGCAGAGTAATTTTTCCACAGAGTCATGCACCCTAATTAATTTCCTTCTCAGCTCAGTGATTGCACTGTGCATCCAAACATCCAATGTGTCATTATCTCCTAAATTTTCCCCGACTTGACAGCTCTGCACTCACAAACAGACCGTTCAGTAGCAACCGAGTCTTTCATTAGAGCAAATATACGCGCACGACCGCAGCCTGATCAGTGAGGACAGTAAATGTAATTGTGTGGCTGTTAAATGTTTGTGTCGTGCAGGGAGTTTTTCATTCGGTTTTCTTTTTTAGATCCACATCTGAAGAACGCAAAACTAGACTAATAAGGGGTAATGTTGATGGTTTCATCTACAGTGTGACCAGTTAAGCTCATTTATTATTGCAAAAGTACCAATACAGTTGCACACAAGTGAGATTTTAACCAAAAAAATGACAATAGTACAAAACAAATGTTCAAAATAATTCCATATGTGCATGAGTACTCAATGAAAAGATGTTTTGCAGATGATTTTCAGTTAATTTTAGTGACATATTTGTAGTTTTTTGAGTGAATAAGATAAAAACTATTAATCTCAAAAGAAATTCCTGTGCTAGATATTGTTCAAACAAAACACAATGACATAACATAAGAAATACAGTGCCTAAAAAAGTAGATAAGTATAAAATGATATTGAAATAAAACATCCATCCTCTATACACCGCTTTATCCTCATTAGGGTCGCGGGGGGTGCTGGAGTCTATCCCAGCTGACTCGGGCGAAGGCAGGGGACACCCAGGACAGGTCGCCAGTCTGTCACAGGGCTACATACACAGACGAACAATCACACTCGCATTCACACCTACGGACAATTTAGAGTACTCAATTAACCTCAGCATGTTTTTGGACTGTGGGAGGAAGCCGGAGTGCCCGGAGAAAACCCACGCATGCTCAGGGAGAACATGCAAACTCCATGCAGAAAGATCCCAGGCCCACCCCCAGGATTCGAACCAGGGATCTTCTTGCTGCAAGGCGAAAGTGCTAACCACTACTCCACTGAGCAGCCCTGAAATAAAACAAGTAAGCTAAAATAAAGCAAGAATACAATAGTACAGGAAGTAATGCTGGCAAGTATACAGAGTATCCCACAAGATAATTAAGCACTGGACCTAAAAAATGGGATGAAAATGAAGAAACATTGCACATAAAAGTGAAATATTGCACATGTAATCAAAATGTTACACATGAAACTGAAATTTTTGCACCTGAGACATGAAAACATAAAATATTACACATGAAATGAGACGCTAACCATGATACGGAAACTAATACTGTGCAAACTACCAATTTAAAAAAATCACATCTGTTCATCTCTTGACTTGAATATTCTGAAACCAGCCGGTCGACCCTCTGATATTCTTTAGACAGTGCTGAGGGTGAGAGGAGGATTCTCTGAGAGGTCAGGGTTGTGTTAGCCACGCTCCTCGGTGGCCCTGACCCTGCGAGTAAATCCACCCACGAGCACCTGGGACGAGACATTCGTCATTTCGAACCATCTGAGAAGGCTGCTGTGATGCTACACCTGTCGCAGCAGTTGGTGGTCGGCTGGTTTCTTGTCCTCCTGACACCAAAATATCCAAAAGACCCCAGTAGCTGCCTCAGTGTTTTCCACCAATCCGCCTTGAGAGCTGAGATTCCACCTTCTCTTTACTTTCTTTCCACCAATTTTCCCCGGCTGCTCAGTTTTCCTTCATATCTGACAGTCAAAACAGCACAAAATATATCATCCTGTCTTCTTCTTCGTGTTATCTGATCTGTTAATAAGTCTGCACACACCTTTCCTTCACACATTTATTGAATTATGTCTTGTTTAAATGTTTACAATCTGATTATTTTAAATGTGAGAAGCTTCAAGGTCCAGTAAATTATTTTTATCCTTAAATTCTTTCTAATAACAGAAACAAAAAGCCTGATCCTGATGTATGGGTCAGGAAATATCAATATTCACACACTCATACCAGCTTGAGAAGAATCAAAAATTTTGTATTTGCAGATTTTGTTTAATTTCTGTTAAGTCTGTTTTTTCTTTTTAGTTTTGCAAAGTCATAAGTTGAAGTCAAAAGTAGATTTTTTTTCATTAGTTGTTGCAAAATAAAACAAAAAATTATATTATTCTTTATTATCTATGAAAAATGAGATATTGTATGCTAAATATATTTTATTAATTACATTTTTAATTTGTTTTCATACTTGCCTTCAATTTGCTCTTTGTAAACACGGCCTGCAGGTCAGCTGAAAATACCCAGATTTTTTGTCATGTGACTGTTGGTTGCAGCTAAGTAACTAATGGCTTCTTGTTTGCATCAAAAAGTGCAGAATTTTTCATTTTTCACAGAATATATTCAATGCAAAAGGTTTATTATTTGGAGAATTTTAAAATGAGATATGTAGAGCATATCTCGTGGTTAGATTCCGTTAGTTTTCCCAACAGAAGTCCACATCACACATGACTAGTTTAACCCTTAAAAAGCCGGGACCAAGTATACTCGGTTCACGCTTACTCCTACACACAGCCGAAACCGAACATTCTCGGCTCAACACATGTGACTTGTTTATGATTGCTAATTAACATAAAATATGCACACACCTGTATGTTTAAGTCGATATAAACATTGGCCCCAAATTTGCTTATTTCAAACGCTAAAGCCGTATGAGCCATTATAACGAAGCCGCAATTACGAAGCTCTTATCGGGGCCGCGTACCGGTCGAAATTCAGTATGGCGAACGTCTACGGCAATGCGACCTCGCAAGACTTGATCGATATTTTTATGGATTAGGTGGTTTTAGTATATGTTTTAGTATATGTACTTCTTCAGAAACATGGCCCTGTAAGGGTTAAGAACTGACAAAATCTGACAATTCTTCTGGTTTTTACAGTTTCTGGCCCTCAATTTGGTGTGATTTTTTAAAAGATGGAATGCTCTTTCAAACCCACTACCACATTTAGGGATTTTGAGAATTCCGTGTCATTTTACTAAAAACCTTATTTGTACGTTATATGATTTTTCAACTTGTGCTAGACATGTTTAAGGAGCAGCATGGATACAATCCTTCATGATTCACTGGATGACCTTTTATTGGTTTAAAAAAGCATGAAGAAACCAGAATGTGTATCTAATTTCGATTTAGCGTATTAAAGGATTATTTAATTAAAGTCCAGGAACTTTCTGCTGTACTTCTGTTGGGTGGTGGCCACTTTTTCCATTGAGACCAGATATTCCTGGAGCCATTTCTCCAGACTGAAACAGCTTCATTATTGTCCACTGAATAAGAGTTATCCTCTTCACTGAGAGATATACTGGTCTTCTCAGTCGCCGTGTTACGAGGGGAGCTGGAGAACCCAAGCGCAGACACAGAGAGACTGGCAAACTGGTGAAATCAGAAAAGGATTTTATTTAACCAGAAAACTAAAACAATACATAAAGGAAGAACTGAGCTGGGGGAAATCAAACTAAACCAGGCAACTACTAACAAACACTATGATAACACTATGAACTCAAAACGGAAGATTACAAAACTAAACTGAATTAACAGAACTAAGCTAAGGAAGGGAGCTCACAAACCAGGGGAAAACTAGACAGAAGAGAGAGGGAAGCAAGCTCAGGGAATCTGGGTGGAGAGGAGCAGAGTCCAAATAGAGGAAATCCAGGAGACAGGGGGAAACAAAGTCCAAAAGTGAGCAGAGTCTATGAAGGGATGTGAATTGATGATCCGGTGAGGTGTAACTGAACGCACAGAGCTTAAATAGCTGGAGGTGAGGTGGAGATCAGGTGAGTTGAGTTCAGCTAATTACGGGAGCTGACATTCCCCGCAGTAATCAGCAGGTAAAGTGCAGGCAGGTGAGAGAGAGAGACATGAGGGAGAGAAGACAGAAAGAGGAAGCCAAAAGAGTTTAAAACAGAAACAGATCAGGAACCAGGGGAGAAAGGAGGACAAAAAAGGGGAAGAAGGGCAGGAGCTGGAGCAGGATCCTAACATGTTGTATCATTGGAGAATTAATTCCAGCTAGCTTATTGCCCAATAACCACACTGTAGGGATACAATATCCTTTATTGTATTATGTGATCAAGCTCTGAAATAATCAACATGTCAACAAATCTTTGAATCTGATTAATTTTCACAATGAAAATCAAGAGGGTCAAAGAGAAAAATCATTAAAATTCTGTTTGAATTCAGCAAAACGCAACAAAAATGGTTAAAAACATATGTTTGTGCATCATTAATGCACAAGAATTAGACAAATTTCACTTAATCATACTGAAGATGCAACAATGAGCTTTAAGGCTCACAGGAAGAAGATCAACATGTCAGATTTCACTTTGTTCTTTGTTGTTTTGGACTTTTTGTTGACGAAAAATGATTTATTCCAACTCTAATCATCTCCTCAACCATGTCTGGTTTGCATTAAACTTTTGTATCTTAAACTATGGATACTTTGGATGGTATCTGTTCATAAAAACGAACAAACAAAAAACTGATTATATCCTTCAAGCTGAACCATTCCAACCCCGCGGTGTTTTGAATGGCATCCCCATCTTCCAGGCATGACATCCCATTTTCCCAACTTTTCTGAATGCATGGCTGGTTATATTACTTTGGAAATCAAGAGATAAAAGAAAGACCTGACTGGCTCTACAGGCAGCCAAAAACTCCATGTAAACTACAAAAATCTCCAGATATTCCAATACATTTGTTTATATCTTGTCATATATGACTTGCAGCCATCTACTGAATTTAAACAACTGTACATTGAACTGAAAAGACTTGTGAAATCAGTTCAAGAGCGACAGCAGGTTCCAGAGCTGCAGACTGCCAGAAACACTCTTGTGAAGATGACCGTCCTCCTAATATTTGACTATGGCAATGTCATATATAAAATGGTCCCTAAGTGTGTCCTTAACAGGCTTGATGTCGTCTATCACTCAGTCATCCCTCTTGCTATCGATGCACCTTTCTTCACCCACCATTTTAACCTTTACGAACTGGTGGGTTGTCCCTCCCTTTACACCAGGCGACTCCAGCACTGGATTTTACTCGTCTACAAAACCCTGTCAGGTCTTGTAGAACGCCCAACACCCCTACCGTAACAACTCGCATCTGAGGTCCAGTGATTTCATAATGCTCTCTATCCCCAAGGTTCGCAGTGTCTTTGGCCAGAATTCCTTTCATTTTGCTGCTGCAATCGATTGGAATTCCCTCCAAAAATCTCTGGAACTGTCATCTCTTCCATCACTTTACATGTTTTAGCCATCGCTGCAGCAGACCCTAGCTGACCGCTGCACATTCTGGCTGTTTCTCATTAAATTGCTAGCATTAATGTAGGTAGTTTCTCTGTTTAAATGACATATGTACACTGTTTGCTAGTTATCTTTCTTTCTGCTGAGGCATCTTGCCAGGTCATCATTGTAACTGAGGAATTATTCTCAACTGATTCTACCTGGTAAAATAAAGAATTAATGATGACTGGTTTGTGTTTGGATCGTGAACTGGGCCTTTACTGGTTAAAGAGTGTCAGTGAGCTGCTACTTTCTATCTCTCCCGCTGCAACAAAAGCAAAATCCAGTGCGTCATTTAGGTCATAAACCTGCAATTTTTCATGTGTGGACGCGCCCAATTTCACTTCCCATCCCGCCTGCACTCCATTTTATTTTAAGTATACAACTCAGCAGTGACCTCAGTCCATCGGGCAAGAAGGCAGAGCGAGGGAGGAAGTCCAGCGAGCTCATGCTGGGCCGGGACATTAACTGTGAGAGCACACGGGCCATGAAGTACATGCCTCTTTAGAAAGCGGTTTTTATTCGCCTTTAACAGGCCTGTAAACTGCCTTTCACTTCCCTGATCAGGAGACCACAGGCACACCAGCTCCATCAGTCCAAATGCTCTCACCATCCACGAAACAGGATACAAGGAGGCAAAGATGGGCTAAACTTCGAAGGGACTTTTGTCCGGCAAGCCTAATTTGAAACAGGAGCCTTTCCAGACAGCTCTATCTGGCCGGTCTTCCCAGCTGTCCCCCGAGAGCTGCGATTTATGGAGTGGAGGGGGAAGAGAAGCCTGCGGGACGGAGCGGATTGTTCACGGATCTAACTCGTCTCTCTGGCATGAAGGGGGAGAAAAAGAAGATGGGCAACGCTGGACGAGATAGAAACTGAGATCATTATGAAGACATCAGTGTCTCCGCTTCACATCTGCCCAAGATTCCCCCCAAAGCTCGTCCTGTTCCGGTGAAATGTCACTCCTCTGGGGTTTAATAGAACCTCCAGTCAGTGATAAGACATCGGAGACGAAACATGCATCCACACAGCTTCATGTAAAAACAAACACACGGACATACGACGCTGTAAATAATCATGTACAGTCACAGACATACAAATATGCACACGCGCCCTCTTGTTTACTCCCGCTACATTTTCCTGTGGCTCCACAGAGATTATCTACTGATATTCTGCAGAGATTGTGGCCCCTGCTAGGGAGGCTGCAAAACTCCACATCTGAAAATGCAAAAGAGATGGTATCTACCTGGTCGGTGTGTTTGACCAGTGCAGATAAACAATAAGAGTACGGAGGCTTATAAAAAGTTTTCCTCTTTTATTGGTTTCAACATTGAAAAAGCAATTTAATTTGGCTTTTTCTTGGCAAGAATTTACCAAAAAGACTCTTTCATGCCAAAATGAAAACACATTTCTTCAAAATCATGTCAATAAAAATATAAAATGTGAGGAAAAAAAAGTGATTGCAGAATTATTTACCCACTGAAAGTATTTAGACGGGCAGTATTTAGGATTTACTAGTGACAGGACCTTCCAGATACAAACACATTTACTGTGCCCAGATAATCGTTATTCACTGTTTTAACTGTTGTAGCACCATTTGCTGCACCTGTGTTGAATTTCTGTTATATAGTTTAGTTATAGTGTAGTTTATGCAATCACTTATTGTACATTTTAGATTTTTAATTAATTGACATTATTTTTTTACAAATCTGGTTTCACTTTGACATTAAAGAGTTCTTTTTTTTGTCAATTCCTCTCAAAAAAGGCAAATTAAATAGCTTTTCCACGAAAAATTTCAATGTTGGTGAGCAGTTGTTTTGTATAGAAATTGCACTGCTCCCTGTCTTATACAGACAAAAGTACAATGGCTTAGAAAAAGTTTTACTCTTTTTTTGCTTTTTAAAATTGAAAAAAGCAATTTAATTTTTGTTTTATTGACAAGAATATACAAAAAACACAAAAAAATTCACCCACTTCAAATCAGTATTTAGTAGATGCACCTTTTTAGTGGCTTTACCTTCCAGAATACATGTGTCTTTACATGAGAAACACTGCACTCAGATAATATAATTTTTTTCTAATTGTGTGACTTCTAGCATCACTCTGCTGCACCTGTTTTGTATTGAGTCGCTTTAAAGGTGGTAAAATACTAATGCAATCACTTGATTTTACAAATATAGTTAGTTTCACTGAAACGGTTCATTTACTAAATATTAACTTAAAGGGGTTAGATACGTTTTCATATTTTTAACTAAATGACCTTACTTTGTAGAAATCTGTTTTCACTTTGGCATGAAATAGTCTTTTTTGGTAAATTTGTGTCCAATAAAGCCAAATTAAATAGCTTTATCTATGTTTAAAAAGCAATAAAAGGGAACATTTTCAAGAAGGATGATTAGTTTTTACAGAAACTGTTACTCTATCCAAATTATGCTTGACCAGTGCGACATACAGGACAATAGTATTGTGCTTATTAACAGTATTCAGCCCAATTTTATTGCTTTTTAACATATAAAAAAACTATTTAGTTTGGCTTTTTCAACAAGAATATACAAAAAGACTCTTTCAATGCAGTGAATGTATTTTAAGTGATTGATTTATAATGGCAATTGTATTATAAATCACTTGAGTCACTGGGGAATCCAAAAATGGTGCATCTACTAAATATTGGCTGAAAGGGGTGAATACTTATTCAAAAACGTATTTCCATTTTATATTTTTAATTATTTTGGCATCGCTTTGTAGATATCTGGCTTGAAAGAATCTTTTTTTGGTTAATTCTTTGCTAAAAAGTCGAAATTAAATAGCATTTTTTCAACGTTAAAATCAGTAAAAAGGGAAAATGTCCAAGACGAGTGCATACTTTTTATAGGAACTGTACTTTATCAAAGATGAAGGCGCTGTCTGTGTTGGGAAAGCGAAGAAATGAGGGCAGTGGAGGCTTTATCACACCCTGACATCCTGTCCTCCCCTCTGCTCGGTAAATGCCAGGATCTGCTCAAATCCCTGAAAACAAACAGCCATGACTGCGTGGTGAAACATCCTCTGGAGTAAAAACCCGGCTGATACCACGATGCGCTGTTTGCGGATTATTTTAGCACCTGTGAGAATGCCAGTAACTTCCAAGGCTGCAATGAGATAATTTTAAACATCCAAACATGTTGGGCATGCGCTCTTCTGCAAGCTGACAAATGTGCTCTGCAAAACGCTCAGCGAGGAATGTACGCTGACAGCTCCGCCACGCATGATGGAGGGTGTCCTTCTGGACAATGGCAGCTGGTAGATGCTTGTGCATTTGCGTATTGACATCTTATGGTATCAGTGACAAATATGCATTGTATTTGGTGGCACCATTTTCTGGCACTAAAGGTCACTTTACCCCCGACAAATTAAAGTGGGAGTTAAAAATCAGCATAAAGTCAGTATTGTAATAAAGAATAAAACGCAGCTTACACAGTTAAAGTCAGTGATTTAGTTAAAATAGCAGAGTTTAGGAGCAGTTTTGAATTCTGTAATGCAGTCTAGTATATATTTATATTTTTATATTATTTTTTATTTTATCTTAATGCCTTGATTTATACTGTTATTCCCTGGTTTTGCTTTATTTCTATATTTATTTTATTATTTTGTATACTATATTATTATTTCACTATTTTAGTATTTATTTTACTATCTATTTTACGATTTATTTTACTATTTATTTACTATTTTACTATTCTTTATCTTTTAGTAGCTATTTTATTCTTCAATTTTAGTTTTACGTGTTATTTTTAACACGCCTATTTTAGATTCCAGTGTTTCCTCAGTGGGGAGCCGTCTGCATCTGGGCTTTGCAGGGCCAGGGCAAGTGGCCCTGGAGCTAGGTGGCCTGTTGGCCCTGATGGGGCCTGCTGCTGCCCCGGGTGCAGGCGACTCTCATTGATGGTGTTCCTCTTTCTGTGCTTCTGCTCTCAGCCAATACACACTATTATTTCTTTTACAATAGTGTGCGTGTGCGTGTGTGTCTGACTGTCTGCCGTGGTATGTCTATGTGTTCTTAGGAAGTATGTTGTGGGGCAGGGTTTGGAGGGATGTGGGCCATTGTCTTTTATTGTTTTTTATTGTTTGTTTTTTTAAATTGTTAAGACTTTGTGCTACTTTTGTATGAAAAGTGCTATACAAATAAACTCTGATTGATTGATGATTGATATATTTATATGTGAAATTATGACAAATGAAAGGAAAACCCAACATAAAGTGTCCTAGTGTCCGCTGATAAGAGTTAGGTCCACTTACAACATTATGTGAGTGTAATAACTTCATTAAGTTACTCGAAAAGTATGCCAATTTTTATGTAAACAGCATCACAGCTGTCTTTTACTGCTCAGTGCTCCTTGGTGTTGATTTTTTGAGTCTCTGGAAACTCTCCTGGAGGGATAAAAACACATTCTTCCAAAAATTATTCCCACATTTGTTGTTTTATGATGTTTGACACATCGGCTCAAATTTTCCCATCAGTGTTCAAATAGATTGAGACCTGGTGACCAAACCTTAGAATTCACATCATTTTCTTAGTAATCAAAACATTCAGTGACCCGCTGTGCCCTGTGGAAGGGAGTTTTCTTGTCCTGGAAGAGACAACTCCCATCAGGAAAGATGCAGTTCTTCGTAACGGACCCAACCCAGAGGTCAAAGGTTCTGGCTTTTCCTTTAATATGTCACCCGACTGTATGTGTGTTGTGGAGAAAAGATTACTTTCCTTTATTCTCTGTCCTCTGAGCACATCCACACACTCACAGTGGAAATTAGTTTTGTTCTGGTCATTTTATCCTGTGAGGGAAAAACATTTACTTCTACTGTGTGTTTTTTTGAAACTAGTCGTTGTTTTTCACCATTAATATGCACATGGAGAGAATAAAGTTTCTTCTTTTCTATGCAAAGGCACCTTGAAGAATGGAAAACTGTCAGATTCTGGATTTGTTTTAAATAGTAAACTGGCTATGAGGTTAAATTGTTAGCTTAGATAGCTTAAATCTGAGTGTCTGTACTGAACAGTGCAGGAATTATTTATTTTATACATCATAATGAGTTGGTGAACTGTTTTTCAATGTCCGGCACCTTTCAAACAAGACAGACAACATCGGAAACACAAATGAGTCAATAATAAAAACCAGACTAAAGAAAGAAATATTCTAAAAACAACAAGCTGCATTATTAAAGCTTAAAACTGAGACTGTTTGTAAAAGACACTGATGATTGAGGTTTACAGCGGCTTTGAAGTCAGTTGGGACAACAGGTTCTTTTAATTTAATTTCGCTGGAGCAGAAAACATGAAAGCTTTCTTGCCGTCTTTTCTTTCCTTCTGGAGACAGACAGCAGATTTCTGTCTTCTGATCTCAGATTATAAAGAAGATGAGCTCCAGGAATAATTTGCAAAGATATGGAGGGAAATTTGGTCCAAGTGAAGGCTTCACGATTTAACAATTCAAGGAAGTATGTATTAAAAATGCTCCAGAAGTAAAAGCCGCAGTTGAACCTCAGTCACGTATTTGAACTATTGTGCAGGAGTACGAAGCCAACTGGGTCCAAATCCAGCTGAATGATCGCAACAGAGAGCACCACATGGACAGCTCAACAAACAAAACAATGAGGAGAGCTCGTTGAGAAGTCAGCACACAAGAAAAACACCAAAAAAACATGCCTGAATGTGGAATCCAGGCTGGGTTGTGTGTGTGAAGGTATATGACCAGGCGGGGTGTGAGTGAAAGAGAGTGTGGTGACCTGTAACAGCTACATGACGCTCAGTCTGGGGCTTTAAAATCCACACGGCCGGGTCCTGGATTGAACCCGCCACAGACGAGCAGCCCCAATGGGGAAAGCGATTGTTTATTTAACTACTGTTATATGGAATACCTAGTGACAGGAAGTCCTTAAAACAGCAGGCAAGTTACTATTATATAGTCCCTTTTTGAAGTAAACACACTCGCCGCCCTCCTCCTTCGCTGCAGACACCCTGCCGTTGAGGAATGCACCCATTCACAAGCTGGTGGCCATCTTGGAAGCTTGCCTCGCACTTCCTGTTTCCATGGCTACACTCCAGTGCTACGGGGAGATGATAAGCGATTGCAGGCCCGGGTCCTAATCCTCTTCATCTAGCTCGTTTTCTACATCACTTCATGCCATTCGGAGTGAGCTGGAAAAGCCAGTTAGCTTGCAACAAGCGTCACATTTTTACACACATAATCAGCCGAATTCAAAAATGTATATAAAAAGAGTAGAAATGCTGTTTGTACCGAGGAATTTGTCCAGATTGCCACATTCACTGAATTACTCTAAATACCTCTGCATGCTTGAAATGAAGAACATGAGCAAAGTCAGTTATCTTTAGTTCATTCGTAGATCCTAAAATACATGAGCTAGCACGGCTGCCTCCACTTGGTAATTAGTCCTCTCTCCAGAATCCGCGCAGCTGCGGCTCGTTTGCTGAAACACTCCCCTGCAATAAAAGACCGGTTCATCCTCCCACACCCTGCCAGGTTGTCAAACTTGACTGCACAGTCAGTTTCTCTCTAGCCACTGATCCTCTCTGTGTTTTTGGATGCAACTAACGTGTTTCTCCTCCCTCTTCTTCCTAGAAGACCAGCTGCCCGGATCCCCTCCTGCTCCGTCCGTGTTCCCCTCTGGCTCCCCTCTTGGACCTCACCTGCACTGTGTTCCTCTCTGGCTTCCCACCTTCACTTGCACTGTGTTCCTCTCTGGCTTCCCACCTTGGCTCTCCTCCCGCTTCGAATCCCTCTCCGGATCCCCTCCTTGACTCCCCTCCTGCATTCCCGGACCACCTGCCGTCTCCACGCTCCGGACCCCAGCGCCCGACTTTCTCATCTGGTGCCCCAGGCTCACTCCCCACCCGCTGCACTCTGGTCACCCCGGAACCTCCGCAGGTCACGCATCCCCAGCTTCGCCACTCCTCCCCCGGACTTTGCCTCACCACTCCCTCCTGAACCCTCTCCTGACTCCCCTCTCCTCCACTACTTCCCCATCCCTGCAATAAACCATTCTCTCGCCCTGCTTCCACCTCATTAGTGTGGTCCTGCTCGGGTTCACCACCCCGTCCATGACACAGAATCAGAACCATGAGTTTAAATCCAGTTTCAGTTCTTTACAGTGTCCAGTGTGCATCAAAGGCTTCCCTAAAGTACAACCATCATCTCATTTGTGCCTCCTGCTTCATCACAACATTGCGTGTGATCAGCATCTACTTTCAGAATCCATGTTTAAGGTGCATTTGTCTCGTTTTTGTCACTTTCTAACTTTTTCTCTTTTTTTGTTTTGTTTCGTGTTGTCTCATTTTTGTCATTTTGTGTCTCATTTTTGTAACATTTTTTTCTTGTTTTTGTCGTTTGCCTCATGTTTTTGTCATTGTGTTTCTCGTTTTGTGTTTAATTTTTGTCTCTCTTGTGTTTTTTTGCCTTATTTTTGTCATTTTGTGTTTTGCTTTATTCTGGGTTTTTTTGTATAATTTTTGTCATTTTGTGGGGAGTTTGTCTCACTTGTGTTGTTGCGTTGTCTATTTTTTGTGATTTGTTTCTCACGTTAGTCATTTTTTTGTCTCGTTTGACATTAGTGTAATTTTGTGGCAGTTGGTAACTCTTTGTCTAATTTTTTTGTTTTCTTTCATGTTGTTGCCTCATTATTTTGTCATTGCGTTTCTTGCTTTTGTCCTTTTGTCTTGTTTTTGTCGTTTTGACAGTAAAACACTATACTGTTCAGTTCCAGATTACCTGTGACTGATGTTCTGTGCCTTTGCAGATAAACTGTGATCTGTTAGTTGTAATGTGTAATGATAAACTGAGGCACTATGTTGTTAAAATTGAGTGTATTTTTCTTAAGAAATTTCACATTGCTCATGTTTTGGCAAAAGATAATTCCTAAAATGCAAACATTTTCAGGAAATGCTTTTTGCAGAAAACAAAAGATTATTTGGATTAATTTCTAGGTTATTATGCTCTGATTTTACTGGTTACTTGAGATCAGATTGGGCCGAATGTGGCTCCTGAGCTCAAATGAATTTGACACCCCTGGTCTAAATGGTAGCAAACTTGATAGTAATTGTGTTTTTGTTCAGTCTTGCAATCAGAAAGTCCAAATCTGCACCGATCTGAGCGCTCAAAGCCAACCGGCGTGTACATGTGAGAGCTGAGGTCACGCCTGAGTCTGCTGTACACATGTTTGTGCAGCTACGAGGGCAGCGGTATTCTGATCCGCTCCTCCAAACGCTGCGGCCATAAATCACAAGGTCACCATGAGCCTGTGGGACCAGAGGAAACATCAGCGTTAAACAGGAATGATATTTCACTTCAGCCTCCTTCCTGCTCCACTATTCCCCAAATACCCACTACCCGAGTCATGAGCGCTTCATCATGACAAGCGCATGTCAGTGCTGATTCACATGTTGGCGGTGAGGCCGGAACAGCACGTCGGTACGATTCGGAAATCGCTTAAAAATATATCCGAGCTGAAGTGATGGAGCAGGAGAGGAGAGACGGATACATGCATGGCTCAAGAAACCATGTGTTTGAGCTACAGATGCGAATACTTTAGCTGTTTTTTGCTAACTGTAGCAGCTCTAAAGGTAGATTTTGGTTTCCCGTTGTCTTTAATTTCACCAGTAGCTCCGTTTATGTGCATGAGGATATTTTACGGAGCTGCAGACAACTCATGCAAAACAGTAACAGTGTGTTCGGACAGTTTAATGTCCCGTGCAGCTCTCACAGAGGCACGATATCGGACGGGAGAAGGCTGTAAAAAAAGGCGGTCAGAGGATGTGCGGGGTCATGAGGGACCCTGAGGATCGCTGTTCATGCTGAAGCCCGGGGAGATGTGTGAATAAGTGAGATGTTACAGACTGATGAAATTCCCAGAGAGCCCTACGACGGATAATACGATCCCACCACGGTGATGCAGAAAACAGATGGAGAGGGGTGCCTTCGAATTTCTCTTTCTGCCTTGTCTTGTTTTTTTTTCTTTCCACATTCACACAACCACATACACAAACCTACAGAAAGACGCACACACCTGTCCGAGGAGCGAGATATACGACCCTCTGAGGGGAAATCCGTTCAGTCTATCTTGTAAAATAATGTGATTTTTCTCACTCTCGTATACATTTCCTCACCCGCACAAAGTTTGCCTTGTCTTATAAAAAAGTTGCAAATAAATGTCCTCGACCTTGCTACTTAGAAAAACCGCCTCCGTGCTTCCGTGTGCTTACAAAAACACAGCAACAAATGACTTTTACATTTTACTTTTTAAATTCCACCCACAACATCCACTTATGAACAGATTTTTACAAATTGTTTGCTAGATCTTGTGTTTTGTCCCACTGAAAAAAACACAACAAGCGACTTTTAATTGCATTTCACTTTCTAAATTATACCCACAACATCTACTTTTGAAGAGATTTTGTGAAATTGTTGTCGGATCTGGTGTTTTGTCTTCTTGAAAAATCAACTCCATGCTCCTTAGCTGATAAAAACACAGCAACAAGTGACTTTTAATTGCATTTTACTCTAAATTATACCTACGACATCTGCTTTTGACTTATCTTGTAAAATTGCGGGTTGGATTTGGTGTTTTCTCTCACTGAAAAAACATCCTCTTGCCCAGTTATGTTATAAAACACAGCAACAAGTAGCTTTTAATCCCATTTTAGTCTCTAAATTACACTGACCACATCTGCTTTTGAGTAGATTTTGAGAAATTGTCAGATCTAGTGTTTTGTCCCCCTAAAAACTACCTCCATGTCTACATAGCCTATAAAACACAACCATAAGTGACTTTTAATTGCATTTTACTCTCAAAATTTTACCCACCACATCTGCTTTTGAGCATATTTTGAGCAATCATTTATGTCAAATGTCAAATCTGGTGTTATGTCCCACTGAAAAATCAGCTCTGTCCCTTCATAGCTGACAAAAACATATCAACAAGTAGCTTTTAGCTGCATTTTAGTGTCTAAATTTGTCTGAAACACAGCAAGAAACAACTTTTTTATTGCATTTTACTCTCTAAATTTCGCCCACAACATCTAGTTTGGAGTAGATTTTGTAAATAGTTTGTCAGATCTGGTATTTTGTCTGAAAAACCACCTCCATGCCTATGTAGTTGATAAAAACACGGCAAGAAGTGACTTTTTATTGCATTTTAGTCTCTAAATTTCACTCACGACATTGTAAACTGTTTGCCATACAGGGTGTTTTGTCCCATTCAAAAATGTGCCCACAAACTTGATAAAAACAAAGCAACAAGTGACCTTTAATAGCATTCTAGTCTCTAAATTTTACACACAACATCAACTTTTAAGTAGATTTTGAGAAATTGCTTGTCAGATCTGGTGCTTAGTCCCACTGAAAAACCACCTCCATGCCTACATAGCTTCTAAAAACACAGCAACAAGTGACTTTTGGCTGCATTTTACTCCCTAAATTTCACCCACAACATCTGCTTTTGAGGTATTTCATAAAATTGTTGGTCAGGTTTGGTGTTTTCTCCCTCTGACCGATCCATAAACCGTAGAAAGGCAGAGGGACGGTCCTCCTGTTATCTGAAAGTGCCTTTTAATAGCACTGGGAGTCATTCGTCCTGCAGGCCCCTGCTGACAGAGTCAACACAACTGAGCGCCGCTTAGCAGGTCATAAACACTCTGTTGACAGTGGTCAGAGGCTTATTATCCTCACAGCGAAGGACAACAAGCCTAATGTACCAACTCCAAACACCAGCCTGCAGATTAGCAGCTCTAGTTTGTAACCTCACTCGGGAAAGTCGGTGTTTTATCACGAAGAGTGAGCTGCTGGTGTCTTGCAGGAATCTGGTATTGGCTCAAAGTGTTGTAATCTATTGGTATTTGATCAGGGCTGATAGGAAGTGAGGAAACAAGCCTCATATCAGTTAAATATAGGCCGGAGGTCACCGCTGCTTTGTGCGCTCAGTGTTTCTGCTGCTGCTGCTCTCGGCGATGGGAGGCTCAGCGCTGCGGATATGGCAGCTCCTCGCAGATAAGTGAGCGCAGACCCCAGGGGGCCAGAGACAGCCGAACCCCTCCGTGGATGAGAAGTGTCTGTGCTGTCAGCTTTGGTTCCCAGCGTGGCCTCTCCGCCTCGGCCGCCCCCTCCAGCCCCCACCGAGCCTCTCCACGGCCCTTTGTGTGTGGACCAATGCTCCCTGTGGACTCGCCGCTCTCTGGCCTTTCACATGCGACTGTGTCCAATCACCCCCCCGCCTCCGAACCCAGAGCCTCCGTCTCCATCTCCAACCAGCTCCTGACCCCGAGAGGGACTCCGAGGCAAGCAGAAGGCTGTTATTGGCCGGCTGAATACCTGCCTGAAAGAAAAACGAATCACTTGCATGAAAGGAGGCGAAGGGGGGCGAAGAGTGGGTCTGACGAGATGTAGTTCATGGAGTTTATAAGCTGTTATTAATGGTTAATAATGTATTACTACTGCATAGAGCAGGAATATAAAGTTAGGAGGAGAAATCCCTTCTTCCCCAGAGCAACTAGGCTGATAAACAGTTTTTACCCACAGGGACTCATTCACTGAACTCTGTACACACATTATGTTTAACTGTTTACTTTAATGCACTGTATAATCACTACTCTAATCCCTTTACCTCTTTATTCAAGCAAAGTTTACAAATGCAGAGTGCACTTTAGACCACAGCAGTTGTCACTTGAAGTATTTATTTAAACTGCTTCAGTTCTTCTACTTTGTTTCCCTTCAGTTAAGGAGGATCAGCAAAGTAAGACTTTCATTTTACAGCATAACTGTCTAGTTTTCTGTGCAGAAGAGTTTCTAATCCTTCTCTAATGCAGTTACACAAAAAAACACATCATTAATATCTCATAGTTATTCTCATCAATCTTTACAATCTCAGTATTTTTCTACATATATAAGAATCTGTGCAATATCACTGTTTTTTCTAACATATAGACACATATATACATCAGTTCTTTGAGTCTGTGGTTTTACAGTTTTTTTCTCCACAATCTATACAATATTGGTTTATTCTACATAAACAAGAATCTGTGCATTTTGCTACTATGGAAGAATCTGTGCAGTATCATTGTTTTCCAACATATAGACATATTCACATCAATTTTTTTGGATTGTAACAGTCTGTACAACACCAACTTGTTGTACATTTACAATAATCTGTGCAATATCATGAAAGAATCCGAGCAATCTCACAGTTTTTCAACATAAAGATGTGGCCAATATTGTTACTTTGAACATCTAGAAGAATCTGGGTGATCTTTTGGTAGAATAATTTCACTGTTTTCCAACATACCGTTCTCAAGTTTGGGGTCATCCAGGCAATTTAATGTTTCCTATGGAATCTCACACTTATATTCATGCGCTAACAGAACTGGACAAGGGTTTTCTAATCATCAATTACCTTTTCAACAGCATTAGCTAACACAATGTAGCGTGATGGTTGCTGCAAATGTTCCTCTGTACCCCTATGGAGATATTCCATTAAAAATCAGCCGTTTCCAGCTACGATAGTCATTTACCACATTAACAATGTCTAGACTGTATTTCTGATTCATTCATTGTTATCTTCATTGAAAAAAATCCTTTTCTTTCCAAAATAATGACATTTCTAAGTGACCCCAAACTTTTGAACGGTAGTGTAGACATGTGCAATATTCTGATTTTCCACATCCAGAGGAATCTGTGCAGCATCTGAGGGTTCACATATAAAATAATCCATACATTATCTGCTGTACTTATGCATATTCTGTGTTTCATTTTCATTTTCCTACTGATTCCTACTATGTTTTCCTGTTTCTACTGTTTCCTACTGTCCCCTTTGCTGCTGTAACACTACAAACATTCCTGCTGTATGATTCAGCACTGGGGCTGCACAGTGGAGTAGTGGTTTGCACCGTCGCCTTGCAGCTAGAAGATCCCTGGTTCATGTCCCGATCTGGGCCTGGGATCTTTCTGCATGGAGTTTGCATGTTCTCCCTGTACATGCATGGGTTTTTGCCGCTCCCACAGTCCAAAAACATGCTGAGGTTTACTGGTAACTGTAACTTGTCTGTAGGAGTGAATGTGAGTGTGACTGTTTGTCTCTCAGTGTAGCCCTGTGATAGACTGGTTTCCTTTCCAGGGTGTCTCCTGCCTTCAACCTGAGTCTGCTGGGATAGACTCCAGCCCTGGAGACCCTAATGAGGATTAAGCGGTGTATAGAGAATGGATGGATGATTGAGGACCTAGTTAAGTTCATACTTAGAAAAGGGATTCCTTACAATCTGGTTACCAAACTGAGGTATTTTTAAAGATCTGTAAAACCCAGAATAAGTTATTTAAAGCCTGTTAGACTAAAATATATCAGAAGTATCTAGCTCCTGTGAGTGAAAACAGAGTTGAGGCTTCCGTCTCCACCATCTCCTCCGTATTTTCCCTCCCACCGGTCTCTTGGCCTCGGCTCTGACCACCTGAAGGCCTCACCGGGTCGACCCCGGCCTTGGCAGGGTTGGATCACACCTTCCACTGGGGTCAGCTGTCAGACGGTGAGCTGCACCTGCTGTCTGAAGGAGGGTGGGCCCTCCACCACCACAGCCGCCGCCCTGCCAACGCTGGAACACATAATTACTGCCTCAAAGATGATTATGCTGTTTACTCATGCCCATGCGAACAACAGATGACTGTTCCATGGCTCTGCCCCTCTGAGGAGGCGTCTCACCTTGTGATGAGGAAACCACTGCAGCCAACCAACATTCAGGCGTCCAAAGCAGCAGCTCCGATGCCAGAAATGAGCCATAGCTATTAGCTGTTCAAACATCCCCCTCCCCTCAGCATTTTCAATTCAACGGCCCCAGTGAGAGCTGGCGTCATCTGCCAGGAGCAGAGTGTTGCACTGGAAATAAAGAGGGATTCCTTCATAGCTCTGAGGCCTTGCTGCAGATAAAACTATCACAGAGGAACGTTTAATGAGCCTTCAGCGTGTGGACACCTTTTAGACAACAACATATAAAACAGGACTCTGTGTTTACACTTCATTTGTGTCATTTGGTGTGAAATATTACCCCTTTTCAATATAACACAAATGTGACTCCTCCTCCTCTTTGGGCTTATTATGAACTGATGACAGTTAGATTAGTGTTTCTGGAAATATAATTAGTATTACATGTGTGGGAGATTTTTCTTGTAGTGATTACAAGCCGGCACAAGATCACAATTTATTAGGGAGCAGAAATAAAAACCTATTATTGCTTATTAGCTGTGGCCTTCAGTAAATCATCTCAACAGGTGGAATATTTCTGTAACACCAGCAAAACAGTGGCACCTATGTAAACTGTGCATTTGCTTGATCATGAATACTTACTTTGGATTAGTTTTCACTGATGGAATCTGGATTTTAAATATTGAAATTCTGTAACTTTATATATTTTTCTGTCTTGGTGAACCTATTGGCCAACATTTTTGCACTGTAAACGGTGTTCCTGTGTATTTTTAGGTGAAAAATGGGGAGAAAAAGAGCTAATGTTTAGTTTTGAGAGGCTCTGATTCTCCTTCCACTGCAGCCAAATAAATGCGCTCAGGTGCGTCAATCTTCGACAAAAGCGTCCACACGTGTGCGCAGAGGAGGAAGGAGGAAGTTAGTTTCTTGTTAGATTGTAAAACTTGTTAATGCACAGTCTATATGGGTAACACCCCCTGCTCCCTCCCTCCCCTCCCCTCTCCAGGAGCCGCATTGAGCTGTGGGGTTGGGACATTCCTGGTTTGACGACCAGCCTCTCGCCGCTGCCATGATTTGCTGAGCAACTCGACACTGGCTTCAAAGATGCGTGTGTGGAAGAGGCAGCGGTAGAGACGGAGACGGAGAGAGCCGGAGAAGTCACACTTAACGGGACAGACAGACTCACAGAAAGACAGAGACATACACACACAGAGAGAGACGGCGTGTTTACGCACCGAGCCGCCGGGACGTTACTTTTCTTTCCAAACGGACTCCAAACTTCACCAACTCCAGCTCGAGTGGAGACCAAGGGGGGAGTCGTCGCACCTTGGCCCCGAAGCCTGCGCTGCTGTGCGGGTCTGAAAACTCCGTCCTCTCCCTCTTCTCTCTCCACCTCCTCAGGCTGCGTTCATGTTCCTGCCGTCGTGTCGCACTTTGAGCCCGTTTCTAATGGAGGGCCCCGTACGGATTTGCCATCAGAATAATGCGTTTGGCTGCTGAATCTCCCGACGTCTCGCTGCTTCTTCTGCCCTCCTGGAAGAGAGGTAAGACGGGGGAGGCAGAGAGAGGGGAGTCCCGGGCTGGGAGCGGGTTTCTTTTTACTTAGGGGGAGGAAAGGCAGCTCGGTTTGTGCACTGGAGCAGCTGGAAATAACAAAAGAAAGAGAGGCAGAAAGCTCCGCAGTGGAGTTTTGATCTTTTACGCAAACATTGTCGTGTTTTGTGAACTTAGTGTTGTGGAGAGCAGCGGCGCGGAGTGGCAGTACATGAGCCGCTGTGTGGTGAACGGGGGCGCCCGAGTACGCAGAGGAATACTGAGGCTTTCCATGAATTAACTCCACATCAGACACCACTTTTATACTCAGTTACAGCTCTGATTATTGGAAGTTCTCTTTATATGTTGGTTTAAAGTGTCAGAATATGATGGTAAATTCACATTCGTACACTAAAAGAAAGAAAGATTCCTCCTTGGAGCTCCATTTTCCTGCAAAATCCAACTTTTTTTCCCTGCTAAAATGCACCCACAAGCATCCAGATTCCTGCTGAGCTCTCATCTAAATTCCTGTATAGTGACCCACACTCTCCTCTGTTGTCTCTGATTTGAATGAAACGCAACAAAAGCCTAAATATTTGTTTGGTAAACAGCTCTGGAAAGGTACTTCATGCAACCAGATGGCCTGCGGCTGCTCTTCTGCTTTTGGAAGATGAAAGAAAGTAGCAAATATATCCCTGCCACCTTCATAAAAGCTGAAAATGGACACATGAGTTTGTTCTAAAGTTGTGCTTTTATTGTACAGTAGATCCGCTTCAGGAGCCAACTTGCAGCCATATTTACGGCTCTGTAGAAACACGGTGGCTTAGACTAATATTTGAAGTCTTTTTTTCCTTCTTGTCCACAGAGAGCCTTTATTGTTTCAGATAAATCCCCAGAGGGTGTCATAAAGGCTGGTTTGGTGAATCAGTGTTAGTGTTGCTCACAAATTTGGCGTGTGCACAAATCACTGCTGCTGCCGGAGTGAAGGTGGCGTTTATTTACTGCTTTAGAGCTACACAAAGGAGAAGAAAAACATTAAGCGGAAAAGAAAAAGATGCACATGTGCCAATGCAGTCTCCAGATAAAGATCATCAGACAGTCTTTGCTTTGTTCCTTTCTGCTTGGTTTCACATGTTGCTCCTTCAGTGTCTTCTAATCTCTTGAGAGATGGGAAAGATTCCAAAAAAACAGAAGTGGCTGAAATGTCAGAAAAGTCACAGATTTAAGCTGAGAGATGGTTGTAGAAGTGTAAGCGGGAGCTAAACTTTTTCTATCCATTTTTAGCTGGATCCAGTTTAGTTTAGCCTCCCGTTTCTAAAAACCGCCCCAAAGATGTAAAGTCATAATCCAAAATGAGAGTTTTTCTGCAGAAATGAAAAGGTGACAGTAAAAATGATAGTGATGTCGTGTGTTTTTGTTCCTGATTTCCTCCGTCTGATGTTCACCCTCATCGTCAGAGCTTCACGGTGACTTTTGTTACATGGGGGCGACCCTCAGAGGAAAAACTGCACACTTTAAAAGTTATGGAGAACAAAGTCCGGAGTGGCTCTCGAATGCATGACATCCAGTCGGTGGGACACACATGGCTGCTCCCAGATAAAACGCTCTCAAGTTCAAACGGTTGCTCGTGCATTGTTGCGTCGGTGGGGGGACAAGAAGACACTTCCGATGGCTTTCAAATCCTTTCAGTGCTGCCCGATATTGGGTCGAGCTTTCTGACAGAGAGGCAGGAGATTTGCTCTTTGTGCTCCGAGTTCGTACCAGAAGTTTTCAGTCAGCTGTGGCCAGTTTTGCTTCAACTTGCCTCATATTAGCTTAATCGACTCTGTGATTTCCTGCATTTCCTTCAGTGCTTTCCTCCCCTTTGGCTCTTACTACTAATCTCACATAGAAATATGCTCCTACTCTTGCATTTGTACACCCTGATAACCAAACTTGATGTTTTAAGTAGCAGAAATATGCTTTTGCTCTCAGTTATCTCTGCTACATGATGGCAATATCAAAAAATGGCATCCTACTATCAATTTAAGGCATTTTTTTATAGGAGAACACAAAAAGTGCTCTTTCACACAACAGAACTCCTTCATAATGACTTTTTGAGTATTTTTAGTTTGCTCTTTTCCCCAGATTAACTATATGGGTGTTGTGATCGAATCAGACAACGACAGAGCCTCGGAATCATTTTTTAAACGTGTTTTTTTTTTTTTTTTTTTTTTAGGGAAATTAATAAGCCATTAGTGGCTCGGCTCTTATCAGACGAAGCCGAACAAAGCACAGCCGTGCCATTAAGCCAGTTTGAATAATGTTTGAGCCATTAGCGTGCTGGTTAATGATAAACACATGTTGCTGTAGGAGAGCTATGTTAAGTGGGCAATTTGAATGTAAGCATGTGTAATGATAGCAGCCCCGGCACTCCTAATGGCTCTCCTGATTTTTCTGATGCAGTGTTATATTCGCACAGGCACCAACAATGACGGATGGAGGTTGGAAGGTAGCAGCAGAAGGGAAAACTCAGGTTTCCATAGCAGCAGTGAGGTTTTATTAAAGGTAAAACACAGAAATGAGCCTATGTGTATGTTTAAAATCTTGCAGTTTTGGTATTAAAGTGAAGCAACGGTTGATTTACAGGCAATGTAGGTTATAAATTAAAAGAGGAACTAGTCAACAGTATCTTCTTTCAGCTTTTGAAACCCCTTTTTTTCTGGTATTTCATGCTCTGGAAGAATGAAATGTACATTTTCACCTTGTTTTTGTTGTTGAATGAAGCAGTTTTTTCGTTAGTACTCATCTGATTCGTCAGTTAAGTGATTAACAGACAATTTAAGTCATTAATGTCAAGAAAACTTCTCAAAAATATCTAGTTTAGGCTTTATATGTGCTTTTTTCCTGTTAGTTTGGGGTTTTCAAGACTAAAATCTCAATTTTCACCTTTTTTTTAAGTTGAATGAAGCATTTCTTTTTGTACTTGTTTTATTGGTTGACAATTTATGCCATTAATGTAAAGAAATACTTCCCAAAAATATCTTATTTTAGCTCTTTATGTGCCTTTTTTCTGTTATTTTGGGCTCTACCAAACTGAAATCTGCATTTTCATCTTTTTTTCATTGGAATGAAGCAGTTGTTTATATTTACTGCTCGTCTGATTGGCCGATTTCGTGATTGACTGACAACTTATGTCATTAATGCAAAGAAAAACTAGGCAACGATACCTAATTTTAGCATTATATACGATTTCTTTTCTGCTAGTTTGGGCTCGGCAATGCTGAAATCTGCATTTTCCCCTTTTTTCAGTTGAGTAAAGCAGGGTTTTTTTGGTTAGCACTCGTCTGATTGGTTCATTAGGTGATTGACAGACAATTTTAAGTCACAAACGAAAAGAAAAACTATCCAACTCTACCTAATTTTAGCTTTTTACATGCTTTTTCCTGTTAATTTGGGCTCTGCAAAGCTGCAATCTGCATTTTCTCCGTTTTTTTCTCTTCATAGATTGACCATAAATTGAGTTATTGATGAGGCTGCAGTGATATTTTCAGCTGGTAAAGAGTTTCAGTGATGGATAAGTGGCTGAAGGTCTGTCTGAGGTGAGTGCGGTGGGAAGAGGGTGTGTAAGTGGGTGACTAAAGTATATTTTGGGCGCCACCCACATTCTAACTTTCCTCCATGCCCAGGCAGCAGACCTCAGCTCTGGCCCCGGAGCGAGAGGAAACGAACCTAAAACCCAAATCACAACGCGGTTTGCTTGTTTATTTGGTTTCGCGCTACAATCTGTCGTATTATTGCACTGAAGGATCAACCTTTTGCCCAAGAAAAATGTTTCGAGAGTGATAAAACGAGGAGGGGGGAAAAGTCGAGTGGCCGTGTTATTTTTCATCATCCTCACAATATTTTGACTTTCTGGAATTAAAGTCTTGTAAGTCTCTTGATTGCTAATCCATTTCAGCTCCTTAGTATGAAAAGCAGAATTTCCCAAAGTAAAACCTGTGTTGGGTTTTGAACTCCTGACACACAGGCCTCCTTTCTCCTCTCATTGCTCAGGGATTGAGTCATGCTGCGGCGTTTTTCCCATTTTCTAACTCTGGCTTCAGCTCCCATTCGTCAAGGACAGACCCAGGCTCCCATTAGATGGACAGAGGGGAGTTTTGGGCAGCGAGCCAAAGAGCCCCCATGTTCAAGGGGGGGGTGCTGATTGACAACACCCAGCAGCCATGAGCGGCGGGTCGCTGGGAAAAGATGGGCAGGTCGCAGAAAACGGTGCCACTGCTGGGTTGGTGAGTGCACCCTGCAGCTGCAGCGCCAACAAGGGGGGGGAAAGAAAGAAGACTTCACTTTCCTCCTCTCAGGACAAACTGTGAGTGGACTCCGGTACATTGAAGCGAGCGCAGTAGCTGGAGGTGTCACTTGTGTTTATGCAAAGCTGTCTTTATCAGCACTTCTTATCTCCTCTGAGCTCACACTGTCATTATTTTAACTGCACAACACATATTTCTCTCAGTGGGATCCCCCCACTCCCCGCCCTCTGCTCATTTCTTCCATTCTCACCCCTCTACCCGACTCTGACAGATGATCCAAACAGCCTTACACCGGCTACCCAAAGCATGCTAGTCCAGGAGGTTACAGATAAGCCGCATGCTTCCTCCGCTACGACTTCTTCTGAAATGTCAAAGGTGAGCCGACTGTAGCCCGGAGTGTATACGACGCCTTTCAACAGATGCCCGTGTCGAGTTTCTTGCAAATTCAGAACCTTGAAGGACCTGAAACTGGATAATGACTTTCGAGAGATTTGAGAAATGAAATGAGAAACATCGGGGCGTAATTGTTAAGACAAACAAACAGTTTTTGGGAGCAGCAGAAACAGATGTTTCCAGCCAGCCACCGAAAAGCAGCGTGATGAAGCTGTGCAGGCTGCAGAGAGGAGCCTGCTTCTCCTCCCAGGACTGTTAGCTTTCCCGTTGCTGTAATGGAAATACAGGCCTCCACTAAATATATACGTCCTCGATATGATAAGGGAATGTAAACCAATACCACACATGGAGCTTTGAGGGGAAAACATGCCGGCCAGGAGCCTGCAGATAATGAAAACGCCTCGAAGTAGACGGTCAGGAGCCCAAAGTGTGACACAGTAGGATGCAGGAAAATGGTATGTAGGTCAGATCTTATACTTGATTTAAAAACAAAACAAAAAAAGAGCTACTTGTTGCACACTGCAGTTACTTTCTCTGGATGCCTTTTTATTTATGGGATCCTAATCATTTCAGGGAGTGTCTTTTTTTGGCAGTATTTGTGTCGTTAACATGATGCAGAGCACCACATGTGTGACAGAATAAAAAGGGATTAAAGTGATGTTATACAAGACAAAAAAGCAACAGTTTTCCTCCTGCAAATCTGCGATGAACCCCATTGTTCTCCAGTCTTGTCTCTTGTCATTTTCCGAATGATTCCTCAGCCCCAGGGAAGATTTCAGGGAGTGAACTTGTGAACCGGACCCTTGCTGACAACTCAAGTATTTTAGAACATGCGAGGGGGAATTTTTTCTTTTCTTTTTGCATCCTCAGCGTCTTCCTGTTTGCAGGATTTCATTTCTTTCTCCCTTCCTGTAACCGACCCTCCTGGATACGCCTGCATTCGTCCATCACCTCGGCTCAGGCCCCAAAAGTTCCTCCTCCTTCCCCTTCTTCTTCTTCTACTTGAAACTACGAGTGACCACAGCTTTCTATTTCAAATGCTGAACCAATAAGTCACATCTGACATGGGTTTTCTGCGGACCAGAATGTGTGCGCTGTTGAAAAGCCAGCGCAGGGATCAGCAAGACTATATTAAGGCAAAACTAGCGGCTGGCACTCCCCTTCAGCTGACTAACAGGCTTCTTGTTTGAAGGGCTGTTTTTCTCCCAGATCAGAGTGTAAGGCAGTGTGGGTGCTGCTGCTGCTGCCTCCGGGCCTGTGGTTATGGGTGCCATTTTGGGCCTTCCCTTCTCCAAGATGTGGGCCTTTAGGGAGCAGTGGAACCCCCTATTTATAAAAGATATTCAAAGTGAGTGCAGGAATGTAAGTGGAAGGGATAAAATGGCCTTCTGCATTGTTCTGCAGATGTTTTAAGATCCTGCGGGTGTAGTTCTGCCTGGCGATGGATGAAAACACGTCTCTGGTTTGACTGACTTTAATCAAGTGAAATAAATCACTGTCATGACTTTGTGGCACTTTCACACAGTAGCAAACACCAACCTAAGCAAAGAATGCCCTGAGTTAGCTTGGTTGCTGTATTTTCTCTGTGTTTTGGTGTTGTCATGATGCTTGTGTTTCTCTTGGCACCATCCGAGCGGCGCTACGTCATCTTCCAAAGGCTCTTCTCACCTCCGGCGCTGCTGCAAAAAAGCAGCCGCGACCCTGAGCGTTTTTACTCGTCGAGGTTTTTACAGTTTGACCGCGAGCCAGAAGTGGAAACTCAGACGACGCGTGTGTTGATGTATCACCGCCGAGTTTGTTTTGCGATCACTCGATTGCCGCACAACAAGCGAGGATGTGTTACAAGGAGACATGGATAAACATTTAGACAAACTAAATAAAGCATTTACACACTCTGTTTGGGAGTGTGTATTTATCTTTGGCCTCCTCAGACTTGTACGTATAAGGGAGCTGGTTTGTTTGTTTGGCTTTTTGGAAGAGATTTGTGGAATTGGGGAAGAAGACTAATTATATTTTAACCTTTTTACATGTGTTTGTTTTCGTTCTGTGGAGTTCAGGTTGTCGCAAGCGAGGCTTTCTCTCCCATAAATCCTTCCCAGTGAATATACAGCCATCACTCTATTATACTCTGAGTCAATTCATCATTCTGAGAAATGAAAATGCGCTGTGTGTACTTTCTTTCTCACGCCTCTCAAGTGACAAACAAAGAAGACCCAGTTGAGTTTTCGCCCCCATTTTTTTAAACGCAGACTTTGTAATACTCTAGTTAGTATCTATTTAGACATGTTGTCATTTTGTTTTTTTCGCTGCGCATGCTTGAAATGACATTATTTAACGTATGTTTTAATTTGAAAGTGCTTTTGGTCGGCAGCCAGGGATCTATCTGGAGGAGACTGAACAGAAACTGTTGTCTGCGTCTTTGCCGGTTCGTTGCCGTAGAGACTCGGGCGGTGATGGAATCCAGGAGAAGTTTGGGGAGAGTCGGCAGACGAGGTGGGGGCAGCTGGATCAGATCACCGTATGCCCGTAATTCACAGCCCACACAACAGCGTTTTAAAAACACAGATAGCATCGAACAAGATGGACGTTTTCAAGACGTTCGGCCAGACTCGATCATATTTTTCCCCTCCCCTGCATCAGCCCGTTTTCTCATCATCTCTCTAATCAGGACTGATATTGAGGAATGTGAATCTGTGGCCTCCTGCCCTGGTGCCACGGCTGCACAATCCCAGCTCCCCTCTCACTTGCCGTGATGAATCAGACTCTTGGCACATGTTGGAGATCAGTGTTATAACACACCCTGCGGGCAGAGAGGGCCTTCTTGTGCATTCCTCCTTTCCATCAGAATTACCTTTTCGTCTGAGCAAACGTTGCCCCCCTCCGCCCCCGTGCGGGCTGAAAGGCCTGTGAAATCAGCTGGAAGGGCCCAGAGAGCTCAGACAATGGCCAAGGGTTGTTAGTTACATGCGCTTTGCAAAAGGTCTCGAGGTGGCCATGTATGGTGGCGATACCCGGGGATCTGTTTCCAGTGTCCGAGGCTGCTATTGAGTTTCGCCCCCGTGGTTAATCCTGCTGTTCAGGACCTTGGGAAACAACCGTACCTCCCTCGCCCTCCTGTACCCCCCCTCACAGATTCCCAGGAAAAACAAGACGTTGCAGAACAATCGCCAATTAAGATGGGTCTTGCATACTGTACCATTCAGTCCCCACTCTCTCTCCCGCTCCGTCTCAATCTTTCTCCCCCACCTCCTCCCCCCTTTTTTTTTTTTTTTTTTCAAACTCTGTTTGTGTCCTTGGCCAACAAGCCCGAGGGTAGAATTAGCGCTGTCTCCCAGGTCCCGGCCCTGGCACTTCGGGAGGGTTTGGAGGCGTTGTGGGGAGGAGGAGGTGGGCTGTGTGTCCTTGGTAAACAGGGCTTTGTGGGATGTGACTGTCTGATCCCCGGAGGCCTCTTCTCCTTTCACTCCTCCTGCAGTCTGATCCCACACCACAGACGTGTAATCTGGACCTGAACCTGCCTCCGTTGTCACCCTCCTGGGCTAGTGATGCTCCGTTCTCCTGACGATGCATCAACTTTATCTCCACTTTTAATGATTTATTGAACAGACTTTGCATGATGGATCAACCTTGAATGCAATACAACAACAAAAAAAGCACCCCCTTCCTTTTCCTACTAATTCCCAGAGTTCATTCCAAATCATGTCTCTTTCTTCCCCCTTCTGTCCCACTTTTTTTTAATAACATCTCAGTCTTTAATCAGACAAAGTTAGGCCAGTGTTTCCACTCATTAGTTTTTCTCTGTGGCCCCAGGCTGCCTCGCAGGACTCGCCCGAACCAATAGAAGAAGCCCATAATGGTCCCTTAGAGTCTCCTCCGTCGGAAAAGGTTCTTCCCAAGTTTACTGAATGTAGTCGGGCTGAATCATCAGTCAGTTTTTGGCACATACGTGGATGCCATTATCTGTATGTCTCTATCTTTGAGCCAAATAAAAGAGGGAGGAGAAAGAAAGAGGCTTGGCAACTTTTCACCTCCCAGTGAATGTTTCACCTCTTTTTACCCCCGTCTCCTTTTACCTCCTCTCCCACAGAGCCTTTCTCTCCATAGTTTTCTCCCCCCTCCTCTCATTGCCTCTCATCATCCAGTTTTTTGAATTTATCTCCCATCTCTTGCTTATGTGTGTGTGTCTCTTTCTGTCTCTTTCTTTTCCTCTGTGGAGTTGAGGAATGTGTGCGCTGCAGATCCTCTGTCAGGGAGATGTGGGGCGAGTGCAGACAGGTTTGGGGTATAGCATGTGAATCAGCTTCAGCGCACAGGTCAGATTATACCATCATACCAGAAAAGACTTGCTCTCTCTTACACCCCACTGATCTCTTACTTTTTGACATCTCAATCTCCAACTGGAAGCTCCGTTCAAGTACCCTGCTCTCCCTTTTTTTTTTTTAATTTCCCCCCCCCCCCAAGATAAACTTTTCAAATAGTTGGATTTGTACCATTCTCCTATTGATTCAGGATCAGCCGCTGTTTATCAAACTCCTTCAGCTGCTTCATGATGTTTGCTGCTGGCTTTCACTCAGCTGTGCAGTCTTGTGAAGCCTCAGTCGGCGGCACCAGTTGTGACCTGTTCCTTCTCTGCCCTCCAGCTCTTTGATGCCTGGCCGCGTTGCTTTTGTCCCTGTTTACCCAATATGACAATGATATGGGCCCAGCCCCACATGGGGGCAGATGGGGCTTTAAGTAGTTCCTGCAAAGAGGAAGCCAAAAAAGAAGTGCAGGTGCTAACCGCCCGGGAACTCTAATCCCTTTCCCTTCCCTGAGGGCAGCCTGTCAGTGTGTTTATTTTCTCCTGTGTCATCACCAGGAATCCCTCTTGTCCTACAAGGGGATGGATGGTTCTATTCCTGTGTCGGAGTCTTGTATTACTCCCCAGATGGATAAATAAAGGCGCTGCCCCTCGACAGAACATCTCCACTCAGGATTCCTCCGGAAGGCAGCGTGACAGATGAAGCAGAAAAACGCCGCGGAAGACCAAGAAGACTGATGTGTTTTCTTGCTTTCACACTGCTAAGCCAGGTGTCAGTCAAACATTTCCCCAAACACACATGGGTCAACCCCCACACCCGAAAAAATAGGAACTTTTCCACTTGAACTCGCTGACATCCACCTCATTTATTTTCATAAACCGTCCTTACGTCTGCGTATCGACTTTCAACAGCACAGAGTTGGTTTTTCTTTTTCTTTTTTTTTAATGCAGGATGTCTCTTCAATTTATAGCTGGGAGATCATGCTTTCAGAATGGCCATGCATCTACAACATAAGTGCAAAACCAGAGGGTAACACAAGATCAGATTTGGGATCGGAGGGAGAAATCTGGAACACACATCCCCCCCCCCCCTTTAAAGTAGTAAAATCTGGAGCTTTGAGAAGCAGAGCAGTGAGGGAGTGGACTGGCCACAGGCTGATCAGACTTCATTTGACAGGGACTTCCCCCTCTGTCAAAGGGCCACTCCAGCTTTTGTCTGGGCATCTTCTGCAGAGAGGAAACAGGACTTGCCTTTTCCATGCCGCCGGTGTGCTGCCAGCATCGGGGCGAGTCTCCTGCGATGAAGGATGCAAGATATCCTCACAGTGTCTGTCTCCACTGAGATGGGTTTTCATGGTGGCGGATGTCAGAGGAAAGCCAAACGGATAAGAAGCAGGAATGATGCCCTTGTGTTTCCTCGTTGCGCCAGATCGATGCACCAGATAGGCAGCTGTGTGTGTGTGTTTACAGAAGGGCATCCAGTCGGAACTTTAGTGCCCAACCGGTGCATCTTCTGGGACAACCGTTCGATTTAAATAACCGTGAGAGAGTAAGAAAAGTAGATGCAGAGGGAAGCAGAATCGGCTCCGTTTTCCCATCAGACTGTGAGCCAGCATAGCCCTGCTTGCTTGGTTGTGCATTGTTGCAGCACTGTTGTTATTATTGTAATTATATATCATTATTCCGGCAGGGAGAGAAAGATAGTTTCCACTGATGACATGGGGGCAGTGTGGAGGGCCTGTTGGAACTCGTGGGATGGAGAAACGCCAGCCTGCAAAGATGTGGGTTTGATGTGCCTGAATGAGCATGCACACACTTAAACCGGAGGCTGAAATGCAAAACGTACACCTTATATGCGCTGTAGCACGCTAGGAAATCCTGGTTGGAGTCAGAATCAAGCTGCACCATTGTCTTTACCGGCTTTTAATGTTGCTTTTAAGTGCTTTTACGCAGTGTGTGAGTGAAGCGCTGGGAGCTGGTGGTGACCTTTAGGGGCTGGTCCAGGGCCACCAGACACCCGCTGGTTCATCCTCTCCCTCTGCTCCTCCCTGACCTTTGACCTCGGGGTGAGAAGGGGGCGTGAGCCAGAAGCTGGAAGAGTTTATTTCTCTCTCTCTCTCTCTCTCTCTCTCTCTCTCTCTCTCTCTCTCTCTCTCTCCCCCTCCCCAATTTAACCCAAAAAGCATTCAATTTTGACATTTTTAAGTATTAGCATTGCAGTAAAACTCTAGTTTGACTTGAGAACTGCCTTTTCTTGCAGCAAGATGGAGAAAAACAGTAAAATATTCAAAAATCAGCACTTACCTGTGTGGCTGATGCTAAAAAACAAAACAAAACAGCATTTGCTTTACTTTTTGTAATGGCTTTGGTGGATTTATCTTAAAATTACAGTAGTACAGTAGCCTTTTCTCAGAGGAAGATGGTTTTCCACTTCTGTTATTTTTCTGAAACCTCACAGTGAAAGCTTGACACATTAATTACAGTACGTTGAGAAAAGCTGACTGCGATTACAAACGTACAGACTTCCCTCCATGTCTTCCAAACACATCATTATACTAATTACATGAAGAGCTACAGATCCGTGTGTTTGCTTCTTGATTCGGTTAGTTCTAGCGGCGTAAGAAATGAAAAGATTTGCTCATAATGAGAGTAAACGTTCACAGTCGGAGCTGTTCCTCACAGCTTTTCGCTTTCTCGCCTGGAGAGGAGGCTAACCGGGCTGACCTGCTCGATTGTGGCGCACATGAAACAGTGTTCAAGTTGGAGAATGAGGGTTAGAAACCTGTTCAGCTCCACCGATCCCACCCAGGCCTTTTAATTTGACCCACCCGTCAGCCTCGGTCGGCCCTTCCGCTAATGTCTGCGAGCCACCGAAGCCTCCAGTGTGAATATCGCAGCTGGACGGTCATTGTCCCTCCGGCCTCAGGCTCAAACCCCGGTTACCAACCAGGAACCTGGGATCAAAGCCTGCCCGGATTACTCTCAGTAAAAGGAGGAGGAGGTGCCGCACTGGGAGGGGGTCGGGTTGAAAAGGATAGAAGGAATGCTCCTAATTACGTGCCCTCCACTCCTTTTCTGTCTCCTCTCTTGTCTCCCCGTGTGTGTCTGGCCTGCACTTCAGGCTACAGTGAACCTATGAGGAAGCAGCACAGTGTGACAAGAGAGTGATATTAAGAGTGAGGCGACAGTCTCTCCACAGCTACTCCATTAGCGGGAGAGAGGCTGGACGACATTCCTGCCTCTGTGGAGACCCTGGAGTGGGTGAGGAGAGGGTGGGAGGCAGAGATCAAGGAGTGTGTAAAGAGGATGTGTCGGGAAGATTAGGAGGATTGTCGTTCAGGATTCATTTGGAAACTAATAGATTTTTTTTCGAACTCCCTCCTCCGGCTTGCTTTGCTGTTAATTTACGTCTCTTTCCGAGGCGTTTCTTCCACTCAGAGCTTTAGTTTGACGTGTCTGCGGACTTGTTTTTGTGTTGCAGGTTTGCCGACCAGACGAGGGCGTCCGAACTGGGCATCAAGGCCGCTGGCAGGGGCCAAAGTGCACCATGGACAGTGGCCTAAGGGTCCTCCTGTCCACTGTGCTGTGTCTCAGCCAGTCCCTGCTCATCAGCTGCTCATGTAAGTAGCTTTTCTGCTTACAGCTTGCAGTTTGTTTTAACCACAGATCATTGTGTTCATGTGCAGACGCTGCTGTTAAAAAGTTTGGGTTCACTTAATGTCATTTTTTTTTTTAATTGAAGATAACATTACCTTAATCAGAAATCCAGTCTAGACATTGTTTATGTGGGAAATGATTGTTCTAACTGGAAATGGCTGAATTTTAATGAAATATCTCCATAGGGGTACAGAGAAACTTTTCCACCAACCAGCACTCCTGTGTTCTAATGCTGCATTGTGTTAGCTAATGGTGTTGAAAAGCTAACTGATGATTAGAAAACCCTTGTGCAGTTATGTTAGCACATGAATAAAAGTGTGAGTTTTCATGGAAAACATGAAATTGCCTGGGTGATCCCAAACTTCTGAATAGTAGTGTATGTGGAAGGTGTGGCTTATGGTGATGATTGCACCAACTTTGCATCTCTGTGCAGCATTTATTCATGCAGGTTTTATCAGTTTCAAACCACAGTAATCAGGATTCAAGAGTTTTTATGTGCACTGGAATGCAAAGTGACTGTGAGAGAAGGCTGTGCAATAAATAAAGGGACATTATCGAAGAAATTTCTTTCAAAACATGAGAAAAATAGAAAGTCACGTAACAATAAGATGAAATGGTAAACTTAATGTATACTACCTAACCTCTGAGGTAGAAAGGAGTAATTATAGCAGGTAAAGGAACAGATATTATTCTTAAGAAATATTTGAGCTTGAAACAGAGCAAAAAAGAGCTTGAATATTTAATTTATGTTCATTAGGAAGCCATATAAACAACTTCTAATTGAGGCTAATGTTGCTTTGGATGTCTTGGAGTTCTTTTTTCAGCTTGTTGATGAATTTCAAGCGTCAGATTAGCAAAAAAAACCAAACTTTAAAGTTCTAATTTATCTTTTAAGACTCCTTTAGCTAAAACAGTGTGTAACCCTCTCAAAACAAGGTTTCAAAGGTGAAGTAAAGATTAAAACACTGGCCACATGCTTTGTCAAAAGTAGGTCTTTTGAATTTGCTAAACGGCAGCAATACAGAAAATTCATGAAAAAACATTATTTAAAGTGAGAAAATAAAAGATGTCGGCATATAAATAGACTTGGATAACAATAGAATATTAATTGGTGCATTTAAGTGTTAAAACGACTGAAAGAAGAGCAGCTGGAAGTAAAAGGATGAAATTGAAAGTCTGAATTCCCCAAAGTTTAGGTGCACGGTGAATACAATCTAGTAAAAACCACTTTGAGCTTTAAATGTTGCACATTTATAGTGTTGGTTCACTCAAAATACTAAAACCCCCAACAAATTTTGGTTGAGTTTAATTCACCTTGGAGTCGCATGCATTTGTTGTGTTGAAGGTGGAAGCAAAGATCTAATGAGAATCTGTGATTTTTAAACCTGTTTTCTTTCCTCTCCAGCTCAATATCCTTCTTTCCGCTCTGAACCTGCCTCCTTGGTGCAGAGTCGAGGTTCCGTAGCTCGTCTTCGATGCTCAGTAACTCCTCCGTCGGCGGTGGTTTCCTGGCGCTTCAGAGGCCTCCCTTTAGATGCCAACACGCTGCCTGACGTGGAGCTCAGCCGGGGCTCCATCACCATCTCCTCCCTGGCCTCCGTCCACGCCGGCGTCTACCAGTGCGTCGCTCGCTCAGACGATGGCTCGGCCATTGCCAGCCGCCTCGCACGTGTGGCCATAGCAGGTAGAGATCCAGCAAAAGCACACTTCTGTTCTACTCACTTCAAAGCAGAGTGTTAAAGAAAGAGAGGAAATGTCCCCGAGAAAGAGGAAGGCCATTTTGTGAGTGTTGAGCACTTAGAAAGAATGCTTGTCCTCGGCTGCCTGCTGCTGAGTGGCCGACGTGGAAGGAAGCAGTAGGAGTTTTTTGCTCGGGCAGCCGTCCAGATGCCTCTTGACCGGTATCCTTAATGAGCCTCGGGCTTTCCTGTGTGTACACTGTTATGTTCCTGCTGGGATGCTGCTTGTTCTTGGACACTGCGCTAAGAGTTTGACCCCAATCTGAAGCCGCGTCAGGCACGAATAGAATCACTCGCTGCAACAATAAACAAAGTCGGCGATCCAACACAAACAGCTCGACTCAAGTAGTTCCGATCATGTTCGCTGATACTCACAACATGTTGAATGTCTGATGCTCTGCAGAGTTTAATTGAGCGACTCTTCTTTTTCTGGATCCATGCAGAAATATCAGAATATGAAGATGGCAGACGGCGGTCATTATCAGCACAGGAAGGCAGCACCGTCCTTATAGAGTGTCCTGTACCGCGCAGCGTCCCTGCAGCGCTTCCGAGACTGAAAGTACGAGGGGACTGGATGGAAGCGTCAACAGGTGGGTTTGAAAAGGGCGAATAACGGTGCATCTGTTCATCTATGTTTGCAGAAACAGAAGATGAAACCGGTCTTTCCAGATCCCTCTCTTCCCAGCCACATTTTCTAGTTCCTCCTATGGGGGATGTTGAGGTGTTTTAAGGCCAGATGAGCTGGGAGGAGACTCACTGGAGGGATTGTATATCTCATCTGGCCCAGGGACTGTTTGGGAAGAACTGGCAAAAAAATTGTGCCTTTCTTTTTTTGTCTTTTTTTGTTTTTTGTATTTTGATTGTTGACCTTATGGAAAAACTGTGGCTTACCATTGGATTGGTTATTATAAATAAACTCTCTGCATCCAAACCTCCTTCAAAGAAACAAAACTACAGTAAAAAGAAGAGGTTTTAGATTGTAGTGCTAATGTCCAAGTTTTAAGATTCCAAAATATCTCTATTCAATTATTTACATGAAATGTGGCATCATTGATTTTATATAATAAAAATCAAAGAATCTTTGTTTTGAATCTAAAGAAACATTGAGTATGTTCCTGGGTAACACTGGTCATCTAAGAAGAAAAGGGGGAAACTCAATATCAAGCTCTTTAAGTATTTGTCAATACAATATCGATTTACGAGTTTGAACAAGTTGACACTGTCAGTCACAAGTCAAGTCGTTTGGTGATGCAATTCTATATATTTTGAGACAATAGCCAAACAGAGATGGATAGAGACTTTATTCATCCACTTGGGGAAATTCAAGGTGTCCCGTAGCTCACACATGCTGCATTTAAGACTGATAAGAAAATAATGTACAAAAGACAGTGAAATTATAGTGAAAATTATGCTGGTCAAAGAAACAGGAATAGAAATAAGGTGCAAGAAATGCAAGTATTTACAAAAAGAGGTGAAAAAATTGTAGGTACAATGTGAAAATTGGGCTAAAATTAAACCTATTATGTTGGAAATTAAAAAGCTGCACATGCTGATTTGCCAAAATCAGACATTTCTGTTTAATTATTTTATCTATAAATTGGTTGTTCATTGAATTTCCATGATAAAATGTATTTTTATTTTTTTTGTTTATAATGTAATTCACATGCACTGCCTAGATACTGCTGAAGTTGTCTGTGTTGTAACTAAAATATTTCCTTTTTGTTTTCAGGTGACTATTTAGTTCTTCCATCTGGGAATCTTCAGATTGTCTCTGTTTCAGCCCGGCATCAGGGGATGTATAAGTGTGGTGCAGTCAACCCTGTTACCGGGGAAACCATCGTTCAGCCTCATGGTACTAAGCTGCTGGTCAAAAGTAAGTCGGATAATTTAAGATACTGAAGTTTTTGCATATCAGCTGTATTTTCTGTCACTAACGTGGTTCATTATTTGTTCAGATTCAGCCCCCTCCTCCTCCTCCTCGGTGCGGATAGTTTATCCAGCCTCCCCGATGACGATTTCGGTACAGCAGTCTCAGCCGCTGATGTTGGAGTGTATCGTGTCCGGTAGTCCTGCGCCAACAGCGAGGTGGTTTAAGAACGGTAAGGAGGTCACTCTGGGGCCTTCACACCAGCGACAGCACAACAACCTGGTGTTTGTTAAGGTGACGAGGAGCGATGAAGGCAGCTACACCTGCTCTGCCGAGACCGAGAGGGGGGCCGTGGTCAGCGCCAACTATACTGTGAATGTTCTCGGTAAGAAAAGCACCAGAAATAGAGGTTGTATGGTTTACCGCTGGTCTTCACTTTGAGGCTAATGCTTCATCTTCTCCTCCACAGAGCCTGTATCTGTTTCGGACCTCGGCAACCAGCTCGTCTCTCCCGGCTCTTCGGCTCAGTTTACTTGCGTAGCAAAAGGAAACCCTTCACCGAACATCACCTGGCTGTTCAACGCCGACCCCATCAGCCCGTCGCACCGCTTCCAGATCTCTGGATCCTCACTTGTCATTCCAGATGTGACGCCGCAGGATGAGGGAGTGTATCAGTGTCTGCTGGACAACGGGATCAGCTCGGCACAGTCGTACGGGACGCTCACAGCTCAGTCAGGTTTGTACGCCTCGGCTATCTCACATCTCTCGGTTTGTTATTTGGGTTCATATTGGGGCTAAAGTCAGCTTGAATCAGTCTAAAAACCATCAACCCTGCCAAGTGCTTCATTCTCCAAATACTTGGAACAAATAATGGAAAGCAAAAATATTTTTGGGCAGGAAACGTCTTTTCCGGTTCATATATTTCGCAAAAACCATTCATTGATCTGTTAAAAATCTTTGTTTTCTGTAGTTTAGTTTGTTTTTCAGCATGTTGATGAACTTGCAGCTTCAGATCAGCCAGAAATATAACTTTGAATGACTAATTTGTGGTCTTTTAAGTCTTATTTGGCTAAAAAAAGTGTCAGCCTCTCAAAACATGGTTTGGAAAGTTGAGTAGAGACGAGATCGATAGTCAGATGGTGGATTTTCTGTAGTTTCTTTACTTTAGCCAGAAACACAACTTCTAATTGAAGCTAATGTTGCTCTGATTGTGTTTATAGTTCTGTTGTTTTTTTTTTAGCATGTTGAGGAATTTCTAGCTTCAGATCAGCTAATTCCAAGACTTTTAAGACTTCTTTGGCTAACAAAATATGTTGGCCTCTCAAAAACAAGGTTTGGAAAGTCAAGTAGAGAAAATAACAGCCACATGGGTCTGTATGACTAAAAAATGTGTCAGCATTTCAAACCATGGTTATGAGAGTTGTAATAAAAACAATACAGAAAATTCATTCAGCCTTCGATATTAAAGTAAGTTATTTTTGGCCCGGAGACGTCTTTTCTGGTTCATATGCTTGGCAAAACTAAGCAGCTCTCTTTATTAATCTGTCAAAAAATCTTCTGTAATTTTTTTTTAGTTCGGCCAGAAATGCAACTTTAAAATTATTGCTAGTGTTGCTCTGGATGTGCCATAGTTATGTTTTAAGGGCGTCGATGGAATTTCTGGCTCCAGATTAGCCAGAAATAAAACTTTAAAGGACTAATTTGTGATCTTTGAAGATTTTTTGGACTTAAAAAATATGTCAGCCTCTCAAACCATGTTTGTTTTTTTGTTTGTTTTTTTCCAAACCATGAATATGAAAGTAAATATATTTTTGGTCAGGAACCATCTTTTTAGGTTCATATGTTTGCGGAACTAAGCAAATATATTCATTAATTCATCAAAAACCTTTCTTTTATGTAGTCACTTTAGTCCTTTAATTGATGCCAATGCTGCTCTAGATGTGCTGTGGTTAGGTTTTTCGGCATGTTCATACATTTCTAGCTTCAGATTAGCCAAAAATAAAACAAAATTGTGATCTTTTAAGACTCCTCTGGCCAATAAAATAGATGTCAGCCTCTCCAGCCAGGGTTTAGAATGTCAGGTAGAGATGAGATCAATGGACACAAAGTTTTGTAGATGTGACTCGTTTCAATTTTTAGGGTGAAAACAATACAGAAAATTAAATTAAACTTTTATTGCTAAAGAAAAGACATTTTTGGTTCTTATGTTTGGCAAAACTAAGCAACTCTTTTCATTTATCTATTAAAAAATCTTTTTCTGTGGTTTCTTTTGTTCCTTAAGATTAATGTTCTGGATATGTTGTAGTTATTTGTTCACTGTGTTGAGGAACTGGTAGCTTCAGATTTGCAAAAAATAGAACTTTGAAGGACTCATTTTTGATCTTTTAAGACTCCTTTGGCGAAGAAAGTCTGCCTGTGTATAGATATTTTTGGGGCAGAAGATGTCTTTAAGAGCCAAAGTTTTGTGCGTTTGGGTCTGACTTTTCCATCCAGCTTGTGTTTGTGTCACGGTTCGAGGCCTCGCAGGGATGAAGAGATACCAAACTTGTAGAAAAGCCACCGTGATTGTCACAAGAACTCCTGGTAGTGTTGCAAAGGGTTAAGACATCCTGCCAGATGCGATCTCTGTGGGCCTGCGCATACAGTATCTGCAGGGAGTCCTTGCTTTGTGAGTGTAAATGTGCTTCTCTGAGGGCTGGTAGGGGAGGCTCGGCCAAGGCCGCCCTCCTCCTGAGCCTTGAACTGAGCCTGAGCGTGAGAGTGAGCTTTGTGCACACCGTCGGGGATAAGCCCCCGGACGCTGGAATGTAAGGAGTAGCCATGGAGGGCTATGACGAGGACCAGACCACCCAGCTGTCAACATCATACACAACTGCCTTTTATTTATTAACACATCACAGCCCTCCTCCCTCCTCCTCCTCCACCAGTCTCCCCCTTTCTTCTTCTTCTCCTCCTCAATCCCCAGACGCTCCAACGCCAAGGCCCCATTCCTCAGCTTGGCCCTGTATCTGCAGCATGATTAATGCAGCTACGTGTAGGGAGGACGAATCAGACGGGATCAGGCGGGTTCACCGCAAAAACACTTCTTTTCCGCAAGAAGAAAAATGAATATCTTTCACTTCGGGTCACGTTTTAAAACAGCCGATAAGCAGGACGTAAACACTCTGCGGTCAGTTTGTGTTCAGGTTTTTATTCAGGTACCAGGCACTGGCCGCTTATCGAATGTATCGCTGAACCGTGTAGTCTGATTATAATTCATCACTTTCTGAAATCTGTTTTTTGTTTGTGTCCGTCGCCATGACAACATCCAGCTTTCATGTGTCAACTGGGAGAGGAGATGTGGTGTGTTTTCTGTCATGCGGTTGTCTGTTTTATTTTTTTTTCCATATCGACACACATTGTGCAGCCCTGAAACTGCAGCAAGACTCTTATTTTTATCTTTTAAAATCAAATAATTCCAAAAAAGCATCTTTTATTTGCAGAAATCCTCTCGGCAAGAAGCTATTTCCTTGCCCAGACTGTCAGAAGTATAAAAAATACGCCCACAAATCCTCCAATAAGCTCAGCTCCGTCCAAATTGAGGCTCCTGTCTGTGCTGGTAATCCCTGGTGATTTACCATCACATTTACTCCAAGGTGCTCCTCTCTAATGGACTGAGCTTTTTTCTGGGAAAGACCTGGCATCTCTGCCCAGGTGCGGCAGCACTCACCGGTCGTATATCAGGATGCCGAGGTCTCCGTGTCCTTAATTGCCTCCTCCTCCCGTATCGACGTATTGGAGTCCTGGCTGCCGGTCGAGCTGTGAGTCAGAGTAGGAGGAGGAAGGGATGTAGCGCCGAGGTCTGATTCTCTCCGGTATTTTAATGGTTGGTGTGTGGAATGTGTGGCAGCTGGCCGCCGTCCCAGGATCAGGTCTAGTGTTACCAGCTCCAGGCCTGTTTGTTTTACAAAGTGAACCGGTGCCGCACACATCAAAAACAGGGCCTGAAACTGGACCCGGGACCCTGCAGAGCGAACCCGCACTACGTTCACCTCCTCATTCACTTGTTTAGGTTTTACTATTCAGCTCTGGTGCTGCTTGACCTCAGCGGTGTGGCTCAAAGTCGAGCGGCCTCGGCTCTGCCAAACCGGTGTCAGCCATAATAAGGCTCTCAGCTCCCATGATTTGCCCAGGTGGAGTGCTCCGGCCCTGGCAGGGAGCTGATGAAAAAAACACTGTGTGATTTGATGTAGTGCTGCAGAGATCTTTTTTTTTAAAATGGAGATTAAAATGCTGTTTGCAAATGGAAAACTTTGCTGCACTGGCTGCCCTCTCTTCACGTGACTGACTGAGTAACATTGTGGTCGTGTTGCTTCAGTTTTTATTACGTTGAATTTTCAGCAGTGACAGGTTCACAGAACTCAACGTAGGTCCGCTAAAGAAACTAGATATTCACAAATAAAAGTATAATGGCAAAGTGTAACAGTGAGCACTTATGCAGCAGTTTGTTGACTAAAATGTGTTTTTTTTTCTTGCAGTGTTCATGATGATTTATCAGTTATATGCATGGTATTGGAATGAAAACGACACTATTTATGATGTAGCATGCATTTGTCTAACTGGTTGTGATGCTCAAAATCTTGTATGTTTATTTGCGTGTTGCCAAAAATGATGCGTTTTTTTGAAGTCGCAACCTCTTACTGAAATGTTAAAACCTCTTGTATGCAGCAGATTAACTAAAATCTATTTTTCTTGCAGTGTTCATGATGATTGATCAGTTCTATACAGAAAAATGGAATGAGAACAGCATTATTTATGATGTAGCATGCGTTTGAACTGAAGTCTAATTGGTTGTTATGCCCAAAATCTAGTATGTTTATTTGCATATCGCCCAAAATGACGTTTCTTTCGGACGCCACAATCAGGTGTTGCCAATACTAGAAAAAATGACTCCACATCCTATAGAGGCTATTTGACTGGTTCAGTTTGTTTTTACCACCTCTACAAACTCTACAAAGATGTTTCACTGTGCTGAATGTATCATCCAACAACTTGCTCCTCTGTTCACTGTTTTTATTCATTTTATTCCTTTATATTGTGTGTAAACACTGCCTGCAGTTCACCTGAAAAATCTTGGGCCAATTTTTTTTTTTTTTTGCATTCTTATTTATTTATTCACAATAAGTGCTGCAAAGTGTTAATTTTGGCTCATTTTGAATGAGACATATTGAATATAGTATGTGCTTATTTCAATTAAATATCACATTTTAAGCTTAGTCATTTATTTTTCTAGACAGAATTAGACATTAAAGAAGATGTGTATGAGGACTGACTGAAAGATAAAAATCTGATAATTTTTTTGTTTTCACAATTTCTGGCTCTGATTAAATGGTGTATTTTTTTTAACATTTTTTTTAAAGAAATGTTGTCCTTTAAAGCAGTTGAGTTTCAAAGGGTAAATGTCATTTTCTTTGACCTAAACAAGAGTGTTGATTGATTTTAGTTTTTGCTCTGTTGTCTGACTGATCTGTGAAGCCCAGCTTATAATTTCATAATCTTTGATATTGTCACTAACAGATCCACAGCTGAGCTCCACTGCCGGCGTTCTGCTGGAGGCGTCGCCGTCGCTTCACCCCATCCAGAGCGACGAGGGCCACGAGCGCTTCCTCACCGAAGACGAAGGCGGCGCCGTCAACCTGCCGGCCGACAGGAGCAGCGACCATCCGACTCCCGAGGCGCCGATCATCACCAGCCCCCCTCAGACTCACAAACCCGACATCTACGACCTGGAGTGGAGGGCTGGACGAGACGGAGGAAGCCCCATAAACGCCTACTTTGTCAAATACCGTAAGGTGAGTAGAAATACATGCCGCCATGGTTTCTTTCTCCACCACAAAAACCTTTCGCTGACGTAAAACAGCTGAGAACCGGCGAATGTAATTTATACTGACTGAATAGTTGGTCATTTCCTCTTTAAAACCCTGTGTTTGCTTCAGTAATCGCCTCACTCTGACTATAAAACTGCAGCCGTACAAGTTAAGACCTTGTTGGCAGCCGGACTCCTTTTTGCCGGAGTTGGAAATTGTGACAGAAATCTCAGAGGCATTGTTTCTTCCGTTCAGCCTCGGAAAGACTCCGAACCGTGGAGGGACTATGGAGCGGAACAGATGATTTTGTTTTGCTCCCTTGTCATATATTTATGTTTGTCTTTATGTCAGGTCGATGAAATGGGAACGGTGGTGGGAAACTGGCACACGGTTCGAGTCCCCGGCAGCGAGAAAACTCTGCGGCTGTCCGAGCTCGAGTCCTCGAGTCTCTACGAGGTGCTGATGGTGGCTCGAAGTTCAGCTGGCGAGGGTCAACCGGCCATGCTCACCTTCCGCACCGGGAAAGGTCAGCCGAACCACCAAGTCATAAAGGAAAATAAACACCCAAACACCACTTAAACCCTCAAATTCCTGTCTGTATTAGTCTTTTAAGTGTTTCTCATCATATTCTTGGGAATAACTGACCACTGGAAGACACCACTTTAACCTCTTCTCCACCAGATTTACAAAAAATAGAGGAAATTTCTCAGCTGCCTAAAACCTCAACAGTAAATGTCAGTTTTTCTGTGTCCGCTCCTCTGACTTAAAGAATGTCTGTTCGTTGCTGGATTCAATATTTTGCAGATATTCAGGAAGAACTTTATCATAGAAGAAGCTGAAAAACATTCAAAATGCATAAGAAAAAGTACTGCAGTTCTTTTTGTGGTGATATTTGCGTTTCTACCTCCAGAATAAATCCACAGAATCACATTATGTTTGTGATTTATAGAAGAAAAACTTCCAGCCAAGCTCATTTTTGGCTCAATTCACACTTTTTATGTGCTAAAGAAGAATAAATTATTACTATCTGCAGCCACATACTGTATCTGATAATAGATTGTTCCCCTAAATAACTACTTCCTGAGTCACAGTCATAATGATCGGTATCGGTCATAGCAAATGACTGTGCTTCTTTTCTTTTGTGCGTTTTTGAGGCAAATCAAAAATAAGAATGACCGCAAATGTCCCCCAAAAAACTAACAATAGTTGTTGCACCGCAGTAGTGTTGACAAAATGTTCCCCTTGGCCAGAAATATGTGAAAACCGCTGCCAAAACCACGGATATGATTGTATCCTGAGGGTGGTTGTTTTACAAAATGATCCTGGACCAAAAAAATGCCAACCAGTCCAGAAATCAGACTCTTATGTCCAGATGTGGCTCGAGATTGCACCAGAACAACACCACCGCTGTAAGAAATACAAAGGAATGTGTGTTTTGTGTGCAAACTGTTTAATTTTGCTGTTTTCTGTAAAACTTGCCTCCGTTTCCTGCAGCCAGGAATACAATTTGGTGGAGAAATGAGAGATACAAGTACATTTTTCATATATGATCCAAAGTCGACCAATAAAAGGCATAAACAAATAATCAGAAATGGCAACAAAGACATGATTTTTTTTTTTTTTTTTAAATCCTCATTAGTAGCTACAGCCTTGTTCAGGAAAAGCTAGACTATGTTGCTCGAGTTAAATCCCAGTTTTTAAGCAATTTTTGGTGTGCAAAAGTGCTTTCCAGTTAAAAGACTGAAATTAGTGTTTAAATGTGCCTATCAAGTTTAAATATAGGAGTTTAGGCCCAATAGTGGGATTTCTGGTGTGATTTTGCCCGAGTAATGTACATTTTAGGAACTAAAACCCTTCAAAAGAACATGTAAAATGGTGTAATAATGCAGCAAAAAACCCTTCGGTGTTATTAATTAGGGAGTTTAACTTTGCTAATTTGAGCTAATTTACACACGTGGACAAAATTGTTGGTACCCCTCAGTTAAAGAAGGAAAAACCCACAATTCTCACTGAAATCACTTGAAACTCACAAAAGTAACAATAAATAAAAATTATTGAAAATTAAATAATCAAAACAGCCAGTACTTTTGAATTGTTGATTAACAATTATTTAAAAAACAAACTAATGAAACAGGCCTGGACAAAAATGATGGTACCTCTATAAAAGATTGAAAACTATTTGACCAGAGTGACATGATTAACTCAGGTGTGTCATTTAATTGACATCACAGGTGTTTCCAAACTCATAATCAGTCAGTCTGCCTATTTAAAGGGAGACAAGTAGTCACCCTGCTGTTTGGTGAAAAGGTGTGTACCACACTGAACATGGACAACAGAAAGCGAAGGAGAGAATTGTCCCAGGACATCCGAAAAAAAATGATAGACAAACATCTTAAAGGTAAAGGCTATAAGACCATCTCTAAACAGATTGAAGTTCCTGTGACAACAGTGGCTCATATTATTCAGAAGTTCAAGACCCACGGGACAGTAGCCAACCTCCCTGGACGTGGCCGCAAGAGGAAAATTGATGACAAATTGAAGAGACGGATCGTTGGAATTGTATCCAAAGAGCCCAGAGCAACCTCCAAAGAAATTAAAGGTGAACTCCAAGGCCAAGGTACATCAGTGTCAGATCGCACCATTCGTCGTTGTTTGAGCCAAAGTGGACTTCATGGGAGACGACCAAGGAGGACACCACTGCTGAAAAAAACTCATAAAAAAGCCAGACTGGAATTTGCAAAAATGCATGTTGACAAGCCACAAAGCTTCTGGGAGAATGTCCTTTGGACAGATGAGACCAAACTGGAGCTTTTTGGTAAGGCACATCAACTCTATGTTGATAGACTCAAAAAGCAAGCATACGAAGAAAAGAACACTGTCCCTACGGTGAAACATGGAGGAGGCTCAGTAATGTTTTGGGGCTGCTTTGCTGCATCTGGCACAGGGTGTCTTGAAAGTGTGCAAGGTACGATGAAATCTGAAGACTATCAAGGCATTCTGGAGAGAAATGTGCTGCCTAGTGTCAGAAAGCTTGGTCTCAGTCGCAGGTCATGGGTCTTCCAACAGGACAACGATCCAAAACACACAGCCAAAAACACCCAAGAATGGCTGAGAGAAAAGCGTGGACTATTCTAAAGTGGCCTTCTATGAGCCCAGATCTGAATCCCATTGAACATATGTGGAAGGAGCTGAAACATGCCATTTGGAGAAGACACCCATCAAACCTGAGACAACTGGAGCTGTTTGCTCATGAGGAGTGGGCCAAAATACCTGTTGACAGCTGCAGAACGCTCATTGACAAATACAGAAATCGTTTAATTGCAGTGATTGCCTCAAAAGGTTGTGCAACAAAATATTAAGTTATGGGTACCATCATTTTTGTCCAGCCCTATTTCATTAGTTTGTTTTTTTAAATAATTATGTTAATCAACAATTCAAAAGTGATGGCTGATTTTGATTATTTAATTTTCAATAAATTTTTATTTATTGTTACTTTTGTGAGTTTCAAGTGATTTCAGTGAGAATTGTGGGTTTTTCCTTCTTTAACTGAGGGGTACCAACAATTTTGTCCACGTGTGTAAATAAGAAACAATTCAGTGCAGTCCGGATGAGGGTTTTGATGAAATATAGCAATTTGGAGCTAGTTATAGTTCATTTTTCTAGACAGAACCAGCAATTTTAATGTGCAAAAGTGCTTTCCAGTTAGATGAAAGACTGGAATTAGTGTTTTAAATGTGCCTAACAAGCTTACATATAGGAGTTAAGAACTAATAGTGGTATTTCTGATGTGATTTTAACTGAGTAATGCATATTTTAGGAACTACAAACATTCAAAAAGCATGTATAATAGTGTAATAATGTTGCAAAAGACCCTTCAGTATTATTAATTAGGGAGCATATCTTAACAAATTTAAACTAATTTAAGTAAGAAACAATTCAGTGCAGTGTGGATGAAGTTTATTTTGATGAAACATAAGAATTTGGAGCTTATTTTAGTTCGTTTTTCTAGACAGAACCAGCAATTTTCGTGCACAAAAGTGCTTTCCAGTTGGAAAAAAAGACTGAAATTAGTGTTTTAAATGTGACTAACAAGTTTTAATATGGGGTTTGGACCCTATAGTGGGATTTATGGTGTGATTTTTACCTGAGTAATGTACACTTTAGGAACTAAAACCATTCAAAAAGCATGTAAAATAGTGTAATAATGTAGCAAATGCCCTTTTGGTGTTAAAGTAGGGAGCTTAACTTAACTAATTTAAGATAAACAATTCAGTGCAGTCTGGATGAGGTTTATTGTGATGAAATAGGACAATTTGTAGCTTGTTTGACAGAACCAGCTTTCAAACATGAAATGATCAAGGGCAGGAAAAGGTTTTTGCAGTTGCTGGGGCTGTTAAATTATGTATTTTTTAAAAGAAAACTACTCTTTCAACCCTGCATTAAGGTTTTGAGTTTCTGTTTTTATGTTAGACACACTCAAACAGTTTAGTCGTGGCTTCAAATTCGCCAGAAGGAACCTGAAATTTTACATCTCAAGCTGCTTTTGGTGGAACTCATGGTCTTGTTTTCTGACTTCCTGCTTCTCCTTTCCCTCTCTTTTTCAGAAAAAAGCACCTCCTCCAACAAGAATCCGTCCAAGCCTCCCGTCATCTCGATGCCGCCCAAAGCCCCCGAGGACAAAACCCCCAACACCCACTTCGGAGTCGTCATACATGACAGAGGTAGGTGTTCGCACAATCGCCGACTGTTGCTGCAGCCGCCGGACGCCGCAGGCAATGCTAGTGGGATGTTTGTGAGGAGATCATGGAGCTTTGTGTCACGCAGATCGTCAGTCGGCGAAGGAGTTCATGACCGGGCTGCGCTGAGGAGATCTCAGAGTTCGGCGCTTAGATGTGGTCTGTTTTGTTTCTTTGTGCATCGGAGTACAAACAGTGAAACGATAGCTGACACGCTGTAATGACTCAGTGGAAGAAAGATGCTGTAAGCAGAAAGCTGTGAGATTGCACACAGCTTCAGGGTCAGATGCCGTGTGCTTTAGCCAAATTACAAACAAACTGACTTTGCTGAGACTCTCATTAGTCTTCTCACTAACCCTCTTTTCTCTCTTCTTACTCTCTGCTGCTCCTCTAACTTTGTGATTAAGAGCCCAGGCAGTAAGTATACACTTCGCTGCATGGCTTCTCTGTGACGTGAATTCTTTGCTTTTTATCTTTCACCTTAACCCTTGTGTCATCCTGCGAGTCAAACTGACCCATTTTAAAGTTTGAAAATATGGAAAAAAAATTATTTTCATAGTGAAAACTTGAAATGGGAATTTTTTTGAACATTTTTTGGTGGTGAAAAAAAGAAATGTTAAAAATAATGTTTCTTTAAGAACATTCAGAAAAAAAATCAACCAAAATCCAGCGAAATCCGCTGGATTTTGGTTGATTTTTTATTTTTTTCTGAATGTTCTTAGAGAAAATAGTAGAACTTTTACTTGTATATATGGAATCACTTCAGATATTTTTAGGAGTTTTGGGGAAAATTTTTATGCATTTTTTGCAAATATTTACAATTTTTATTTTTTAAATTTTTATTTATTGACAAATTTGGGGAATATTTTTAAATAAAACGTTTGAGGGAAACTTAAGGAATTTTGGAATTTTCTTTCTCAAGAATTATTATTATTATTATTTTTTTTTTGCTGAATTTTTGGATTTTTTTTCAGACAAGGAAACAATGTTTTTTGGTTCCTGTAAATGAGGACAACAGGGGGGTTAAAGATTAATCCAGTGCGGTGATGATGGCGGCCAGTTTTCATGGTTCTCATTGAATTTACTTTATTTCTTTCCGTCTCAGTCCCTGAGGCTCCCGATCGCCCGACCATCTCCATGGCGACTGAGAGTTCGGCGTACGTCACCTGGATCCCGAGAGCCAATGGCGGCTCTCCGATCACGGCTTTCCGGGTGGAGTACAAACGTGGCCGCAGTGCAGAGTGGGTGGTAGCGGCGGACAACATCTCGCCTCTAAAACTGTCCGTGGAAGTTCGCAATCTGGAGCCTGGTGAGTTTTCACGTCATTCCAAACTTTTCTGCGCAATCCAGTGAATCAAAACATGACTGTTCGGCCCAGGTGAAGGCGTCTCATCACCAGACGTTATATGACTAGGTCTAAAAGTTGGCTAACCTCTCCTGTGTTTGTTTTTCTTACACCAGACCAGTGTTTTACTATTGCATACAAGAGTGAATCATTCGCTGAGCAAACACTCGACTCTGTTGCCGATAATGACGCAGGTCCTCTGAACTCCAGGCGGTTTTATTTTTGCTCACTGTTGGATCATTTTCAAAGCAATGGCTGGAAAGAGAGAGAACAAAGTTTGCTTTTATTTTTCAAAAATTTGAAGAAAAAAAAATGGTATCAACATGTATATTTTTTCCAACCACCCATAGGTTATACCAATAGTAGACAAAAATACAGTACATACTATAGGTATTTACTATTTACACTACAAATTTCTTTTCATACGTGCCTTTAAATATTTGTCACATAACTTTTGGTCATAGCTGAGTCAGTTATGGCTTCTCAATTATACTGAGGAGTTTAGAATTTAATCTTTTTGTAGAATCTAATTAAAATAAACACTTCTTCTTTTACTATCTTCTAAATAAGACATGTAAGTTAATGTGATTTTGATGAAATTCCAAGCTCAGGTTATGTTAGATTCTCCAATAGATTGGCATGTCACAGATGAGTAGTTCAAGGACCATCAGAAGGCCGAAGATACAATGATTCTGTCTGTTTTTATGGTTTCTGCCTCTATGTCATAGTGTGGTGTCATTTTGGCAGCTTTTTGAGTGGATCTCAGAAATGTCTCTCAAGCACAGACTGTAAAAACTGAACAAGAAACACAAGCAGTTGCCACAAGAAATTAGCTTGTCTCACAGTGGCTAATGCTATGCTAACAGCTAGCAGCTAAGCTAGAAGGTAGCCACAGATTAAGCTGAAGCAGAATCTGGAAAACAATAATTGATAATGCTTTAAGATATGAATAATAAAAGTGACAGACCAGAGAAATATTAAGAAGATAAAGAAGAAGGGCAGGAAACTAACTTATCAATCTCGGTTGATAACCAGAGGAAAGCATCCTAATTTAATCACTCCTATTTCTATTTTACATATTCAATTATAGTCACTGTTATTAATGAAGAACTCTAGATATGTACGACAGATTATCTGTTGTCACAAGCTATTAAAACATTACATTTAATTTATAACAGTTTGAATGTTGGTTATCAACCTTTCTTGATTACCAGTGATCGATACCTGCCCTGAAAAACTCATGAGTCAGTCCCTACTCAGCACCACTGTACTGTAACTCTCCTGCTCTCTTTATTTTCCTCTCTCAGGATCTGCCTACAAGTTTCGTGTGGTGGCCATGAACATGTACGGTGAGAGTCCTCACAGCATCCCATCGAAGCCCTACCAGGTTCCTCACGCCAGCCCTCGAATCGCCGACCGTCCGGTGGTCGGACCTCACATCTCATCCACCGACGCCATCAGCGACACGCAGATCATGCTGCGCTGGACTGTGAGTTTGACGCTGTACATTCACAAAAATCAAGCAGTCAGATGATAATTCAGGTTTTACATAATCTTAATTTGAGTTTTAACAACTAAAACAAACAGTAAAGTAACTAAACTGGCTGTTGGAACTATTTATTACAGTTGACCAGCAACAGTTTTTGCTTAAATGTTGATTTACTGTAGTTTTATTGTACAATATTTGATTATTGCTAACATTTAGCTTGTTTACAACCTTATTTGATCATCTGGATGCTTGTTTCATTTTTTGTGTATTGTCTTTTCATTGCAGTGGCATAAAAATTCTGCTCTCACCACAAAAGTTGAATATCATTGTGCAGGGCTGCAACTAAGAAATATTTGTTCATTGTTCTTGGTTAAAAGAGTCATTGTTTGGCCTGTAAAATGTCAGAAAATAGTGAAAAATGGTGCTCAGGGTCATTTCTGTTCTTTTTCTTGTGTTTTCTAACCACAAAACTTGAATTTTATTTTCTAGGACTGCAACTAAAGATTATTTTCATTCTTCCTGGTTAATTGATTAGTAGTTTGGTGTATAAAATGTTGGAAAATATTGATAAATGATGCTCTGTGTTTACCAAAACCCCCCAAAAATATCCTGAAATGTCTTTTTGTCCACGGCTGAAAAATAGTACCAGAAAATATTCACATTAAAGAAGCTGAAATGAGAGAATTTACACTTTTTCTCCTAAATACTTCCCTAAACATTAAAAATCTACAGTTGACCACTAATTGATTGCTCACTTGATTGTTTCAGCTCGATCACTGCTTTGGAAATTGCTTAAAATGGCAGAAAAAGTTGAAGTAATGCAGACTCAAACTGAAATCTGCATGTAAAGCACACATGAATCAAAGGTACCGTAACTTCTTGACCCTGCGTATGACCTGCCAGTGGAATAATCTGTGCGATGAAGCATCTTTTGTGTCTGGCTCACCTGCATTTAAGCTGCTGCTGCTTCTTTTGCAGCCAAGACTCAATCAGGCCTTTAATCGAGCCGCTGCGCTGATTACAGCTCTGCAGGATAAGAGGCCTCCTCCGTCTGCGTCCTGATTCCTGCTGCCTTCAAAGCCGCCCCTCTTCCTCGCTGCAGATGGACGCAGATAGTTCCCCACATTTACTTAACCTCAGACTCATTATTTCCTGAACTTCAGACACGCGGTGCAATCACGATCTCGCTCGCAGTCTTGTACATCTGCCGATAACAAGACCCGCCATTAGTTTGCTGGAAAATTTCCTCTCTTTGTATCATAATTGCCCACCAGATTGCTGTAGTCTAATCTTTTTTTTTCTTTTTCCATCCCCTTACAGTACAGCCCCTCGAGTAACAACAACACTCCGATCCAGGGTTTCTACATCTACTACCGGCCCACAGACAGCGACAACGACAGCGACTACAAAAAAGACATAGTGGAAGGTAGGAGCTCATTTTAACGCAGAGCAGATTGAGCGTGTGGAGTGTTTGTCGACAGCCTCGTCCCGTCGTGGACGTTAGCTCACGCTGTGCAGATAAACTGGGAGCTGGGGGTGTAATGGATACTCGGGGTGAAGTGAAGAGGGGGCATTTCTGCCCTTTGATTTATAGAGAGCACTCTCCCCGGGCAGCAGGGCTCTCTGAAATCTGTTTTTAATAAATGGTTGCCAGCTAATGGGCTCAGAGCTGTAATATGAGCCCGGCCGGAGCAGAGGGGCTCAGGTTGCCGGGTGGAATGCTAACAGTTGAGCCTGGTACAGGAAGGGAAGGAGGGGCGACCGTTCACTCCCAGCGCTTCAACATCTGAGCTCTCAACAGAGTCCTCACTGCCAGGGACAAACGTCAGGCACGACAGTGGGCAGAAATTTAAAGATAAGGAACTCAAAAACAACAAAAATACCAATAGGTTTACCTTAAAATGTCCTGAATTCAGTCAGAAAAGGGAAGGATTTTAGAGGTTGTAGCTAAAGTGAACAATTTCCAAGATTTCAAAAAGTTATCGTTTCATATTGTACTTTAAATGTGCAATGTTTCTAAAAATCTGTGCAATGTCAGTATTTCTACTCGTAGAGCATCTGTACAGCATCATTGGTATGCACAATAGTGTTATTTTCCACATCCAGAGGACTTTGTACAATGTGAATATACACATATAAATATGCACATTATTTTTCTACTGATGTTTCTTAATTTTTTTTTGTTTTGTTCACATTTGCAAATCCCACCACTGTCTGATTAATAAGGGCTTAATATATTGTATATGCTGCTAAAAATGCTGTAATATGTTCAATAGACATATGAAAACTTTTCACCAAGTCCAGTTTTGCAGCCACTTAAAATTGAAATCATAACTTTGCCACTTGTGCTATCAAATAAAACACAGACTGTAACAATATTTACCAGAATTAACTCATTTCTTTCTCTTAAATGTCCTGAAATTGTCAATATGGTGCCCAAACTTGAGTAGAGCACTAGTAGAATAGTTTATGTGGCTCCTATACTTCTAAGCTAGTCATTTTTTGTTCATATTTTAAATGCACATTTACAAAAGTATGAGTTCTAGCAATAGAACTCGCATAAATATGACAAAACCAACATATCTGACAAACCACCAGTTGCAAAATTTTGGCACTGAGCAGTCTGTGATCCGTGAAAAATGTAACTTTTGACACTCGTGCTTTAAAATAAGACACCGACTCACTGGTATTTACCAGAATTATCCAGAATCTCAAAACTCCAACAATTGTCAATATGATGCCCAAGCTTTAGTAGAGGATCAATATAGTACTTTTTATAGATGCTATATTTGGAGGAATACAAAATTTATCTGCAACTTTCTTATTTTTTGTTCAGTTTTAAATTAAAGTTTCCAAAAAGTTGTAGTTTTGGAACTTGCATAAAATAAAAATGAGAGAAAACGACAAATCTGACAAACCAGTAACTGCTAAGTTATAACACTGAGCTGTTCTTGATCCTGTTAAAAATTTATTTTGGCATTCGTACTGTCAAATATTTACAAGAGCTATTTAATTTTTCTCTCCTCAGTACAAAAATTGTCATTCAGATGCCCAAGTTGCAATAGAGGACCAGTATTATACTTTGTGTGGATGCTATACTTGGAGGAATATAAACTTTCCAGTAGAACTTGCATAAAACAAGATAAAACTTCTAAGTTTTAGAACTGGGCTGTTTCAGAGCTTTTAAAGATGTAAGTTTGGCACTTGAACTATAAATTCAAACAAAAATGCACCAATATTTAGCAGAATTATCTATTTTTATCTCCTGAAAATGTCCTTAAATTGTCAAAAAGATGCCCAAGCCTCAGTGGAAGACCAGTGTAATACTTTTGTGGCTGGCATATTTGGAGGATAGGCTCCAGCACCCCCCACGACCCTAGTGAGGATAAAGCGGTGTATAGAGAATGGATGGATGGATATTTGGAGGAATCTAAACTTTTGATTCAATTTTCTCTTTTTTTCTCTTTACAATGTCCTGAAATTGTCAACATGGTTCCAAGCTTCAGTGGAGGATCAATATAATAGTTTTACAGATGCAATACTTGCAGGAATTTTAACTTTCTTGTTTTTTCGTGTTCATTTTTAAATGAAATTTCTCAAATACATAAGAACTTGCAAATAAAAAGACAAAACTGACAAATCTGACAAACTACTAACTTTTGTCTTTTGACACTGAGCCGGTTTTGACCCTTTAAACTAACCGACACATGAAAACTGCATATTTAAAATCCCCGATTGACCACAAACTTCAGCTTCTGGTGCTGAGCATGTTAACTTTAGCTGCAGGTTTCTTTCTTTCATTTTTCTCCCGACTTACACGATTTTAACATCCACTTCGGGTGCAGAGGTGCCGGACACATGCAGTGATTTATTACGCTCGATATCAAACAAAACGCAGCGAGACACGGCAGCTTGTTTCACCCCATTTGTTGGAAATGTAGCATTTCCATGTTGGAGGCTGTCGTCTCATCTGTGATTTGGGAGCGCTGCGATAGTGTGTTGGAGTGGGAATACTGGAGGGGAGCCAGGACAAACACGAAGCTGCCATATATGGAGCTCGACTAGAGTAAAGCAACTGTCTGGGCCCTCGTGGGACTGACGGAGAAAGAGTGGAGGGGGGAGAGCGTGAAAGAACATGACCTCCTGGAAAGAGGAAAAAAAGTGAGAGGCATGAGGAGAAGGATGATAAGAAAAGAAACACTGACTGGTTGTGAGCTTACACAGGATTTGGAGGTAGTTTCTCACCTTTGTCCTGCTTTTTTTTATTTTTTATTTGCCTTCTCAGGTGGAAAAAACTGGCACATGATCGGATACCTGCAGCCCGAGACCTCCTATGATATCAAAATGCAGTGCTTTAACGACGGGGGAGAGAGCGAGTACAGTAACGTCATGATCTGCGAGACCAGAGGTGAGAAAGAAGAACCCTCTACTTTATCCAGGCGTGTTCCTGCGAAGCCTGTAATTTTAATGATCGCCAAAATTGCACAACGTAAATGCGCAGGGTTTTTATGGGCGCAGCAACAATGGCTCACGTTTTACGGTCTGGCGCTGTTTTTTTTTTTTTGTCTTTGATGTGAATCCCCCTCCTCCGCTGCAGCGCGTCAGCCTCCGGGGTCGCCCAGCCAGCACCCCATCACCCCGTCGGGCCCCCACCCCCAGGAGCCTCCCAGCCCACCAGGGGGTCTGCTGTACCTGATCGTGGGCTGCGTCCTGGGAGTCATGGTGCTCATCCTGCTGGCCTTCATCGCCATGTGTCTGTGGAGGAACCGCCAGCAGAGCAACATGCACAGTGAGTTCACACGTAGACCGAGCTCGCGTTAAACTGTGAGATTTTGTGTCTGTTAAAAAAAAAAAAAGAAGTTGTGCATCCTCCAAGTTTTGCAGCAAGCGCACAAAAGTTAACTCAGTTCGAGCAGCCTCATTTTTAACGTCGATTGGCCCCGGGACAGCTTATGAAGCATATTCCAAGTGTTCGTTCCAAGTGCATATACAGATCCCACAGTGCTTGCAAAAGCATTGGCCATTGTTCGCTGGACCTTTTTAGCAGACCATTCGGGTCTGTGAATAGCCGGAGTTTTGCGATTTAAAGATTTCGGAGAAAAGCTGAAACTCTCAGGTGCCCACTTTCTCTGTGGATGAGGCTCATAAATAATTCACTGGAGACAGCAGGGTTTGAAATTCATAAAACAGCGACTATGTGACACCTGAGATTCTTACAATTTTTCTTTCATTTAACCTCCTAAACTACAGTGTTTTTTGTTTTTTTTTTGCTCCTGTCACGTTTTTCCTCACTGGGGGCTCATTTTTCACTGAAGTGTTAAATCCTGCACCGCTATGGATACCACTATATCATAGAAAATGAAGAAGCAAAAGCAGCATTTCTAGATTGTTCATTTTGTAAACATTTAAAAATACCCAGAAACATGTGCACCATTTTTTGCAAGTGCCCACGGGTGTCATCAGCGCTGGAAAACAGGAAAAGGCTCCACATGCTATAAATATTTAACTGTTTACATTTAGAATTTGTTTCCATACTTGTCTCCTCTCTATTTTGTATGTGAACAGCCTGCAGTTCAACCTAGGTCAGCCAAAAAAAAAAACCTGAATTTTTCCCACGTGACAGTTGGTGGAGTTATTGTTTCACAGACCACAGAAAATTTTGTTTTTGCAGAATCTTATTACTGCAAACACTATATTTTTGGTGAATTTCCTAATGGCACATGCAGAACAAAGTCGTTTTGGTCATAGCTAAGTCACCAGTTATACCGAGGAGCTTAGAATTTATGATTTTTATAGAATGTATTTGGATTTAACAGCTGATTTTTCACAACATTTTAAATGAGAGTTAAAGAGTAGAGTGATTTTGGTGAAATATCACAAGTGTAAGCACAGATTTGGTTCAGATTTCCATTGGAACATGTCAAAGATGTGTAGTTTAAGGACTGCAGGAAAGTTGACAATCTGACAATACATTCTTTTTTTTTTTTTTTTTATAGGTTCAGGCTCTTGCAAATTGTATAATTTTAGCTATTTGTGAAAAGTGATGTGTCTTTCAAACCTGTCTTGGAGTTCAGCGGTTTAACAAAACTTCCAACACTATAAGAGTATACAGGGGGTTGTAAATCTGGCGAAAATGTAAACATGAATGACTTTTATGCATGTATGAGTCATTTTCCGCCATACAAGTTAGCGAGTGGCGCACAATTCAAGGTGGTATACAACCAGCGAATGTGAAGAAAGTGTTCTGCTTGCCAACTAGTTTCACGTAACCAGTTCCAATGTAATGTAGGATGTCGTAAACCGAAGACCCCCCTGTATTCCATATCATAGTATAAGTCCGTATGAGTGCTGAATAGTACAAAATCAAAAACACAATATCTGATAATTGCATAAGCAGTATTAAGTCCAGGAAGTCATTCAGTGATAAACTTTTGGTCCGTTTTAAGTACTTTGGTTTGTGATCAGCTCAGTTAATAATTACTTTATTTTCCTTCATGCAGTAAATCCTTTTTAAACCTAGACTAGCTCAGACTCTTACACTGACCTCCATCTTTGCAGAGTATGACCCTCCCGGCTACCTGTACCAGCCGGCGGAGATGAACGGCCACATGCTGGAGTACACGACGCTGTCAGGGAGCAGCCGCATCAACGGGGGCATCCACGGCGGCTACGGGCACGGCGGGCAGATGTTGCCCCAGGGCTGCCACCACCTCCACCACAAGCTCCCCAACGGCTTGGCGCTGCTCAACGGCTCCGGCGGCCTCTTCTCACCTGGCCACCCACACGGCCACGATGGCACGCTGCCCCACGGCGCCCGGGACTGCGAACACTCGCACCCTCACCACCATCATAACGTGAGCAGAAAGCAGTCCAGACCTCGATGCTTGTTCCGAGCTTGATTCATGCTGAGCATGTACTAAATGAGGCACCGTGGGGTTTGCTAGTAGTGTGGCTAAATCTGGCGCTTGTGCTCTTTTCTCAGGGTGGAGGTATGTACACGGCTCTACCACAAACGGAGTCTTCTGATTGTATGAGCTGTCAGAACCTCTGCAACAACAACAGGTAGGAGAATATCACGATAAAATAAACTATTTCTTAATGCTTTTTTTGGTATTTTGGATTGGTTGTTTCTGTTTTCTATTTAAAAAGTCTTTGAATGTGTTGTCAGGTACAAAAAAAAAGTCAGTGGAATAATCACATCTGTCAGTTTATGTGCAGTAAAACCATAATGATCAGTGTGGGGAACATAAAATCCAGGTGAAGGCAGCATGCTTCTTAATGGGGATATTTTCTGCTGGCAAACAATAAACAAAAAAAAATGGTTATTGCAAAGAAAAGCTGGACTGAGAATATTAAATTTTCCCCGCTGCTGTAACTTTCAGCGGTGCTTTGGAGCCCCCTGTGAGGCCCAAACACACACATTTGCCCTCCTGCTAGTCCTGTTTATGTACTTAAGGGTCCCCAGCATCACAGTTTACCCTGTGTGCACCCAGCCAGCAGACCTAATGAGCCCACTGTTTATTTACCTCCGGCTGCTGGGAAAAGAGGGGGCGTGGCCACAAAATTCAGTCGTGCACCGAAGGAGGGGAGCTGGAAGGAAACAGCGGAGAAGCTGCGCTGCGTGCAACTGTCTGTTTTTGGGAGTTTCACTGAAGAGCAAAACCACAATGTGTCACAGTCACTTAGAGGCTGCGAGTGTGGACGTTTAATCTCTGGTCTGCAGCTGTGAGTTGTGTCGGAGCTGTCATTGTTTGGTACACTGTTAGTATTAACGCAAGGGTTCTGGGGTCTGGAGGAAAAGCCACAGCGAGGAAGAACCGGCGCGGTATGAGGGCGAGCACTTACCAACGCACGGGCACCTTATAAACGAATTTCTTTCCATCTGTGTCCGAGCAGATGTTACAACAAGACCAACGGCACCTTCTCCAGCGGCACTCTGCCTTTAATGCATCGTGTGGCATCGTGCCAGCAGGACGGGCTGGAGATGGTTCCTCTTGGCCAGGTTTCCTCTTCGTGCCGCGGCTCCGACAGCCAAACGAGATCCAGCGACCAGGAGGCCGACGTGGGCTACCAGCCGGACGAACACACGGAGTCGTCGCCCTCGCAACATTCCTGCTGTCTGATCAGGAACAATGCAAACTCTACAGCGGACGACACTGGTGAGACACATTCTTATAGCAAATGCCCACAAGCTTTTTCCAAGTATTTTGTCTTTTTTTTTTTTTTTCTCGTAACCGCAGGACACTACAACTCCTCTGTGCCTTTTTGGCCCCAGTTACGCAATGAGACTTCTTGTTTGTTTCAGATAATCTCACACAATAGCAAATCATGTTTGGATGTGATTTTTTTTTTTTCATTGTGACACCACATTTTAATATTTGATAACTGCAGATTGACTCACAAACTTTATAGCAACTTATAAACAAATTGTTTGGGGTCACTTGGAACTGTCTTTATTTTTGAAAGAAAAGCTTTTTTTTTTCAATGAAAATAACATTAAATTAATTGGATATACAGTTGAGACATTGCTAATGTGGTAAATATCTGGAAACGGCTGATTTTTAATGGAGTATCTCCATAGGGGTACAGAGGAACATTTCCAGCAACCATCATTCCTGTGTTCTAATGCTACATTGTGTTAGCTAATGGTGTTGAAAACACATTTTTCTATGTGCTTCATTTAAAAATTGGCAAAAAATATACCATTTTGGTCAACGAGATTCTGTAAAATGCAAATAATTTTGCAGTCTTTGGCGGAATTGGAGAGCTATTACTGATTTTGCTGTGACCAACAGTCAGGGGGTAAAAATTCAGAGACTTTTTCGATGAAAAGCAGGTTGGAGATTGTTATGGGAGCCTGAAATTTAAGGAGTAAAATATAATATCAAGAGCCACATTTTTTGCAGTGGGCACTTTTTTCAGTTTTTGTGAAATATATATTTGCAGAAATTCAACTTTAATAATGATTTTTGATATGATAAGACAGTTTTAAGTTCTCTGTACACACGTGGACAAAATTGTTGGTACCCCTCAGTTAAAGAAGGAAAAACCCACAATTCTCACTGAAATCACTTGAAACTCACAAAAGTAACAATAAATAAAAATTTATTGAAAATTAAATAATCAAAAACAGCCAGTACTTTTGAATTGTTGATTAACATAATTATTTAAAAAAACAAACTAATGAAACAGGCCTGGACAAAAATGATGGTACCTCTATAAAAGATTGAAAACTATTTGACCAGAGTGACATGATTAACTCAGGTGTGTCATTTAATTGACATCACAGGTGTTTCCAAACTCATAATCAGTCAGTCTGCCTATTTAAAGGGAGACAAGTAGTCACCCTGCTGTTTGGTGAAAAGGTGTGTACCACACTGAACATGGACAACAGAAAGCGAAGGAGAGAATTGTCCCAGGACATCCGAAAAAAAATGATAGACAAACATCTTAAAGGTAAAGGCTATAAGACCATCTCTAAACAGCTTGAAGTTCCTGTGACAACAGTGGCTCATATTATTCAGAAGTTCAAGACCCACGGGACAGTAGCCAACCTCCCTGGACGTGGCCGCAAGAGGAAAATTGATGACAAATTGAAGAGACGGATCGTTGGAATTGTATCCAAAGAGCCCCGAGCAACCTCCAAAGAAATTAAAGGTGAACTCCAAGGCCAAGGTACATCAGTGTCAGATCGCACCATTCGTCGTTGTTTGAGCCAAAGTGGACTTCATGGGAGACGACCAAGGAGGACACCACTGCTGAAAAAACTCATAAAAAAGCCAGACTGGAATTTGCAAAAATGCATGTTGACAAGCCACAAAGCTTCTGGGAGAATGTCCTTTGGACAGATGAGACCAAACTGGAGCTTTTTGGTAAGGCACATCAACTCTATGTTCATAGACTCAAAAAGCAAGCATACGAAGAAAAGAACACTGTCCCTACGGTGAAGCATGGAGGAGGCTCAGTAATGTTTTGGGGCTGCTTTGCTGCATCTGGCACAGGGTGTCTTGAAAGTGTGCAAGGTACGATGAAATCTGAAGACTATCAAGGCATTCTGGAGAGAAATGTGCTGCCTAGTGTCAGAAAGCTTGGTCTCAGTTGCAGGTCATGGGTCTTCCAACAGGACAACGATCCAAAACACACAGCCAAAAACACCCAAGAATGGCTGAGAGAAAAGCGTTGGACTATTCTAAAGTGGCCTTCTATGAGCCCACATCTGAATCCCATTGAACATATGTGGAAGGAGCTGAAACATGCCATTTGGAGAAGACACCCATCAAACCTGAGACAACTGGAGCTGTTTGCTCATGAGGAGTGGGTCAAAATACCTGTTGACAGCTGCAGAACGCTCATTGACAAATACAGAAATCATTTAATTGCAGTGATTGCCTCAAAAGGTTGTGCAACAAAATATTAAGTTATGGGTACCATCATTTTTGTCCAGCCCTATTTCATTAGTTTGTTTTTAAATAATTATGTTAATCAACAATTCAAAAGTAATGGCTGATTTTGATTATTTAATTTTCAATAAATTTTTATTTATTGTTACTTTTGTGAGTTTCAAGTGATTTCAGTGAGAATTGTGGGTTTTTCCTTCTTTAACTGAGGGGTACCAACAATTTTGTCCACGTGTGTATTTCTTGTCATGGTTGTGCTGTTCCCATAGAGGTGCAGGGCTTTTATGTTGTGAAATATGAGCCCACAGTGAGTAAAAAAGAGCCCGGAGTTTGGAGGGTTAAGTTAAAAGTAGCCCCAAAACTGCACCTTACCAGCTTCCCTAGTTGCATTTTTGTTTTTTTTTGTTTTTTTTTACCTTCAGAACCAGCCAGAAAAACATTTTTTTCCCCCAGCCTTCGTGGGAAAAGCAAGAGTTGTTTTGATCTTTTCCTCTAACAAGACAGAAAGTGAATAAGCCTATTTCCCAAAATATCAACCCAAATGTTAAGTGAGAACATTTGCTTCCAGACAGTCATGGTTCAGCCCTATTGTTAAACTGAACTCTTACAGTTGTTCTGCTTCATGTCCTACCAGCAGTTTTTTTTGTTTTGTTATATCATTACCAATCATTATGTTCTGTGCAGACAAACTATGCAGCATCGCCCACAAATTACACTGTGGGCCTCTCAAGTTTCTGTGCTTGTCTTTTTTAATATGAAGTACTAACCGAGGACTGTGCTCGTCTTTCTGTGCAGCTGAGGAGGAGCCGGAGAGCGAGGACACTGAGAGGCCTGTGGTGTGCTGGGAGAGCCCTTCGCTGCCAGACTTGGACTGTGACGAGAAGCCTGGGTGGATCTCCAGCGGCAGCCTGGCAGGAGAGCTGATCCAGGCCGGCCCGCAGGAGGCCTGAGCGCAGCCCACACACCAGCACAGCCTCCCACAGCGAGGACGGGAAACAGAAAGCAGGCAGAGAGGAGGACGGAGATAGTCAGAGACACTGCACGTGACGGTGACGAGGACACAGAGCTGTCGATGGACCGAGATGAGACGAGCGACGAGGGGAGGATGAAAGAGCCCGAGAGCACAGCCAGATGGAGCGAAACACAAAGACACAAACTGAATCCCTCTGGAGGGAAGACTCTCATAAAAGATCAAAAAAAACTCTTTAGATGACTTATTTATTTTTTTGTAGTAGTAAAATATTATTTCATATGAATGTATCTGTTTTAAAGAAAAAAGTTTGTCTTTTATATTATTTATGCCTTTTGGATGAGAAATACTTTCTATTTTTTGTTGTTTTTGTCCCTCTGTGTTCCACTTGAGGGTGGAGATTAGCAATTGTCTGTAAAGTTTTGTAATAATATAAAGAGAAGATATGGGAGAGTCAACAACTTTTTTTTTCTCTCTCTCCCCCCCCCCCCCCCCCCCCCCCAAACGTCTTCCCTATGTGCCTTGGTGTGCAGCGCCCGATGAATGATTGCCATCGTGAATTTCCCAGCCTCGATCCAAACCCCATCGATATTTCTGGCAGGCCTTTGATGTGGCTCAGCGATGGGCTGTTCCACTGCAGTGACCCCTGAACGGGGTGAACACTCCCTTCACTGTTCGCGTTCAGGCTGCTGCTCTTTGCTTCACTGAATACTTGATAGCTCATCGCTTTGCGCAAAATGCACCGTTGCTTTCAAGGGCGCCGGTGACCTACTGGCCCCAATCTGTTAGAGAAGTGGAGGAGTTACATTAAAACAGAAAAGTTAGGTGTGCCCAGAACCGCTCATAGGAATCCTTGATGCAAGTAACTGGACACTTCCTGATTCTCAGAGATTGAAAAGTGCAAACTGTTAGCTCCATGAGAAGCAAACCTAAACACAAATGTCCTGAACAGCAGCCAAAGCTTCATGTAGAGACTGAGTCGATATTAAATCAGTTTATCTTTGTCATTCTGTACACTACCATTCAAAAGTTTGGGTTCACTTAGAACTGTCCTCATTTTTGAAAGAAAGGCAGTTTTCAATGAAGGTAACATTAAATTAATCAGAACTAGATTCTAGACATTGTTAATGTGGCAAATGATTAATCGAGCTAATGCTACATTGTGTTAGCTAATGGTGTTGAAAAGCTCATTGATGATTAGAAAACCCTTGTGCAGTTATGTTAGCACATGGATAAAAGCATGAGTTTTAATGGAAAACATGAAATTGTCTGGGTGACTCCAACTTTTTGAATGGTAGTGTCTATGCAATTAAGTGCAATCCTCATCTGTGCAGAACAGTTAAAAAAAACAACAAAACTTTTAAATTGTAGAAAGGTTCACCCTATTAATGAAGTGGGTTTTTTTAAATACACCCCTGTTTTACTTTATAGAGAAAGATGGTCTCAGTGAGATTAATCTTAAAAAAAAAGATGCAGTGGTAATGAGATTGTAGAGCAAAATCTTGAGTAATTCAAGAACCACAAATGTTTTTTACACCTCCGTTCTGTTGGTTAACAAGCAGATTGCAACAAACCATGAAATATTGTGTGATTTGAACCGTTTAAGCTTATAATAAACGTTACAGGTCAGTGGAAGCTTCTGATATCTAGAAATCTTGAATTGTTGGCTTCCAGAAACTTCCACTGACAGGCAAAGTTGTCTGATGTAGCTTTGAGGCATATTAGATGAGTATCAGTGTGACGGTTCTGCAGATACCATTAACAAAACACTTGTACTACACTCCTCAGGTTTCACCCAGCGTCAGCCAAACCCATTTTCTAAAGACTTCAACCTCCTCTATTGGTTTTAAAATAATCTCCATGGTGTGGCGGCTGATTGGACTTGATAGGATTGCAGTGGGCGGATGACAGGGCTGGCTGGGCTTCACTGAGGATGGCTGTGGTGCAGCCTTTTCCATGCTTGGTGCCTGTCTGCTTGTGTTTTGTGCCAGAGCGGGCTGCCAGTCCTCAGGCCCCGGCTCGCCTGGCATCTCCTCCTCCTCCGGATGGTATACGGGATATTCCTGGCACCCGGAGTTGCCCGCCTTGCTGCTGAGGCGTGGCACAGGCCTCTTCCGGCTGTTATTTTTAGCCGCTGTTGTGCCATTAAGGCTGGCGGCTTTCGTTAGATTCACATGACTTTTACTTTCCCAGAAGTCGCTCCGACTCCAAGCCTCGAGTGCTTTTTAGGACGATTTGTTTTTTCTTGAGGTGTTCAACCCAAACAAAAAGTGACTCATGGCCCTGACAGAAGAAGCCATCCTCTGCACGGTGTCATTAAGTTTATCCTCATCCAAGGGTCCATTATGCTGTTTTGGAAGAAAAGGAGAGCAAAACAATGGGTCGGAAATGAAGCTGGAAATGAAAGAGAAATGGGAGGGAGAGGGGATGCTGACAGATGCAGCTGGGGCCGATGAGAAGATAAGGGCAGGGTTGTCTCCAGATGAGCTGCTTCTCCATCTCCCACGTCTGTCAGTCGGCACTCTCCCTCGGCCTGGCCCTGCACCCTCTACCCACACAGCTACACCCCTTCATTAAGGAGCCCATGGGAACAAGAAAGCTCATTGTCTGCCCTGGAATTTTTGCCCCCTTGCTGCAGAGCCGACCTGTTAACGCTGGTCCCTCTTCCCTCCGCCCACCATTCTTCCTCTCCCCAGCACACTCTGAATGAATGCAATTCTTATGAATCGGGCAGTGTGCTGTTAACTGGCTCCATTTTTTATTTTTTTTATCCTTGAGATGTCACAAGCCACAAGTGAAGCATGTTTTGCTTGGATGGAGTCCAGATGAATTCCAGTGGGGCCTCGTAAAAAAAAAAAAAAGATGAGCTCATGTGCAATAAAACTAATAATCAAATTTCCCCTTGGGGATATCTGCTCTTCATTTGTGATCAGGCTTTTGGTCTTGAAGATGCAGTCGGTTATTTGAGGTTTTCATGCTGGTGAAACAGCTGCTTTTGATGGCTGCACCTGTTGGCTGCAATCGGGAAAGAAAAGGTCTCATCTTTGTCCAAGATGCATCCACAAAACGGTCTTTATTTCCTCTGAAAATCTGAATTTCAGTGTGATCGGGCTGTTCTGGATCAATAACGAGCAAAGCTTCAGAACTGATCAAGTCAGAAGAGTTATTTTCATTCTCTGACCACACCAGGGGCAATGATACATTTATTTTAGGATTAATTATTTAAGAGGACACCCGTTTTATATGCACAGGCTCCTGTCAAGGCCTCTGCCAGTTCAAAAGAGTCAAAATGTTCCCTAGAAATTAATCGGAGAGAAAAGAAAAAGAGCGTGTGGCCTCGAGCTGAGTGTCCTCTGGATGCACCAGGATGTTAAAACTGACACCACACAGGAGTCAGATAATGAGCAGAGTCGACTGCAGTTAAAGCAAAAAAACAGCGCAGCAGGACGGTTGTTAGAATTCAACAGAAACTCCTAATGAACAATTTATTCCAATGGAAAACAAACGTACAAATTATTCCTGCCTAATGAAGCCCAAATTCCACGTGGTTCGAATGATCAAGAGGCATTTGAAATGGAAACCGCAACCTCAGGTCTGCTCGGTGTCACGCTCCGTAAGTTTATACGGCTACAAAGATTGCAGGAGACAATAGTCTTCCACTGATCAAAGTGTTTCAGTGTGTGTTGCGCTCTCAAAACAAGTTAGTTTGGGTATCCGTAGCACATCATTCTCCATTAGGTAGTGTGCAGAACAACAATCCGAACGCAGCTTGTGATGCTTTATTAAAATTCTGTCCTTTCTTTTCACCCGAGAGGAGTCGGTATTTGTCCTTCCAAGACACGGCATCTTTACAGCAGCATGGGAATCATGAAATGGCCGAGTATGACTTCACTGGAAATGATAAAGGGCAGATAGAGAGTCAGTAATGAGTAACACATCTCAACAAAGAGAGTCAGTGAGTTTGTCGACGCTGTTTCAAAAAAGTCCCGTCTTTCTAAAGGGCTCGGTGAAGTTGGCAGACATTTTAGGAGACAGGATCATGTTGTCAGACATGTAAATACGAAGCTCTTTGAAATAGTTTCTGTGACGGTGAATGGTGGAGTTGTGGACATTTAAATGCCAGCAGCGGATTCTCATCTTTCACTTGTCATCTGTGGCGGTGTGTCATTTGAATAAAGCTGTGTTTTAAGGCGGACTTTTATAGTCTCTGGTCAAAGGAGCGTCTGGTCACACTATCTGATCCTTTAAAGCCTCACCTGATGACATGTGGATTTAGTCAGTGGTTGAGACTTTGTCACCAGATACCTTTTGTGCACGATATTTGACATTTAAACCTTTTCTTAAAGTAACAACACAGAAAAAAAGTTTTAAAATGTGTCATGTCTGAGTCAGAAAATCTCATTTGCATGCCGTGTTTATATTTATATCCAGTGTAGTTGCAAAGATAACTTCCCACAACTATGTTTGTCTCCAATAAAAAAGACAGTTATGAGAATTTTGTTCAAGTTTCACACAGTTATAGGACTTACAAGGGATATATTTTGGGAAAAAATCCTCATAATAACTTGATTTCCAGTCCTCATTATGAATCAAGCTCCAAATGCAAAAGCTCTTAACTCCACACCAACACAGACTTTTTGAAAGAAATTCCTAATCTTGAACCCTGGGTCAAGGTTTTCTTAAACTTTAACAAAACTCACATTCATATCAGTTTATTTCACAGGTTGAGGAGACTTACTGTGATGAATTAAAGGATTTATGGTGTAATATCAGTGCAGTTTTCCTTTAAATGTAATTTTAATAGAGCAATTTTCCGTATCTTCACTGTATTGTTGTGTGAGCAAGACTAATCAGCTTCTGAGTAAATGAGACTAAAACTGATGCCAGTAGTAATAATACAGAATCATTTCAATGAATCAACTCTTCAAAGCAGATGTTGTAGAAGATACACATACACACGTGGACAAAATTGTTGGTACCCTCAGTTAAAGAAGGAAAAACCCACAATTCTCACTGAATCACTTGAAACTCACAAAAGTAACAATAAATAAAAATTTATTGAAAATTAAATAATCAAATCAGCCATCACTTTTGAATTGTTGATTAACATAATTATTTAAAAAAACAAACTAATGAAATAGGGCTGGACAAAAATGATGGTACCCATAACTTAATATTTTGTTGCACAACCTTTTGAGGCAATCACTGCAATTAAATGATTCTGTATTTGTCAATGAGCCGTTCTGCAGCTGTCAACAGGTATTTTGACCCACTCCTCATGAGCAAACAGCTCCAGTTGTCTCAGGTTTGATGGGTGTCTTCTCCAAATGGCATGTTTCAGCTCCTTCCACATATGTTCAAATGGGATTCAGATGTGGGCTCATAGAAGGCCACTTTAGAATAGTCCAACGCTTTCTCTCAGCCATTCTTGGGTGTTTTTGGCTGTGTGTTTTGGATCGTTGTCCTGTTGGAAGACCCATGACCTGCGACTGAGACCAAGCTTTCTGACACTAGGCAGCACGTTTCTCTCCAGAATGCCTTGATAGTCTTCAGATTTCATGGTACCTTGCACACTTTCAAGACACCCTGTGCCAGATGCAGCAAAGCAGCCCCAAACATTACTGAGCCTCCTCCATGTTTCACCGTAGGGACAGTGTTCTTTTCTTCGTATGCTTGGTTTTTGAGTCTATGAACATAGAGTTGATGTGCCTTACCAAAAAGCTCCAGTTTGGTCTCATCTGTCCAAAGGACATTCTCCCAGAAGCTTTGTGGCTTGTCAACATGCATTTTTGCAAATTCCAGTCTGGCTTTTTTATGAGTTTTTTCAGCAGTGGTGTCCTCCTTGGTCGTCTCCCATGAAGTCCACTTTAGCTCAAACAACGACGAATGGTGCGATCTGACACTGATGTACCTTGGCCTTGGAGTTCACCTTTAATTTCTTTGGAGGTTGCTCTGGCTCTTTGGATACAATCCAACGATCCGTCTCTTCAATTTGTCATCAATTTTCCTCTTGCGGCCACGTCCAGGGAGGTTGGCTACTGTCCCGTGGGTCTTGAACTTCTGAATAATATGAGCCACTGTTGTCACAAGGAACTTCAAGCTGTTTAGAGATGGTCTTATAGCCTTTACCTTTAAGATGTTTGTCTATAATTTTTTTTCGGATGTCCTGGGACAAATTCTCTCCTTCACTCTTTCTGTTGTCCATGTTCAGTGTGGTACACACCTTTATCACCAAACAGCAGGTGACTACTTGTCCTCCCTTTAAATAGGCAGACTGACTGATTATGAGTTTGGAAACACCTGTGATGTCAATTAAATGACACACCTGAGTTAATCATGTCACTCTGGTCAATAGTTTCAATCTTTTATAGAGGTACCATCATTTTTGTCCAGGCCTGTTTCATTAGTTTTGTTTTTTTAAATAATTATGTTAATCAACAATTCAAAAGTAATGGCTGTTTTTGATTATTTAATTTTCAATAATTTTTATTTATTGTTACTTTTGTGAGTTTCAAGTGATTTCAGTGAGAATTGTGGGTTTTTCTTCTTTAACTGAGGGGTACCAACAATTTTGTCCACGTGTGTATATGGTCATGAAACAGTTTTTTGGTGATGAGATGATGCAACAAACAGTCATCATCAGTCATTCATATCAAGAAACTGTCACCTGTTGAACAGCTTCCAAACTTTTTGTGCACAATGTGCAAAATTTTTACAATTTTGTCACAATTACAACATTTTTAACTTTTTCTCTAAGTCAAAGAAGGCCATTTGCAAGCTGTGACACATTTTCATCCAGTCTGTTGCAAAAAAACAAACCTCACAACAATGTTTCTCCCAAATTAGAAGACTGTATTTTTGCGGTTAAAGGACTTGTGAGGGACATGTCTTAGAAACAATTAATTTTTTTTTGCCTTCAGTATAAAACACATTCATTAACTTCTTTCAAATTCCACACTGACACAAACTTTTGTAGAAATTTCTAATCTTGAACCCCAAGTCAAGGTTTTCTCACACCTTATAAAACTCCACATTCATATCAGACTTACTATGACGAATAAAATGATTTTTTTTGTGCAAAATTGGTGAAGTTTTCCTTTAAATGTAGTTTTTTGATTGACAATTCTGTGTATATTCATTGTGTTGTGATGGGAGTCAGATAAGTCAGCGTCAGAGTCAATGAAACCAAAACTGCTAGAAATGCCAATTCTTCAAGGCAGATGGCCATTAATGTAAATAAAGCAGTTTTGTAGGTGAAGATTCTAATGAAATTAAACAGTCATCATCCTTACATCAAAGAAACTGAACAGCTTTCAAGCTCTAAGTCAGAAAAGACCACATGCCTGCAAACTCTACATCGACAGACTTTTTGTTGAAATTTGTTCTCTTGAACCCAGAGTCAGGCTTTCCCAGATTTTACAAAACTCCAGATTCAAATTATACATTTTCAGAGGTTGGAAAGACTTCAAATGTAGAATGAAGAGATTTTGCCGTGCACAACTGGAGCAGTCTCCCTTTGAAATGTAATTTTTTTGTTGATGAAATTGTCTTTATCTTTATTGTTTGTAATGGCAGTGAGATAACTCAGCTCCTGAGTAAATGAGACCAAAATAGCGCCACTAGATATCAAAATCTTTTTGGTAGAAATTGGGATAAACCAACTCTTTAAAGCAGATGTTGCGAAGATACAAACATTGTGATCATGAATCTTAAGGGAACACAGTTTTCAGATGAAGATTGCATCATCAGTCGTCCTCCACATCCAGCTTGGTGAAGTAAAACGTTATCCTGGCCTCTTCGGTGGTGTTGTACAGAGCCTGGCAGGTGTACGTCCCGGCCGCTTCCCTCTGAAGCTCTTCTATCACCAGAGTGGACAAGTTAACGGGAACCTGCATGTTGCCCAGACTTGTGGACAGAGCCTGGAGCATCGGGCCTTGTCCGTAGTTGTAGGCCACGGCCATGTTGTTATCATTTCCTGGTTTGGTGAAGCCCCAGATGAAGATGGTGGGCAGAACGGAGCCACAATCCAGAGTGACCGAGCCTCCCACCGTTCCAGTAGCATTGAAATGAATGTATTCCACCTCCTCGGGGTCAAATATCTCCAGACCTGTAACAAGAACCAGTTACTATAACTGCATGGAAAGAAAAAAAACCCTCTTGTGTTGTTTTCTGAACAGCCTCACTGGTGACAGATTTATATTTATCAGTAAGCGCCCTCAAAAAAACTTTTTAAAGACCTCACAGTTCGCTGGAAACGGACTGCGTCAGCTCTTGAGGGCGACAAACACATAATTAAACGCTCATAGTTTATCTGCCTGTGGCCTATTTGATGCATCAAATTATATGACTCTCCCTCTGGCAGCAGTCTGACGAAATAACGACAGCAGTGTGTGATCAAGAGGGAAAAGTCTACTTGCCTCAACTCCTTACCTTGCAGAGGAAGCGTCAGCCAGCAGAGGAGCAAACAGGAAACGGGAATCATCATCCTCAGACTCCCAGCAGTGACACCAAGCTTCGAGTGGAAATCTCAAGTGAGGAGACTATTTAAAGCAGCCGCTGATGCTGCGTCCAGTCTGCTGTACACGCCGAGAGTGACTGAGTAGAGGCTGGAGGACTGACGGGGGAGATTTCTTTTCAAACTACACCTTAAATTATTCATCAACGCTTCCACCTCCCCGGCCTCGCTCCATTTCGCCTGTCTCTCCGCTCATGACTGGGCTAATGGCTGGACCTGAGAGCGAAGAGGTGTAGGGTGTCAGTATGATGCCATCGCTTCATATATTATTGAATAAACCGGTGGAGATAGCCTTTTTAGAAATTCCATCACTCCCGAATGAAAACGAGGGCCCGGCGAGGTCGGAAAATTGGTGCAGAGGCTCCAGAGCGAACACACGCCAGTTATTATTTACCCCGCGAGGGGAATGCAAACTGAATAAAAATCACTGGTGACTCATGCTCCTACTGATAACTAGCTCTTTTATGACTCAGTGTGGTGTCATCTCCGTGTTTAGACGCATGGAAATGCCTAAAAATGGATGTGTTTTTAAATAATTCAGTTGTTGAAGTAGCGCAATCATGCAAAAGCCAAATAAAAGCCTGAGTAGATTTAGGAGCAGACAAACAGTGAGCTTCATTAGTGCAGCGTCCAGTAAAAACTCCCAGAGGCTGATGTTTGGGCCTGCAACGGTGGAGGTTGAAGCTCAGCACTGCAAGGAAGAAGTCCATAAACCTGCTCTCACTGGAAGCAGCCCCAGACTGAGGAGAAGGCTCTAATTAGTAAGGGCTTCGTCGTTTTTTTTTGTGGAGGGGAGACTATATTTAGAACATTGCTGGAAGACAAACAGATGTGATAAAACTGCAGCATAAACAACATGGTTTCTGAGGGCACGGTGGACTGGCCAGACGAAGTTAAAAGGATGTAAACACGTTGAGCAACGACGCTTCGGACAAAATAGCCAAGAGTCGTCAGACGAGAGAAATATTGACATTCAGAGAGATTCAGCGTTGTAAAGACGAATTAGCCGAGTGTGGTCGCCTCTAATTTTCTTTACTAGGGATAGCTAAGATGAGAAGATTATGTGCGATTCCAAAAGGCATTAAGATGTAATGCGAACTAGATTTTGAGGGGCTCTATGTGATTTGCGTATGAGCATCACATGCGAGCATCCAGATGTTTTTGCGTGGAGGTCAAAGAGAAAGCACGATGGCCTGTTTCCCTGCAGAAAGCACAAAGTTTACAAGGAGTTAGCAAAATTAGAGACTTTTTACTTGATGGTTTGATTGTTGGAAGAGTTTTAGGTTAACTGCGTGGCCAGTATCCTAGAAGTGTGATAAAATGGTTTTTAGTGCAGTTTGGGAAAGTTTGTAGAGGTGCAGTGACTTAATTACAGGGCGACATACTGTATATTGTTAGACTATGAGTTGATTTAAGTTGTATGATATAAAGTACCATAAAAACTGTATTATATTTCAGCATATAGTCAGGTGAATAGTTTAGACGAAATTTGGACGGAAGAAGGCAAGACAAGTAAATTTATTATATAGCATAATTCATGCACAATGGCAAATAATTACAAAGATGATTTAAACACATAGTCATTAAAACATGCATTACATAGAAAATAAAACATAATTTAAGCAATCAAATCTACATAAAATGTTCTGATAATAAAAAACAAAGGAATTAAAAACTAAGATTAAAGAGAGATAAAATACAATCACTTTAAAAGTTACAGTGCAGTGCTGGGATTAAGACAGTCATTAATCAAAGGCAACAGTAAATAAAGAAGTCCTTAACCTTGATTTAAAGGAGCTGAGAATTTCAGCAGACATGTAGTTTTGAGGAAAACTTGTTCCAGATATGTGGAGCGTAAAAACTGAAACTGCTTTCTTCATTTTTGGTTGTGACTCTGGGGATAGAGAGCAGACCGTACCAGAGCACCTGAGCAATCTGGATGGTTCATATGGTAAAAAGGAGGTCACTGATAAACTGGCCTAAACTATTTGGAGCTTTAAGTATTTATAATCTATTCTCTGAGAGACTGGACTCCAGTGCAAGTTCAAAAGTTTTTACTTTTACTTTACTTGAAAAGTTCTTGCAACTTTTGCAAGAAGAATAGTTGCAAAGTAGAAATTTCTCTTTGAGAGTGCAGTCCTCCTCCAAAAATCAATGCCACAATTTCTCAATTTAAAAGATAATTATTTAGATTTGCACCAAAGTGCCATGGATTCTTCCTCTGCATGTGTCCTACCTCTCCACCAAGTTTCATAATATTCGGCTGTGTAGTTTTTGTGTAATCTTGCAAACAGACAACCAGACAGTACTGAAGACATAGTTTGGTGGAGGAATTATGAATATTCTTTTTTAACAAAAATAGTGTTTTCTTACCATAAAAACTTCAGGAAACAAATGGAATACCTGTTATAATGGGGTCAAGGTGACATGACAACACCTGGGCAACTTCCAGTTAAGGAAAAGGAAAATAGACATCTTTACAAGCTTTGGGAATCACTGAGTAAGACAACCTTGGACTACAGGAGGAGGAGAATCTATATCACATCTGATTACTATAATCAGATCTTGGAAAAGTAATAAAATTATTATGCACACTAGAAATTTAAGTCCTTGCCAGTGCAGCTAGACTGTTAACACAACCACAGTGCAGCTGCTATAATATCATGGATGGACAAAGGAGAGGAGGAGTGAGATATGTCATTAATGGGACCAGTAAGTACTGTTCTGCTGGAGCTGGAGCTGACCAAATTTCTTTACTGGTGAAGCACATCCTTTCTAAGCACTGCAGTCCTGCACACAAGGGCCTGCCACATCTGTTGGCTGCCTGCCTGATTTGCTGCCTGGCTGCTTGCAACTCTCTTTCTTTTTATGAACAAATGGGAAGGAAGACGACCAGGCGACTGGAAAATGTGAGCCGTTTGAAAAACAAAATGTTTTGGATGGTGTTGGGGGTGGAGGGAGAGTTAGGGACAAAAGGGAACATCTTATCTGGACCTGCTTAGCCTGTAAAAGCTTTCAGGTGCAGTGCCCCATCGAGCGGATCCGGCCGGCCCAAGCTCCAGCAACTTCTTTTTTTCCTTTTCTTTTTTGTTCTTGGCAGCAGATGACAGAACACAATCAGCCCCAGATAGCTGAGACTATATAGGAATCTGCTCAGCACATTACTGCCACCCCAACATGTGCCACCCGCCCAGACTGTGAGCTCTTGGCAAGACTGCGCTTTATGTGAGAGCGAAGCTGGCAAAACAGGTGGGTTCCTCGAGCATGCCCTGTGATTAGATCAGTCATTACCACTGGCATTGTTGAAAGCGAAGCTAACCTCTCATTTCTGAGGACCACCTGCACTGGAATGTGTTACTAAAGCTGAGCAGAAGATGATTCAGTCTCTGGATGAGAAAAATAGTCTGTGCCGGCTTACAGTGAGGATGTGTGTTTCCACTTACATCTAATGAGATTCTGATTTTCTTTCATTTTCCTCCTTGACAGAAAGCGCTGTAGAGCCACTGTGTTTGTTTTTTCCAAGCTGTCTCGCATCCAACAATGTTTACTTCCTCTTATTTGTAAGTTTAGCTGTCCTCTGTTCCTCAGACTTGCCATACATCTCATGCTGGCTGCAGCTGTGCGCTTCCTCCTCCTCCTCCCTGCTTTCTCTTCAGTTGACAGTTGTGTCACGGACCACACAGCGAGGAGGTGGAGCGAATCTGTTGTACTACTCTGCTCGACAGGCCGACATATATTAGCCAGCCTACCGTGTATTTCTGCTCTATCATCGTTTATCTGCCAGGCAGGCAGTAAAGAGGCGGTAAGCAAAGCAGTGCACGGGCCCGTGCTCGTAAAACATGGAGGCCCACCTCCCCGCCGTGACCTCCATTTCCCTCCCGGCTCACTTCTCATCACACAGCCTGAGGACCTCACCATGCCACAGAGGGCTCCCTGTTGGGCCGAAACCTGAATGACTGAGCAGAGCACAGCTGAGTGGCCTTGGGACGAGGGCAGCAGGAAGAGGCCCTTCTCCTCAACCCAGCCCCGGGGGTCCAGCAGCACAAAATATTGTTTTAAAGAAAGTCCACAGACGTTGTGTTGCCGTGCATTTGTTGTCTTGCACATATCCAGGTCCAGATTTGTAAAAAAAATATGAAAGATTGCTTACTAAAGCTCTGGACTCATGGAAGATATTGAAATAATGCTGAGAATATTACAATCAAGGTATCCGCATTGGGCACAATTATCAAAACCAGAGCACAGGTAGAAGGTATATTTGCTCTAACTGATGTACTTTTGGCTGCACAGTGGCGTAGTGGTTAGCACTTACTCTAAATTGTCCGTAGGTGTGAATGTGAGTGTGATTGTTTGTCTGTATATGTAGCCCTGAGACAGACTGGTGACCTGTCCAGTGTGTCCCCTGCCTTCGCCCGAGTCAGCTGGGATAGGTTCCAGCACCCCCCGCGACCCTAGTGAGGATAAAGCGGTGTATAGAGAATGGATGCATGGATGATGTACTTTTGGCATTAGCACTGCACAAAACTTACATCATAGCAGATCCTGTAGTTTGATGTTTAGTGTTGACGTCTTGTTTTTCCATAAATTATGCTCAAAATATTACAATTAAGGCATTTGTATTGAAAACACGTACTCAAACTAAAGCACACACCACAGCATACATTCATATGCCCCTAAAATGTGTCAAAAACCTTCTAAATGTTGCATATTGCCTGAAAGAATCTACAAATTTTCATTACTTGTTCTCCTTTTTAATGACGTTCAAATCAATCTATTAGCTCTTATAGTCAAACTAGAGTAATTTTGGCGTTAGCACTACACAAAATGTACATCATAGCATATCCTGTAGTTTGGTGTTTAGTGCTGACGTCTTCTTATGCTGTAAATAATGCACAAAATATTAGAATTAAGCCATTTGCAATATCAAAACCAGAGCACACACCACAGTATACGTTCTGTTTTTCCCCAAAAACATCCTGATTTTTAGGACTAGTTCTCCTTTTTAAATGCCGTGCAAGTAGATATAATTGCTCATAGTCAAATTATTGTATTTTTGGCATTAGCATGGCACAAAATTTATATCGTACTACATCCTGTAATTTGATTTTTAGTGTTGACATCTTGTTTTTCTATAAATAATGCTCAAAATATTACAATTAAAACATTTGCATGGAACACAAGTATTAAAACTAAAGCACACACCATAGCATTCATTCATTTGTACATTAAACTTCTCAAAAACCTTCTAAATGTTGCATATTGCTGACGAAAACCTTCAAATTTTACGACTTGAACTCCTTTTTCAAGATTCAAGACTTTGAGATTTGCTCCTATAGTCAAGTTAAAGTAGTTTTGGCTAAACAATACACAAAACCTTTGTCATAGCATGCCCTGTAGCTTCATTTTTAGTGCTGATATCTTGTTTTTCTATAAAATATGCTTATTAAAATTTAATTATTAAAATTAAAGCACACTCCACGACTTACAATCTGTTTTTCCCTACTGCAAAAACATTCTACAATGTTGCATATTGCTACAAATAAAACCAATTTTTTAAGTTATTACTTGTTTTGCATTTTGACGGCGTTCAAGTAGATACCATTGCTCATAGCCTAACTCAAAAAACTTATAGTTGCTGTTTTTTTTAAATAAAAAGTGCTTACATTAATGTAGATTTCAAATTACAATATTTAATAAAATAGATAGATAAATAAATAAAAAAGTCTTCGGTGTAAATGAACTTTGACCTTGTCGGAAGTCAAAGTTGCGCATGTCAAACCACAGGGTCACTCTTTGCTGAAGCGGGCGTAGATGTCCCCAAAACTCACCAAAAACATCCTGATTTTTAAGACTTGTTCTCCTTTGTAATGCCGTTCAAGTAGATATAATTGCTCATAGTCTAATTAATGTATTTTTTGGCTTAAAAACTACACAAAAGTGTTTTCATAGCATGTCCTGTAGTTAGATTTTTAGTGTTGACATATTGTTTTACTGTAAAATATACTCATAATATTACAATGAAGGCATTTGCATTGGACACATGGAAGCATGAAATCTAGAGCACACACCACGGTATACATTCTTTTTAACCCCAAAACTGGTCACAAATATCTAAAATGTTGTAGTTTTGATGGAGTTTTGGCATTAACTCTGCACAAAACCTACCTCATAGCACATCCTATATTTTGATGTCTGGTGCTGACATCTTGTTTTTCTATAAATAATGCTCAAAATATTCCAACTGAGGTCTCTGCACTGAGCACAGTTATCAAAACTGCAGCATATAGCTCTGAATACACTCTGTATGTCCCCGAAACTAATCATAATATTGTAGTTTTTAGTGTTTTAAGTTTTTAATGTTGCAGTCTGATGCTCAGTTTTGACATCTTGTTTTTCTCAGAAAGCAAGAAGAAAAATCTGTCACTGGGGTAAGATTATTTAACTTGTTCCCAATTAAAATCAACTTGTGTAAACGATTTACTCGAATCAAGTGTCGTTCTCTTGAGACCAGCGGAAAGAGCTGCTTATTCTGCCCTGTTTAAAGATGTTTACACTCAGAGTCCTGTAACAGGAGAAGAAACACTGGATCGAACAGGAGTAGTTTGGCTCCGCTGACTCAAGAATACAGACTCGGTCAGCTGCCAAACAAGGTCTGATTGTGGTCGTTTTTTTGCAGTGTGCTGGTCTGAGTGGAGCTGGTTGGGTATGTAAAACACAGGACTACAGAGTGGAGTGTTCTCTGCAGTCTAGTGCAGCCGAATGCACGTCCGTGAGTCCTGGACGAGCTGACCTGGAAAGACCCAGATGGGGATCGGGCTTTAAGCACCACGCAGGCCTTCTGCAAACAACATGTGGAAAGGCTTTGGTGGCTAATGTAGCGTGGAGTATTTATGTACTGAGCGAAGACTTGACCACTGTCCATCAGGATCCAGATACGCCACATTCAGCCATGACCTCTGCAACCACTTCCACAAGCCCCCTTCGCCCGGATTAGCCTCCCTTCCTCCCCCGACAGGACGCTCACGCTGCTCCTGGTTCAGCTGTTTAGTGTACAGTAGCTCGTACCCACAATCCTCTCTGAGCAGGTGGTCTGTCATAGGCCTCTTTGTTTTCCAGAGCCTCCCCTGGCAGCTGAGGCCGGAGAACAAGAGAAACATGCAATAATCCGGCGCTTTAGGCTCTTCTGGCTGCGCTTTCTCCACTTTAATTCGTTTAGTTGGAATATCACATCAGGCGGGGGAGAGTGAGGATGACACAGTGGTTTGGTCTTTTATTTTGTGGTTTCTCATATTATGTTGCATAAAGCCTTTATTGCCATACTTAAGGCAGTAGGTTTTGATATTCAGCACAAAAAAATCATCAAGATGTTTATTTCTAAAGGAGGCAACAAGATGGACTTCATTAAGGAGTTTGTGTGGTTGGAAAATCAGTGAAAAGTTTAGAGAAACTCTTAACACGTCACAAAACAGATATTTGTACATTTTGACAAAATGCTAAACAATCAGATGAATGTGATTAAAAAACTGATCTTTCACTTTTGCTTTTTGTCACAAATACCTTGTATTTAGCTTTGTTTTGGGTAAAATCTAATTCCAACAATCTTGTGAACAAGAACTGGTGCAGGATGCAAAAAGATTGTTGTTAGAAGTCTTAAAGGGATGGTTTGAGATTTTTTGCGGTTTTCTTTCTTGTGGAATGTTTGATGACAAGATCAGTACCTCTTTAAGCTCCAGTTACGGATCACCTTAGCTTAGCATAAACACTAATAAAAAGGATAATCAGCTAACAGACAGAAGCTGCAAACCAGCTCCCGGAAAGCTAAAGTGTAATAAAAAAGAGCAGTTTCACGTGGGTCATATGTGCTGAAATATTCTCCCGGCACTGTGCAGTAACTTCCTGAAGTCTTGTGGCTGTGCTGTCACCAGACAACAGGTGGAGACTCCAGGAAGCAAAGGTCAAGAAATCGTTCAGCACATAAAACCCCTCAATGCTATGACACTTTTACACTCCTGTCTTCAAGTTGCCACAAGTACTTTAATGTCATAATCAGTACAGAAGCAAACAGTGTATTTATTTTCCTTTAATACAGACAGAACTACTGCAATACTTTATAGATTTTATGTGTTGATCATAAATTTAAAGGCTCTATATGACTTGAGATTGACTTGGATTCAGACTTGCAGAGTTTAATATATCACAAATAGAAATGGTTTTTGGTCTGAACATGTATTTCTCTGCATTACTACAATTCTATGACTCGCCATTGTGCAGCATAAAGTAGTTTTCCAGTGTTTGTGCAGAACTGTAGGTGAGGAGTGTAAAGAGCAGCGGTGTAGTTACACCAAATCCATTTTAAGGCCTGAAGGGATTATTTTCATGGGAAAAAAGTATAAATATACAGTTTTAATGCACAGAGATGGTTTTTTATGAGTTTGATCAACAACTATAGAGATACGTACGTGCAATGCACTTACGCATTTTGATGACATCTTATATTTCTACCTGCTAAACTGTATTTGACTAAAAAACATCAACTAAATTATACCTCTTTGTTGTTCTTTGTTTTATTCTTGTTATTGATATTTTTATTGTGTATAGTTTTTAGTTATTGTTGTCGATTTTTATGCCTTTGTAAAGTGTCCTTGAGTTCCTTGAAAGGCGCTTTAAATAAAATTTATTATTATTATTAAATGAATTCAAAGTGGCACATTACTTAATTTTCTGCCAATTTGCTTCTATTTGGGGAGGTGGCCTTGGCTAAGGTGGTAGAACAGCTTGTCAGGTAATTGAAATATTGACGGTTCGGCTCACGGTAACCTCGATATGATGAAGTTTCCTTGGAAAAGAAACTAAACCCCAAGTTGCCACTGATGGTCTTGCTAACAGCTCTGCCGCCACTGGTGTGTGAATAGTTGAATAAGAAATGCATTTTCAAGTGCTTTGCAGAACTTAGCTAAGGTTAAAAGGCACTGTATACACAGCTGTTCAAAAGTCTGGTGTCACTGAGAAATGTCCTTATTTCTGAAAGAAAAGCAGTTTTTTTTCAATGAAGATAACATTAAAGTAATCAGAAATCCAGTCTAGACATTGCTAATGTGGTAAATGACTATTCTAGCTGGAAACGGCTGATTTTTAATGGAATATCTCCATAGGGGTACAGAGGAACATTTCCAGCAACCATCACTCCTGTGTTCTAATGCTACATTGTGTTAGCTAATGGTGTTGAAAGGCTCATTGATGATTAGAAAACCCTTGTGCAAACATGTTAGCACATGAATAAAAGTGTAAGTTTTCATGGAAAACATGGAATTGTCTGGGTGACCCCAAACGTCTGAACAGTAGTGTAAGTGTAAAACATTCATCATTTTATATCTGAATTGCATTCAATTGTAAAAACAAAACAAGCCACAAACAAACACTTGTTCGCTGTGGTGTTTTAACTCAAAGTTGGTAACATTTTCCTGTTTTTCCTGTTCAGAATTAAGTTTAATCAGTGGGAAGTTGGTGCAAACACAGTTCAGAAACCTTAAACTGTGGCACACTTTCACAAACGAACAGAAACGTGGGTGTTTAAATTGCTTTAGGCAGATACTAACTTCTCCCCCCCTCCCTTACAGTCAGATGACATATTACACTGACAGTGTGACCCTTTTCTTGTTGTTTAAACTTGTTACAGTGCGGTGTTTAGGGATCACTTTGTATGATTATCCAATTTATCACCAGATGTACGACAGTAAATTATCTTTGAACAGAAGCACAGAGCTGTGGCATGTCAGAGTTGAGACGTTTCTGTGAAACCAAAAATTAGCTTCAAAAACGGCTTCTAACATGACAGTAAAATTAGTATTTTGTTTCCGCTGGCGTAATGGGCTTGTCAAACATGGTTTAACTCCTTTGTCTTCTGAAAAAACTCTATATATCCTGCGTGTAATTTACGAGCGTACCACTAATTTGCGCTAGCAGGGGTGTGAACGTGCATGATGCCGGTTGGCACGATGCTCCCTGATTCAAAACTGGCAGAAATCGCAGCCAGAGAGGAAGTCTGATAGTTCTTACTGCAGAGTTTGTCAGCTTTGGTCAGGATCCCACATGAGGTCTGTCAGAGTGCAGTTTGGATTAGTTTCTGAGATGCTGGTCTTAGATTTTACAGATGTTTTCATATATAAACAGTAAGGTTTAGAGCTCCTTACATCCTCATATATGAAAGGCACAAATCAAATGGAAACGCTGATTATGAGTTTGTGTGAATTTCTGGAACAATTCGTCTTCAGGCGAGAAAACAATAAAACCTTAACGGACTAAACTGCTTCATGAAATCAGTCACATTTAGCGGCTTGAGAAGAATTCAACAGACTGCTAAAATCTGGAGAATTTATTGCCAAGAAAGATGTTATCTGTGTGTTTTTTTTTTTTATCATGGCTGTCAGTCCTATAGTTGTTGAGTTATTGCTGAAAAGGAACAAAATGAAACTGCAGGTAATTAATCATCTAGTCTCCATAAAATTAAGCTTTTTATCTCCAATCCATCCAGTTTCTCATGGATGTTAAGACCACAAACAAAACCGGCATTTCCATCACTAGGACCATGTCGCTATCATGGCCTAAAAAAATGAATCACACTAAATATTCTGCATTTTATCGATATAATCAAGCAACTGTGTGTCAAACTGTGTTTTTTTCTTATGGTATGTTGGCACTATGTTTAATATAACCTTTTATAAACTATAAAATGATCCTTTAGAATAATAATTTCATTGAATCCCTGTATTCTCTTTCAATAGACAGTAAATTCAGCACCATTTATCTGCTGACTCAACTATGAATCACCAGAACAAGCAACAACTCGACTTGCACACTAATGTTTCCATAAAATTACCACTTCTGTGAACGCGGTATCATCTTTTCTGATCCAGGTTCGCTCACTCATATCCGTCTTCCAGCACAAATCAGAGCAAATCAAATTACAACGCGACATCGAGAAACATATTTAGATCCCTGGAAAGAGAAACTAAAAGCCAAAGCAGCTTAGAATGTAATCTGACCCTAAAAAAAAAGGGATTAAGAGCTGGCAGAATCTCTCTCTGCTGACAGAGATAGAAACCCGAGAAGGATCCTAAACAAGCCCAGACTCAGAAACCACAAACTGCCAGGACTAAACAAAAAAATTCACTTCAACCAAAGAAAAGTGAATATGTGGCGAGTGTTTGACAGGTGAGGGTGAGACTGAGATGCACTTCCTCCTACAACGTAAAGCATCCAAGGAAATGAGAAATATTTACCTTCACAAATTCGACTCTTGAGAGCTTAATGGGCTCTCAGAATTAAAAATATTCCCAAGAGAAGGAGGTAGGGCATAACTACAGAGCTTACTCACACACATGCAAAGAATAGATACTGTATAACTGTTATATATTTATTTTAATATTATATTAGTGTTTAAAATGGCATTATTGTGCATTGGTCAAATATTGCTTCTTGAAACTTCTATGCCAATAAAGCCGTTTATACTGAATTGGAATTGAATTAAGTTGAACTGAACTAAAGTGAACTGAACAGAATTTGAGTTAAACTGCAGTGAATTGAATTCAGTTAAACTGAGTTTAATTGAACGGAAAAGAACTGGAATAACTGAACTGAACAGAGGGGAAATGAATTAATTAATTTCAGAGGACTTGCGCACCGTGCCGTGAAAAAGTATTTGCCCTCTTCTTGAATTCTTTGAATAGTTTTTTTTCTTACTAAATAAAATCGTAATTTAAAAACTGCATTTTGTGTTCACTTGGGTTATCTTGGATATTTACATTTGTTTGATGATCTTAAACATTAAAGTAAGGAAAATATGCAAAAAAAATAAGAATTTGAGAAAGGGGAAAACACTTTTTTACTTCACTGTATGTAGACAACAAAAGAAAACGTGAATTTTCTCTGTTACTGTATCTGTGGTCATTTAACAAAATTTAATCTGAACCTGCAAGTCTGATTTACTGCAGTATATTATACGTGCTAAGTCTACATCACTTACTGACTTACATTAAACCACTAACTTTTTATTTTCTGCTACAATAAGGCCATAAGAAAACCAGTCCTCCTTTTATACACCTGAAACTACAGATTTATACAGCTGAAATACACTTCGTTTCCCACTCATTTCAGTGAATCCTTTACAGCCACAACATTAAAACCACTATTGTGCAAGTCCCCGTCCTGCTGCCATAACAGCTCAGGCCTCAACAAATAACACCAACATTAAAAACAGAATTCAAATTTTCCCAACAGAACATTGCATTGTAACATCATGGATGCTTTAGAGTTATTTACTTCACCAGTCAGTAGTTTAATTGTTATGATTGATTACGACTATTTGAAATACATTTGCGTTATAAAAAGTTACTTGCACATTAAATAGAGTACAGTGCTTTTCCATACATCCCATACATACTCCTGGGCTTCCTTCTTGTAACTTCCTGTGCCGATGTTTTAGACGACAGTAAAATCCACCATCCACTAGAAACTGCTTCTTTCTGTCTTCTTGTCCCTTCAGCTGCTTTACAAGCTTCCTATATATTGACTTGGCTATTCTTAGTTGGGTTCTACCATTTATATGCAGTCAGAAACTGACCTAAAGATGTTTGATCTGTCAGATTTTTCATGTATGCCGTGTTTGAATCTATGCAGTAAATCTGGACGTGCACACTGGAGAACAGGCACAACCACATCTTGTTTGTATGTCTAGTGCGCTCTAGAAGATGAAGAATAAAAGGAAATCAGAACAAATGTCTGACATGGAGCCATACTGTTTCTCCACAAGCTGCCTTTCCACAGTGTTAAACCACAGACACAAAGCTTCAGTCACATACATACAGTGGCTACGAGAGCAAACACCAAAAAAGGTAAACACCAAATGACCTCCAGTGCACACATTTCTACCGCCGGCTGCATCTCACTGGTGTCGCTTTCTCCACTTGCTGCGTGCTTTTTGTAAGGTAAAGACATTAAAGCATTACAGCTTTCTTTTTTTTTCAAAAAACAAACTTGAACCCCGGAGTGCCTTCCCCATCTGGAAGCAGTACAGGGCTTGTCTAAAAGATAAAAATGATATGAATCGCTGCTGGCAACTCAAATGTCCAGTCTGGGATCAATTACATAGACAGGATTCAGGGAAAGAGGAGGGAGCTCAGATTCTATATCATGGTCGGGTCCAGCTTGTAGCCCACATATACACCCACACACACACACTAAAAACGCTGCTGTGTGACCTGCAGTTCCCAGTGTCTGGTTGTGGATTGGCTGAGACCGCATACTGCCACGTTCCCGCCCCACTCGCACACTGCATTTAACAAGCGACTGATGGCAGTTCCAGATGAGGCCGCTCTCAGCCAGCTGCTCTGTCATGTGGGTTGGGGCAAAGACTTCTCTGCTTGGATCAGTAGAATAAACCGTTTGCCTCTTTAACAGCTCTTTTCTAAGGCACACCAAAGTCACAAAAAACAACCCAGCGATCCAATTTGAAGGACTGTTTGCCAGCTTTATGTTCGGTGTCCAAATTTTTCCAACATTTCTGCGTCCAGAATTCATATGCAACACATCTGCCCAGCAGTCTCGACGAAATGCATTGTGGGACGCTTAAAATGAAGCGGGAGGAGGAGGAGGAGGAGGAGGAGGGTCGTAATGGAATGAATATGAATAACACAAAGTAAAAACAGACAGGCCGAGCAGGAGGGGAGAATGGGAGAAAGACAAAAGGATCTAATAGGATCCAGACCGCTTGGAGCTCTCGCTGTTTCAAAGGAGGACGCTGCCACATGTACGTACATACACGCTGTTGCTTTGAGACCTGAGCAGGCGTTCACGGCTTTACAGAAGGTCACGGCAACACCTCCAGTCCCCGTAACCTTTTTTAGGGTCAAGCTTCAATTCACAAATAGTGAAGGACCTCACCTCATGTGGCCCCATTAAAGTTCATAGGCATGGCCTGCTCTGTGTCTCCCATTACCCCCTCAATGTAAATACACACAGTTGCAACTGGTTGGATGCTACGCATTGTTGTACAGAGGTGTGTAGGCCTCTTGCAGGTGCCATCATAGCTTAGATTTGCATGAGCTGAGGTGAAATAAAGGGGTATTTTCTAGCTTAATTATTTCATATTGAAGAAAATGTATCTACAAAAATGGGATTTTCTGTTCTAGATTGATCAGTGTTTATACTGATTTCCTTTTTTTAATTTTTATAGATTTGAAGCTTCAGTCACAAGTATATGTTGGTTTTGGACATTTATTTTAAATTTTTTAAAATGTATTCATGATTTGTTTGTCAAATAATGAATGCTTAATAGAAACAGAACAGTGCACCAACTTCAGATCACACGATTGCCTGCACTTCATACTGTGTTAGACAGGATCGAAAGTTCTACGCCAGCAGGGAACAAATTTAGTGGATTCAGAAAGAAAAGAAACTCTGTCAGTTTTTGAGAGATTTTTGCAATCAGACTTATTCTTGTGCTTCTCAGTGACTCGTTCGGAACCCGCATTTATGCTGAGAGCAGAGAAATAGTGAATGATTAAAATTCATCAGAGTAACTCTACTGCCATCTACTGCCAGCTCCTATTTTCCACAGTGGAAAATATTCTGTTGAATTGTGAGGCTTTGTGTTGAAGCACAGGACCATGACTTTGCCCGTAACAGTATTATAAAAGTAGAGAAATTATGTTTTCTGTAAAATACGCTTTTGAAAACTGCCTGCAAAGCCGACAAAGCCTAGAGCAGCTGGTTCTTTCCAGACTCACCTGAGTGCATCTGCATCTTCTGCTTGTGGTCTCTGCTTCACAAGTTTTATTTGAAGTTGCTGCGAAGCATTCCCAGCTTACCAGTAAAACCAATGATTCATGGGAACTTTGCCATGCAGGGGGCCAAGCTTTTTAAGACAAATGCCCTCCAGGAACACATGTGTTCTTTTGCCCTCACTCCTTCAAGTCACTGTGCTCCTCAGTGATCTCATGGCAAAGTTTGTGGAGCTAAACATTGTGAAAAGGCAATAAGTTCTCATCTGTACCAGAACTTATTCTTTGTTTGGCTTATACTTTTAGTTAGCTGGTTTCATGAAATGTTTATTTGAAACCACCCAATCCAATCCCTCGCCAATAATTGAGACAAAATTCAAACTCCCTAACTAAACATTACCTTAATTCACCGCCATCCTGGGCTGAATCCAAAACAAGTTGGCCATCTACTGCAGAGAATTGGCCACGAGGGTATTCAGGTGTGCCAACAACCTTGATCAAAACACAAACAAGACTGTGGAGATTGGCTTGACTTCCACAAGAACCCAGATGCTCATCTCCACCTGGTAATCAACAACAATAGTTTGCACACACAGGGGAGTCAATTATATACATCAGACCCGCTCAGATTGGACGAGAACATCTCCGGTCTCCTCCTGGCCCAAAACAGGCAACTCAATCTGCTGCTCGCTTGGTTTGCCTCCACTTTTTCTGGACAGTTGATCATTTCTGCGTCTGCTGGCTGCCCTCCACCGAAGAGCTGTAGGAGTGAGATGAAAACATGATTGTTGCTGACTTTGCCCATCTGGGAATCCACCTGTTTGAGACACTGATCCTGTGCATCAGTGGCTGCAGCAGCCGCCACGGCAACCGCTTCACCGCAATTACAATTACACTCTCACCAGGAACGTATACACACACACACACACACACACACACATACACACACACACACACACACACACACACACACACACACACACACACACACACACACACACACGATACTTGCAAGATACTGCATGCATGTATTTAATTATTATTCCATTTCAACATAGATCTTGAGAAAAAGCATATGTATTGCATAAAGGGTTTATATGAAAAGCAATCTTGTTGACACTTTAGTACAAGAAAAAAACATCAGCGTTGTTTCTGTTGAGCCTTTTGAATTGACAATGGTGTTTAATTGAAATATATTACGTGCATGCATAGCTGCAGAGCCTTGTCTGCAACAGAAAATGTTGTCGTATATGATTGTTATACAATTTCAACATGCATCTTGAGTACAAACGTGCATTGCTTCAATATTTGTTTCATTTTTGCAACTTTTATATGAGAAGCAACCTGTGAGATACTTTAGCACAAGAACAAACACATCAGAACTCTTTCTGTAGAGTCTTTAGAGTTAATAATGTTTAATAATAATATACTCCATGCACGCACAGCTACAGAGCCTTGTCTGCACCAGAAAATATCATTAATATACAATTCCATCATGTATCTTGAGTACAAACATATGTATTACATAAAAAATGCTTTCATTTGTGCAAATTTAGTATGAAAAGCAACCTGTGTGATACTTTAGCATAAGGTCAAGCACATAAGAGCTCTTTCTGTTGAGCCTTTTGAATTGACAATGTTGTTTAATAGCAGTATACTACATGCATGCATAGCTGCAGAGCCTTGTCTGCACCAGAAAATGTCACTGTATATGAATATTATACAATTTCAACATAAATCTTGAGTAAAAACACGTGCACTGCATGAAAATACTTCCATTTATGCAAATTTAATATGAAAAGCAACCTGTGTGACACTTTAGCACTAGAAAAAAACACATCAGAGCTCTTTCTGTCGAGTCTTTTGAGCACATGCTGTTCTCAGATGTACTCTGTCTCCACTTTGAAAGAGATTGTAGGTGAGGGACTTGACTTCCTGCATTGCTACACACACAATGGCAGCGGTAGTGTTTGTCACCACGGAAACCATTAGTTTCTTGGCAACATTCATATCATCTCTGGCTGGCTCCAAAATCGAAATATCTAATGACGGGATTCCAGCAGTCGACTGAAACAAGAATGTTTTCGAGCAAAGCGCCGCAAAAAGTCTTTGCCGGAGCTAAAACGACACACAGGTGAGAGTGGAAAATGATAACGAGGAACAGAAAAGTTTTTCTTCGTCTGAAGGGTCTGCAGCTGTGGACAAGCGTGTTATGCAAAACCAGGCAATAAAAATTAATGGCAAGCATCAGCGTCTTCTTTAATGTCAACCTGTTAAAGTAAAATAACGTTCCTGGCATGCAGCAGCAGCCACAAGTTGTTTACCCATATTAGTAATTCACCCACTCAGGCTGACCTCTGCGCCTCCCAAACTGATGCCTTTTTTAATTAGTCATTTGTAAGTAACTGCTCAGCCTGAGGAGAGTGAACCTCCCAACCACTAGATGCTGAGTGCATCAAGTCTCTACATATAAACATGCACAGCCTTGTCATCATTATTACTATCATTTATCTTTCAAATCTCTTTATTTGCATGTAACGTTACGACAGGTTCTCCCTTAAATACATCTTCCTGCTTATTTTTCTCCGTAGCGCCATCGCATTCCCTAAGGGTAAACCAATTTACATTCTTGTTTTGCTCTTCAGATCCATGCCAGTTTCCATGACAACATAGTTTCACTTTCTCATCCTCTCTGTCTCACTCTATCTGTCTCTCTCCCCTTCTCTCTCCCCCTCTCTCATTTCCCACTGCTCCTTTTCTTATGTTCTCCTGACCTTCCCTCCAATGTTTCATTTTCTTTCTCTCCAAACACCAGGGTCCAGATTCCTCCTCTCCTCTCATTTCCTCGCCTAATTGAGCTCATTCCTCTGCTTGCCATATACCAGCGGAGGATAATGGAGTCAGATAAAGCAGATCTCAGAGGATGGGGGATGAAATTCAGAGCATCTTCTCTTTTTTTCCCATTATAATATACAAACACAGCTATTAAATATCTGTGGGCTGCTCTGTTTGGCCTCAGAAATGATGGAATCAAAAGCAACGTGCAGCAGATTGTTCCTTCTAACAATGAGGAGAACAAGATGCCTCTTTTAAATATATTCCCTCATCTGTTAATTTACTCATTTAAACAAACATTTAAAAAATAAAAGCCATCCTGGATCCAGCCCGAGCTCATTTCCATTCTGATTTGGCATATAATGACAGAATGATGTGGAGCGCGCACATCTCCACCAAATGGCATAATTAAAAACCTCAAAGCTATTTAATCACTCGGTGATTAAAAATGTCTGCTGCCAACAGGTGTGATGGGGGCTTCTCAGGCTGATTAATGTCGGTACTTTCTGTTCTTGTCTGGGAAGGAGAAGGTCAAGAAGAAGGCAGTCGGTCCACCGGCACAACATGGACTGGTCTGCAGAGATCTGGTCACCTCTTTCTTCTGTGGTGATTACTTTCCACCCTGATCCACTGCAGATTTGTGCTTTAACCCTTTTCTTTGAAGCTCTTTTATATGCTTTCTGTCCTAATATTAAACTAGTTGTCTCATGAGAAAGTCTTTATTCCTGAGGTAAAGAAGCAACCACTGCAGGTTTGCGGTTTATTAAGTCTTTCCTCAGGGGCTATATGTGACCTAATATTCAGCCGGTTGTTTTAGTAGCTAAGTTAGAGAGGCAACCACTGCAGGTGAATCTGTACAAGTGTTTCCCATGTTCTCTTAATTATAGCAGATCTGGGAAGGTTTGGGTGCTTAATACTGTATTTTTGTCTAAGATACAAGACATTGTTGGGAAAAAAAACTCAATTTGGAAAAAAATGCCTTCAGGTTCAACTGAGGGAAACCACTTCTGCTACCCAGACCACTAGAGGGAGCATTTAATCTGAAAAAACAAAATAGAGCAGGTTGAACAGTGCAACAACTGGATGTTCACTCTGAGGAACTTTATAATGGTTGAAAAAAATATAACATGAGTTTAATTGTGCAGATTGATTGAAATCACAGTGGTTTATTTGGTGCAATTACAGGTATGGTTTTTTAAAACATCAAAAAACGCTTAATTGGCTCTTTAATTGGTTGGATTTAATTCCAGGCTGCAGACATCATCTAGATGTAAAAATAGTAATAATTAGTAATATTTTTTATTTAAAAAAACAGCCAAATGTTCACTCTGAGGAACTTCATAATGGTTAAACCAAATATAAAGTGAATTTAATTGTGCAGACTGGTTGAAATCACAGTTGTTTATTTAGTCCAGGATGGCTTCAATTGGAGATGTGATTTTAAAAACATTAAAAAATATATTTAGTTGGCTGTTCAATTGATTTACTGATGGAATGGCTAATTGACTTTGTCAGATGAGTCTGATGAATTAAATTCTCGGCTGCTGACATCATCTGGACATGATAATAATAATAATTAGTCATGATAATAAAGAAACAGAGCAGGTTTAACAGTGCAACAACAGGATGTTCACTCTGAGGAACTTCATAATAGTTAGAGAAAATATAAAGTGAGTTTAATTGTGCAGGCTGGTTGAAATCACATGTGTTTATTTAGTGCAGGATGACTTCAATTAGAGGTGTGATTTTGAAAACATTAAAAAAACACTTAATTGGCTGTTTAATTGATTTTTTTAATTGAATGGTTGAAGGATGGATGTAATGCCAGGCTGCTGACATCATCTGGACACAAAATTAGTCATTATTAACAATAACAACTATTTAAAAAAAACAGCTGGATGTTCACTCTTAGTAACTTTATAATGGTTAAAAAGAATATAACACGAGTTTGATTGTGCAGACTGGTTGAAATCACAATTGTTTATTGAGTGCAGGATGACTTCAATTAGAAATGTGATTTTTTGAAGACATTATAAACACTTAATTGGCTATTTAATTGATTTATTGATTGAATGTCTAGTGGATGGTTTTAGTTCCAGGCTGCTGACATCATCTGTACATAAAAATAGTCATTATTGTTAATAATAATTATAAAAAACAGCTGTATGTTCACTATTAGGGACTTTATAAAGGCTGAAAAGAATATAAAGTGAGTTTGATTGTGCAGATAGATTAAAATCAGTCATTGATTTGAAAAAGAAACATTTAAAAACACTTAATTGGCTGTTTAATTGATTTATTGATTACATGGCTGATGGATGGATTGAATTCCAGGCTGCTGACATCATCTGGATATAAAAATTGTCATTTTTATTCATAATGGTAATATTTTATAAAAACAGCCTGGATGTTCACTCTTAGGAACTTTAAAATCGTTAAAAATAATATAAAATGAGTTTAATTGTGCAGATTGATTGAATTCACAGTTACTGATTTAAAAAAAACATTAAAAAACACTTAATTGGCTGTTTCATTGATTTGTTGGTGGAATGTCTGATGGACGGATTTAAATTCTAGGCTGCTATTATGATCTGTGCATATTATTTTCACAATAATAAAAAAACTCCAGTCCAGAAGTCCAGTGTGACATATCGGCACAGTGACATACGGATGCCCGTGTGGCCACACTAATTATTGTCAGCGGCAGGGAGTGATATGGACTCGAAGAGAAACGCAGCGTCCTGCCCTTCTACATCTTGAATAGTGGGAGTCATGAACCGCTGCAAGGTGACGCGTCCTCTGATTTCAAGCGAAACTTCCACCTAGACACGCCGCGTTATTTACCACCATCTGAAGCTCCGTCAAGCTGCTTTTTTCCTCCTTTCTCTCTCTACCCCCTCTTTCATCAAAAAACGACGGGACCATCTTGCGCAGCGCTACGGGAGAGAGGAGCAAGCGGTGGCGGCGGGCAGGCGGGCGACAGGCGGCGGGCAGCGGCGGCCACTCCGGGGAATGTCGACTGGCCGTCAGTCCTGACATCGGCCTCTTCTGATCTCCGCCAAATGGGGTAGAGTACCAAACACTGTCACTGCCCGGGAGCCTGCTAGCTGTGCGCACATTTTCCGAGCTCGTAACTTTCCCTTCCTTCCCCCCTTTTCCTTTTGTGTATTTTCATCTCGTCTTTTAGGAAGTCTGCGGGTCTCTAGCGAGCCGATAACAAAGTTCAAATCCCATTAGCTAGCATCGGCTCGCTTGCAGATGTGTTGCTGCTACGGCGACGTCAGCTTACAAGCTAGCGGAGACATGAATTAGCATGCTAAAGTTAGCCCCGGCTGGCGCAGCAAGTCTCCGCTCATGAGCGGCAGCCGGGGGTTCACATCAGGGGCATGTGTCCTTAAATCCTCCTAACAAGAATGCGGTGCTTTTTTCCCCCTCCCCCACCTCCTCTCAACTTTCACGGTTTCGCGTTGGATCCAGATGTGTGCAATATCGATATTAGCCCGTCAGCTAGCTAATCTGACACACGGAGCCAAAGCAGCCGTTGGAATGTTTTTTGTGCTAAACAGCTAAACCGTGTTTCAGGAGGTGACTGCTGCGTAACGATACCTGTCACTGAAACACACACTCAGTGTGGGGCATGTGGACACCTGCCGCTGTTTCACTATTACTACCAACATTCCACTTTCACGTTTATTATTGCTCATCTAAGCGTGTTTATGCTCTTTTAACATAGTTGATTGTGTGTCCTGCTGTGATTCACTTGTGCTGCATCACCGATAATTGCACTTATTATGATTGTATAGATTATTTCTAGTTTGCAGCTTTGTGCAAACTGCTGTGGGATAATTGTTTCGGTTTTGTTCTTGCACCCTGCTACTTCAGCCTGTTGAATATGGTGTGATAATGCTGCACTTAAACACATGCACACACAGTTAGATTGCAGCTTTTTTCTGCTTTAGGTACACAGTCTTTGTGTGTGTGTGTGTGTGTGTGTGTGTGTGTGTGTGTGTGTGTGTGTGTGTGTGTGTGTGTGTGTGTGTGTGTGTGTGTGTGTGTGTGTGTGTGTGTGTGTGTCTACAATGTCCTGTTGAGCTATATATAGCACCTAACAGAGTTTGCAACTTGATCCGAATTGTCTTTCAGGGCTACAGTAACACTGTGTGTTCCTTTCCACTGGAAGCGAAATGTCTTTCTCAGCTCCGAGCATCTTTTGCTTTCCACACTTGTTTCGAAGGACAACCTACCTGTAGTCCTGTGTTTTGTCCTTTGGGATCCTTCCTATAAATGAGCCTTTTGTGGTTAATGATGGAAACTTTGTGCAGGACTGTTAATCTAGTATTTTCATTCCCTTCTGACCTCTTGAGAAACTCTGTAGACAATTTAGTAAGTAATTGTGCACTTTTGGACACAAAACAGGTCGCAGATGTGGTGATGAAACAGTTTTTCTGTCACAATAAAAACAAAACCGCAACACATATGCATGCACATGTTGATTAACATATCTCAGGCATGAATTTAAAGTCTGTTTTCTGCCTCTTTTGTGCTTTCCAGGCTTGTTTCGAAGGATAACCTACCTGTAGGCCTGTGTTTTGTCCTTTGGGATCCTTCCTGTTAATGAAGCCATAATGGTTAATGATAGAAACTTTGTTTAAGACTATTAATCTAGTGTGTCAGATACTATTATTTTCATTCACTTCTGACCTCTTGAGATATTTTAGAAAGTAACTGTACACATTTTCGTACACAAAACGGGTCACCGAAGTGGTGATGAAGCAGTTTTCCTGTCACAATACGAGCAGCTTAATGTAATCAGGCATGTATTGATTAACATGTCACAGGCGTGAATGAAAAGTCTGTTTTCTGCCTCTTTTTTTTTTGCTTTCCAGACTTGTTTCAATGCACAGCCTACCTGAAGGCTTCATTTACACCTTTGAATGCGTTTTGTCCTCTGGGACGCCCCTTTTAAATAAGGCTGTTGTGGTTAGTGATGGAAATTTTTTTGCAGGACTGTTAATCTAGTTTGTCAGACATTATTTTCATTCACTGCTCAGCTCTTATTTTAGTAAGCACTGAGCACTATTTTACGCACTTTTGTACGCAAAACAGGTCAGACAAGTGGTAATGAAGCAAAGTCCCTGTAACCATAGGAAGTTTAATGTATCTATAATTCACAGCACATACATGTATTGATTGTTATATTCCCGGCATGGATGAAAAGTCTATTTTCTGTCCCTTTTTCTGGTTTGCCAGACTTGTGTTGAGGGACAACCTACCTGTAGGCCTCTGTTTAGTACTTTGGGAACCTTCCTGAAAATGAGGCTGTTGTGGTTAGTGATAGAAACTTTGTGCAGGACTGTTAATCTAGTTTGTCAAATAATATTATGTTCATTCACTTCTGACCTCTTGACAAACTCTGTAGATATTTTAGCAAATAATTGTGCACTTTTGTACACAAAACAGGTCACAGAAGTGGCGGTGAAGCAGTTTTCCTGTCACAATAAGAATAAAACAGCAAAATATATGCGTGCATGTGCTGACTGATGTATCATCCACGTGAATTTTCTGCCTCTTATTTGCTTTCCAGACTTGTCTCAAAGGACAAGTTATCTGTCTACCTGTAGGCCTGTGTTTTGTCCTTTGGGACCCTTCCTGTAAATTAGGTTGTTGTGATTAATGATGGAAACTTTGTGCATTACTATTAATCTAGTATGTCAGATATTACTTTGATGCATTTTTCAGCTCTTGCAAAACTCAGTGGACATTTAAGTGATTGTGCACTCTTTTGTACACCAAATGGGTCACAGAAGTGGTGGTGAAGCAAGCTTCCTGTAACAATAGGAAGGTTAATGTATCTGTAATTGTTCAACCCAGCCAAATGTAAGCATGCACGTATTGATCAACATCTTCCAGGCATGAATGAAAAGTCTATTTTTGGCTTTTTTTGCTTTCCAAACGCCTACATGTAGGCTTCCTGTACTCAATGAAGTGTTTTGTCATTAGGAACCCTTCTTGTAAATGAGGTTGTTTGACTAATGATGGAAACTTTGTGCAAACCACTAATCTAGCATGTCAGATATTGTTATCTTCATACACTAGTCAGCTTTTGATGAACTTACTGGATATTTTAGTAAGTCATGGTGCGACTTCTGTACACAAAGCAGGTCACAGAAGTGGTGATGAAGCACTTTCCTTTAACAATAAGAAGGTTAATGAATCTGTAACTCTACAGCACAGCAAAATGCACGTATTGACTGTCTTATTCCAGATGTGAATGAAAGGTCTATTTTCTGCCTGTTCTTTCATTTGGTTTGATTTGAATGGAGAAGCGTGCTGCACACAGGCAGTCAAGAGCAAGCAGACACAGATTTGGTGAGCTGCTGACAAAGCGTTTCTTATCTGGCTAGGTGATCTGAGAACTTTGGGGTGAGTTACAGGGAGCACAGCTAAGGTGAGCTATAAAAGAATAATGTGATATTGAGAACGTTTCCACACGGCAGAATATACTAAGACACTTAAGCGCTGGACTCTATAGGGCAAAGGAAGGAAAAAAAGAGCCAGATCTCAGTGTGATCTCTGAACAGAAAGTATTTTTATAACATCTGCGTTCGGCTCGTATTAATGTCCCGGTGTGGTAGTTTCTGTGCCTCTCTCGGGTTCTTATCTTTTGCATGTTTTGCATACAGGCCTGTCGGTGGAAAGTTGTCTGTCTGCTTGTCGTGAAAACTTTCAAATGACCTGAGTGCATGTATCGCACCAGGTAAGCTCTGAGCAGCACATTCAGCCTCTTTTAAGTTTGGTTTGCTCGCTCAGGTGGGAACAATGCCATCTGAACTATGCACAACATAACCACAGTGAGACCTGTGACACCGTGAGCACGCAGGTCTTGATCCTTTTCCACACAATCCAGGGTGCTGCTTGCTGGAAGTCAGAATGTAATTTGAACCAACCTACAGGTTCAAATACTGTACTTCGTTTTGGAAAGCAGATGTTCACATCTGTTTTCTTCTTGTTGCTGCACTTATGCAGACAAAACCAACTTTAGTGGGTGGTTATATTAATTTATTTTCTAATGTCAGGTGTATCATGCATAGCTATGATGACAGAGAACAAAGTCTAGATAGTTTTTGACTAAGTTAGTATCTGATGGACTTTTATTTACAAGTTTGAAACATGCCAACTTTCCAGTTACAAAACCAGCTGTAGGTGTGATCAGAGGATCCACAACTGCTGAGCTCATGTTCTTCCTTCGTCATGAGTCCTGAACTTGAATTTAGCAATCTGTATAAATTAGCCAGCAGAGTCCAAACGTATGCAAACCCTTGGATGAGGCTCTGGAGGTAATTTCACCACTTTGATTCCAGTATTTGGGAGCGTGCTTGTTTAATCCAGGTGGACTTTCCTCTTCGAATTCTTTCATCTCTGTGCCATCCTGGGTTTCGGTCAAGTTGCATCACTTCCTGCAGCACAGGACATTCACCTCTCTGCTTCTCCCACTGACATCACCTGCTGTCCAGTTATAACCAGCTAAAAGTCATAGTGACATCTTATTTGAGGTTTCTCTCTTTCCTTCTGCATGGCCAATGCTAGTGTAGATTCTTTTAATTAAGATCTAGTTCTGCTTTGGTTTAAGTTTTGATCACTTTTTAGGGTTACGAATCGCAGCTTCAAGCCATTTGGAAAGTACGTAACTGCATGATGAACCATTTTATTCAGTGCATTCTTGAGCCATTTTAATTATGATAACCTTTGGCCTGTGGGAGAAAAAACATTGTCTCTAGTTGCACAAACTGGTCATCCTGCCCTCAGCAGACTGGGAGATGTGTGCTCAGCTTGACTCTAAATGGCTTCTGTCCATCAGTCTTCTGTTTTCCAGCTGCTTCTGTGCCGTAACGCCTGCCTTCTGTCTGCACTGAGACTGCAGTTTAGTCTTTTTTTCCTTGCTCCAGTTGGCTTTCATCCCAGAATGTGTTGGAAAGGATACAACCCTTGACCCTCTGTACAAAATGAGCCCAGTACTTCCCTGTCCCCAAGCTGAGGCAAAACCATGAGTTAGGAGCCTGCGGGCTTCATGCTGCTTAATTTCCAAACTGTTGTGGAGGTGTCTTTATCACTGTTTGTCTGGAATAGGCAGCAAATTTTGCGTCAAATGGTCAGAATTTCTCAGTAAAATCCCCTAGTTCAGATCATATATGACTCAGGCGTGTGCAACATCCTCCCTGACTGCTGCTTTTATAAATCAGCGGTGGCGCCAATGAATCGGTTAATCTTTCAGCTGAAATATCTTCCCCCTCCTCTGCTTAACTCGCCACTTTTTGTATGGCTCATAATGCTTTACCTTGGTGCAAAATGAAAGGTACAACTGAGGTCATCTCTGCTGCCGTCACTGTTCCTTCAAAAGACGGCAGTGCTACATGCAGAGGTTGGCTATTGAATGTCGAAACGCATAAAACAGAGGGAAGCAAAGAACTACACGAACATGTGATAAAAACAGTTGAAGGCAGCAGATGAATGGCATTTGTGCAGTAAATCGCTGAACACAAAGCTCCAACTTCTGAACTTACTGAATAAGGAAATGGAATTTGATTTCTGTTAATTCAAATCAAAATATTTAGAAGAAAGAAGAAAAAGCTGGAAAGTTACTCACTACTTTCACATCCTGCAGTCTGAATGAGGGGAAATATTGAATTTGAGTCAATACGTTAACCGACAAATTGTCTGAAGAGTTGGGCGAATTGTCATTAGAAAGTTAAACTATAATAACTAGCTGAATTTGTCTTCTTTCTTATACAATGCTACTGCTTCATCTATCTTGATTGGAATTTTTTGCATGCATTTCCATACATTTGTGTATATGTATCTACACATATGTAGGCTACAATCTAAAATTACAAGAATAATGTTCTTTTTTTATACATTTAGATGTTCATAAACATCTTTTATTCCTTCTGTCTGTGGCCTTTCCCATGTTGCAGGCCCTTCTCTCCTCACATCCCCTACTGGTTAGCCTATATTTACTCAGCCCTGTGACATGTTTTGTTGCCATAGCAACTGGCCACAACCCTCCCTGAGTGTGCAGATTTATTTATTTTTTCCTGTGGCCGTCACCTGTGTACTGTCCCACAATGCACTGCAGCTTACCCTCCAACAAGTACTATGAGCAGAGCGAGATTTGTCAGCACAGTGAATTGACCATTAATGATTCCCAAAAGTAAATGTGTTGATCTTTTTTTCCCCCTTTAAACATGGAAGCTTTCAGTTTTGTTGGAATGCCTGCTTACCTGGAAAGTCCTGTAGACCGGCACATTCCCATGACATCTGGCTACACGAAAACAAACTGTTGTAGAAAAAAAGAACAAGTGTGTGATTGAAGGAAATTGAGGGGGGAAGAAAACATTATGGCAAGGGCTATAAAAGAGCAAGAAATAGATATGGCTATATGACTGAATGTGGTCAATAATCTACGAACTGGGCTTTCCCGCCTGTTAGCAGAGCCACTAGAGTGCTCTGACCAAAAATGCCAAACACAGTGTGCTCGCGTTCTCATTTTTGCCTCCTTCAAGACCTTTGAACATGTTCCAGTTGTGTCTTTTTCAGGCCTACAGCCCCTGACAGCAAACAAATATAGTCCTCTCTCCGCCTTAAAGATATGAGTTTTGAATCCGCTGCCTCTGCGCAGAAAGACACCAGATCATTTCTCCATCATGGGTAGGACTTTGTCAGTTGATGATATAGAATTAGTTGCTCTGTTAGCAGATAGGGACGGTTAGTGCTTCTCAATTAGATCTCCTGCCAATGATTAAGGAGAGACACGCTAGGGGAAAAATATATATTTTAAGTTGGTTTTGAAGGATTGCAACAGAAGCGTGCAAAATGTAAAGCTTCATTTGCCACAGAAAGTCCGAAGGCTCTAATTTATTGGGTGCTGACACCAATAATCACTCAAAATGTACTGATGGCTGTCACTTGGAAGCAGTTTCACATTATTGGTCTCACTTGGTTTTCCTTTGAGTGAAAGTTGGCAGGGGCTCGACGGCTGATTCAACATCTTTAAACCTAGCGGAGCTCGCTTGTCATCGTCCTTGTTGATTTTTCTAAAGTTGCTCTGCTGGCAAATCAATTCCACTCCTACAACCCAACGGTAGCTGACGGAGGCATTTTGTGTTTGCCTTAAAATTCGACTGTGTTTTTCTCTTTCAGAAAGGCAATGCGGTGATTTTGATTTAGTCAAAAACAGCTCAGTGTAGGTTTCTCAACTGGAGTATTGATTGTGATGTGTTAGCATATTTATATGTTCAGACAAAAAAATGTTTTTTGTTTCTGAAGCCATAACAGACAACTTTAACTTTTCCCTGCTTGCCTTTTCCATGTAGTTTCAAAGACCAAATTTCTTTCCGTTTTCCTCAGAGCTAGTCTGAGTTAAACACTTGGTTGTATTAATAAGTATTCAGATTTTGTTACCTCCTAATCCAGTAGAAATAACACCAATTGACTGTCAGTTTTAAGCCCTCTTGATCTCTCACCTTCAAATGAGTTATCGTCCGACTGTCAGTCCGGTTTTTCTTAGGTTTCTTCGCCTCCCCTAACAACAATTTTTTTTTTTTTTTTTTTTTGCCAGGCAGTGTTTAATTGTTATTCCAGTTGTTGTGTGCGGGTTTTAATTTTTCTGGGAGATATCCTATCCAATGGGAGACAGAAAATTAGGCTTATCCGAAACTAGTCTGACTTACCGAATGTTGACTGTGGGTTTAAGTCGGCCATTTTTGTCTTTTATTCCACACGGCATTCTCCTCCCCTTTAATTATCTGTGCACTCATTGAAGAAGGAAAGTTGTTTAGCACCTTCTAAGACAAATGTGATTGTTTTAATCCTTTGAGGAACAACATGGATCAAGAGCTATCCATTGAATATGGTTGACTTTTGACCCATGTGGTGCATCGAAGGTACAAAGACATGTAAACCAGCCAGACCGTTTTATTTTATGCTATAGAAACTGGGCCACTAACTGGTGGACTGCAGTGCAAGTCTGGACTCAGACACCTGGACCTATAATAAATAAATTATAAGGGGATTTTAAATTAGACGGGATACTTCTACTTCAGCCCGCGCAGCTTTTCTAGAGTTTACACCGTTGGTTTAGCAGATCAGGAAACACACAGACCTCCTTGCTTGTGTTGTATCTGCTCTCAGATATGTCACTTTGGATAGAAGCGTCTCTGACTGGACCTCTGAATTCTAGTTGAATACCCCTGCTATAGAAGACAGACTACAGGTGGAGTGGGACCATTCTGCATCGCTGACACTATGGATTAATGGAGAACCAGTGTCAACAAAGATAGTTTCATTATTCTAAAGACATTGTGCAATCCGCATTTACTTCCTGATCATGAGTTTGAGCAACAACTTCTGTACTGCCACCTGAAGAAGTGAAGTTTTTGTGTAAGTAATAGGATTTGAACAAGAGAGAGTGACAGTACTCTTCTGTATTTTGTCCAATCTGAAATAACTCCTTCTGCCACCAGTTGGCCCATCTTAGCTTTGTTTTCTGTGTTGCTGCAGACAAACTGAGATTTCTTTCCTCAGTTCAGCTGCGTCCTTGAGCTGGAAGTCATCTGAAGAGGGTTGTTTTAGCTGTAATGAACTGCAACTGTACGTTCAATTGTTGCTGTTCTTGTAGTTTCAAAAGCAACCTGCCAAACAGGTGGCTAAGGACACAGACTTGTGTCAGACAGGTGGGAGAAGCGACACCATCCTTTTTTCTTTTTTTTTTTCTTTTTTTTTTTTTTTTTCCCTTTTTCTGTTTTGATTACACCATCGCGCTCGTTATCACAAGTGAAACTGCTCGTTCACACCGGTTTCAGTGTGGTCGTGTCTGTATCGCAGCTTCCCCTGCATTCCAAAACAAGAGGCTGTCTGGTGTGCGTTCCATTTGGTAAAAGTTCGAAGCCCACAGAGGCTCCAAAATTTGCAACATGTCTCGGAGGGAAAGTCAGTGGTGATAAAGGTGACAATTTTGGGCTTGTTTGAAACCCTTTGTGTGTGGACATGAAAGGAGCTGCTTCACAAGCCACATAAGCCACATATGTAACACGTGTTGAACATAAAAGCAGGCGAGCAAGACAACATGAAACGTCTTTTTTTTGTTTTTATTCTTCATTTACAGGTGTTGCATTTAACAAGCACTAAAACGTACATTTTGTTTGAATCTTTGAAGAAGCAAAAAGAAATCTCGTTGCAGCTCGCGACTGAAGTGTGTAGATTGGAAACACAACTCACTTTGAAAGCAAAATGTGTAATATTTTCTGCACAGAATGTCCAGGCGCTGTTGTTTTTAAAAACGTATATTTGTTGGAAAATGCACACGTGTAGTCGTTTGGGAGGATGAAGACTAGACATTCAGATGAAGTGCGGAAATGTTTTGAACCTATTGATGACAAGGTTGAGTGGAAACTGTGCCTTAGGTGGTGAGACCTCATTTGCAGAGAAACCATGAAAACAGCATTTCAGGAAAACAGTGGTAAACTTGCCTGAAAATATTGTGACTGGGTTGGACTAGGCCTTTAAAAACACATTATTATGGTTATGTTACAGTATTGGAAGCCTCTCATCTGACACTAGTCCACTAGATTTATGGAAGAAAAATCATTGAAATGTTCTGACAAGTGATTTGAGCATTCTTTGGTCGCAGTTAGACAATTTCTTAAAGGTGAATATATTAATTTTAAAGGTGGAAACACTTTTTTAAACATCAACGTTAGTTTAATTTATTAAATATTTATGTAAAACCCTATTGCACTCGATATGCTCTAAAATTAATCGAGGACTCTTGCAGTTTGAAATGAAATTGTGAGTTTTACAACATGGTTTTGATATTGTCCTCAAGATTTTTTATTTTTTTTAAATGAAATCAAATTTAGAAAATCCAAATAATTACAGCTCTTCAGTATTACACTTAAATATTTGTTTTATGGCATTATTCCATCATGTTGACGGGTAATTTAATTATTTGTACATATTAACCTTTACGTTATACACTAAAAAGTAAAGAAATGCATAAGATCTAATGGAAAATTAAAGCCAGAGATTGTATTTTAATTATAGGTTATTTTACAATATTAATCTGTCCCCTCAGCTGTGAGCTAGAATATTATTTAAAAATTTAATAAAGAAAAAATGCACATGATCCGATAGACAATTAAATCCAGTGACTGTATTTTAATTAGATATGACTGTATTTGACTGTTTTTTTTTACATTTTATTTAATTGTTTTATTTTACAATATGAATCTGTCACCTCAACTGCGAGCTAGAGTATTAGTTAAATTTATTATTTAATATTTTATTTTAAAAATTATGAAAGACTAAAATACATGTGGTCAAATGGAAAATTAAAGCCAGAGACTTTATTTTAAATATGGAAAATGACTGTATTTAGCTTTATTTTGTTTACTTAGTTTATTACAATATTTTTTACAACATTAATCTGGCTCCTAAACTGTGAGCTAGAATATTATTTAAATCTGTTATTTATTTAATAAAGAAAAAAATCCACTTGATGTAATGGAAACTTAAAGCCAGAGACTGTATTTTAAGTATAGATAATGACTGTATTTGACTCAGTTTTTATTTTAGTGTTTTTCATTATTTTGCAATGTTAATCTGGCACCTCAGTCGTGAGCTAGATTATTTGAATTTATAATTTATTTAATAATTTATTTAAAATTTGGTAATATTTATTGTAGTGTTTTTGTCTCTGGTGAGCCCAAAATGGATATTTTTAGTGACTGTGCTGTTAGATCTCCTTTATTTAGGTACAAAAAAAAGCTGCAGAATAATTCAGTTCGTCATGCAAGGAAAGATTTCCACTTAAATGAGCCCCTCCTGGATGATTTATTCTGTTAACAGTCATACATGTTGTGTTAGCCGTGGTCTTGTCCTGAGTTGGAAGGGTCCAACACATTTAACTCATTTTCCTTCTCTTAGGACGCATTTCAACTGGCGCCAAGTGCAAATGCAGTTTGTTAGGAACCTAATGTCAAAGAACGTCTCAGTTCTGTGTCGGTGTGTTGCTGTATGAGCTCCTGCGTCACAACACATTATTCATTCATCAGCACTGTTAAACACTTTGGCCTCCGTGTTTACTTGTGTCGATCCACAGACCAGCACTGTGGCATCTGTGTTTCAGACTTGGCTTCATACTTTGTTCTCTCTGCTGGCCCTGACTTCCCAGGGCTCTCTGCATCTATTAATACCACCTCTGTGTGACCCACTGGGACTAAATAGGAGCTCAGCCCTTTACCGTATGCATACACTCGCCTCCCGCGCACACATGCAAACACACACACACACACACACATAGCAGTTATAAATTCTGACCTGTACTGGCTGTACAGCTCCCCTGAGTTTCACACTGAAACTTGGAAATCAAGTCATTATAGCAGGAGATTTTGTTACAGTACGACGACCTTGGTTGACCAGCTGAACAAAATACACATAATACCAGCATTTTCCACACTGAAAGGAAATACCTTTGGCAAATTAATTTAAATATTATCTCAAACCTCTACCCTTAACCGAGAGCAGGGATGCATGTTTCCACTTGTCATCGTGGCTGTAAATGAACTGGGTCTATACGTGAAGATCATGTGTTGCGCATTTTAAAACTCATTGAATTATTTGCCTAATTTGTTTGGAGTGGTGACTGGACACATCTGGATAAGATCCAATTTCCAAATTCAATTTGTTTCTCAAACCATTTGCGGAAATGTCAAATGAGGAATTGGGAGTCCGGAACATTTTTTTCTTAACCACATTTGTTAATTGGAAAAAGACCTTTTCTTTTAATAAACGTGTGCCCAGCTGACACCCGCTTTAAGACCAGCAGCAACATGTTCTAACTCTAAAAGTCTTCTAATAAGACAGTAAAGCAAAACGGTGTACATTGAGGCTCGAACACAATAATTCCAGTCCTCGTTTTTGTCTTCGTTGTCTGTGCTGGCTCTCTGTCTGATTGGCACAGATCGATTTGTTTTGAGTGCGTGAAAATAAATGGCAGGGAAACAGTCAGTTGGATTGTTTCTTTGAGCTATTTATAAAAGCTTTTGTAACTCCCCACTGCAGAGAGGAATGCTCGTAATGGACGACATGTTGATTTATCCACAAGACAGATAAACTTTTATGAACCGAAAACACACTGTTGAGCAGATTTTGCAAATAAGGCACGACTGAGCTTCTGCTGCAAGTCAACAGAGAGATGAGAAAGCTAACAGTGACTGATGATGGATGTGACCACATTACAAAACTATTCGAACAGATTTAGGGAGTGTAGAGCTGTGATAGAGACACTGCAGAGTGTGGATCTATGTGCTACTATCAAAGTGTTAATGCACATAATCAACAAACGCAGTTCTGGATTATCATAGTTGATACCTTTTTGGTACATTACTTAATATATTATGGACACCATTATATATTGTCTGGCATGCATGTCTCTGTTAAATAGCCTAAGTTTTCCATATTTGCAAGTGTATATTTTAGGGATTGATCGATATGGGTTTTCTGGGGCAGATGACGATTATTGATGCTAAAGACAGGCCGATAACCTAACTTTGGAACCGATTTACATTCAGTTTAGTGTTTTAACAGCATGTGATAGCAGAGAACCTGTCATTCATAACTAGACTTCTTCATTAATAATGTGTCTATAGCTGAATATGTACGATAGAAATAGTGATTATATTATCTCCTCTGTTTATGTTGGATCAACTGAGGTTGATCCATCTGCTGTTCTCTGTTTTTGTATTCTTTCACTGTTCTGTCACTTTTATTTCCCACTAAGCTCCATATCTTAAAGCTTTATTAATTATTGTTTTCCAGATCCCATTTTAGATTGATCTGTGGTTGCCTTCCAACTTGGCAGTTAGCTGTTAGCATAGCATCAGCCACTGTGAGAGAAGCTAATGTCCTGGTTTGTGGCAACGGCTTGTTTCTTGTTCAGTTTTTGCTGGTTTAGAGACATTTGACTACAGACAGAGAGAGATGTCTGTAGCAGACCTGAAGTGGTCCATTTAATTTATCAATAATCGGCTAATAAAAATACAGATACCAATAATCGGAGAAGTGGCAAATATCAGCTATGATAATTGGCCAGGCCGATAATCGGTCTATTTCTAGTATAATTTAGTTTTGGAGGTTTTGCTAGAATGTATTTACATGCTTATTTTTCTCATTCTGTACATTACTGCAGCATCTCCTCTCACAGTCTGTTGGAAATGCTGAAGTTTTGCTGCTGTTTCTTTAAGGCCCACTATCATAAAAGCCTATTCTGTGCTAATTGGTCAGCTAACATTGTTTATGTACTGTAACCTTAGATCTCTGAGCATAGTGAGTATCTACTGTGGATAAAATGGCTGAAAAAGCTTCCTCTTTGTTTGAGAGCCAAATTAGCTGCTAGCAGGTCTTGTGTAAATGTGTTACATGATGACATACACTACTGGTCAAAAGTTTTAGAACACCCCAATTTTTCCATTTTTTAAAAATTTATTTGAAATTATGCATGTTAATGTGTCATTGTACTGTAAAATAGAAGCATAGAACAAATAATAAATTAAGTTTGAAAAAATCAATTCAGAAACCAAAATGTATTTTAAACTTTTGACTCATCAAAGTAGCCACCTTCGACAGACATAACAGCTGAACACGGTCGTGTCATTCTTTCCACAATGGAAATCAAATATTCTTCAGAAACTCTGTTGCAGAAGTTCCCAACAATGTGTGGAACTTGTAGGTTGCTCTACTTTCACTCTTCTATCCAGTTCATCCCAAACCAGCTCTATGAGTTAAAATCTGGAGACTGTGCTGGCCGCTCCATGTTTTCAAGCTTACCATCATATTCTTTTTTCCTAAGGTAGTTCTGGCATAGCTTGGACTTACGTTTTGGGTCATTGTCTTGCTCCAGGATGAAGCCCTGACTGACTAGGAACATACCAGAGGGTACTACATGGTGCTGCAGAATGCTGTGGTAGATGTTTTGGTTCAGGGTTCCTCTCACTCTGTACAAGTCACCAAGCCTGGATCCAGCAGAACAGCCCCAGACCATCACGCTTCCTCCTCCATGTTTGACAGTTGATGTCACACACTGAGTTACCATCCTTTCATCTACTCGACAGTGTACAAAAATCCTGCGTGACGAACCAACGATTTCAAATTTTGATTCATCAGTCCATAATCCCTTCTTCAGTCTTCAGTAGTCCATTGACGGTGTTTCATGGCCCAGACAAGCCTCTTTTTCTTATTCTGACGTCTTGGCAATGGCTTTCTTGCTCCAGCTCGACCAGTCAAACCTGCAACTTTAAGACTTCTCTTCACAGATGAAACTAAGACCACTATGAAGCTGTGCTTGAAGCAGTTGTCGTGTGAGCTGCCTATCGCCAAGCTGTTGACTCTCTTGTCAAAACTTGTCTTCTAATTCTGTTGTGGCTTTGGGTCTTCCAGACCTCTTCCTTTCAGAGTGCCTTTTGATGGTGAAGAAAACTGTATTCAGTGACACTTTGAGTTTCTTCGCAATTTCTCTGCAGGAAAGACCTACATTTTTAGGTGTTATGATGGTCTGTCTCTCTTCTACTATTGATTGCCTTTTTCTCACCATTTTTATAGCAACACACTACTTTCTCAGTACAATACTGTTCAAATAATGCTCTGGAGTTTATGGTGCCACAGTGTGTTCTAACACTAATTTTAAGCAGACAGAGGGGGTTGTAAGTAATCAAGAAAAGTTGGGACAAATTTGGTAGCACCAACTTTCAAGACTTGATCAATCTCCATTACTGCAGAGCAGCTTTAAGTTGCTAACCCATTTCTTGTTCCCTGAAAAAGGCCTTTGTGTATAATTCTGAAATGTACATTATTTTTCAGTTTTGGGTAACCTTACCTTTTTTTTAACCTCTGGCAGTTCACCACTTGCTTTTGTACCATTTCAAGCTATTCATTGGACTTGAACTACTTGAATTTCAAATAAAAAATGGTAAAATTGGGGCGTTCTAAAACGTTTGACCGGTAGTGTAGGTAAGTAACAGAGGAAAAGTCTAGATGTCAAACAAGGTGATTCAGACGGGTAAAAAGCAGCAATTTTTCACTGCTAACTGCACGTTTGCAGAGCTTTCACATGTACAAAAAGCAGCCACATAACACTGCCTGAAAGGGGAAGCCCCAAAAAGCATATTATGTGCTCTTTAACTATCCACACCTTGTTTTTCTTTTTGCTTTCTAAGACAATTACTTTTTTGTTGCAACCCAAGACACCAGCTGTTCAGATACATTATGATCCTCACAAACAGTAATTTTCTCTTGTGTGTCAGTTGAAGATTTTTTTTTTTTTTTTTTAGAAATCGACTCCACCTATGATAATTTAGCTAACTGCTCACTATTCTCCAAGCCGTTTCTTCAACAAATACTGCACAAAACCGGTTACTATGGAATATGCAGGCATGACAAAGAATTAACATCAGTGACATTCAAGTTAATTCAGTTATTCAGAGTTAATTTTAACAAGAAAGTGGGCTATCGGTGTAAACAAATGGCTGCCAGTTCACATATATTTCCTGCTGTGGGGATCAAACCCGTTTCCATCATTGAGTGTACACTAAATATTAGCATCACCTTATTATGATGCAGTATAGGTCCGCAGCACCATAAATTTCAGGCTCCAAAGTGACAATAAAGTTGAATCAGTTGTTCTTTAATACAGTTTCAACGAAAGCCAAATATTATAAACTCTGATTTATTGCAGATGGCTTTATTAGGCTGCATTAGTTGAATGTGGTGTGGTAGTTTTCAGAGCCATAGTACACTGGGATATTTGAATAGGGACAGTTCAAATAAGAGGCACTGCTCCAGTTGGTATCAGTCCACTTATTGTACATTTTATTTAAATAGCTGTTTAGACAGAATTATTTGTTGACATTCTCAGGTGACTCAGCAGAAGCATGAATGATAAGTGGAACTTCTAAGTTTCTAAGACAGTTTGGCTGTACAGAAATGGGTACAAGTAACAAATTGACACACAGTTCTTTTTTTTTTTTTGTTCCTTTTACATTTTTACTTAATGTGGGCTCATTTTTACTGCAATATTAAGTCCTGCACCTCTGTGGAAACAAGACAACGATGGCCTCGAAGTAGAGGGAACTCAAAAATGTCCTTAGTGCAGGATGCCAAAGTTATGATGATAAATCAAAGAAACCAAACACAAAAGTAGAATTCCTTTGATTATCCACTACTCTTCAAAAGTCTGGGGTCACTTAGTGATAAAAATGTACTTATTTCTGAAAGAAAATCATTTTTTTCAATGAAGATAACAGGAAATTCATCAAATACAATTTAGTGTTAATGTGGTAAATGACTATTGTAGCTGTAAACAGCTGATTTTTAATGGAATATCTCCATAGGGGTACAGAGGAACATTTCCAGCAACCATCACTCCTGTGTTCTAATGCTACATTGTGTTAGCTAATGGTGCTGAAAGGCTAATTGAGTTTTCATGGAAAACATTAAATTGCCTGGGTGACCCCAAATTTTTGAACAGTAGTGTATATTTTACCAAAACAATTGAGGGGAAAAAAAACCTGGATTCAACAGTGTTACCAATGCTGGAAAAACAGTGGTGACTCTACATACTGCAGATATTTTACTCCTTACATTTTTTTTATTTGTTTCCATAATTGTCTCGTGTCTGCTTTGTGTAAACACTGCCGGAAGTTAAGCTGAAAATACTCTTGAATTTTTTGTTGTGTGATTATGGGTCATGGCTGAATCACTAGTGGCTTAGTAGTAGTGCTAAGGAGTGCATGTGTTTTTGTTTTTTTTCCAGAATGTAGTTAGTGTAAATGATTCATTTCTGCCTCTTTTTTTTTTTAAAGTGAGACATATAGAGTAGACTCATTTTGATGAAATATACCAATTTTATGCTTAGATTTGGATAGTTTGCCCAATAGAACAACATGTCATCTGATGTTTTTTCCCAGTTCTTACAGTTTCTTGCTGTGATAAATGATGTGTTTCGGGCAACTTTTTTGAAAATAACGTTCGCTGAGGAGCCACCAGCAAGCCAACACTATGTTTCAGTGCAGTGATGCCCCTGAAATGACTGTACTGTTAATATTTTACTACATTTACTCTATGTGGCTCTGTTCCCCTGACATACTTTCTCTTGATGCTACTTGGGGAATTCTTCAGCTCTGCATGCTTACTCTCAATTTTCCAGCTTTTTTTTTTTTTTTTTAATAAATTTTTTTAATTTATTATTTTATTTGAATGGGACAGTGCATATTAATGAACATACAGCGATGTAAATATGCCAGATTTAGCTCAAGGCTAATTTCCATCTGTTGTCCCATGGGATAAAAGACATACCACCAAAACAAGAACATACTAGCAGCTTTTGACTGCTAGGTGAGCATGTTAAAGGGGAACTTCGTTTTTTTTCAACCTGGGGTCTGTTTTCATATGTCATTTCATACATGTGAGTGATGGAGAAATGAATTTTCGACATAGCTCCAGTATTTAGCCAGGCAGGCAGCTTAGCAGCTCAGCTAGCGAAAAGCATGGGGCAACTTGCCCCCCGCGTCAAAGTCCGCCCTAACGTGCTTTTTTCCCCACACTGACTGGCTCAGATAGTCTCAATGAGTGTCCCACAACATACTAGAGATGAGAAGTGAACGAAAACCTCCACATTACCTGGCGATGGCTCTTTGTTGTGGTCTGTATCCAAATCTCAGGACACTAGAAAGCAAATCTTGTTCCGAAATTGCACGAGAGGTCACGCCAAAACCAGTGTTTCGGTGCGAGCTATCGCAAGCCGGTCAGTGTGAGGGGAAAAAAAGCACGTTAGGGCGGACTTTGACGCGGGGGGGTGGGGGGCAAGTTGCCCCATACTTTTTGCTAGCTGAGTTGCTAAGCTGCCTGCCTGGCTAAATACTGGAGCTATGTCGAAAATTCATTTCTCCATCACTCACATGTATGAAATGACATGTGAAAACAGACCCCAGGTTGGAAAAAAAACGAAGTTCCCCTTTAAGTCTGGATAGTGCTGCACAAAAACAGCGAATGTTGTTGAGTTACGGGCAGTTTAATGATTTTAATACAGTTGGATGTTAATTTGGACTGAGATGCATGGATATACTTATCATGGGTTGTATATGGCAGCTAATTATTTCTGGTAATTGATGCACGCAATTTTTTAATTTTAGAGTACAGATTGCAAAGTCTTCCTCACAGATTTGACCTCAGGTAAAAGCAGGGCTCCATGTTGCCCTATTTAAAGCCCAGAACAGCTTTGTTTTCTTCTGTTCCTGTGCCAGGTTTGATGGGATCTGGATTTTACCAAGTTATCCAGACATCTCTGTGCTATGTATCTGCGTTGTATTGTTTTTCATTGGCATCTGTATGTGCAGTGGACTGATAGTGGGCTCTGGAGTCCTCTCAGTGACACTAAACAGACTTTCACTACATGTTTCTTCCTCTTGGGCTCTGATTTTACTTCGTCTTGGACTTAATTCAGCATCATCGAGCATCTCAACTGCTAATTTCTCAGTTTTGTGGCCAGATGCTGCGTCTTCTTACGTTCTGGATTCGTCCCGTGACTTTTTAAGAGGCTGCGCAGCTTTTATAACTTTCATTAAATCGTGTTGCTAAATACAGTTTTAATTTGGGTGTTCTGCCAACTTCATTAGAGCAGCAGACTTTCATAACAGGATGTGCATGAATCTATTTCTGAATTATTGGTGGCTGCTAAATCTGTTAGTGATAATACAGGATGATTCTTCCTCATTTATTACACTGAGCCAATAAATGCACTCCAGGCCTAAACAAATGTAGTCACACTTTATTCTGAATTATTTTTGGATTTTTATTAATTCTGCAGTGTACATTTGAATCTAAGAGTCAAATGCTAATGCATGTTCACAGTAATGTTTTTTTTTTTTTTTTTTTTTTTTTTTTTGAGTTTCTCAGTTTGAGAAATGATTTTTTTTAGTGTGTTTTCTCAGTAGTTGGTCAGCTGCTCCTCAGTTTGGGTGACGCCAGGGCCTTGATTAGTCAGTCTCTGTACACACCAGGTATGTGTGATCAATCACAGGAAGTGGTGCCCTTTACATAACATGCTATACTGGTGTTTGCACTTTTACAAACCGGGTCAGCTCGCTCCTTTGTTTGCAGAGTTAGACTTGGATCTTAAGCTATCATCCCATTATCTCTCCCCACTTGCTGGAGACTCAACTTCGGTATGAAATTCTTCAGAAATGGCCATGTCTGGTGTCACACGTTGGTCATGTCACCCTTCTTCCTGTCGATCTTATATTAAATGGAAGTAAAATTAGCCTTTTCGGCTTCCAGATAGAAATGTATGAGAGCGACATATTTTCTTGCCGCCGAGAAGCTGCTAAACCTCCTGAAGACGACTGCAGAAGAGTGTGTTTGATCAGGAAAGCTTCAGTCTGTCGAGCCAGATGGAGAAACGGAGCTTTGTCAACACGAACAGAAAAGCTAGACTGAAAATGAATGTTCAGACCTGCTTCTGCTTTGGCAGAAACCGACTTGGATGAGGTGGGAGGGAAACCAAGAACAACGCCTCTCTTAAGGGGTATTAACTTTGATTTTACAACCTTGATTTTTATTGTAAATTAATTGCCTGGCAGCCATGTTGATTTGATTTAACGCATCATTCAAATGTCACCATAATTAAGTGCTAATCATCTCTCAAGCTCAGCTGGTTTAATGTCTTGCTACGTTCATGTATTGAGGTCAGGATGTAATGAATGCAGATGACACCAATTAAGTTCGGCGTTGGAGCCCCAGGTGTGTCTGATTAGCTCGTTTTTTTTTTTTTTTTTTATGAACAAAACCTTGAGCTGATGGCAGAACACGCGAGTCCGATTTGTCTTGTTCAGTGTCACTACACTCCATAAAATCACAAATCAGGGCAGAAAACTAAGTGTAAACTTGAAAATAAATCATTAAAATTTAAGTGGCACAAATAGAAAACAAAAAATACTTGTGATAATGACTGACAAACCATCACAGATACATCAACAAAGTGATTTTAGCATTAACAGGCTTCAAAAATTACTTTATTTACTCCGCTTTAATTGTGTTCTTTTGTCTGTGAAGCACAAAACGAACAGAATTCCTTGACTTGAACAGTGAGACCTGCTTTGTTTGAGACCTGTGGCTGCACAACAGTTCAGTTAAACATTAATACACCAACTAAAAAATCTTAGTCATACCAGCTAGCTGTTCTTCCAGAAAATCAACAGAAATTTACTATGCATTCAAACAGCTGAGCCAGTGGAGGTAAAACTCTAGTTGTGATTTTCTTTTTTAACAGATGTTGCAAGTATTTGTTTGCAATAGATTTAAATCTTGTGAACAGATGTTGCATGTAGCTATTAATCAATGAGAATGGGCTTATCGCTGTTGAACCGTGTCTGACCCACGTACCGTATACTGATCAGTGGACAAACAGTAACAACCTCTTAATCTGCTCAAGTTAAATGACATTACCTCGCAGCCTTAATCTTACCATCTCTGTATATCCCACATAGAAGCTTTTGGGATTTGCTGATTGCATTGTCATATTTCGAGTAGAAATCAAATAGTTCTTCAGCCATGTATACTATATGATTGTTAAAAATAAAATTAGCAATTCTGTTGCAAAACGACCTTTCTTAAATTCTCTTCTTGGTCCGCTAACTGGAAAAAATATCCAATGTTGGCACACAGCTGCGGCTCTGCAAATAAGAAACAACAAATTGGCTCAGATGGATTTAGACGGTCCTGTGTGGATTCAGGTTTGTGCACGTTTGTACTCGTGCACAAGACGGGGAAAGAGGGAATGTAGATCCAGCAAATGCTAGCTATCCGAATATGCCAACTAGCCAACTATCAGCAACGACTGCGAAAAACTATTTGAAGCAAACTTTCGACATGTTCTAAAAGATTATTTTAAAAGTCAATGCAAATTAGGCTTTTGTTGCAAATAACCTGGACTGCATAGCGTCCTAAGAGGATGGCGCTATTGGCTACGTTACAGATGGCTGTAATAGAGTAGAAGAAGCTGGAAACTACTAAGTACAAGACACCAAACTTTGGCGATCCACAAGAGACAAATAGAGAAATCCTGAGGAACTGTTTTCAGTTGGTAAAGGTGTAATTAGTCTTTCACGTCAGCTGGTATTTTCATTTTTCATGCTGTCTGAAGTCAGACACCGAAACACCTGATCAGTTATGTGAGTAAAATGTTAGATTTATTCAGAAAAGGGATTTCCATCTCCCATCATGCAAATTTGAAAAGTAAAAACCACCTAAAATGACTGTAGAAAATTTTTGCTTTAAATTTTTTCTAATTTCACGGTTTCTGTTAGCTTTCTCTGAGATGGCACATTTAAAATTGTTGCAAAAATACTGCTACAGACTCCACTTTTAAGGACAAACGGCTGTAATTTTCATTCGTCGATGTGTTACCACTAAACGGAAACTAAAATCCAGTAAACAAAAAGTCATGCAGCCTGAACAACACAAGCTGAAGTCATGCTGGTAATGCTCCTTGCGACTGATTGTTTAAACATGGACTGCATGCATGTGGCAAGAAGTGGGGATAATAGTAGTGTGAGGCTGAATATGTTTACAAAATGTTCTAGTGAGACAGAAGATTTACTTTAACGCCCCTTTAATTTTTTGTGCCTGCTCTTACAGTAAAAACTGGACTCAAGATTTTTTAGGCTTTTTCTTTGTTACCTTGATTCCACTTGTTATCTCTGTGGCAGACATGACAGAGCCTCTGCTTGATATTCACTCGACTTGTATTCATTTTAGATAGGCCTATCTGTTCCTAAGTGCCCACTCGAAGGTCAGCATCTCACCATATGATTAGCCTGCCTTCCCTTTGTGTTGCACAAAGCGAGTGAGTCACACTTTGTCAACAGGAGCGACGTCTGACTGTCCCTGTTTGAGTTAATGAGTGATGAAGTCCTCAGCCGGTGAACAACGCACCTCTCTGTGCCGAGCCGAGCCGCTGCTAGTTAATGACTAATTACGGCGTTGTGTTTGCCATTACCTGTCAAGGTGAGCGAGCCGTACATATGGTTCTGCTGGAGCGGGACAGCTGACCCGACTGACGCGTGCAGCGCCGGGATTGTGTCATCGACCAGAAACGGGAAAATAGTGGAAATGTTTACACGAGATCTGCATTATGTCAGCCACATATCTGGGCTCACTGTTTGTTTTGAACAGGCCGCGATAGCTGTTTTGACCAGCTATTGTTCAGCAGCAACAGGTGTGGAAGGGTCTTGTCGAGACTTGAAAAACACTGAAGAACTGCTCGGTGCTTTGCGCGCGGCAGCTTTTATGGGATAGACTCAAGGAAAACATGTGTACAAGTAGTTTTCATGCTGGATACAAATTCTTTCTACGGCGGGAAGCACACCCCAGTAGCAAAGGTTAAAATCAGAAGCTGGAGGTTATGGACACAGGCAGGTGGTGGTGTCAAAAGGGCGTCAGCTTGCAGCCACGGATCTGAACTGAGAGTTAAGCCTCATGCGCTGGGTAATGTCCTCCACTTTTCAGCTCACTTTAAGGCTGTTATTACGCGTGCACTTTTCCAGTAAAACTAGAAGCTGAGACCTGAGGGGAGGGGGGGGGAGACCTTGTATTCTAGGATCTGAAATAGATTAAAAACAAATTCAGATGAACCTTTTAGGTTTGCTCGTGTGTCTAAATGGCCCTAAAGTCAAATCTGTCAAAAGCAGATCACGTGCGTCGAATGTGAAACAGAGAGTGAGTCTGAGTGAGAGGGAGGTTTTGCTGCAGACAGCACTGTAGGACGTGTGGCGGAGTTTTTGCGGTTTGCAAAGTGTTTGGCAGGGGGAGGGACCTTACACGCTGCTGAGCTGCTTCTGAGTTTCAGCTCCCTCCCCCGGCTCAAACTCGGCTTTACTTTCTTCCCCTTAAAGTGACAGTTATCATGCACACTTTGGCCCTGCTGTCTTATCAGTCTTGTAGCTCCTTCTTCCTTCTTTTCCGTCCTGATGTTGACCCTCGGGCTGAGGACACTTACTCTAACAGATAGCACAGGGTGTAAAGGTTGCCATCTGCCTCTGCTGATGATATTACTGTCTGATTGTTCCCCAGGTCTCTGTGTGGTCAGTGAAGCATCATGGAGAACAGCATGGCAGTATGTCAACTGAGCGTCTAGGTGAGATGAGGTGAGTGAACAGACTAAAAAGCTTTTCTTTAAAGGCCTAAACCACAACCAGACTGTGTAGTGTGCACTGTGAAGTAGAAGCTTTCAGATTAACCCTCTAAACCCCAAGCTGTTCCTTCTGCATTTTTAGTCACTGTGGGGTCATTTTGCACTGTAATATAAAGTCCTGCACCTCTAATGTAACAACACAACCATGACTCGAAGTAGACAAAACTCAGAAATGTATTTAGTGCAGTCTGACAGAGTTATGCCTTAAGTCATAAAAATGTAAACAAACACTGAATTTCTTTATTTATTTTATTAAAAATGAAAAAAATGTATTTAACAAAAAGTGTCCATATGTGTTACCAATACTGGAAAGAAAATAATGACTCTAAATATTATAGATATTTTACTACAATATTTAAGATTTCATTTTGTTTCCATATACACAGCCTGCAGTTCAGCCCAAATTTTCTGAAAAGTCTTTGAATTTTTGTCATGTGACTGTGTGTGGGAGCTGAGAAATTAATAGCTTCCTGGTTGCACTGGTGATGGCAGAATTATTTAGATTTTTTTTTACTGAAGGTGGTGTTTTTTTTGTGGCACTCTGTGATTAAAATGCCACATTTTTAAGCTTAGATTTGGCTTTCCTGACAAGATCAAAAGTCACACAAGTAGTTCAAGGACTGTTGCAAAGTGGGGGGAAAAAAGTGCTTGTCTCTGATAAATGGTATAATTCACACGTCTTTCACATCTGCCAGAAGGTTTTGGGGTTCAGAGGGTTAATTGTTTTACATTTCCTAGCTGCTCCTTGTGCATGCTGTGTAGAGATTTATCTGAATCAGAGTTTGGATTTTTTTTTCTCTCCATCAGTGTCGCCTGTAAGCAATGTGAGCTCTGCTGACTAACAGGCCCAGAAATTCTCCGTACCAGACCTCCGCTTCAATCACCAGCCATTCAAATGCACCCAGACAATAAACTGGCCAATCATGGCAAGCAGGTCAGCAGCGACGGCCGATCCCAGATACCCGGCGTGAACCAGCAGCAGCAGCAGCAGGGAGCTGCCGCCCACTTGGGTTCAAAGGGGGTCGGTGCTGGGAGCCATGGAGTCAAAACCAACCAGATTTCCCTCGGCAACCCCGGGCTGAAGGCCGTCAGCCAATCAGTGAGCAGCGTCGGGGGGATGCTGAAAACCAAATCCAAACGGGAGCGGAGTGTCTCCATAGATTCTGGTGAATCAAGAAATGCCATTCCTCCAGTCCTGGAGGCAGATGCCAAAGGAGGTACAGTATACAAGAAACCATGGCAGCAACTGGGACATTCAGGCAGCGTGGTTCTGTTCTAACTATGCAGAAGTTCACTTCCTTTAGCTTCCTATCAGCCAAATCTTTACCCGAAATACCAGATTACACGCATTCACCTCCTCCACAGCAGGAAGTGAATGTAAGGACTGAGAGGACTTGTTTTCTCTTTTACTGAAATGCCCTGACCTTTCACTGAAGCATCAGAATTTCCCCCTGGCTTTTGATTGTTTGTGCCATGGCTGCACGGCGGTGACGTGTCTCAGATGAAAAAAACAAGGTTTTCTGTGGCTGCTCAGTGGGAGAGACTTGTCACAAGGTCGTGAAAATTTAGCAAGCCCAGAGAGGTTGTTATTGTAGCAGGAGATGATGAGTTTTTGTGAGTGTTTGGGTAAATATTTGCGTCCGCGTGATTCGGCACAAAGTGTCTGATTTGCATTTTGTTTTGCTGTTGCTTATTTAAGTGTTCATACGAAGGTTTGGCTGCAGATGACATTAATGTGTTTTGTGAAACTCATCTGGGCTTCCTGTACATGACTTGAACCTTCTCTTTAAACACACACGTACACAGTCATGTTTCCATCACTTCAGAGGACATTACATTGACTAATTTCCTGGAGACTTCCCCAAAACTACTCACCGAGCTTTAACCCTAATCTTAAACCTCATCTTCACCTTTGAAGTTGATCATTTCCATTGTGGGGGTTTCGCCTTTTGTCCCCAAAACTGAGGCGAGTTCCCACTATGTGACTGTATTAACAGATGTATGTCCTCACAACATCAGTAATACACCCCGAGGCAGAGGTGTGGTTCCAACACAAAGAGCAGCAGAGGCTGAAAGAAATGAAAGATCATTTGAAAGCAAAGCTCTCCTGGCTCCCTCTACACACCACAAATGCTCCTCCTGTCTCTCTCTTTTCTGTCTCCTTCACTGTGATTATTCTGCATGTTGAAGAACTAAACTGCGTAGCTCCTCTTTATGTGAAATCACCCTGCCACCAAACCTTGAAACCTGTAAAGATTCAGTGAAAAAAAAAAAAAAAAAAAAACTGAGCTAGCTCTCTTAGATAAACCAGTAACTGCTGGTAACAAAAACAAGAGGTCAGCTCTTTCATGCTGCCTCTCTCTGACAAGGCAGCAGTCCTCCCTCTGCTGTCCTTTTCTCTATATTGTCATAGCAACTTCCCTCCATACTTTACGTTAGCAGGCTTTTGAGCTCGTCTTTTGTGCTTATTGAAAGGCAGTTTTAATCCACAAATCAGAAAGATTTTGACTAACAAACCTGAAACATTGTGACTAATGCGCTGTAGAGCTGCTCTAAATATATGACGGTAATCTTCTCTTGTGTCACCATTTAGAGTTTAAATGCACTGTTGTATTAGGTTGGATGTAACAATGTACTCTTGGCCAGTAGCTGCCTGTGACCACAAAATCATATTGGTGACTTGTGACAAAGTTCTACTAAACAAAACATTCAAGATATATGTGGGAAATTTTTACAAACAGTACAGCATGAAAGTAGATAGATGGACACAACTGCAGTGTTTAGAATTTACCTATAAAGTGTTGTATTTTTATACATTCTATTGCCTTATTGTGTCATTATCCACCATTACTCATTTAGAATCAGATTGTGGAGGCAGCTTTAGCAGAGCAAAGGGACTCCCAAGGTTTTCCCAGTTCAGAGAGGATATACAATCGTCCCATTTTGGTCACCTGCCTCGGTAGACGTTCCCGTACCGTCCTGGTCAGATGCCATCTCATCTGATTCCTTCTCTAGTTTTCAAAACTGTTGCACAGACAAAAAGAAAACATTTAGTTGTTTGTTGCTGCTTTTTTATGCCTGCATAGGACATTTTTCTACAAAAACAGGAGCATTTCTGCAGAGATGTTCAAGAATGTGTGGATGAGTCTGTGGTTCACCTTATAAGCTTCAGTGTGTGCGTGAAAATACTGATCCATATAGAAGTCTATAATGACTACTAATATAGTACACTTTACAGACATGATTGCATGATTACCTTTTTTATTTAAGACTATTTGGTTATTGATTTGAAGTGAGTTACTTTTGTCGATGAAGTTGGGATCCTGTATCTTTCAGTGGACTACACTGGAAGAGACAGAATATTAGTTTTGGAAAATACAGAGGAGGATTTATGCCGTTATGGGTTAATGATTAAAACAGAATAGCATCTGTAATACCTTTTAAAAGAACAGTAGTCTGACAGTTGTTATCCAAGTATTGATGTGTGTTTGTGTGTTGTTCTCCAGAGGGTGTGATGCGCAGTAAGCGGCGTTGTGTTCTGGAGAAGAAACAGCCATATAGTGGAGATGAATGGTGCTCTGGACCTGACACAGAGGAGGACGAAGACAAGCCGCACACTGCAGCCCACCGTAAGTCCATCTGCCTCAACACTGGGGACAACATGCAGCCTTTAGCTGGTGTCCAACAATAGTGTTATTGTGACCACAGCAGCGAATGAATTCCGGGCAGAAATCCCCTACCGTGTCTCAGTTTTATTTGCTCTGAATGCAACAGGTTGAGGCCATAAATTATCAATAGCTGTGTCAGATCCTGCACTCGCACACACTGAAAGGAAGATGTCAGCTTGGAATGCTATACTATCCCTTTCACTGATTTGACTTTACATGTGTTTTAGCTCCATCTAGTGTTCAGATGTTGTAGCTAAAGGAATGCACTGGTATTGCTTTGAAAATCCAAGCTGCCACTGGAGAAAGTAAACCGATGCACTGCTGTCTCTTTTCAGGGGAGCGAGGGCTGGCAGGTCCTATCCAGGGAATCTCCGATCGCCTGTCTGCTGGACCTATGTCTGAACCAGTGGGCCCGGTTATGGGATGTGGAGTGGGTCCAGGGATAAAACCAGAGCCACCTCAGCCTTCACAGCAAGTGGTGTATGTTTTCACAACCAGCCTAGCCAACAGGTGAGAAATATTTGCAGTCATCAAACATCACATCATAAATAGAGATGATGTTGTTACTATTATTAAGATTATATGCTTGAAACCACAGTGAACAATTAAGTTTGTGTTATGTCTTTATTTGACAGTGCTGCAGAGGCTGTAATGAAAGGGCAGACTGATTCCATCCTCCTCTTTCACCAGCAAAATGTTCCACACTCCAAGTTGGAGCAGGTTAGACATTCAAATTGAAGATCTCAATTGTTTGTATAACCACAGGAGAGTAAAAGTGTTTTTGCCACTGTGAAAACCACAGGTGCAAATCATGTGGCATGGTTGACTTGTTTAACTATTTTTATCTCAGGTAGCTCTTTGTTCCTTTTTCTATTTGTCACTTGTTAAACCTCTGTGAATATACTGTTTGACAAATAGGCTTTATACCATATAATTTTTTATAACAACTTGAACGCCAGTTTAAATAATGATGAAATGAATGAGCAGTAATGCAATTCAAGGTGAAATAATGGCATTTTAATAGCTTTTCCTACTTTTTTCCTGCTACAGGGCCACCCATCAGGGAAGCTTCCTAACCTGCCTGAGAAGGTAAACTCCAGCAGCTCTCCACCCACTGGCACCCCTAAATCTCAAAGTGGAACTCCACGTCCGGCTTCTGCAGGAGTTGGGGGTCCGCTGCATCCTGCAGGCACGCCATCATCAGCAGGACACTCTGATAATGAATCCTCTCAGACCAGACCTGGCGGAGCTTCCAGCAATAACAGCATCGTCCCCTGCAGGTCAGATGGAGGGAGCACAGCCACGCCTGCAGGCCCAGAACCAGGGTCTGGAGATGGGGAAGGTGCGGGCAGCATGCCTCTTCCTGTTGCTACTGTTTCTCCCTCTGGAAGTCCCTCCATCCTCTCTGCACACCTACAGAGTGATACAATCCAGAGGAGTGGCCCAGGGAACACAGATGGCCTTTCCAAAGAACAGCTGGAACACAGGGAGCGCTCTTTACAAACGCTCAGAGACATTGAGAGGCTGCTTCTGCGCAGCGGAGCTGGTGGAGGTCCTGCAGACCCAGGAGGCTCCAACAACAGCGCTCCCAATAACTCATCCAATCTAAATAATAGCAACAATACTGATAGGAGTGGTATTCTGGAGGACAGTGATAATGGTACTAATAACTCTGGAAATTGCAGTAGTGGTAATTTGTTATCATCTGCTTTGGCCCCAATGGGAGGGATGAAGAAGTATGAAGAACCCCTCCAGTCTATGATTTCCCAAACACAATCGCTTGGTGGACCTGCCCTGGACAGCCCTCAAATGGACTCTCACCATAACCTACCGCAACACCCCCATCACCAGCTGTCTCCACCTGGGGACGACATGGTTCAGTTACTGGGACCAGAAGGGCTGACCCCAGAGCAGATGGCCTGGAGGAAACTTCAAGAAGAATATTACCAGGAGAAGAGGCGGCAGCAGGAAATACAGCCGCCTACACATCCCCAGCACTTTAGAATGATGTCTGAGATGGGCATGCATGGAGGCCCCATGATGATGAGAGGACCCCCTCCTCCCTACCACAGCAAGCCTGGAGACCAGCAGTGGGGTCCTTCCAATATGATGGCTGGAGGAATGGGTGGAAATGCACGAATGATGGACATGCACCAAGAAGGACCCCGTGGCCCAAGGTTCATGGGGCCGATGCAGAGAGGGCAGCCTGGGGGAGGGGGTTTTCCTGGTAGTCCAGGGCCGGTTTTATCAATGGAAAGCCTAGGACCTCAAAGGCCCACCCGCCCAGGTATGATTTGGTTAGATGATATGCCCAACAACATCAGTGGTGGAGGTCCTTTTCATGGCTGCTACCCTGGTGGACCTCCTCAACACTTGCAAGGTGACCCAGAGCATTTGTTGACACGTGAGGAAATGTTTCGCATCATAGAGAAACGGCACATGCAGGGTGTTTCCAGGTTTGAACTTGACAGATTAGCTAAACAGCAGCAACAAGGAAACCTTGGCTCAAGAATTATGGAAAATCTAGGAGGTCCAGACTTTCCCAATTTAGGAATGGGCCGGGGTCCGCCCAACGTTCGAGGTGATCCTATGGACTTTCCTGCTTCACGGGAGATCATGGGTTCTCCTGGAGGGGGTCCTCAGATGAGAGACTTGGTGGATTCTCCTCTGGGGGGCAACCTCCCAATGAACATGAACCCACAGATGAATGTTCAGCAGCAGATGATGTTGTCCCAGAAGCTCCGAGGGGGTCATTCAGGAGGGGGACCTTTAGGTGAGATGTTTGGCGCTGGAGAGATTTCACGAATCAGGGCTTCACAGAATGGAAGAGGAGGAAATAAGGGAATGGTGCCAGGACCTGATGGCCACTTCCAGTTTTCCAATCAAGGTCCCTTCTCTGGAGGGCAGGTGGAAGGACCCTACCTTCAACAACCTGGTCCTGAGATGTTTGGGCCTGACCAGCAAGGTCCTAATCAAATGGGAGGTACATCACGGCTTAGTCATATGCCGATGAGCGGAGGCCTTAGGGGAGCAGACCTCGGTCCGCGGCACCCCTCTGACCTGTCAGTCAATGTGAACCCCCTGACCTCTCCTTCAGTGCCTCCTCCTCATCAGCTCAAGTCTCCATCCCTCAACCAAGAGCCATCTCCTCTTCTACCTTCCCCTTCGGCTCCAGGACTTAAGTCCCCGTCACAGATGTCCTCTGCTGGGCATCACCCTCCTCTTCCCCCTGCATCTGGTGCTGGAACTCCTTCCTCTTCTTCCATGAAGTCTCCCCAGGTAATGGGGTCTTCCAACCTTGGATTGCACTCTCCGTCTGCATCTCCTGGACGACTCAAGTCCCCGGCCATGGCTGTGGGCTCTCCAGGGTGGACGTCTCCGAAAACAGCTCTTCCAAGTCCAGGTGGTCCAACCGGTGGGAAGGTAGTGGGCAACGGAGGAAGTAGCTCCACTGAGACAGGTACACCCCAATCCAAGACATCAGATATTCCAGTACTGGCATCTCTGATCATTATTGCTGTTATTTTTTATGTGACATTAATATTTTTTTAATCTTCTTTGCAGGCCAATCACTTCCTCCCAGGAGTTCCAACTCTACCCCCATTAGCCAGCCAGGCTCAATGAATCCTAGTATGCCATTTACTTCCTCTCCCGATGCCCCACCATCTCAGAATCCTTTATCTCTGATCATGTCTCAGATGTCCAAGTATGCCATGCCCAGCTCTACTCCTCTCTACCATGATGCAATCAAAACAATCGCCACTTCCGACGATGAGATGCTGCCAGATCGGCCTCTTCTATCTGGTGTCAGCATTGGAGGTATGGAAATAATCGCATATAATGAAACGGGCAGAAACATTTCTATAGAGCTGATACAGAGAGGAAGCAGCTGAATAGCACTGGTTTATTCTGTCATTTGAAAATATTGCCAAGCTGTTAGACAAACACTGAATTAATGAAGTGTAATAATTAGAACTGCATGATTTTGGAAAAAACTCACATTGCAATTGGTTTTCCGCAACATATACTGCAACATAGAAAAATACTGGAATTTTCACCAGATGACTTGAATAACTGGGAAAAATATGCATCTTTTGGGAATAATAAGTTAGATTTTGTAGATGAGATCATTGGCATAGAAGTTTAAAGCTAATTTGAAAGCCTGAAAATTGCTATTCATTGTAAAGATTTTTGTTGAATTTTTTCGTTATGTGAACATTTTGAAACTTTTATCATATATTGTAACGCTGCCACAAGCATTTGAAATATTTGTTTTGCTTGACATGGCGTTCAGATCTGGCTTTGAACTCACCATACAGAGCTTTGTGGTATTGATTTAAGGTCATGTAAGGACACAGCAGACAGAGTAGCTGTTTCTGGCCAATATCATCCTTTCTACAAGTAAAATATTTCCGTACAACTAAGACTGCTACAAATATAGTTGTAGCATGATGTGTTTATGCTGGTTGTCATGACATCACACTGTGCACAACTCAGTCCTCTATGCTGAAATAATAGCCGCAGCTACAGCATTAATCCTGTTTATAAGAAACACCTTCTGTCCGCTTTAACCCTCACTGTGTGTTTTGTAACAGATCTCCAATAAATACTTCATATGTGTTATAGGTTGAGTACAATATATTTTTTTAAATGTTTACAGTATGATTTTTCTTTTTCTCAACACATCTGCCTTGTTTTGTCACTAGGAAACATGGGGAATCCCCAGGCATCACAGATCATGGTCTCCCAGGGATCCATCGGGCCCCACAGTGATCCACAAAGCCCGATGGGTATTGTAAGCCAAGGTCAGCAGCACCTGTCCCATGACGCCTCGGGACCTGTGCTTTCTTCCCCAAACCAAATGGCCATGACTGCCATGAATTCTGCCATGATGGGAGGAGGAGCACCTGACGGCATGGGGCCCTGCAACGTTTCACCAATATCTCAGAACCAGATGGCGGGTTTTCCTCGCATGCAGCCGCCGTCACACGGGCCCATGCACTCGCCTATTGGAGGAATGTCACAGAATTTCTCTCAGTCCAATGAGGATATTCTGCCACATCAGCAGCTGCACCTGCTCAGCAAAGGCCATCCTCACCAACGTCCCTCTCACCCATCAGACTCATTTGCCTCTCTTCCTATGGGAGATGGGCCGGATCTGAGTGAAGTCATACGACCCAGTCACACAGGGATCCCGGAGTTTGATCTCTCCCGCATCATTCCTTCTGATAAGCCCAGTAGCACTCTTCAGTACTTCCCGAAGAGTGAGCCACATCAGAATCCACACTCGGGGCCACCATCCCAGCAGCCTACTCCACAGCAGCTGCTCAAACAGCTGTCTTCTTCTGGCCCTCCGCACAGCAGCGGCCCTTCATCCAACCCCCATTTAGCGAGCCTACAGAACATGATGGCCGAACAGCAGCTGCCACCTCACCCCTCACACGGTGGAATACGCCAAAGCATGGGCATTCCTCAGGGGGGCTCCAGGGGTATGGTGTCTGGTGGAGGCATGGGCCCCATGTGCGGCCCTGGACACATGATGGGAAGGACAGGACTGGTGTCCCAGCAGCAACTCCAGCAACAGCAAGTCATGATGGCCAACAGCCTCCTCCACCATCCTTCCAACCCATACCCCGGCATGATGCCCTCCCAGCAGCACCCACACAATCTGATGGCACAGCAGAATATCATGATGATGCAGGCTAAACAGCGAAGCATGTCGATTCCAGGGGAACCTTTCGGACCCCAGGGCCCTCTAATGTCCCCTCAGGGTCCCATGATGGGCCCTCCACACCCACAGTCTGGTATGATGGGCCCACAGTCTCTCAGACAGCGGGGAATGTCTCTGGACAGTCCCATTGGCTATGGCCCCGGCGGTATGGCCAATATGCCATTCTGATCCAGCTCAATAAACTGTAAAAAAAAAAAAAACAAACAAAAAAAAAACACGTGTTCACTAGGTTACCTTCCCATTGTGTCCAAATTTTTTCATTACTGTTATTCTTGTAGTTGTTTGAAAAGAGTAATCAATTAAACAAAAAAAGAAAAAAAATCAAATCAGCGCTAATCTTCAAATTGGGGATTAGAACTGATTAAAATGAAATATTTAAAAGCACTGTAACACTGTTCAATAACAAATTTGAAGCCATTTTCTAAAAATACTGTAAAATGTGTATATTTCAAAAAATGTGTGTATTTGTTGTGGGAACAGAGTGGCGGTCAGGAGAGGAGTGCCTCAAATTTCTATTTGTTTTAATATCATTGATTTATTTTCTCCAACTACCAAACTGTTGTGCAAAGGAATTATATAAATATATATATAATATATACTTGCTGTACATAAGATGCAATTTGTGATTGTTTGCAGTTGTTCTGTATAACTGTGTTTTAATAGGAGTCTAAAAATAGAATAATAACAATCTCTGACATGGTTTCGGTGATTTATTGTCTGTTACTGTTATTTGATAACACGGACAAGGAGACGCAGTTGGTGTGTAATATATGAAATCTTTATTGAGTTCAGTCAGCAGTAGCTACAATACAAGCAAAAAACAGACTTTGGCCAACGATTTTTTTTTTCTCTTGACTTGGTGAATAAAACATTTTAAATGCAGACAAAGAAGCAATGGGTACTATATTAACACGATGCTTGATAAAGTTAGAACTTTTTACATCAGTACAAGTAGAAAACAGTTTCAGTTGTAGACGGTGCTGTTGGTCGTCACGCCGTCAGAAACAGACGGTCGGCTGTGACCCTGAGCTCTGATGAAAGGCAGACAAATGCGGCTGCAGCCCAGTCTGCAAAGCAAGTGTAGCAGCTCGTTGCGAAACCGAACCCCGACAAAGGCGTACAAGAAAGGGTTCAGGCAGCAGTGTGAGATACCCAGACAACGTGTCACAAAAAGGACCGGTGGAAGTGAGGTGAAAAAGTCACAGCTGACAAGCCTAAGAACCTCAAAGTCTACCAAGGTTTGCACCAGTGAGCTGATGTTGTATGGCAGCCAACAGACGCAAAACACAATCGTGACGAGTAGAGCCAGTCGAATGGCTCCTTTCTTGGCTTGGCTTTTCTGACTCTTGCACAAAGTGATTATGAGGGCTGTGTAGCAGTAGCTCATGGAAGCCAGAGGCACAAAAAAGCACACGAGATGGAAAAATCTGTTGGTCACAACCCAGTCATGTCCGCTTACACCGTAGCGATGATAATAGCAGGAGAGCTGAGAGGAGTTTATGTCTGCTCGTGCCACAGAAAGAAACACAGCATTCGGTGCTGATAAACCCAAGCAGAGAAACCAAAGCACAGTGCATGTCAGGTGCACAACTCTGGGACGCCGACTTTGCATACTCCGGATGGCGTGAACAATGGCCAAATACCGATCAAATCCAATGCAAGCTAGAAGTAAACTCCCACAGAGGGTGCTCAGATTCGTTAACACACCCGAGAGCATGCAGAAAAACCCCCCGAACACCCAGCCGGTGATGCTCTGGACTACTTCAAAAGGCAGCATGAACAGGAGCATGAGGTCAGCCAGGGCGAGGTGCAGCAGGTAGATCTCTGTGATGCGCAGCTGACGCCAGCGGGACAGGAGGATAGTTATCATCAGGCCGTTCCCCGTCACGCCCAGCAGGAAGATCACGCTGTAGAGGACAGCCGGGAACACGGCGTAGAAGCCCTGCAGGCTGAGCTCCTCCTCGGCACAGATGGTGTCGTACTCATCAATGTAGTCAGTTAAGTTCCCAGCATCTTCGCTAAAATCCTTTAAAAAAATAGAGATTATTTTTTTTAAATACATGAACTAGTGCTATTAAATAACACACCACTGCAGTGATAAGCAATTTTGGCCTCATTTTAATAGTCTTTTCTCATAATGAAGCTAAATCTGAATTGCTGCAGAAGTGTGCATGCCGTGCCTGACCCTGCAGTTTTCTCATGCAAATTGTTGGGCAGGAAACCCTGTATAGGACAGATTGCTTTCACTTCCTCTTTATGTTAACTCGGGGATATTTTTGGGGCAAATAAAGTAATACTTCCTACTTTGGCTAATAATAAATTAAAAGTATAATGAATCTATCTATCTAAACCTGTTTTGTCACTGTAAATGTGGTCTAACTGGTAAAAAGAAAAGAACAAAAATTGTCAAAATGGTATTTTCAGTCACATAATAGCCTATCCGTACGGGAAAAAATGTGATGTTAACAAATATATTCATAATCTTATGACACTGAATGCAGCATTTTATTGTAAAGCAATGTTATAAGAATGAATGTAACTTCTAAAAAAATGTTTTTGCATTTGATCGGAGTAAATCTTTTTATAATCACAACACTCCGTTATTCTAAAAAGAAAAACATCACAGTTTAACAGTTACTTTAAACTAATCATTGCTGTTCTTTCATCACAATATTGGAACATTTTATAATGTAATTTCCACTACAGTTATCAAGTGATTACATTTTATTCCCCTGACAAGCAATGAAGAGCAACAGACTGATGAAGTAATTGTGATTTTGAAGTAGAAATGATCCGATATAACTGCATTGTTTCTTTAAATTATATTTTTCTGCATCAGTGTGACCATGAGCATCTATCATATAGGAGATATTGAAGTTAATTTCTTTCTTGCTGGTGTCCCTGGTGAGTTAACAGGAAAAAAAAACAGTCTACACCTTGTGTAACTAACCCACATCTGGTGCATTTTCATGGTTCAGTAATTCAAGATTCTATGAGAAATTTGTGAATTTCCCCTCTTAACTTTGCAAGAAGTTATTTTTGAAAAAAAAAATCCTGCAGCTCAGTTTTAATGATAGGAGACAGCTAGACGTTGCTTATAACCGTAAAATATCTTTAAAATGCTGCTGACGATTATTGTTAAAGCATCATCCTACACGTACGTGCAGTTCGGTCTCGCACAAGATGTCAAGATGTGGTTAAAGGATATTTAAGAACAAACAAAGCAGCAGTAAGACCTAACATATTGCAGATTTTATAGTTGTAGAAATTGTAAATACACAAGTCCTGCATGTGAATATCTAAAATAACATTTAGCGCAGAATTTCTCCCTGTAAAAATGCTGCAAAAGCCAACACCTCTACTGAACATCTACAGAAATTTAACATCAGCTTGTTTGATTTTTAATTATGTCTTACCTCAAATACTGTGTAAGTCTTTGGTAAAGCCATAATGGGTGACTCGCATGAATGTATGTCTTGTGCTCCTGCAGTGAAGTGTGTGTGTACTTCCTTTAAGTGTTGGGGCAGGAAGAACGAATGCCAAAACACGATCACAGCTTTTTGCTTGGCTTTCTGTAATTAACATACAAGCGCAGTAATGCAAGATGTGGCACCCTGTCATTACAATTACACTGAGCAGATCAGATCTATTTCGGTGTTTTTGGTGACACCTTTTGTGAATGCAACATCCAGATATCCTGCAACATTCACTGCCATCAGTTCTGTTGTGATTGTCATATTTAATTAATTACATATTTGAGTTACAGCGGCCAGTCCTGCAAGTCTAATCTGTTGCTTGTTAGTTCTCCAGACGAATTTTGGCAGGAAAATGCCACTGATGGGCCTTTAAACAAAGCCCAGAATGTCAGAAAATGCTTTGTTATTGTTAATTTTATGTATAAACCAACATGGAACATTAATATGGAGGTTATTTAAGTGTAGCATAAAGCAAAAAAAAATAATAAAAATTTTTGAAAATATAGTAAGAAATACAGCTTACCACATCCATCTTGGAGTTGTGCTGCACTTGTGGATTCGCCAAGCAATTTTATTTATCGGCTTTTCATTTAATTTCAGGAGCAGAAAAAAGAAATGGCATGCACAGCTGCAGGACGTGGAAATAGACAGAAAGCAGATGGCAGGATGCCTCTCCACACAAGTAATCAAAGTCAGAGTGGTAACTTAAAGCGATCAGCCATGCAAAATGACTTCTTGTGGTGTTTACTTGGTTAGAGATGCTGTTAAAGCAAAGAAGTGCTGCACCTGTAGTGAAAATTAGTAAAAAGCCTGGACTGATGGTCTAATGTCTTTCATTTATTGTGATTGCAGGTCAGAAACCAACTTCAAGTTTTGCATGACAGAACTAAAAAGAAAATCAAACAGAAGTATCACATTAGCTTGCTTTACAAATACCACAGTGTTTCTTTTAAACCGTAAAGTTGAGAAAACACAATTACCGCTACTTCTTGTCACTTTTAACTGGAGCTAATCTTCTTATAACATCTTACTCTAAAGTTTATCTCAAAATCTGCGTCACGTTTTTCTTGTTCATCTCTCCGTGATTCTCCCATCATGGATGATTTAACCCTCTATGGTACAGCGTTGCCATATGGCAACAACCCCATTTTAAGCTTTCTACACACAGATAATACATCCCCAGTTATGATGCAATGCATTAAAAAGAAGTGGGGTTCTAAGTTAACCAATAGCAGTGTTTAAATTTGTCACATGACTTTCTGGAGGCCAGTTTGAACCCTTTTCTGCAGACATTATTGACGGGAGGAGCCTCACCATTTGACTCCTAAAAATTCACCAAAAAAAGTGTTTTTTCGAAGTTTTTCAACAGGGAAAAAAATATTCACTCAATAATAGGTGAGTTAAGTTCATTATTATGTAGTTTCTTGCACTGTGCTTGATCAATAAATAATAGAAAGTGTTAAAAATGTGTACGTTGCCATATGGCAACACCGTACCATTATGGATTGCTAGCCTGGTATGTTGATAACATTTTGTATTTAGTTATACACCTACTTTGCAATTGCACTGGTGTACACTGATCTTCTATAGTCTATAAACTATAATAATGCACTTTGTGAGTCCTTTCCACATTGCATATGATGATATTTGACACATCTTTCTTCCATTTACAGCATGAATGCAATTTTTTTTTATGGTAAATCACGGAAAAAAGCTGAACTAGCCCTCCCACTAGATGATAGTGAAGATGACAAAGGATTCAGTGACGAGAAAAATGAGCTGCTGGAAACACAGTAGAGTGAGAGTGATGAAGACAGTGAGACGGATGAAGACTATGAGCCAGAGAATGAGGACAGTGGAGACAGTGAGGGCAGAGACAGTGAAAGTGAAGTGACAGGTATTACCAGTAAGAGAGTTTAAAATGTATATGGCAATCATGTTCCAGCCTCCATTTATGTATTGCATTAAACTATTAGTTTAGTTAGCCACTGTGGATTGTTTATACTATAACATGAGTTTTAAAATAAATGTTATATACAATTTCAAGCAAAACTCTCTTGTTTTCATTACTTTCCATTATGGTACGGTGTTGCCATATGGCAACGAACCCTAAAAACTACTAAAAAAATTTTTTTTTTGAAAATGTCTCTTAATTATGTTTACTTGATCTGTTTTAGGACAAAAAAACACCCCAAACATTTTTTTACCAACTGGGATCATAGTGCGTACCATAGAGGGTTAATTCTCAGCTCGCAACGTGCGGTCAGCAACCTTTCAAAATAAAACTTCCTTTATCACAGGAAGTGACAACATACAACACAAGAGCGTACATTTCAAAAATAAAACTCGACAATGAATTTGGGTCTTTTACAACGAGTTAACTTAAAACACATAATTTATTAACTTGAAATTACCTTTAATAGAACACATTTCAGCTTTTATTTTTTGCATTCCACTTAAACTTAGAGGGCTTTTAGTAGCAAAACTCATTTTTGACCAAACACAGATGCACCTATTTATTGAGATTTCTATCCCAAAGAAATATCCTATTCACGATTGCAGCAACCTCATACAATAAAGTCTTTAGGTAGTATTTTGTCGTGTCCCTCCCTTTGAAGCTACCAGATGTTATTTATGTGGTTCCTTCTACAATTCTACAATTTCATTCAGCAAATGCTTTTACCCAAAGAGACTTACCTACATCTGAGAGCAGATACAACACAAGCAAGGATCTAATCAGGAGAAAACGACCTGGATCAGTGCCATTAAACAAGGACTTGAACAAAATAAAGGCTACTGTTGGCTCACAGGCTGCAGATACACAACACACATACCAAACCTATTCCTTTAACAGTTTGCTCTCTAATCTAACTTCTCATTTCAGCACTCTTTAAGGGCGAACACCACTTTTCCAAAGAGAACAACACCTCTTACTCTACATAATAAATTTAAAAGTTCACCCTTGCAATACTATTTTATGTTTTTTCTTATAGTCCATCTGAATATTGGCTATTTTGTCCAAAGTTAAAAGAAACACTGCACACACTACAGAAAGAATAGACTGTACATTTAGTGCTAATTACTTTCAAAATACGGGGGGTGCAATATTTAGAACATGCTCATTTGTCCCCACCACAATAAACAAAAACATGACAGCAGCAAAGGACTCACTCACTGCTTGAATTTTGGATTTTTCTTTACATTAATATACAGTTTCACTGTAAAATAATGCAGAACATGCCAAAGTTAGTGCATTAAAATGCACCAGAATGCAGGAAATTTAGTGTTTGATGCACCACATTTATTGTGGAAACACCCCCAGACCCACCAATGTTCAAAATAAATCTACCCCAGTGGCTATGACTATGAACAGCTGTGCTTTTATGACAGATGTTCACTATAAACACTGCAGGAGTTCAGCAGCACAGTTCAATACAAAGCCACAGCCATGGATACAACTACTAGCACAATCATTTAAAGTAGTTGCACAGCTTCTAAACTCATGACATGTTGGCTGACGCTCAGTAAATCTCTGTAACTACAGTAACTTAATGACACAACAGTCCAAACATGTCACCCAGTTACAGGAGTCACGTCAGATTGAGTTACACACAACAAGGGCGGTGCAAATTATTAACAAAAGCTCCGTACATGCAGCCGCGTGGATATTTTTTAGCAACAGAAGACGTTTAACCGCATAATTCTGACTGGACTCCTTAAAGGTAGACGGTTGATTTGAAATGGAATCAGCTGATTAGCTGATGGGGGCGGGTTCAAATACGAGTGGAAGCCATCTTGAACGGCTGCTTGACAAGACTCTTTCGTAGTCAGCTAGAAATCGAATTCATCTTACGGACACCGCAAACGGAACCGGTTATTTCAGTTATTCAAGGTAAACGCGGGCACATCCAAGCCGTCTCCGTTCGCAGATAGCTCGCTGCGTCATATTCAACTGCGTCGCGGTGACTTTTTTACAACCGAGTTCACCGCTGGCGTTATTTCGCCATCGTTAGCCAGTTGATGTTACCATGCTAGCAGAGCGAGCGCGACAATGTCTTTTCGGCAGCGTTAGCCGATACTAGTTGACGGTGGATAACTGGCGTCAGTCTGGTTTTCAGGCCAAAGTTAGATATGGTCAAATAATAATCGCACTAAGATTGTAGAACAGAGGTATGTTTGAATTCAGAGTAGTAACGTTTATTGGCGAAACCGCTCACCGTTAACTTTAGCCTGTGTGCTAGTTAGTCGTGTCGGTGGCTAGCAAAAAAGCAATTAGCCTCACTCCCCTTCGAGGCTAGTTAGTTGGATTACACGGACAGAAAATGCTCCTGCAAATTCAGATATGTAGCCATTTATCCATTAGACTTCTCAGACGGTCTAGATTAATTAATAAATGTACCCTTAATCTTCTAATGCTCTTCACTCTACGTGTATCGACGCTGTTTTCCAGTTGTTAGCAAGCTACACAACATTAACAGTCACCGCTATGTCTGCTAACTTTTGACGTTAGGCCAGTCACCTGCTGTTACTGCTGTTGACCAGTTAGCTACTGACTTCACAACCCTCACTGACCCTAAGTACAGCAGATATTCTTAGCGTAATTGTATTTTAATCTTATTTTTCGTCTGATGTGATTTCTAACTCTGTGTCTCGTATGTTTCAGGTTTGGACAGACCTGAGAAAGGACACAGCGGCTCAGTTAAGCTAACAAGATGGCTAACTGAACAGTTGGCCAAAACTTGAAAGCTCGCTAAACCCTCCTGATGTATATTTTTCCAGATAATATTGGCAAATTAAACCTATGCTAAGCCCTAATTTAATCCCCATGCTTAGAAGTCTTATAAAAGTTGAAAAGAGATACTTGTTTCTTGACACTTGATGTCCCAATAACAACGCTGTTGTGGAAGAAAAAGATTTAAAAATTACATCTTGTTGATTATTGAGGTTTCAAGAGGCAAGGGCAAGCTGAAATTCTGAAGTGGTCCCAGCAGAGTGGACTCACTTCATCTGCAGACTGTTAAAGGTTTCATTGCTGTTGGGACATAAACGTTAAGATACGTAAACATGAGCACCGCCAGGACAGAGAACCCAGTGATTTTGGGCTTGTCCAACCAGAATGGACAGATCAGAGGCTCCGTGAAACCTGCTGGAGCACCAGGTGGAGGTGGAGGAGGCCCTCAACAGCAACAGTTCAACCAGATGAAAGGCACAATCAACAATGGTAATTCCCAGCCAGCCCCCACAACAAACGCTGTCATCAAGTAAGTTATCTCATACTGGAAATACAAGAATTTAGGCACATTCTTTTCTGCATTTTGTTGAGTTATTACGATCGATTATTTATGCCCCTTTACCCTTCACAGACCTGGAGATGACTGGAAGAAAAATCTGAAATTACCCCCAAAGGACATGAGAATGAAAACTTCGGTTGGTACAAGATAGTTGACATTTTATTGCTTTGAAAGTAGAAATGATGGATACCCATTTCTTTGAGAGTCCCATTTTCATGTCTTCCAGTCTTTTTTTTTTTTTTTTTTTTTCTCCTTCCTTTTTCACTAAAGGATGTTCAAACGGTTCTCAATAAATCAATGTTGCCCTAAGAAGTACTGCTGGTCTTCCATCCAAACAATTCTTTTTAGTTTTTTTTTTTTTTTCAGTGACATTGAATACAATTTAGCAATGTCTTTATATCATTTTCACTTGCTGCTAATTTATTGTGATATTGTTCTGTGATGATTACAGGATGTGACTGCAACTAAAGGCAACGAGTTTGAAGATTATTGCCTAAAGAGGGAGCTTCTCATGGGAATCTTTGAGATGGGCTGGGAAAAGCCATCTCCAATACAGGTACTTTCAGACACGACTCTGATTTGATCTTTCCACAGCTTAAAGTGTGTTTGCCCTTCCGGAAGTGCATGCTCTGATAATTATAGAGTTTGGTGCATTAGAAGAATCCCAGTATCTGTTCCAGTTGTTTGACTCATTGCAATAAGCTCTTTAAAGCCTTTTACTTTATTAAAGTCATACCAAAGCTCAATTTTAAAGTTGTCAGTGCATCAGTTTGCTGAAAAAATGGTGTAACTTCGGTCATGAAATGTCTGTAATATCTCTTAATGCAGTATGCTGTTTTCATGCCAAAGGTTTTTGGTTCATGTCTCTTATTTCAGTATAAAGTTTAAGTTTAAACCTGACAATGAGGCTTTTTTAAAAGGTTATGCAATTAAAACTGGACAGTTGGAATGGATTTGGTCAGACTCTGGAGATACAGCAAATAAGACAGTGAGCCTTTGCACTTGAAGTTAAACTATTTTTAGCCACGGTAGGGGAATGGCTTGTGGGCATCTGGCAGTGTTTGTTGCTTTGTGGCTCCACCTCATTGGTCCAGATGGAAATATCATGACAAGTATTAGTTGTCATGAATTTTTGTACTGACACTCATGCTCCATGGAGGATGAATGAGAATGAAATATCTCTAGTGGATGGTTGACACATAATGTTATTGGTTCCCAGGCTGTGTGTTCTGACTTGGCCCCCTCACTTTTTATGTGGAACAACCATGAATTTGCCATTTTTGTTTTTAATGAAAGTGTCAACAATTATTAGAAGAATTATCAGAAATTTGGTACAGACATTCTTGATGGTGGAGACCATGATCATTGTGGTGACACCTGACATTGCCTTTAGCTCCATCACTGGTTCAAAGTCAAATTTTTGTGAAATTTGACATCCTATTTCTGACTACGCACTTGCAAAGCTGAGTTGCACTTCGTCTTCAGTGCAAAGTAGCACACTGTAAAATGAGTCTGTGAATATGATGAACATTAAACCTGCGAAAAATGTAAGTACAGGCATTATCATTGTGAGCTTGTTAGCATGCTAATGGTAACAGGAGACAAGTCTGAGTCAAATGTAACCATTTAGGACATGGCTGCTGATTTCACGTAGCATTACAGGTTTACATGCTTCATTGGGAAACCTAAGAATCACACTGTTAGATTAAATAACTCCCAGGTAAAGTTAAATTTCACTCTGTTAATGTTAACACTTGTTCTGAAGGAAAGATATGAAAGAGGCTACATTGACGTGTTCAGATAAAACCCCCCCCCCCCCCGACTATGGATTTGACCTACATCACTAAGCAGTCTGAATGACCTATTGGTGGGTAAATGAACTGGGACTTTTAGTATTTTACTTCACCAAACCGCAGTATTGAATGTTAACCATATTTTGCTACAATAGACATAATTTGCTGCTGACTGTTCTTGGCTCTAAAAAGCAGTGTTGTGTATTAATTGTTTATTCGTCTACTTTGTTCTCAGGAGGAAAGCATTCCCATTGCACTGTCAGGAAGGGATATTTTGGCCAGAGCCAAGAACGGCACGGGAAAGAGTGGAGCCTACCTCATTCCCTTACTTGAACGCATTGACCTGAAGAAGGATTGCATACAAGGTGAGGAAGCTTGTTTTCACCATGCACTCCCAGTAAACGTCAGAAAATTGGTACTTACCCAGTCTGAAAGTCATTCATCCTCAGTATTGGACAAAAGAAAATGGAAAGGACCAAAAATGTCAGAAAAAAAAAAAAAAGCTAAACTTTTGCATATCTTAGTCGTATGAAGATGTTGCTTGTTGTATATGGATCTAAACAGCTAACGATGCAAATGGCATAAAGTTAACTGTTTTTATAATGTAATTTTTAAACCATTAATGTAACAATTTCAGGTTGTACTGTCTCGAATATGAATATTTGATAGATTTCTAATAGTAATTATCACATTTATCGATTCATCAGGGTGACATGAGACAAATTGCAGTTTTAAAAAGAAATGTATTTTACATTGATGGTTAGCAGAGTTTTGTTGGCCGTAAATGAACAAGGATGACAACAAAAAACAGCAGCGCGCACTCTATAAAGAGGCCTGGATGCTGTGTTGCTGGTAGGGATGGGAATTTCGACTAATTTCCGAACCGACTAGTCGCTAATTTTATTGGCGACTAGTTGGTTCGGAAAACTTGCAATTTAACCCTTTAAGTGCCAAAGTCGCAATATTGCCACAAGCAACATTGCTGAACATAACAAGCCATAGCTTCAAATATACTGCCTTGTGTGCCTCATGTACTGTACACCAGGAGATGGCAGACATCTGGAACTTCAATCTGAGCATCAGTTGTAGGGGTGTTTTCATTCGAAGTTTTGGAGTTTACAGAGTTTGAAAACCGAGGAGACGAGACTCTCCGTCGGAGCGTATCAGAGCGCAAGATGGCACATTTTAGAGCGAGAAAACTCACCGTACCGAGAGGTATGCTCAACGCTGACAAAGTACTTTGTCAAGTAATGGCTTACTCATATTCTGAAGAGGAATATTCACCCTCTGATGAAGATGTTCAGTCGTCCACTGAGACAGAAAGTGCCGCTGCGTCTGTGCATAACGGCAGCGGGTCGGTGCGCCATGACAGTCCGTGAGCAGCACATACTGGAGCCGATGCTTTGCTTCGGGATGGCAGGAAGGGACGTGGTGGGTGTAGCTGGAGTGGTCAAAACACCGCTAATGATGAGGGGGATAGCGGGGGTTGAAAAAAAGAGACAAGCATATGCTACTGGCAGGATCAACCAGGTAGTCCAGACGGGACGAGCGTGCGGCGCACGGCCGAGCGTAGAGCTGCATGGCGGCGCCCGGTCAGGGTGGGGGGGCACACTAGCGTTTAACAGACTAGTAAAATACTAATGTTTAATAAATGAGTCGGCGGTTAAACGATTAAACGACTAGTCAGCACATCCCTAGTTGCTGGTGCAGGCAACACAAGGCTTGCGACATCCTCTACAAACTTTAACCATTAAACTTTCAAACTGCACTGAGAGAGCATATGGCACAGCTACTCAGGGACTCCTGTAGTGCCTGATAAGCAGCTTCTCTTCCCACAAGCTTTCTGCGTCAGGAGTGGTGCATTGGTGAGGGATAAAGCCAAGATGTTTGGTTAGGAGGATTTTCCTTTCGCCAAATTTGAATCAGAAATTCTTCTCTAAAACAAAAAGTGCTACCAATAAATCATAATCAGTATTATTTGTTTTTAAATTATCCAAGGAGTAGGTCTCCTGTTCCTGATTGACTGTTGTCTGAGCTATGCACTGTGCTCCACTCTGACCTAGATAACTTGTCTCATAATTTTGTCTTAACCTGATTATAGATATCTCATGACAAAGGAATTTTAAAACATTTCGAGGACAATTCATGTTATGTTTCAGCACAAAACCAAAGCAGTGGCATCAACTCTATCACTGGTGCTACTACCTGAGACTGAAATTTTGGCCATAAGCCTACATTATCATCTGCGGTGTACCTTTTGTTGTCAGTGCATGTTGAATCTTAATAAAAGCACAACACTAATCAAGTGTCTTGGTAACATTATGTGAAGCTAAAGTGCTGTCTGTATGTGAACTGAGTGACATAACCATTCATGATGGTTTGTGAAAGCTTTCTTCATGTCTTCTCTGTAAGATTAAGAGGGTTTATGTTTAATCCTTTTTATTACAAGGTGTATTTTTAAACAAGTGCCTCTGTTTTTCCAGCTTTGGTCATAGTGCCCACCAGAGAACTGGCTCTGCAAGTAAGCCAAATATGTATCCAGGTCAGCAAACACATGGGTGGAGTGAAGGTAATGGCAACCACAGGTGGAACCAATCTCCGTGACGACATCATGAGACTCGATGAAACGGGTAACCTTCATAATTTAAACAAATTGTTCTCATCTGGTTGAGATGTTGTGGATTTTCTTCACTTAATGATGTCTTCATACATGCCTAAAGTGATGTATAAATGACTTAAATACTTATGGAGATACTTAAGCTCCTATTTTGAACTAATCAGTTTGGTGAGGCAGTGGATGCGTCTGGGTAGTTTTTCTGAATAAATGTACTTTCATAAAATTATTCAATATGCTAAGACCTAATGGTAAGCATTAGGTGATGTTTAGGGATGTATCATTATCTATGAGATAACATGTTTTAAAAAGTACTGTGTGCTGACTAAAGGCCGATTTGTTTTGAAGTCGGTGTTGAGTCTGCTCTGCTGCCCTCTGTGGACATCTGCATACAGCTTGTAATTTGAGACAATGCGGGCGGTCCAGACAAATGTGCCATTGGAGTAAAGGCTTACTTTAGCAGATAGGACAATATCCAAGATCTGGGTATATCAATAGAATATACCCAGATCGCTGGTACATCTCTAGTAATGTCCTGAGTGTTGTGGTGTCATTATTTAGTAATGAAAGAAAAGCTGATTTAGTTATAGTTAATTAAAAAAAAAAACACCTACCTTGTTGTATAAAAACATGAAAATATCAAATAAAGGATATGTGATTTTCAAGATTGTTTACAGACATATTTTGAAACCCAGGCACCTGGATATATGTATGTCGGCGTGCCGTATGCATAATTTCTGGTGTGTGGAAAGTCCCTGTCTAGTCATGCAAATAGTTAATGCGGATTATGAAACAAATGTATGTATTAAGCTGATGCCTGCATTGCAAAAACGCAATGTAGGGGACTTTTGTTTCTCTTGTTCAAGGCTTGATTATTGACTCCAGCATCTGTCTTTTTTGCATTGTGAAACTCCACAGTCAGATGTGTTGTGGAAACCTGCTAATTTATGCCAGTGGTGTTTTGTTTTGTTTTTTTTTTCTTCTTTCTAATGTCTTGTGGTTTTACAGCTGAACTATTTAGCAGTCGGTTAATGTGAATGATTGAAGTATGCCAGGCTGAGCAAATGCTGCCAAATATGAATATATTTCCCCAAAGTAGTGGATACAGCATTCTCTACCATAAAGGCCTCTGTGACTGACTATTGCTAATATAATACACATATTTCTTTACAATTATAATGCTACACTGGAAGGTATACATTTGAAATCTTCAGCTAAGTGATAACGCTGCCAGTATTTTATGAAAATAGTGTATCTTGTATTTTGTTGTTTTTACAGTACATGTGGTCATTGCTACTCCTGGAAGGATTTTAGACCTCATCAAAAAAGGAGTGGCCAAAGTCAATCAAGTGCAGATGATTGTTCTGGATGAAGTGAGTTAAATGGTTAATTTTTCATTATTTTTGACCTTAATGCTTTTTCTAAACAAACCAATATGACTTAAAGTTAAACAGCTTGAAATAACTAAATGTCTTCCCCCCCCCCCCCCACCCCCACCCCCACCCCCCCACCCCCCAACTTGTCCTTGTGCTCAAAAGGCTGACAAACTCCTGTCTCAGGACTTTGTGGTCATGATGGAGGAGATACTGGGCTTCCTGCCCAAACAGAGGCAGATTTTGCTTTATTCTGCAACCTTCCCTCTCAGCGTGCAGAAGTTTATGGTACATTTTTCTGACATTAAGTACCAACTTGTTGTCATTTCCTATGTTTTTCAACAGATTTACCTTTTTATAACCTGTAGCCTAGCCTGAACATAACAATCCCTGTGTTGTTTTTTTTTTTGTTCCCCCCACATAATAGAATGCGCACCTGCAGAAGCCCTATGAGATCAACCTAATGGAGGAGCTTACACTGAAGGGTGTGACTCAGTATTATGCTTATGTAACTGAAAGGCAAAAAGTCCATTGCCTTAACACCTTGTTTTCCAGGGTAAGTGGTGCCTTTCTGCATTTTATGATCCTGTTTAATTGACTTTCTTCTGTTGTGTCATAAAGGGAGTACTGTAAAAAGCCTGCTTGTTTGCCAGCCACAAATATCCTGTTCACTGGAGCGTGTTTTTACCAGTCCTGTGGAATGTATTTGGTGTAGCGTGGGACTTTATAAGTCAATTTCACCTGGATTTACCACTGTTTGTTTTGTTTTTACAGCTCCAGATCAACCAGTCTATAATCTTCTGCAACTCCTCTCAGAGAGTGGAGCTCCTTGCCAAGAAGATCTCCCAGCTTGGCTATTCGTGTTTCTACATTCATGCCAAGATGAGACAGGTCAGCTTAAAGTACTGCCTAAGGGATAAAATAGACCAAAATACACATGTGGCAAATGATGCATAAAAAAACAGCTGCCAGTTTTACTTTTGGTGTGCATTTAAATGGTACATTGTTTTGATATGAATGTCCTTCTACCTAATGTGCTTTCTGGAGTGTGTTTAAGCAACAGCTTTTGGACTGTGCCTTGTTATATTTCATCTGCTTCTACATGTTGCCTTGAAGAGATAAAATGACACCTGACAGCCGAGTTTTGACGCTTAGCTTTTATCATACATGTAACATGCACCTCCAGGCTAACTTTTTCTGCTGGTGTGCTCTGCTGCATGTAAAAAAAAATAGGGATACAAATTCAAAATTCACAACTTGAACTGACAACACAACATATCCATCTAAACTGTATTATTGACAAATGCTTTGGTAATAAATAGCCAGTTTAGAGAAATGCCACTTTGATTTAGGTTTTACAGCTGTGGAAAGCACCATGTTATGAGCTTTATGTGACATATTGCTGTGTTCTCGTCATCTAAATTCACTTTTCTCTCTTCTGCTGTCAGGAACATCGCAACCGTGTGTTCCATGACTTCAGAAATGGCTTGTGCCGGAATCTTGTCTGCACTGGTAAGTGATAAATGCACGTACATGTACTGAAGGATTTTACCAGCTGTTGTGAAATAAACTACAAGCTGTTGTGAGACTACTAGCATGCCACTGACACTCCAAACGTATCCAATCAAATTATATGTATACATTTTTAAAGTGTTTGAGTTGCCTGAGATGTGTTTGGCTAAACTTGCTAATCTTTTTTGGTTTCTTAAGCATAAACATGTCTGTGGAAGCACAAACAGTTACAGTTGGTTTTGATAGATGATAGAAGTGTGAGGTGAAATGAAAGTGAAAATTCCAGTGTAGATGTGACTCACTCTACTGGTGTGTTCATGTCACGGTGGTGACATCCTGAATTACTGCTTTTTCTGTTTGTTGTTGTAATATGTTTGAGTTCTTTCTTTTTTTTCTTTTCTCTTCTAGACCTCTTCACAAGAGGAATTGACATTCAAGCTGTGAATGTTGTGATCAATTTTGATTTTCCCAAGCTGGGAGAAACGTACCTTCATCGCATTGGTAGATCTGGTAAGGGCCATTTGTTTTTTTTTTTTTTTTTCTGTCTCTCAAACCGAAATGTAATTTAGGTTGTTGTTGTTAAAATGGTCCGCTAATTATTTAAACCTCTCTCCTTAATTTCTAGGCCGCTTTGGACACCTGGGTCTCGCCATCAACCTCATCACATACGATGATCGCTTCAACCTGAAAGGGATCGAGGAGCAGCTTGGGACAGAGATCAAGCCCATCCCTGGCATCATTGACAAGAGCCTATATGTGGCAGAGTACCACAGCGAGAGCGGTGAAGAAGTCAAGCCATAAGCCAGTGAGTACATAGCCCTCATCGAGGATAGCTAACAGACCTAACTATATTATTGTATTTCCATTTTCTGTTCTATTGACATTTATAAATAAACTGAATAGCAAGCATTAACTCTTACTGTGTCAGTGCTCTGCTTCTTGGCTTCCTGGGCTCCTGGTGTAGCTTACTGGCACAACTAAATGAAACTCAGCCATTACTACTTTCGGTACATTATACCAGGACTGTTTGTCTCCTGCTGTGCTAAGTAACATTTTGAGAAAGAAACATGGCAAAAATAATCTACAGTGAATCAAATCTGTTGTTTAAAAGCAGTTCATTTCAATGTGCTGTGACCAGACTGCACTTTTATTCCCAATACAGACAAGTCTCCTAAAAATAACCTTCTCCCCAATCACATACCTTTTTAATATTAAGAATCCGTTATTACCAAGTCTCCTCTAGTGCATGTGTTTACTTAAATAATAATGCAACAAATGCACTTGCAGTTGTACAGTGGTGTTAGTGGGATTTCTTACAGCTGTAAAGACAGAGGTGTGCAAAAACCATACAAACCTGACACACAGGTTTTATTTTGGCATGCTGTCAAGCTCCTCTCTAAAGTAACACTGTTGACAGTATATGATCATATTCCTTTACAATGCCACTTGAACATCTAAACAGTGGTCACTATGCATGTAAAATGAGACCTGTGGCTCTTGTACAGTGCTCTTTGCTACCAAAGATGGAGGAGGGGAACAGACTTAGCATCTGTCTTGTAGGGCTGCAACTATTACTTTCATTGTGAGTTAAGCTCTGTTACTTTCTTTGGTCTGTGTGGGGTGGGGGTGGGGGGATGCTGACAATGTCTGTTTCCCAAAGCCCTAGGGTCTTCTTTTATCCACAACTCAGATTTGGTTTACCATCACACAAGGGGAAAAATATTCAAATTTAAGAAGCTCGACTTGAATTTTCAGTTTTTTCCTCAGAAAAACTGTACAAACTAATAAATTATCAAAATAGTTGCTGATTAATAGACAGCTAGTTGAATTTCCATGTGCCTGTGTTAATTGCAGATGTGTGTGTAGGAAAGAGAGCAGCAGAGGTGCGTGCAGCTAATTGGTATGCCGTTATTTGATTTGAAGGTAATTGTCTGAGCAGTCCGAGCCCAGACTGCTCTTTAATTTCCGCAACACGCATGCTTTGGGTCACTGAAGATCATTAATTTAGCAGAAGAGGTGATTAATGGTTCAGTTTTACAGGTACGTGTGTACATATCCCTTAAAAGCATTCCTGCCTCAGCCGTAAAAAGGTGACAAAGTCCCACCAATTAAAAGCTGAATTTATGCTTTGGTTGGTAGCAGCGTGTTCACAGGGTCACCTCGATCTGACAAAGACTACCGGAGTTTTTGGGAGCGACGCTGCATTATCAAAATGATACAGTGCAGTGCAACCCTGCAGCGCTTCAGAACACCAAGGCGTTGATCATTTCCTGCAGCTGAATTTGTATAACCAGTGTGTTACCTTTTAGATATACAACCCTAAAAAATAGCACCTAACTATGTACTAACATAAAGTCGAGTCTAATTTTCATCATGTGCGTGTAGCCCAAAATTTGTCAGCAAAACTGCACAGATGGCAGTAGGGACAGATAGGGTTTATTTTAAATACCCAGATTTTATTGATATTTCTCGAGTATCATTTGAAATGTAGGTGTGATAACAATAAGACTTGCTAATTAAATACCATCTGGTCTAATCTAATTTTCTTTTCTTTCTCTACAGATCAGTCCATCCTTCACTCCCCTTTGTATCCATTTTCATCCCCCACCATCTTGAATTTTTTTTTTTTTTTTAATGTACAGTTTCTGTCTGTCCTTTTTTGGATGCCACCATTAGGAATGTGTGTATTTTGATGGACGCGTTTTGGAAGAACTCATCCGCCTTCTTACAAGGCCCTGTGCTGCACTACCACACCCTGAAGACATAAGCACTGGGAGGAAAGCATGGGACCAAGTCGAAAAATGATATCCATGCACGTTGTGATGATTCATATCCACCGTTGACACAAAGCCAGCACCAACAGACCCAGATACGACACCCTCCATTCTCCACGTTTTATTTTGGAAGTTTTAACCAATTTGTATCAAGTGCCTTAACAAGCAGTTCAACTCGTTCTAAAGTAATAACCCGTCATTATCCGTCATCTCGCTCACTTCATACCATGCATTCATGTTCACCTAATTGAAAATTTGTTACACTAATTTAACGTCTGACCAAATAGGTGAATTCATTACTGTTTTTCGGTTGGGTCATCCATTTGCGAGTAATGGAGATAATTTGGAGGGAGGCTGGTCTGAATCATCTTTTTGCTGGCTTACCTGAACTTGAATCTGGCTGGTGAATGAGGACAAACTTGGATTTCCATGGACAGAGATGCTGGATTTTTTTCCAAGAGACAGCCAGACTGTCCAGTTGCTTGAGAAGAAGCTCGTGCTTCTGAGAGACCCAGACCCTTTCCTCTGTCTTCAGCTTCAGAACACTAAAAATTAATAAGCAGCCTTGCAACACCATGAGTCATGAGGATTCCTGTTTCGGTGGAGTTTATTCGGAGAGAATGCTTTTGTTTTTCTTTTCTTGTCCTGTGTTTCACCTTCCTATGGATGGCCATACTTCTGCGAGTCGTGCAGCCGACATGTGGGGCGCACCTTACACCTTGTGTATATACCTTCATTTTAAGATTGTTTTAAACAAGTTCTAAAGGCTGGCTGACAAACTGAAAAGCCGCCCGCCCCTTCTCTCTTGTTAGCACTGGAGACAGTTTTCCTTAACTGCCAGTTTGTTTGATCTGCAATATTGGCCTGTGAATTTATTTATAATTTTAGAAGTTGCAGAATTTATTAGAACCTAAAACATTTAAATGACCTTGTTCATGGAATGTTTTGGGAGACAGTTATCCCTGATAATCTTTTAGCCCCCTCCAAATTTAATGAGTGCAATTCTTCAAAGATGCACTTAAAGAGAGTTTAAATTGTTGCCCTGCTTCTCCTGTTACCAGTGTTAACAAGTGCTGAGTGTAGACAGCTGGCTTTCTTAAGCTTGTGCATTTGAGTAATGAATTATTTGTTGTCATCAGCCTTGACTTGTGAAACAGACTCTTGAGACATTCTATGATCTCCAGTTATAGTGAGTGCTGGTGTTGGAAGAGAAAATAATAATCTATCACGTAGTAGTACTACTTGCTGCAGTGCAGCTGAATTGGCAGATAATTTGTTTTTGGGGGAGGTATTAGCTGTTACGTTGATGTATGCCCTGTTGAAGCACAGCTACTTGACTTCCTAATGCCGGGGGGAGCTGTTGTTTTAGTTTCCTCCTTTTAAAGAATGTTGGCCAAACGCAACAAAACATCTGACCTAACATGTAGCAGGAGTTCACTCTCTGTGCTTTGCAACTTAGCTGGTTTTTGTGCACACAGCTAACAAAAGAAGCTTCATTTAAAAAAACAAACAACCTGAGCAGGTTGAGGCTGCACTTAAACACAGAGAGGTGGATTCAGGCAAACACAGACTGCACTGCTTTTTGTACACTCTTGATGCCCAAATAGAAGAGAAGTGTATGGTGGTGCAGAACATTAAAGTATTGGCACAGAGGGGGAACGGGCATGAAGGATTATAAGATTACTATTAGTCGGACTGCTTGTTTAAAAAAAAAAAAAAAAACTCAAGCATCTCAGCCTGCTGAGTTTTTGGCTTATTTCTCTGCCCTTTATTGCTTTATTTTTGGGGGGTGGATTACAGTTTTGCATTTCAGTGCAACATGACAGCCTTTACTTTACATTAAGGTCCTATCTGTGTTCAGCCAGAACCTTCGTGTAAATGAGGTTCCCTTTATTATGGTGAGATGCTTTCTTCAATGTTCTTATCAATGAGAAGTATTGTTCATTTAATTTAAGCTCATTTCTAAAGATTAGCATGACAATGATGATGACTTGCCATGTATTTCTCATTGGTTAGGACTCAGATCCCTGTTCAGACTTCTGTTCTTGTCCCAGAAATATATATCCCTATATAATTTGACAATTGGGCTTCTATTTGGGGGAGGGGGGTGCTGTATTTATTAGAAAAAAGGTCAAATTTAGTATCAGTTGAGTGAACAGCGATCTGAATATGCAGGCACTTGGCAGCTGTCTGTTTCTTGTCGGCTCACTGGCGGTAATCGCTGCAGCAAATGCTTTCAGGGCTAAAATCTGTGATCTTTAAAGATTCAGCGTACGGCTACTTTCCGATGGGTTTGCGTTTACTGCCAGTGGCTGCCATGTTGAGAACCTTTAAGACTGAGACAAGAGCATCTTGCACCAGATCTGGTGACTAATTGGGTCGTTTTCGTTACTAAATTGTCTCATTCTTTAAGGTGTTTAAATTTGTGGGTGGGTAAATTAGTGCACTTTGCTGCCCTGATGCACACGTTCATCCTCTTGATAGTCGCAACACATTTAAGAAGACACAGCTTTCGTGTAAAATTTGGCCGTCCCTTTATCTGTCAAGAGAATGTGACGAGTCCTTTTTAGGATTTCTTTCAAAACTGATGCATCAGTATAATAACGCGGGGAGGGGCCTGTGGGCACTTCAGCAGGATTATATGATCTAAAGATCCAAAGTTTTGGTAATGGGGGTATTAAAAAGTTTGAAAGAGTTGCCCTTAGATCTTGCTTTTTTGTTATCGAAATGACATGTTCAAGTGGAGTACACCTTTCTTAAAATGTGTCTAAATTTAAAACCTGAGTTCATAATTATTTTTCTTTTATTTTGAATTTCAAATTTGGTTACTCAATTGGCAATTTTTTCAGTGACGTTAATTTTACAACAGTTGAGATATAATGAATATTATTGGATACTGGATTGGAGTAAGTTTTGTTCAATAAAGGTCACTGAAATTTAATGAGTCTGAAGTTTTTTTTCCTCCAGTTGTTTAACGGGGCTTTCAAAGCTAGGTGTCAGTATGTTGCTGCGGCTCTGCTCAGACCTCAGGTTGTCTCCATATAAATCCAGCCACAGTTCGTCCTCTGGTGTCACTTCAGTTCACGGCTCAACATGTATAACTTGATGGTAATTTGCTTCTCAACGGTGACTCTCTTTGCCTGTGTAAAGAGTGCGCTTCCTCCACCTTGTGACAGGTAAGACAAATGACTCTGGTGTTCTTGCTTAAAAGGTTTTTGTATATACATGAGTCTGCATTTAGACTTTCTGTTCTTCCTGTCCGGATGATTCTGTAAGAAATTTCTTAAGAATGTCTCCAAGCGGCATGAGCAATCCTAAATCTTTAAGCATCTCCTTTCTAATTTAAAATTTACCTTTTAAATCATTGAGCAGTTAAGTTTAAACCGCTGCAGTGATCACAATCTAAAACACTGAAGAAGTTCTTTTAGTAAATGGCTCCTCATGTTTTTAGCTGTTGAAGTTCAGATGCGTCCTTTGCCCTTGTTGCGCAAATGTTCCTAAAATAGCATGAGCTTCCTGCTGATGTTCAGCCCAGTCAGCTGAGCCTGGTGTTAAATTGACCTCCTGCACCCATGTTTCTCTTGATTGGGTTTGTTTTATTGAGTTGTCGGCAAACCTTTGCTCTCTGCCGCTCGTTTATAGTGGCATTGATATGATTTATTGCTGGATTTATTTGGGTGCATCATACTTGAACTGATAAGCCTTTTATATCCGTTAATAATTCACAACTCTTCATTTCAGTGAGATCTACTGCACCGGGCCCATCCTGCATCAGATGCAAACGGCTAAACTGTTCGATGACGACAAGTATTTTGTTGACATGAAGCTGAGGGCTGCTCCTGGTAAATTGCACTCACTGAATCATGTCATTCTAGACTTCAACATGTTTGAAAAGTATATCTTCTCTTTTGCAATATTCTGCTCCACATTCAGCTTTTTCTCAACAGAAGCTAGGTATTTAGCTAGCAGTTACTGCTGACCAAGAGGACAAACTCACTGATGGGGGGGGGGGGATTAAAAAGAATTTCTTATCCTCATAATGAATTGGTGAGACGAGACTTTCAAACAAGGCTGACAATGTTATGAAAAACAGAAGAAAAGATGTAGTTTTGCTCTAGCAATCTTTTAGAAAACTGTTTCATGTGATTGACTGTTTTCTTCTTCTACCAGCTAAAAAGCTTATGCTAACAGGGTTGTTGTGGGACCACCATGCTTCATTGGTGTCCGCCAAACGTAGCACCCAGTGTGATGGATAAAGAACTCCATTTTGCCTTTTATTTTGAAGTGAACGTTATGTACAACTGTTATTTGCATCATATGACAAATATTTTGTTGGTCTGCAACATATTCTCCTTATCAGAACAGAGAACCTGTAATTAAAAAAAAAAAAAAATCCTGTCAGTCTAATTTTTACTTGTAATATTTATTGCATGCATAATATTTAAAATATGTTGATTAAATATATTTTTTTCCACAATTATAAGAGACATCAATGAAAACAAATAATACCAAAAGATGGAGATTTAAGTTTCACTTTAACTTTTGTTTGAGATTCACTTTGGTCATCTTTGGGGTCGGACAAAAGAAAAATGGCGTTTTAGGGGGAACTCCAGACTTATTTGGGGTTTTTTATTCACATTCTTTGTTTTTTTTTTTTTTTTAGATTTGATTTCAAGACAAGTAAATTTACAGAATTGCATGTTTTAGGATTTTGTACATGGATTATTTGAAATTTGATGGGTGGGACGTATGTCTTCCAATGCTGAAATGACCCTCAGATCTTTCATTGAGTCCACTGCTTCAGATGCTCCTGTCTCTTTTCCTGCAGATGTTGTGCTGGCGGCCTTCCACAACCTTTCAAGTAAATTCCCAAACAACAACGTCCCACCTGACGACCTGCGGGAGTTCCTCAATGAGCACTTTGACAAACCGGGGACAGAGTTTGAGACGTGGACGCCGCCTGACTGGCGTGACAAGTGAGATCCAGCTGTTAGGTCTCAGGTGGTACTAAGGTTTTAAATTGAGTCCGTTTAATGTGAACTGAATTTAATTTGCAGGCCGAAGTTCCTGGGAGGAATAGCAGACGAGCAGCTACGCAAGTGGGCAGGAGAGATTCACAGTCTGTGGAAGTCACTCGGCAGAAAGGTGATGAGTAGTCGATCGATGCGGAATAAGCTTTTGAGTATTTTTTTAAAAAAAATTGTAATTTCAACCAAATTGCTAAAAAATATTCTTTCATCAGTTGGGTTTTAAGAAATCTTGATGCACACTTGTCAGTAATCATAAAAATAATTCAAATTTAGACACAACTACAACAGTTTCAGCAAGTTTCTTTCCTAATGATGTTTTTCCTCATGCCTAAGATGTATTTAACAGTCGCATATCCATATTTTTTGGCCCATTGTCTGGAAAAACACCCTCAAAGTGTTCAGCTTCCACCACTGTGTTTGATGGTGTTCTTGAGGGTTGAAAGCTTCTCTGCTGTTCCTTCAAAGTAAAGCCACATCAATGTGTCCAAACAGCTCACTTTTTACGTCATGTGACCGCAGAATTAAGCACAAAACACTTTGTTCTTTGTCTACGTGAGCTTTTAAAGACTTCGGTTCTTGGAGAAGTGGAGTCGTCTTGGTAGACATCAATGGAAATCAGTCCGGTGTCTGCTGGAGTCTTGGTACCAGCCCTGTTGAGATTCTTCAGGTTGGCCTTTGAGGTGATCCTTGGATTCTGCTGTTCTTGCCAGTACAGGGGCCACGTCTGGCTTCCTAACGGGCCTAATGAGATTTTTCACACTGTGGAACTCCTTGTACTTTTACCACTGTGACCACTGACACTTGAAAACACTTGGATATGACTTTATAGTCTTTCCCTGCCTTGTGAGCAGCCACAATGTGCAACTTTCTCTGCATTATAAACCCTACTAGCAAGCTGTCAATGCTTTTAGAAATGACTTTCAGTTGACTATGCAGTTATTGGCGAACTACTGCACCAGATGCTTTTAGTCTATAGTGAATTAAAATGCCGTAGAAGCTACATTTTCTCAGAAATGTGAGAATCTCAAGAGGTGTGAATAACTGTGGACATGATACAACACGGTGTCTGTCACTATTTTTGCCATTTCTAGAGAAGAAACAGATTTGTCAAACAAAAATAAGACAAAACTTTAGTGATCCATCACTGGGGAAATCTACAAGTAACAACAATTGGATGCAAATAAGGCAGGACAAAGATTACAAAAAGAATGGGGCTAAAAGTGAAGAACTAATAAAGAGCCTCAAAGAATATAACAAGGCATGAGGAACTTGTATCTGGAAATATGACATAATTTACATATGGATAAGTACATATAACAATTATTTTATATATGGATAAGTGCATATATGACACCATTTACATATATATGGATAAGTGAAACTATGACATGGTGAGTATGCATATGGAAAAGTACATATATGACATAACCAGATGTAAATTTATCATATCATGGCTGCACTTATCCTCATTTATATTCATTATGTACATATATGACATAATTGATTTACATGTGGATGAGTACATGTATGACAATGAATTTACACGTGAATGAGTACATGTGCACGACCAGTCAACAGTTTGGACACACTTTTTCATTTATTTCAGTGAGAAAGTATTTCTAAACTTTTGACTGGTAGTGTATGATGTGATGATACACATGTATATAATTACATGTATGATATATTGAATTTACGTATGGAGTATGACTTAATGAATTTGCATGTGTCCAGGTGTTTCATGGAGGATGATTTATCCACATTTCTGTTACTGGAAAAAGGAAAAGCCCAGTGTTACTATGATATTATTACACGTGAAGAGCTGTGAGAGAACAATGTTAAGTTATTGACTGATCTGGAAGAGCTGCAGCAAGAGAGAACACGGTTTTAAGTTTGGTTATATGGGAGCAAAAATTCCTTATAAATCTGAATTTGGCATGGCTTTGACTATTTTGGACTTAAAGTTGAAGCTGGTTCCTCCTCCAGATGCAAACTGCTGTCAAAGATCAGCCGGAGCTCTACTCACTGATCTACATCCCGAACCCAGTGGTGGTGCCGGGGGGTCGCTTCAGGGAGGTCTACTACTGGTGAGTGAACGACGAAGCCTTTCACTCAGCTTTCTGTCACCGGGTCAGAGCGAGGGCTGATCTCAGCCAGACCCAGTCGGGGGGTCTCTGCTCAGATCCCGATTCGGCCCGGCGTTCAGACAGTGACGTGAGCCGCTTTGTGCCTGACAGGGACTCCTACTGGGTCATCAATGGGCTTCTGCTGTCGGAGATGACAGACACGGCCTTGGGGATGATTCAGAACTTCCTCTACCTCGTCGACAGGTGAGACTTTCACCGCTCCTTTCATCTCTCACAGCACTTAAAAAGCTCCAGTGCAGGTAGTTTAGCATGCTCATTTTGAATAATGACTCATTTAGCAACCAGAGTTTTTCACTTTGGAAAAGGAGCTCTTGGGAGAATTTCAAGTTTCGTGGAGTAAAATTTTTATTTTTTTTCCTTCTCTCACCCTCTTAAAGATATGGCTTCATTCCAAATGGTGGGCGGATTTACTATAAAAACCGCAGCCAGCCTCCATTCCTCACTCTAATGGTGGAGAGCTACTATCAAACAACCGGGAATAAAGACTTCCTCAGGTGATATTTAGGCTGGAGCTGACGTCCTGCCAGACACATTATTTGTCAGCCGCCTCCTGTTCCTTCCAGAATAGAAAAAAAAAAGGGGCACATTAAACATCAAAACCTTTCTGTGCATCCCATGTTTTGTTCTTTTAACCATAATTAATGAGAATGTGACACCTTCACACTTGTGTGTATTATATTAATGAATATAAGAAGCGTTGTGAATTAGAACTTGCTGTCTGTGCTCATGTGCCTGGTTTAGAGCAGCTTTACCGGTTCTGGAGAAGGAGTACCGGTTCTGGATGACGAATCGCTCCGTGGCTATACGACTAAATGGGATGATGCATATGCTGAACCGGTATCACGTGGAGGCCGACTTGCCGAGGTGTGTTTCAATGAAATGCACTGAGCAATAAAAGCAAAAAAGAAGATATATATGCATTGTGAAGTGTGTTTTCACCTTCACTAATCATACATTTCTTTATTTCAAGGCCTGAATCCTACACAGATGATCTGGAATTAGCTGAAGGACTGACCGATGGTAATGAATAAATCCCTGTTTATGAGCATTATACACACTACCAGTCAAAAGTTTGGACACGCCTTCTCATTAAATGGTTTTTCTTTATTTTTACTGCTTTCTACATTGTAGATACATACTGAAGACATCACAACTATGAAGCAAGATGTATGGAATTATGGAGCAAACAATTGTTGAATAATTTGGCCGTTTTATTTAACAAGATAACGCTGAGGTGCTCGATCCTTCACTTCATAATTAACCGCTCAGTATAAAGAATGAAACATGTTCCCATTTGATTCATGCAAAACAAATTTGCTCTGAAAATACCTCAAACATTCTGTAATGAATACTTACAGATAGACAAAACATTCACTTTTATCACAAAGAGAAGCTGTTTGACATGAAACTGGTCTAAATACTGTTAAAATGTTGAATTTTTCTGCCACCATTTCTGATGCTATCTGCCTTTTTTTAAATATATATATATATATATATATGCAAGTCTGTTTAATTACTGACAAATATTCAAGGTCACAAAGGTATTTTCTCCCCCTTTGACGATTATTTGAAAAGTGAAGCTCAAATGGCTCAACATCAGGCTGGTTGTTTTAGTTTTTCCACATCTAGTTGAGAAGCAAGACACACATGAATAAGTAATACATGTTAGATGCTGATTTGTCGTGGCTCAGCATGTAATTTTTATTTTCTTGCCCTCAGAGCTTAAACAGCAGCTGTGGATGAATCTGAAGGCAGGCGCGGAGTCTGGTTGGGACTTTACTTCCCGCTGGTTCATAGACGGTGACGGCCACAACAACGGCACCCTCAAAGAGACTCTCACCAGCCAGATCCTGCCCGTTGACCTCAACGCTCTGCTGTGCCGCAATGAGAAAACTCTCGCTTCGTTTCACCGGCTGCTGGGTGAGAACGGGAGCAGCCTCTGACCTTGAAGCCAGCTCCGGCACCCACATGGGGGTTTCAGCTGCTAACCAGCGTTACGTAACGGTGATGTGCTGCTTCCTGACAGGTGACGATGACTCAGCCGCTCGCTACGACCAGGCTGCAGCCCGCAGACTGGAGGCGGTGGAGCGGGTGCTGTGGGATGCTGAGAGGGGAGCCTGGTTTGACTACAACCTGGTGACGTTCTCCAGACACTCCGAGTTTCACCCCTCCAACCTGGCGCCGGTTTGGGCTCAGTGCTATTCTCGGCCTGAGATGGGAGAGCAGGCGGTGCAGTATCTGAGGGTTGGTGGATACTCAGACCTTCATTGTGCTTTGCTTTGTTCGGTTTCTGGGTGGTTTTGTTCGCTTTTGTTGCATTTTTACTCACCGTGGGCTCATTTTTGACTGCAATCAAAGCCCTCCACTTTTGCCAAAAAAACACAACCATAGCTAGAAGTGGAAAGAACTCAAAATGTTGACTATTGAAACATCCCAAATGCCCGCAAGTGTTGCCGATACTCTGATAAAACAGGGGCTCCACATGCTTTAGAGGCAACTTGAATAGGCTGATGTATATTTTTGCCAACTCTACAATCCATCACATTACTGTGCTCCAGAGAGATATTTCACCATTTTTGCACCATCTTTTAGGAACTTTCTGCTCTCTTTTGTATGTTGTTTTTAATAAGATAAGAAAAGATATCCCACTGTGGGCAAATTTGCGGTGGCACAGGAGCAAAAATAGCGCTAACATATAGGGAATGTAGTACAAAAATGAACCCAAATGAACCAAAACATACAGTATTGGCTGTAGAAATAACACTGCACATGGCGGCGGTGTTGCACAGATTCTTTCATAAATACAAATGCTGACAGAAGTGTTGGCATTGCACAGATTGTATGACAGTAGAAAACTACTTATGTAGCGTTAAAAACTAGTTTATGTAGAAAAACTAGATATTGCACAGGGTTCTTTTCAGCCGTGTTGCATTGATTTTATTCGCTTATTTTCCCCTCAGTCCCTCTTGAAATCAGCTGCCTGCTGTGTGTAAACACTGCCTGAAGTTCATCTGAAACGTCACAGAATCAGTGGCTTCTTAGGTGCACTATGGGGCACATAGTTTTTTTCTGATGCAAACTGTTTATTTTGGGGGAATTTTTAAGTAAGACATGTAAAGAGGATGATGATGTGGCAGCATTGTATTTATCTTACAAACTGGAGGATTGTAACAACACTCTTTTCTAACTCCAGCAACAAAGCAAAAATGTAATGCGAGGAACACATAAAAGAAAATGACCCTCTTTCACATAAATGTACAGTTATTTTTAGCTCAACGAAAACAGTATAATTACTAACTAGTGTCTTTGTATTGTTGATTCAGACTAAAGAAATATGTGGGAAATATTGATCCACTCATACCGTTTAAGGTCAAGCCAAGAATATTGATTTATAAATCAAGATCTTAATGAAATGTCACAATTTTAATCTTAGATTTGGTTATCGTGGCAGACATGATACATTCATAGAAAGTGAAAGTCCGATAATTACGTTCATTTTTGCAGTTCCTGGCTCTGATAAATGGTGTAATTTTTGCGATTTTATTAAAAAGAAAACATCCCTTCGGACTATGTCGGCATGTTTTAAGGGTTCCGAATAGATAGTGGTCGATTCATTTGCATATTTTTCCCATTTACCTCGAGTTGTATTCATTCACATCAGAACCAGACTTCAGTTATATCACACTTTTTATGCAAATGTTATGTAACACAAAGAGCTTTATTGTAATCAAACAGTTCCCCCAACATCACTGAATGAATGAAGGTCTCAAAAACACGGGGACTGAAGAAATGAAGTATGACACGTCAGAAAAAGTTAACTACAGTAAAAAAAAAAAAACTATAAATATGAGTAATATAGTTGCGTAAATGGTATAATAGAAGCCAAAATTCATAAAAATAGAATAAGAAAACTTTTAAAATCTTTGAGCAGGTTTTTGTGATTGGTGTCAACTTGTCACAAAAGTGTGCCCCAAAATAATACCCCAGGGACTCTCACAGATCGCAATATAGAACAAAATGGGGTTAGAATGAAGATAACATTAAATTCAACAGAAATACAGTCTAGACAATGTTCATGTGGTAAATGACTATTCTAGCTGGAAACAGCTGGTTTTTAATGGAATATCTCCATAGAGGTACAGAGGAACATTTCCACAAACCATCACTCTTGTGTTCTAATGCTACATTGTGTTAGCTAATGGTGCTGAAAGGCTAACTGATGATTAGAAAACCCTTGTGCAGTTATGTTAGCACATGAATAAAATTCTGGGTTTTCATGAAAAACGTGAAATTGCTTTTGAAAACCTTTGAATGGTAGTGTATATCATTAAGTTATAATATTGACATCCATTGAAAAGGCTGATTGCAGCTGGTAGGAAGGACTTCCTGCTGCGTTCAGGGACTATTTCCTCAGAAGAAAGTAGTTTCAAGGTATCCAATAGCTCACATGTTGCATACAAGGTAGATAGATAAAGGAATAATGTACAAAAGAGTACGCAATTGACACGCAAATTGTGCTGGTCGAAGAGATGGCATGACATGTCTAAAGGCTAGTATTTAAATGTGCAGAGAAATTGTTTCTATTTACAGCAAGGTGCAAATTTTTGGTATTTACAACAAAAATAGAGTATTATGTGAGTACAGAATGCAAGAGGTCAGTCAGAAGTCCTGTATTTATGGTGTTTGTGTGAAAGGTCCCTTTATCATCTCTTTATCCAGATAAGGTCGTGTGAACACGGATGATTAGACGTCAAACACTGTCATAAAACTCCGCATCTGCACACAGCTGCCAAGCGTGACCGGTCTCCACTGCAGCTCCTCTCCTAACAGCTGAGGCTTTAAACACTTTGCCCAAGTGCTTCTTGTCAGCCGCTGAGGGAGGAGAGCCCGCTGGTTTGATTTCCAGCCCTGAGCTTGCACTCTGTTCAGAACGTTGCGGGTTGATGCTCGGTGGCTCCAGCAGATGGCAGACAAACACTTCGGAGGTTTCACCCATGCTTTTTTTTTCTTTGCTGTTTCATGTCTGTGCAGGGGAGTGGTGCTCTCGAGTTCCCCAACGGAGTACCGACGTCACTGAAGGAGTCTGGGCAGCAGTGGGACTATCCGAACGCCTTTGCTCCTTTACAGCACATGCTCATCGACGGTAGGCAGCAGGATTTTGATGTGCCACCATGAGAATGTGCTACAAAAACCTCATTTGATGATGCAGCATTTGCTTAAAATAATCCTACATTATATAATTCCTTAAAATGCACAGCAAAATCAATCTAGTGAGCGCCTCCTACGTGGTTTGTACCGGTTTTGAGCTCAGTGAAAATGAAATGATACAGTGACCAGCACTGACTAGTGATTGAGCTCAACTCCTGACCTTCAGCTGATCGAACATCCTCATCTTAAGGTCTCCCAAGCTGCTCATCTGCAGCTTTTTGATGGTATTGCACAAGCTTTCCTCAGCAGATGAAGTCGCCCACTTGTCAGTAGATTGCCTATGTTCTGAACACGTTAATGGCCCCGTGCTGACCTTGAGTGCAGATTTTATGGTTTAATTTGGCCTCTGTTTACATCCACATCAGACGCGCCGTGTAAGAACTGCTCACCTTCGGTTCCCATGTTTGTTTTTCGCCCAGATCTTCCTTGGTAACGCCCTCGTGGGCCTGCATAGCAACTATATTCATCTTTTTCCCTCTTGCTTCAGGGGTTTTACGCCTTCAGTTTGGTCTTCATGAAGTGAGATACAAACTCAAATTTAGTCTTTGTGTTTAGCATTATTTCTGCGTTTCCAGTCACTGTTTCATGTAAAATCCATTGTGCTGGAGTCCAGAATCAACATAATGAAGCAGAATCGTGTTTTATATTTAGTTCATTGATCTGAATCTTGTTGTATTGCAGGTTTATCCAAACTGCCTTCGAAGGACGCCCAACAACTGGCATTTGATTTGGCCCAGCGTTGGATCAAGACAAACTGGTTGGCCTACATTAAGTATGAAGCCATGTTTGAAAAGGTGAGTCTTTCAAGGCTTTCGGCACTTCAGAGCTCGCGATGCGCTTTGATAACAGAGCCGCCTCAGAATGTGTAATTTCTGCCTCCTCCTGACAGTACGATGTGAATGGAGATGGCAAACCTGGTGGTGGAGGAGAGTACGAAGTTCAGGTATTTTCCACTTTCATGTGGTGATAATGCTCATGTGCTTACAGTCACACAAGTCTTCCTATTTTTATGCACAGCTCTGGAAAGTGTTTTTTTTTTTTTTCCTTAACACATTTGCATGCTCTCAACGCTTTGATGAGCAACATGGGTCAAAAGTGACCCACATCCAATGGAAAATGGGGATCTCCTGACCCACACTGCGCATCAAAGTGTTACCACTGTGTCACTCCTCTTCTTTTCTTTTAACAGAAGTTTTTTTTATTGTCATTTGTAATTCTTTGACTGGATCTCGCTGCTATGCTAACATGCCCAGCGCCCTCACGCTCTGCTGTATTGCTCTTTCTGTAGCTGGGGTTTGGTTGGACCAACGGCGTCGTCCTGCAGCTCCTGGACCAGTATGGAGCGACCCTCACATCAGGAGGCCGACATGTGTCTTCTGGCTTCCTGCTGCCGCTGGTCATCGCAGCCACGCTGGCGTTGCAGTGACTCAGAGGTGTCAGAAGAGCCCAGCTGGAGGTTGGATTTCATTCTTCCCAGGTTCACTCCCCCTGCATCACCTCTGAGCGGACTTTAAACCAACACAAACTGACATCACCAGTGAGACCACAGCGTGCATATTTTAACTCCTCTAAAGCCGAATACGATCAGGATCCGTCTTATTTTCAGGAGAAGCTGGATAAGATTCACCAGGATTACTTTGATGAATATTTTAGTATTTATCGTCAGAGATAAATGATCCCTGGCTTTATGAGAGGATGCAGATCATTTAAGCATTTCTGGACTCCTCTGACTAATGCAGGCTGCTGGTGCTCGCTGCTCCTTACATCACCACATTAACTTGTCCCAGATATTGAACTGACATTATAAACAGTTATTCACCTAATTCAATTATAAAGTTTATTGCTGCAGTGTGGCTGAACTCCCACGGAGCTCCTCCATTTGCATGCAGATCTGAAGTCGGAATGTAAATGAGCTTGTGTGAGAAGTAAAATGTGAAGCATTAAGTATATTTAGAACACAGTGGTCTTTATTATGTGTAATGTGTTACATATCTGGGGTTTCACTGAATTTCTACGAGTCCGTCGAGAAACATTTGTTGACTGAGGCGATACATCACATGTTCAATACGGTGTTAAAGTGTAGCTTAACGTGCTAATTTCAATAAGCGAATGCTAACTGAGGGTGGAAGTAAATTTTCCTACATTCCTCTCTGCTAGCTGTGCGTTAGCGATCTCCAACCTTTATTGCACCACAGACCGGATTCAAGAAAGACAATTTTCTATGGACTGGCCATCGTGCACATAACAAACAAGAAAAACACTCAGTGAGCGCAGTACTCCACCAAGGCTGCTCAGTCAGATCATTTCTGCAATTGAAATTGTTCAAAAAGGATCTTTCTGCATGGAGTTTGCATGTTCTCCCTGTGCATGCGTGGGTTTTCTCCGAGCACTCCGGCTTCCTCCCGCAGTCCAAAAATATGCTGAGGTTAACTGATTACTCTAAATTACCCGTAGGTGTGAATGTGATTGTTTGTCTGTATATGTAGCCCTGTGACAGACTGGTGACCTGTCCAGGGTGTCCCCTGCCTTCGCCGCAAGTCAGCTGGGATAGGCTTCAGCACCCCCCACGACCCTAATGAGGATCAAGCGGTGTGTAGATGATGGATGAATGGAAATCTTTCAAAAAAAATGACCTTGCACTGAGCACAGGCATGTGTACGTTATGGACGGATACCGAATCATGTGACCTAAATATGTAGCGGGCAGTGGGAATTGATTGGACTCAAATACCCGCACAATTTCAATCAGTTGTTCCTTGTATCATTTCTGATGGATAAGTCTGCAGCGGTCGATTTGTAGTAGGATTCTGTAATCATCAGCAGGCAGCTGACGTAGTGTTCACTTGTTGTCATAGTTACAGTGATGCCCTGCCAGTATCTCACAATGATACAGAAATCTTTTACCAAATCCGTGGATGCAGACTATAAGCCGCATCACTGTCAAAATCTAATCAATAGGTCCCTGTCATTTCTGACCTTCCCCGAAAATTTAATCCAAGTCCGTTGGTCTGTTTTTCAACAATGTTGCGAACAAACGTACGCCGATCATCACATAACTCTGCCGAGGCTCGACTTCCTTGACGGAGTAATAAAGTGTAAAATAAAATGTACTAAATTGAAAAATGTACTTTAAACAATACAAATAACTTATGATTTTAGTAATGGAAAATACTAAATCTAATATCTACCAGGAGATCTGCACCAAAAACAGTTCCTGGACTCAGTTTTGTACCAAATTTTCCTGAAACCTTTGCGCAGCTTTTTGAGATATCATAAAGCATACAGTTCTTGTTTATTAATGTATGATTGTACAAAACTGTAGAGCAGAATAACAGTTGCATCGTAATTTAATGATATAATTCTGTTTGCAGACATTTGTACGCTGATTGTCACAAAACTCTGCAGTGTTACTTGGCGGTGTAATAATTGTTTGGGTTTCTTTGTTTTTTTTTTAAAGAGTCCTAAACAAATAAAATTACTTGTTGCTAAATATTTACTTACTTTTTCTTCTGTCAACATCAAGTCCCGACTTCTTTTAAAAGAAGCTCCAGAGATGTTTATTTTTTGTTAATTTTGGCAGATTGATGGCTTCATTTAACATCAAGTGCAGGAAACAAGCACAGACAGAAGTGACAGGAAGATGAGAAGAGCTAGTCATTTTTCAAAATAAAACACCCTGCAGACACTGCTGGAAATAAAATATAAAGCAAACTGTTTTTATTCTTATTGTGCGGCCGGTGGTTGGGGACCACTGCATGTTAAAATGACCTTTGTTCCTTTTGAAGATGCACAATACAAGTGAAAATGTTTTCTGAAATGTTGAATTTCGCAACCTTTGACACAAGAGCGGCCGCATACAGTTAAACCTTTCTGGCAATAAGAGTTTAGTTTGATGTTTAAACAAGTCAATCCGATAAGTCAGATGGCTTCGAAGCTCTAAGAATGCATCATAAACATTCAGAGAAATGTGTCAATAGTTTCAAAAGAAACAAAGATGTTTTAAAATTTTTTTTTGGACCTTTCTGTTTGTTCCAAGAAAAGCTCGGTCTGCCTTTGCCATTTCTGCTTACATCTGTGGCGACATGCTGGTCAAGCATGAAATTAAGTCCATATAGATATTCAAATGGTTGTCAAGAAAAAGTAATGAGAAATTTGCCTTTTTTAAAGAAGAAATTGCATCCTCCTTGGCTGTGCAGATACCAAGCCCAAGCAGGGATTTCGCCGCATCTCTCTCCTTAGCATGAGTGAGCACAGCAGATTGACTGTGCAATTTAAATAGGCAAAAGGCCAATAGGCGCAGCAGGCCGTGTAACCCCAAAGATCACACTCTGGTAATGTGCTATTGTGGGTCTCCATCTACAAGGCATATCGCTGGCGTTAAGTCTTTTTTTCCTTCTTTTTCAACTTGCGTGCAGAACTGTGACACCCATACAGCAGCAGCCATGTGTGTTCTGGAGATGTTCGAGCAGCGGGGCAGCAGTCATTGTGTCGCCGGGCCTCGCTGACGGCAGCAACTCAAGTAGAACCTTCTCCGTTTGATAACTCGCACATTACCATGCTGTTTTAGCAGAAATGCGTCGTGCTCGGTTAATGAGATCGAGCCGCAAAGTGTGGAGGGAGTCGTCCGGCAGTTAAGTGGCAATGAGGCCGACACTCGCCGGTGTGTTGGCGTGCGCACGTGCGTGTGCATTTAATTACACAAATCTGAGGACATTATTCTAAGAAGCACATTGGATGGGCGGTACATGAATTGTAAAGCAGCGGTGACAACTGCATTACATGTTGTTGTGGAAGTAAAGGTCAGGCTGTCTTGTCCTCACCAGTCATGCAGTAACTACCGCTGCATACAAAACAGCATCCGCACACAAACTGCAGAAATTTCGCATTTTTGTATCCGTCGTCTAAAGATTTTTGTTCACACAGAACTGACCTGATGTTTTTACAGGGAAGAGGAGGCAGGAGTCTTTAAAATTCTACCTGAATGTTCATAAATCTTCTCCACTGCAGGTACCTCTGGTCACAGATGTTAAAAAATACTGACACCGAGGCACTCCCTCATTTCCATAATGAGAATAAGATGCTGGATGATATGCAGAAATGTGTGAAATCATCAAACCGCTGCAGAATGTGTGTGTGAGAGAGAGGGAGAAAAGTCAGCATGGACAACAATGGAGGTGGATTTCTATCTGAATGTGTGTGTGTGGCTTTAGACGGAGGCTTCATTACTGCTACCTGGCTCAGCCTTCACTGGCCCCTGCAGCACACATCACAAAGACTGCTCATTATCCACCGAGTCCTCGCGGTGCCGGTGCCGAGTCCCGCTCTGAGCTGCAGAACCCGGCCAGGATAATCCCCCACTCCGGCTGCCCACAGCCTGGCAATCTGTGGAGGAAGTCTGGTCGTCTGATACCAAATCAGAGAGTCGGTCGTGGCTCCTCAGCTGCCGCTCATTCCCATTCAATACGCTCTGATCAATAACTCATTGAGGGATCATGGCTGTGTTTCTGTGCAGCGTATTTTCCCTAATTATGACTGTGGCCTCCACAAAAAAAAATGGTTTGGCTCCGACTTAGTGGCTAAACTGTTTGGAGATTAAGCCAACTCCTTGACCTCTAAACTGGAAGGATTGGCTAACTGGAGGCATTATAGGGATAGATATGAGATAGCTTAGTGATATCGATCCGGCACTGTCCGGAGATATCAGACTTTTTTATAATCGATAACTCTTGAAGGAATCGTTCCAGTAGAATTTCTGCTGCTTAAGAGATTTGAAAAATCCAATCTAATGGAAGGAAGAGCTACCGGCAAGGGAGGGTTTAATATTGTCTCAGCTGATCTGCAACCTTGAACTTGAAACCGAGAAGAATCTCTCGGCAAACGAAAGCTTTGCACAAAGTAATTCACCTTGATTATACATTTTACAAGTTTTATTGTGAAGGTCCTTGTTGGCTCATGCATTTCTCTCTGATACTAGAAGTGTATCTGCTGATATTTTCTGGTTTGTATACCTTATCATGAACCTTGATATGTTTTATGTTAAGCTTGTTGTCACTTTGACATCATCAAAGAGCTGCTTTGTTCAAATTCTATTCAACTGACCAAAGTGCATTTGAAGTTGATGTTTAAAGTTCATGTACAGGAAATTCTCTGGAGTCCCCTAGAGGTCACACTGAGAATTTTTTTGAGGACTAGTTTTACATTCTTTCACCGTACGAACCTTCCCAGCAAGCAGAGAACGTTCCCAGAACATTGGCTAACATTACTTACAAGTTGTAAGAAGTTCAAAGAACCTTTCATAATTCAATTTCCAACAATGTTTCTATAAAGTTACGCAATTATTTTAATGTCAACATTCAGAGGACGTTGTCACAAACACATTACATTATATTCTGATAACAAACGGATGTCTTCAAACTAACATTCAAAAAATATTTTTCAGATGTTATCAAAGCCTCAGATGATTTTTATCAAACGTTCCTACAACATAATTTATTAACAAAGGTAGAACTTTCTTCCCGCAATGTTCTGCGATACATTAAAAGCAGAACATTTTGCGTTTTTGTTCAGGGAACTCAATACAGAGCAGGGGTGTCAAACACACATGACTTTGGAAAGTATTTTTCTTAAATTTTATGTTGGTCAGAATGTTTTTAAAAAAAAATATTTCATTAAATGTGAACATTTTCAGAATGCACTTTTTTTGCAGTAAAACAAAGGGAAGAATTAGAAGTTATTTATAATAAATTACTATGCTCTCATTTTACTGGTCCGGCCCACTGGAGATCAAATTGGGCTGAATGTGGCCCCTGAACTGAAATGAGTCTGACACCCCTGGTACAGAGCGTTCTTTTAAAACACCATAAAGGAAGAACCAACATTTGGATGTTACTGACACCTCAGATGACAGAAAATTCTTTGTAAGATGTAGTTGTTATGAAGCATAATGGACAACATTACATTCTTCTAAACAAGGAGGAACGTTTTCAAGCCAACGCTTTATAATCTGGTACCTTAAAGTTTGGGCGTTTTCCTTCTTTGTTAAAAGAACAAATTTACAGTAGAACAATCTTTTAGGAGACCTTCACACAGTAATGACAAATGAAGGATGTTCTCAATGAAACAAGTAGAAAAAATGTTCAAGATGTTATCAAGACCTCAGATGATGTATGAAGACGCTCCTCTAAAGTGTTTTAGTAACAGAGGTGGAACATTCTTCCTGTTCCTTCTGTGATACATTAAAGGCAGAATATTTTTTGCCTTTTTGTTGAGGGAACTCAACATGGAACATTCTTCTATAAAACACTTGAAGGAAAAACCAACATTCAAAAAACATTTTCAGAAACAACGAAAACTTCCTGCTGCAAACTTTAAGAGAACTTTGCAGAACATTGTTGGAATAAAATTAGTATTCATCTGGGTTTATTGTGTTGGTTTTAACACGCTGCCAGTTGTTTGGAACCAACCTGCAGACGGTACGGAGAGGAGGGATGGCGTGACCCTGCGTGAGATGCACTTATTGCTCATTATTCATTTTTAAATATGGTTCTCCGACAGCATCCAGCTGCTGGTTGTGAGCACAGCTGCGGCTCGATATATGGTTGCTGCTCGGACTTCAGCTGCCGCTCTGGATGTGTCCAGCTGTTCCTGTTTGAACCTGCAGTGTTTCTGAGACAGATGCGTTTCTTTGTTTATTTAGGAGTTCAGGAATACAGCAGCTTTGGTTTTTCTGTTACAACCAGTAAACATGCAACTGTCACAGCTGAGGGTGCAGTCAAACTGTATTAGACTAATATTATACAGTATCATAAACACTGCAATCCTCTGCTCATCACTTTTCTGTAATATCTGCAGAGTACTTTCAGTGAGGTATAACTGGACCAGACCATCAACTCAGAAGGAAATTTGCAAAGTATTGCAAGGTAACCGAGGTCAAAAACCTCTCACTGTGATCCTTGCAGGGCTCTGATTAGTTTCTGAATATATCATATGTGTCGGATTATGTGAAAGGACTGTGAATTATGTGGGACTGAAGTGTGGAATTAGATTATTTTTCATCACTTTCATGTTCAGGTGGGTCAGAAAGGTCAGAACTAATGACTGGAGCCAGACTTAGTTAATTAGTGTAGCTAATTTAGTCCACAGTCACAGAGCAACAAAAAATATTCACTTTCTACAGCGTGCTTTTGTCAGATCACATGTAAACTGCACTGTTAAAAATATCCGTAGAAATTACAGTAAAAAAACTGTAAAATAGCAACAGTAAAAGACTGTAAAATCCAAAATAGTATATGCCCGTAATTGTTACACTGAATAACCGTAAATCAAGAAACTGTATATAACTATAATTTGTACGGTTCTAACATGTAGAAATAACATAGTTTTACTGTGAAAATACAAGATATTGATAAAATTAACGGGAAAATCCAGTAATATTACAAGCAAGTAATTACTGTAAATTTAACAGTATAATTCTGTTTAAATTACAGATTTTGCTGAAGTGTACTTTCAAATTTACGGTATGAAACCGTTAATGATCAAGCAAAAACATACCTTCATTTATACAGAAAAAGGATGTAAAAAATATGGTATATATTTGTTAAGAATATCACAGTTAAAAGGAAATCTGTATAATTTATGGTGAAATACCAGCAGCTGTGGTTGTCAGTAGATTACCGCAAATTATACAGATTTTTTTCCAGGACCGTAATGACTTTTACATTGCCAGCAACCACAGTTGTCGACATTTTACCGTAAATTATACAGAAATTTTTTACTTTACCGTAATGACTTTTACATTGTCACTGTAGTTTTTACGGTGCTGGCTACCAGAGCTGCTGGTATTTTACTGTAAATTATACAGAATTTTTTTTGGTGTACCGTAATGTCTTTTACATTGTCACTGTATTTTTAACGGTGAACTACTGGCAACCACAGCTGCCAGTATTTTACCGTAAATTATACAGATTTTTTAACAGTGTGATGATTAAAACAAATCCAGGTCTGTTTGTATGCAGAGGTTTCAAAGCGGAGCATCATGCTTATTTTATTACAATTTTGCATGCCGATTAATTTTTTTTTTTTTTTTAAAAGCCCTCTCATTTATTTAGATTTTCTGTGATTTGGAAAAACTCGGAACAGGACTTCTAAACTGTCTATTACAAAGAATATTCATGCCTCAATGTAAAATTGTTTAAGCTTATGTTGAAATAATGCATCCTAAGCTATTAAAACTGGTGGTGTCCTTGTGGGTCAAAATTGACCTGTTTTAAAATTTAAAAATGTGGGAACAAAAAAAAAAAAACGTTTTCACAGTGAAACTTCTGATGTCCACATTTTCAACATTTTTTGAAAATCTTTGAACATTTTTTTGGTGGAAAAAATAAATGTTAAAAATGTTTCTTAAAAACATTCACATAAAATCCACCAAAATCCAGCGAATTTTGCTGGATTTTGGTTGATTTTTTTTTTTGTGAATGTTCTTAAAGAAAATATTACAAGTTTTACTGATATATATTTAGATATTTTTAGGATTTTTTTGGAAGATTTTTACTCATTTTCTGAAAATTTTTACAAGAATTTTCTTGCCAAATTTGGGAGATTTTAAAAAAAATAAATAGAACTTTTAAGGGAAACTTTTTAGGAATTATTGGAATTTTCTTCTTGAACGTTTTGCAAATTTTCAGAAATTTGGGGGATTTTTTTCAGACAAAGACATAATATTTTTTGGGTGCCCATAAGTGAAGACAACAGGACGGTTAAAAAAAAACCTGCTATGTGTTTATTCAGCAGCGTGTGGGTGTGGTTTGATCACATTTAATTGACAGCAGCAGCAAACAACTGTCAGCATGTTGAATCAGATGTTGTTGAACTGATTCTCGTGTTCCTGAGCTTCACTCGCTTCAAATGAGTGAGAAAATCACAGTTGAAACACAAAAACGTGTGAAATGCATAAGAGTGACGCCTTTAAAATATGCAGACATGGTTTAGTATCATTGAGAATTTAGCGCCGTAAAGTGATGAATAAAAGGGCTTAACAAACCTAAAACTGTTCCCATGTTTGTGTTACTCATCTCAGACGGATGGACCCACATATTAATTAATTTTATTTTATATTTATTGTTCCTCCTTCAGTCCAAAACATGTTGGACTGCTGTCCAAATGTGCCACAGTGAGGTGGTAGAGCTCTGCGCTGGACTGGACGGCGTGCCTTGTTTACCCCACCATGCCATTTTGTTCTGGTGGGCGTACAATCAATACGGACACCACAAAAGCCAAATCAGTATTTGCAGTCTTGCACAGTGTCCTCACCAGCCAGTGGAAGGTTTTTACTTGGTGCTTTACATGGGTAAAGAAAAGAACTAATCACACACTGAGTTGGTCTTTTGAAGGCGCTTTTGCTGTGCACTGTGAGCCAAGAGAAGCTTTTTCCACCGTCCCTATTTTTCCATCATCCAGCTGAGTGGGGTGTCTGTATGATTACTGGCTCAGATCAATAGTCTGCTGTTGGTGAGGACTTGAATTGTTAGATTTGGGCTGCACACTCGTCGCTCTTCTGTGCGAGGGAGATGCTTTTGTTTTGTCGGAGTAATTGAGAGTGATCACGCGTTTTGTGCATGGCACAGAGAGAGGTCATCACACGTCTGCAGCATACTTGTTTTCTTTTTTTTGTTGTTGTTGTTGTACTGAGACATGAAAGCAACGTTGGGCTAACTGAGCTTGCGTGATGGCAGAACGTAGTGTGTGAGCGAGCGGCGCCAGGCCATTCGTGCACACAGACACTGCGTTGGTAGCTCCATCACGGGATGCAAACGAGTCAGTCAAACAGCCAAGCGGGGGAGGCCGAGCCTGGAGAGGAGGGTGAGCCAGAATCAGGAGGGAAGGGAAAGGCGAGGGAGTGAAGGAGAGCACATGAGGAGTCCTGCTTATTACAGCTGCACAGATGGTGCGGCAGATGAGATGGGAGGGATAGATGGATGGATAAGGAGTGAGGAAAGGGAAAGAGGAATGGCAGGAGAGCACGTGCTTGACAGTGTACATAAGGCTCTCCTGATTGGAGAAGTTCCAAGGGAAACACTTAAATATTTATTGTTCTGTGGCTGGTTGGAAACTTTTTTTCTTCCCACCTCCCATTCGTCAGCAAGAAAAATGGCTGAGGTGCCTCCTGTGAAATATTAATTCCATCGCAGAGAATGCTAAAGGTAGGAAAGACGGAGCGGCACATGGCTGCGAGATCCTGAGGGAAAGAACACGAGGTTCGCAACTCGGCAGACGAGAAAAGGGTCGGAGAAGTGAGGACACGTGGTGAGAAGTGGAGGAAGAGAAGGGAGGAAATTAAATTATCAGGAGGAGGATTCAGTGGGACTCATGAGTCTGCAACTGCAAGGGAGAAATATTTGAATAGCCCAGATTTTGTGCTTTGCAAGCTATTATTGCAGGCATAGTCAATATTCATTCTGTCTGTCTCCCAGTGATAAATGCAGAAGTAAGGGGAGGAAAAGGACGTTTCATGCTTGCATTTAGGAAAAAAATAAAACGGCAACCTACACCGGCTTTGCAGCTCTCCTCTCCAGTCATTTATTTTTCTAAGATTTTTTAACATTCAAATGCGCAACCCTGCAGAGTTGAGATAATAAATTACATTTCAATCAGGAAGGGAAAGGAGAGTGTTATTACGGGGCGATGTGTGATTGCGGTTTTGACATTAGTACGCAGACATAAATATATGCTTTTCAGTGATTAGACCCTGTTGAGAATTCATGATCTCATCCCACTGTAATCTACACACTAGGGGTTAAAATAAACTCACCTTCTCAGAGTGAGGCTGCTTCCTGCCTCTCTACTCCTTTATTTTAGTTTTCCTTTGATGTAACAGTGAGCATACATGGTAGTCAGTAGTTTTAAACATGCAGATAATTGTTTATTTAAATGATGTTTCCAAATGCAAATACATGGCGGAAATGATAGATCTTATTTGTATGTTTGTTGGATTTTCACTGATATTTTGCATCTAAACTGTATCAGCTCCCAATTACTGCATTGTTTCTACGCTGACTAGTAGAGTGTCTCCTCCTAGAAATAATCAAAGCAAATACTCCATAAATACTGAAAATAGAGGCCCCAAAGCAGAGACTCAAGGCAACAAAAGTGAATACACCTGTAATCGCTGACTCATAATGCAGAAAACCAGTGAATGGTTTAAAAAATGAGTAAAACTGTGACTTCCAGTCAGTTAACTGCATGAACTTGGTTTAAAAATGAGCTAGGAACACCAGAACTTTATAAAAATTGGATCTACAGGTTGTGTATCTGCACATCTGCATCATGGCTCCATGTGGGAAATGATTACCAGAGGAAATGATCATCTGATTGTGTTCAAAAATAAGAAGGGATGCTGAAAGAAACCTGCTGAAACCACAGTTGCAGCATTAATCAGGAGGTATAGAATGATATAGTATTATTATAGCATATTAGGAAATCTGATTAGTTCCACTAATTAGGGCTGAAATCCTCTTAAAATGTGTTTTCACAATCTAGTGCTGGAAAACAGAAGGCAGGTATGTTACCACAGGGATTATTAATTATTAAAAGCACAAAGAGGGCTGATAATATTAGGAGCACTTTCTTTGGTCGGGTTAGGTCAAGATAAATTCATCAGCTCTGATAAGGTGTAGCATATTTGCTGAGAACCTGCTTAGGGCTTCCACTGTGAATGCAGAGTCCTGACAGTGGAGCACAGAGGTGAGATGGTGATGATGTGGGGTTGTATGAGTGCAGAAGGTGTTTGGGGACACGATGTTCACAGTCAGCACCATAAATGTCAGCGGATTTCCTAAAATACGGGCCGACAAGATGACTCCCAGTCTGCAGAAGCTTCCCAGAAGAGGAATAATTCAGCATGAAAACGATCCAAAGCACACCGCCAAAATCACACACGAGTTTGTGAAGAAGAACAAAGTGAAAACTATCATCTGGACAAATATGTCGCCTGAACCAAATCCAATAAAACACCTTTGGGGGAGTTTTTAAAGAGAAAAGTAGAGAAACAGAACCCCTCCAGCAAAGAGCAGCTGAAAGAAAAAATCATCTGAGGAAAGGCAGAATGTTTCTCCAGTTCCTAGAGTGGGGTCTGTATTTTTAACGCAGTAAACGGTTAGTTTTTAATTTTACTGAAGAGCAAAAACCCTGCTGCTCAACGTAGAAGTAATGCAATTACTGAGGGGTGATGGGATTTTTAATCATTTGACATTTAAGTGATACTACACAGAGCGTCACTCACTCCTCCTCTATACTGTAATTGCAAAGAACATCACATCTCTCCTGTAGAGGGTTGAACAGTTTAACATCTGCCTCCTGTCATTTTGGCAACATTTTCAAACAAAACTGTAAAGTTTAAGCCTGACAGGCAAAATCTGCTTGTCAACGTTCATTTTTTTGATGCAGATATTTCATTTTAAAGCCTTTATTCGTCGTGCATCCCTGGTGTGAGCTCAATGTGTAGAGTTCCATATCAGGCAGAAGTTCATATTCATGCTCCCACTGACTTTGTTCATATCATTTTATAGTTGTTTTAGCCGCTTGTACTTTTGCTAAATGAGTAATACCAACTATACCATGGGAGACGTTTATATATTTTAGACTCGTAATAGTATTTATCTGCTAATAAAACTTTCCCCTCCTGTGATTTTGGACAAAAACAATGACATGATTATTAAAGCCCTCTATAACAGAAGTCCAACCATCCCACTATTTCAAAGTGTATTAATTAACAGAAGACAAACATTTCAGTGACAGATCTGTGGTTGCCGCAATATAGAAACTAGAATCGACAAATCGTCAGGGGCTAATCACTAAGCTATATTTATGAAGTGTTGTGAGACAGAAATGCCCATTCTTTGCATTCCTTTGACTCCTCCAGAGTAACCTTTTGACCATGTAGCTTTCATGGCCTCACAATTTGATTAGTGCCTGGGAGAACCACATCAAAATGTGAGGTTTGAATTGACGAAGTGCATAAATAATGCTTCACAGATGAAGCAAAAAGAAAAAGAACATGTCTACATACTCAATAATTCACACATTTCTTTACTTATGAGTATTTTATGCATTTTAATGAACAAAAAAATGGAAAACCAATATGTTTACTCTTCAAGGAATTATATTAATGCATCTTCTTTTCATACATATAAAACTGACTTAACTAGAAGAAGAGTACTGAAACATAAGATTTACCGCTGAATAAATTCATTGTCATTAATGCATTTCTTATCACTCTGGAGTCAAGTCTATGAATTATTTAAACCCGAGTCTTGTATGAAAATCACTTGACCTCTTGGTGAAGCGTTTCATGTTCACCGTTAGTTTCTAAAGTTGCTGCGATTGTAGGAAAACTTCGACTCAAGTGATGCAGTTGAAGGTTGTGCAGACAGACACAGTTTTGAGTGGCAGCCTAATTAATGTTTACACGCTCCAGCTACAACCTGAAAATGAGATCAGATCGGAATTAATTCATCCTCAAATGTTGTCAGTGTTGATTAAATATGTATTTACTTGTTGAAATAACAGCAGCGTGATTACTTCGACACTTACCGAAGATCTCGAGTCACAACTAAGCGCTCGTTTTTTTTTATCGGCATTAATACTGATAACATTCTAATTGGGAAATTCTGAAATTGACATGATGCCACTGGCTGATATTTTGATGAACGATTCTGCAAAAACATAACGACTAAGCCAATTGCAATTGCTCTCATCAGTTTGAGTCCATACAGAGTTCTTTCACCCACAAAAAATTTAAAAACCATGGCAGCTACATCTGTAAAGAATAATTTCCCATTCACTATACTTAAACCAGATATGCTGTATGAGTAATCCACACATTGTTTCAAGATTTCATCCATTGGAAATGATACGACTGAGCAGCCTTGGCGAAGAACTGCGGAAGTACTGCGGTCTCTGAGTTACTGGCTCAAGATCTTTATTACGTCATTGGCTTTGTTACATTTAAAATGGCCAAAATTATGTTATTTGCAGGAATTACTTTATTGGTCGTCATTACGTTATTGGTGGCTTCAACATATTTATCACCTTGCCGTGAGCACGGGCATGTGTTCTGCATATGTTTGCTACGTACGGATACGATCATTATTTTTGAAAGAAAACAAGTTTTTTTTTCAGTGAAGATGACATTAAATGAATGACAAATCCAGTCTAGACATTGTTAATGTGGTAAATGATTATTGTAGCTGGAAACGACTGATTTTTAATGGAATATCTACATAGGGGTACAGAGGAACATTTCCAGCAACCATCACTCCTGTGTTCTAATGCTACATTGTGTTAGCTAATGGTGCTGAAAGGCTCATTGATGATTAGAAAACCCTTGTGCTATTATGCTAGCACCTGAATAAAAGTGTGAGTTTTCAAGGCAAACATGAAATCGTCTGGGTGACCCCAAACTTTTGAACGGTAGTGAATCTTCCAGTATGAACATTTCGTCGTGTGAACACAGTGATGACCCTCCTGGTAGCGCCGCTCTTCATCTGAGCTCCTACTCCTGATGAACGCAGGAGGAGGTCGGTGTGAGTCACATAACTGCAGCCCAGAAACAGCAGAGAAGAGAAACATCTTTAAAAGCTGGACCCCAGAGCCAGTTGACAGTGGATTGAACAAAACCTCGTGGGTCGAGAGGGAATTAACGAGAACACAAAGAAACAACAGAGTAGAGTAACTGCATGGAATTTATGTATGTAAGCATGAAGAGGCATGCATAATGCGAGTGGTTTTGGTTTGAGCTCCTGCCATCTGATTTACTATTCCTACGCGCCCGAACCTGCAGAATGGCAGTGTGCAAGTACAGCTGATTGCTCGGCTCTTTGTATTACAACGAAATGAATCAGTGTGCATTACAAGACAGGTGATTTATATTCCAGTCAAGGTAAGCAAAACACAGTGTCTGCTCCAGTTCTTGTGTACCTGTTTATGAACAAGCTGGGTTTCTGTGCTCAAGTGCAGCTCGTGTCATCCTCTAATTAACATGCACACTTTGGGAAAATCTGTATTTAATGAGGAGGCGAATTCTTTCTCTCCCTGGCAGGGAGGCACCCAGAAAGTTTTCAAAGAGGTGGCACCCACAAAAATTTCAGGAATCTTATTATGCCATTGTAACAACTGAAAATAATGCCAGTATGAGAGTTAAGAAATCACATGTTGCCATGAAATGCTTTATTATTTTACAGGTAATGCTACTAATTATTTGGTATTCACAGACTGTTGCAGCACCAGTTATCATGCTGTTTACTGTGGTGAGCAAAGTTGAAAATATCTCTGGCAATTTACAGCCAATTATTATAAAACAATATGAGTTTTGATTGTTACTGTGTTGCTTGTTGCCATATTTCTGTAGTTACTTCAAGAATAAAATGGACAGAATAGAAGTTTTTTTTTTTGCCATTTGCATGCTTTGGTACATTACAGTACAGGTATTTTGGAATTCTTGTGCATTTCTCAAAATCAACTTTGTATAAAAATACATTAAAAAAGCATCAACAAAATAGAAGCTATATAAAAATATGATTCACATGATAAAAAACACTATTAAAATACTAAATAAAAAACTAGGTATTGCACATATTAATGATATTACACTTGATGGTTTGACTCTTATTATCATATTGCACAAGGATTCATTCCTTCTTGTATATGCAAGAGGTCATGTTGTATACAATGCATTTATATGCATATTAATGCCAATGCTGCAAATACCTTGCAGGCAAGCAGGAAAAACTCCCTAATAAAGAAAACCCCTGTTATGAAATCAACATTTAATATGAACAAATGAGATTTTTACAGTAAAAACAATAATATCCAACCTTGACAGAGCTCAGAATTCAATTTTATAATAAATTATTTAATTCTAGTGAACAAATTTGTATAAAGAAATGTCTAAAAGAAATGTCCAATTAACGTTAGAAACTATATAGCTGATCTGCAGTAAATTAACTTGACCTATGAGATCTGGGGTGAACAGTGAGATTCTAGGGGTGGGTATAGCCCCCTCTGGTCCCCCTTTGGAAACGCCTCTGCTCTCCAGAAAGACAACAGAAAAAAGTGCTACGTCTTCTTCTTTCGTGTCTCTCATTAGAAATGCACAACATCTGACTATTCACAAAGGTCAAGTCCGGACCATCTCCGTCCACTGGAGGCCAAGCAGCAGGAAACCTCTTTTGACAAAACCGTGTGTGAATCATGTAAGCAGCAAATCCGGCAAAAACACCCTTCAGGAGGGGATTTCATATTAAGAAAAATATTGAAACCTCACAGCTTTTATTGTGTCTGTCATGTATCCTAAATGAAAACTTGCAGGCTCTTATGACACATTACAACCCAGCATGCTATTCAGTGCTGCACCTTGGGGAATTTTTATCTCTTTTTTTTTTGCTTTGACTACGAGGAAATAGCCCACAGCTCCTTTCATCCGAGTTAATATCTGATATCACAACTCTGATAGATATATATTTTAAAAAAGCCCCTTTCTTATCAGATGTCACCTTTACTCTTTGCTTCTGAGAGGCAGCTAGGAGGAGGTGCATGAAAATGAATTTTAATGATTGAGCGGCTCACGACGACAGAGGAATTCTTTATTAGCGTTGCAGGGCAAGAATTTCTCTCCCGGTGTGGGCTCGAGAATCAGCGAGAACGGCCTCCCAGGTGTTGCTCCACCAGATGGGCTTTGGGATGCGATGATAATATATTCCCCAAGCGTTTGGCTCTGCCTTTGAAAAATGCTGGTGCTGGGAGAAGATGGCCTCGCGCTGTTTGAAAGGCGAGCCGCGGGGGGACAGATGCTCTGATATTCCAGCAGGAGTGTAGCTGCGGGGCCTCGTGGTTGTTCTCTGCCCGGCGGGGGGAAGTTCGTTTGAGTCACGCCTACGCAGCTCAGCGGGGGGAACCGAGAAAATGGCAGGCGATGCTTCTCGGGTCACATTGCTGGATTTACCAATGAGAGCAAAAAAAAAAAAGGGAAGATCTGATCAGAGAGTAATTTACGATGTCAGGGAATCTTCCTCTGCTGTCAAATACATCATAAAGAGAAGCACTTTTTTTTTGACCTTTTGACCCACACAGAACAACACTGAAGAGCAGATTTGTGTTGATTAATTAGCTTGCCATTCCTGACACACTGCTAGTGAATCTCTAATTGCTTAGAAAAAGCAAAATTCCCAATAAATAGTGTCAATAATTCATGTTGTAATATAATAAGCGCACCGACCAGCTTGGGGAAAACCGCCCATCCAGAGAGAGATTTTCTCACATCCCATCATTACAGGGAGATGAAAGCGATTTCAAAGCTTCTTTTCTTGTAATCGTTACATCACATCAGTCCGAGTTCATCCCTTTGTTTCTTCTGAAGTATCAAGTTACATTTGCTTTACGTCGGAATAGACGAGCTAATAAGCGACGGATATTGCGGCCGCGACAAGCGTCTGATCAGGGAGCGCAAATTTAGTCCACTTAAGGATTTCCACAATCGGCTGTCATTAAATGAGTTGGACAGCTTCTCTGGGCCTGTAAGTCTTCGTCTCGGAGGAAGATGACTAATTGCGGTTATGGACTTGCTTACACTAGAATATGAGCCTCTGAGAGAGACAATTTACTGAAGCAGAGTGTTGACAGAATAATGTAAGCACCTCATGGAAAATTACTAAAGTGTGAAATCAAACTGGCACCAAGGTGGCCAATATTAGCTTAAGTAGGAATTATCAACATGTATTAGCTACGGACAGCGTTTGGCAGTCAGGATGGGGATATGTGAAGTTTCAAAGCTGTTCTTTATTTAAAACTAAGATTGTAAAAGCATGAGGTCTTTTAAAAATCACCAATATTACACTGTTTATCAGAGCTAGAAACTTTTAAAACTGAAATATCCTAATTTGTTGAACTTTTCTATGGTCCTTGAATTACTCATCTGTAATCACATTAAGGTTAAAAATTGTGATATTTCAGCGATATTACCTTATTTTCCCAGTCTTATTGAGATTACAAATTTCTTTTACAAGGGAGACCTGGCCAAGGTAGCAGCCATACAAGATTTAAAGGTTATATAAAACAGATACATAATACACAAATAAACAATAAACAGTAAAGTAATAAAAGAGATTGACAGCTATTCAAGGCATCTCAAGAAAAACACTGACATCCCTCCTTCACTGTATTCCTTATGATGCTCCTAAACTCATTAATGGATGTGAATGTTTCTAATTATGGTGCTTGATAGGAGTTCATGTTTCATTAAAAAATCTATCTAAATAAACATTTTGCACCAGGCAATATATCGTTTTCATCATAAGTAAGCCAGCTGCAACCAACAGTCATGTGACAAACATTTAGAAACTTCTCGGCTGAACTGCAGGCTGTGTCTACACAAAGTATGAAAACAAATTAAAAATGTAAGTAGTAAAATTTATATAGTAGAGTCCAGCATTATACCATCTGAGGACAATCGTTATATATGTTGGTTCAAGGTTTTGTTAGGATCTTGCTCTGTTCCCTGCCTTTCTTCCCCCTTTCTTCTTCTTTTTCCTCCTTTCTTGTTTCCTGATCTGTTTCGGTTTTGTCCTGCCCTGCCTTTTTGGTTCCCTGTCTGTCACCTCTCCCTCATGTCTCTCTCTCTCCCTGCCACTCGTCCTCCTGCTCTACCTGCACTCTGCCTGCTGATTACCCCAATGACTGTCAGCTGCAGCAATCAGTAAACTCAGCTCACCTGTCCACAAGCTCTCCTCACTATTTAAACCCTGCTCAGTCACTCAGTCTCTGTTGGATCATAGGAGCTGTTTCCCCATTAAACCTGCCACCTCTGGACTGCTGCATGGACTCTTCTGCTTCCCCCCCTCCTAGGCTCAGTTGCTCTTGTGGGGAATATTCATTTTACATATCTATTAAACTATCATGTTTTTATTGCTTTCTGCTTATTACTTATAATCATTTTAATTACTCTTTTGCTTATCAATTACAGTCATCATTTTATTACTTTTTTACTTATCACTTATAGTCATCATTTTAATTACTTTTTACTTATTGCTTATGATCATCATTTTATCACTTTTACTTACAATCATCATATTAATCACTTTTGCTTATTACTCATGATCATCATGTTATTACTTTTATTCATTACTTACAATCATCATTTAATTACTCTTTTACTTATTACTTATATTCATCATTAACCTTCGTTGATCATATTATGTGTGCTTGCAACTTGTATTAACCCTATAATAAAATGTAATAAAGTGCTTATGAATGCATGTTTGAGTTCTAGCTCATAACCTGGAAAAGTGTTGATCTAAGCAGGTTGTGCAAGTTTCAACATCTAACTTAAAGGAAAGTGTGTTTAAGGTAAATGCTTGATGCTCCACTTGACTAAAGGCTTGTGGCTACAACTGACCTTTCAAAGAGCTGAGGGGAAAACTCTCCCCCTCGCTTCAAAACTAACAAACTGAAATAAGAATAGCATCTAGGATGGCAGTTTAGTGTGGACAGGTGACAGTTTTAAAATTAAAAATAAAGAACATCCGTTAAAACTATGCAATACCTGGAAGAAAGAGGGGGGTCTGTGGTTACAGAGATGTGCAACTTGTCACGTACTCACAGAGGACAGAGAGAGGGCACAAGGTTCAAACAACAGCTAGATGTTTAAACAAGAATAAAAGTTAAAGTGTTAAACCATAAAACAATATTGGGGAATTAAGATTAAAATATAATGTTCATAAGAAAAATATTTAAAAGAAAATGTAATCAACAGTGTCTTAAATTAACAGTAAATTGGGGACAGGCATAGAAATCTTACATTAACCTATGAGGATCCTAGATTAAAATAGGGATAAAATCAGATTAATCTGCCTTATACAAATAATTAAATTATTGATATTGTTGTACTATTATTAAATATACATTTAATAAGCTGAATTAATAAAACTCAAAGCTCAGCATAAATTGAGCAAGAAGCTCAGACCTGTTGTCTGCAGAAAGCTGAGTTGTAGTCTGTGTAAAGCTCACAGGAAGTCACACCTCAGGCAGGCACATACACACACATGCAAAGTACTCTCAATACAGGGTGAAGACGGCTGTGGTTGGACGAAGACTGAAGACATCCGGCAGTGTGAACCAATCAGAAGACAACAGCTTCTTAGTTAAAAACTCATGTAATAGTTTAGAATTCGCTCTTTGTTGTGAACAGCTGCATGCAGAGGAATATTGTTTTAGTTTTAAGTCAGATCTGATGTCAGCTAGATCAACATGGAGTCTGCATGCATGCATTTCTGTACTATCCAATGCGTTTTTACTAAATATTCTTAAATGAATATTTTGACTCTGAGTCATCCTTGTCTCCGAGTGTTTTTTCCTCATTAACAGTACCAAAGAATCCGCTCTGACACTCTCCTGTCTGTTTTTGGGTTTTCCCCAGCCTGTTTCCCCCTCTCGGTTGTCAGTTCCCCCGTAGTGCAAGTACCTCTCCATTGCTCTGTTTAGTATTTGTAGACTTCCATTTCTTATTCTTAGTTCTGGTTTATAGAGTTAGAGTAGTTTGGTTTTGTTCTGCTCCCTCTAGTTCAGTGCTTAGTTTATGTATTGGTTTAGCTATTTGATTTATTAAAGGTCTTTTATTTATTCTCTTTGCTGCGAGTTATGTGTCTGCGCTTGGGTTCTCTTGCATAAAATGCATACAAAGTGTTAGCATAGCACATTTAAAGCTGGGGTAGGCAGTGTTTTTTTTTTTGCATCAACAATTCTACAATAGCAATTTAGAATATTGAAATTAAAGTAGTTTGAGAGGACACTAAATATTTCAGGATTTAGAATATCTAACTGGTGATGAGAGGCTTTTGCCGATTACAGTTTTTTTTTAAGCGTGAGCATCGTTTCTATTGGCTGTTTACCAAATGAAGATGTACATGGCTGTTCTGATTTTAACAAAAGACAATCCTGCAGGAAAAATGGCTACTGTAGCACTAGCATCAACTGCTCACAGTGCAGAGCAACCCAAAATGTAATGTGGACTATCAAAAAACGGACTCGGATACTCTTTCAGTGATGTGGAAAATTTGCATATACAACCTTTAATTAACCCTCCTGTTGTCTTCAAATACAGGCACCAAAAATATTGTTTCCTTGTCTGAAAAAAATCCAAAAATCCCCCAAATTTCTGAAAATTTGCAAAACCTTCAGGAAGAAAACTCCAATAATTCCTTAGAAATTGTCCTTAAAAGTTTTACTTAAAAAAAACCCCCAAATTTGGCAAGAGAATTCTTGTAAATATTTTCAAAATGAGAAAATCTTCCAAAAATCAGTAAAAATATCTAAAGTGATTACATGTCGGTAAAACCTCTAATATTTTCTTTAAGAACAAATTCCAGTGAATTTTTTTGGATTTTGGTTGACTTTTTTTGTTGAATATTAAAGAAACATTTAAAAAAAACTTTCCCCAAAATACGGGTCGATTTGACCTGCAGGACGACATGAGGGTTAAGTTTACCTCAAATGATGAACCAAAAAACAATACCTACAAGCAATCTATAAGGTGTGGGTAAAACTCATCCTATAAATCTAGAAATGCCGACTCCAAGTTTGACAAAAGAAACCAAGCTGCATCAGTACAGCCAAGGTAAAAACCTCTCAAAACATAAGCTGCATTTAACAATAGGAGTGTCGACAGCTCGGTATTCAGAGAACTGAACCAACCCATACACTATTTATAGCAGTGTTTCCAGTGGTGATTTAAATGATTTCTTCTTTCCTTTGACGCCGGCAACTCGTGGCCAAACACTGGTCAACACTGGTGCTCAAAGTGCATCACCCCTTAAATTTTTAATTGTGGTCCGACTAACCTCGGCGTACGGCAGCTTTCCTCAGGTTCACATGTGTAGGTGGTGATGTAATCTTGGATCAGCTGTTACTTTAGCTTCCGGGTTCTGCAAGAGTTGCAGTCTTCTGCTGCTCAGAAGGTGAACTTTTAATTTTGCTTTCCATTTAAAGTGAAGCAGCTTGAGGGTTTCTGATAACATTTCAGCTGTAAATGTTTACCAAAACTGTTGTAAAAAGATTGAAAACACTCATTTTGGGATATTTGGAGAGCACCTGCCAAGCTACTGTATTACTAAATGCTGTATATCTGTGATGCTAACCCTGAATGTAACATATCGTGGTGGGGAAAGGCTTGGAAATGTGAAATTCCTCTGGGGTGGCACTTTCTTTGAACACCAATATGTGTTGTAAGCCCTCCTGAAATTGGAAGAGCTGCTATTGTTCCACTGAGTTCAAGGTGAAAGCCAGCCGATTACGATCACACTCGTTTCATTTCCAGGAGCAAATAGAGGCAGCTCCCAGAGAAGACACATCCCTGTCCTATTCCTTTTCCTGGCTGTGCTGAATTGTGGAGAGGCCTTGGATACAACCACTGAGTTTATCACTCTTAATGAGAGACTCTGCAGTAGGCCACACTCCATTACCCATGAGCCAGATGATAAATCACATCGCCTTCCATGACTCCGTGACCCCGAGGGATGTTTAATTAATCAGAGGCTGGACATTTCCACCATTAGTCGAAAGAACAGCGGCCAGGGCTGCCCTGGACACAGTCTCACTCCCACACATCATTATTTGGCTATCTTTCCAGCTACCTCACCTCACCTTGAAGCCAGGTGCGAATGTGCCGAATCAGAACAGAGACAGAGAAAGATAGGGACATCTTCACGACCACATGGGGGCTGTTACCAAGACTAACTGCTATTCGAATGTGAAGGAGTGATGCTGCAGATGTTTCCAAAGTGGGATCCAGGGACCCCCAGGAGGGACCCTGGAGGGGATGTAGGAGGTTTCGGGCAAAATTAGGAAGTCAAGTCAATCCAGTGAAAATCATTGCAATTAGAGCCAAGTATCGGAAAAGAGTATCCCAATGAGATTTCATCCTCACGACTGTTATTTCCACATTAATGGTGACGAAAGGTAATTCGATACTGAATCAGCAACAACGATCCAGCAAGCTCTGTGGCTAAAAGTTAACAAGAATCTGTCACCAAATGCGTTTTTCAATTTGAATCATTCACAGAACTATACTGATAAATGTTTGTTTCATTAATCGTTTAGTGCTAAAAAATTGAGCAAAGGTCATCACAACTTCCCAGAGTGCTTGTTATGCCCACCAAAATCCACATGATTTCAGTGTAAAAGAGAGAACTACATAAGCACTGGGTGTCACACTACAGCATCAGCATGGCAAACATCTAATAGAACAGAATATATGGGTACATCGGCCATAACTATCGCCTACTGTCACTTTTATGTACAGTCAGAAAAGTGTAGAAGAGCCAGAAAAAACACAATCCAGCCGCAACACTCCTAACTGTTGATTTACGGAAGTGAGCCTATCCTCCACAATCAAAGTTACAGTTAACTAGAATTTATTTAATTGGTAGCATTAGTGTTAAAGTATTTGAAATGGCCTTTTCATATTATTTTGAAGTTGTTTTGTTTTTATAATTGCCATGAGTTTTTAATTTGGCAAGTTTACAGAAGAGGATGCTTGAATTTCTGACCTCAAGGTGAAGGAAAAAAACAAGTTAACACACCAAATTTCATTAAGTTACCTCAATTTGAACTTAGTTTTAAATCAACTAATGCAGAAATTTGAGTTTAAATCACACATGAAATTGCGCTAATGCAATTACAGGTGTTATTATGTCAACTTAACCCATCAAAATAATGTTTGTAACTTAAAAGGTTAATGTAAATTAGTAAAGTAGAAGTTTTATCTTGCGATCATGCATGTATTTAAGGGGTGAGAATTTGTGCATGCTAGTGTAGCCGTCAACTAAAGTAATGTTATCTGCACTTTGCCTGCCACCTCTTTGCTCTATGATGTCTGTTCGGCTGCACTCAGTGTGTGTTTGTGAGTCCGTGACACACAGTGGAGGAGACACAACAAATTAAAGAAACACACGTACTGACAGTGAAACACACAGAGGGAAGTCATTGTAAACACATGGCAAAGTTAAGGAGGTGAGCAGCAAAACAAAGACTCTCACATTGAACTAAAATGAAAAAGTGTACAAAAATAAAGTAAATAGCATGTATAAATACAATACTTGGTTTACCTTTTAAGATTCTTTGGTTATTTAGGGCACCAGCTAAACAATCTATAATGCACTTTTGCTTTTACAATGCAGTGCAGGAGGCCCCTTTAGGTCCATTTATGAATGTGGGGAGGGTCAACAATTTCAGTGGGAGGGACTCACGTGCACAAACCTTCACTTGCATGCATGCATGCATTTACAGCTAATCTGGCTACAAAAACAAAAAATTTATGGGAACACTTTATTCACTGATATACCCAGTGTAATTTTAGTAGATAAAATCAGACTATGCTTAAACATAGTCTGATTTTATCTACTTTTTAAATTGATGTTCACTGTGATGTATTCTAAAGCTCAATTAAGTTTCATGAGACAACGGTTGATTTTCTAGCTGTACAGAATTAAAGAGAATACATGAATTATATATGAAACACTACAGAATGGTTTGCAGAAACACTAACACACAATTTAAGTTATCAGTAGTAACTGGGCTAATATCTATTTAAAAAAAACAAGTTCTATTCTACCTGGTTACTACTACAGTCTGTCTGGCCATGTTTTTAATGTTTGTTTTTTTTTAACCACTGCAGCAACACACTCAGTTCTGCTGCTTTGAACAAAACCCCGTCTTGTCCTGAATCTTGACTGTTGTTCGTTCTCCTCCTGAGTGCTTTGAGATGCTGGATAGGTTTATAATAAAGTTGTCCTTGGTTTGGCCGATGGCTGTAACAAGCAGAGCTTCACAGCTGTCTGGCAGATGAAGGTCTATTCACTTTTGATGCATTTTCACTGAATACAGAACGCGACTTGGTGACACAGGAAAATATTCCTTCGAACGATTGTCAGGATTTTTTCTCCACACTTTGCTTCGCCCGAATCAAAACATCACTCTCTGTTGCACGCAGATTTTTGATGTGCCGAGCTTCAACACGGCCCTAAAAATTCATCAGTGACATATTTTCCTCTGTCTGCCCAGAGACCCTTCATGAGCCTGCCTTTCTCTATTCCCCTCCCTGTACTGTACATGTGTCTGTACCAAACACGGGCTTGTATTCCCATGAATCATGAACACTCTATGATTTGACATTGATTGGGGGAAATGGCTGCATGCATATTCCTCCTTCCCATTTATATTGCGGGAAGCAGATTTGTGGACGGAGTGCTTAGAGGAGTCGGGCATGCATCTGGCCTTTTGAATTCGGCTGTGAATGTTTGAACTCGCCTATTATTTAAATTTAAATGTAAATTCTGCTTTGAAAGGTCACAAGAAATGACTGAAGTGTGCGAGCTGCAGGCTGACAATCGCTGCCGCATTTCAAATGGGGCTCCATTAAAAGCTAAGTTACAAGCTCGCGTCGCTTCTGATATCAGATGAGGGTGACAAGGACATTTTTCTGCAGAGCTGCACTTCTGCTAAAGTGTTTCCAAAAATCTCACAAGCACACTTTTGAATAAGTGGTGATCCATTCAGCTGTTCAAATATTAATTTCTCTGTCATTCAGAAATTAACTGGAAAGGGTTGTGACCAGAGATTTATTTGGCTGCCGGCTGTGGATGAAGTACGATTTGCGGCCTCTGTGGGGCAGTGTGAGCTTGCTGTGCCCCATCTCAGGCATCTCAAGTTTAGCCAGCTCTGCACCGACGGCCCTCCTGGCTCCTCTGGTTGTCTCATCTGCTCTCTGCATGCTGAGCATCTTCCAATCTGGCCGCGAGCGATGGGGAGACTGGTGCTCTCGGTGTCAGCTCTCCTCAGGATTGTCAGAAGTCCTCTGTCAAATCCCCCTACCGGCTGGCCCGGCAGGCTCCGAGGAAATTAACCAGGAGGAGAGAAGTGGGGAGAGGCGACGCTCTTTCTGCTCCAACAGCATTACTCTTTCAGAAAAGACACATTCCACGATCTCTGCCAGTGGTCATTTCATTTGGGGGAATGAGAGGGACAGGTGAGGAGCACAGAAAAGTAAAATGGACTTCTCTCTTTTGTGGCTCTCTGGCAACGGACCAGCAACTCGCTTTAGTTCTTAGTCTTATTTCCTCGCTGCACTTTCCTCCGAGTGGCTGAACTTGAACCTTCCATGACTCATCCTGTTCAAATATATGAACATTCACATCAGGCAAAGAAATTAACATTTTTTGCTCACAGGCCAAAACAGCTTTCAGATTCCCAAAATCAAAAGCAAAAGTTGACCTTTTGGATTAAAAATAACCTCCAACCCGGCGCTGGGTACCTTCCAAAGAGGCTGTGAGGTAAATAAACTTCAGCCAATGCCAGACTTCATAATCATTTGCCTTGAGTTTGTCTCATGCTCTGATGAAAAGCGAAAAACAACCTGCTGACTGTGACTTTAAATGGATCTTGTGAGAGATAGAGATTAAAGAAAATACAGTTTTCACATTTGGCTCAGATACTTTAGTTCAATGCGCTTCTGAACTGCAAATGTTTGCAGGATGGAATGTCGACGCAGCTGCTGTTTAAAAAAAAACAACTTGTGAAATTAAAGCGAATGTGAAGAGCAACTCAGCAGCGGCATCACTTCCAAAGAAAGACATATTGTTAATGTAGCACACTATGATTCTCATCATACCTTCCCGGAAACCCGCTGTTTGCAATTACATAAGAGAAAGATGCAAGCTGTCTGACTAAAAAAAACAAACAAATAAAACTGTTCCACGCATCTGACGCACAACAGAAAAAGCATACAAACCAGTTGATGTTAGGTGGCCGTACTTTTATTATCTCTCATTTATTAGACCATTAGAGGTGATGTGCTGACCAATGAAGAATAGCAAAGTTTGCAGTTGGAGTATCTCACTTTTTCAGCTGGTTGATTCACTTCTTTATGCAAAAACAGACATTTTTTAGCGGCTTTGTGTGAAAAGAGTAAACGGTATAACAGCTGCCAGTTTACTAGGCACCCCTACTTATTGACACAACATTCATGTAATAGATCCATCTTAATGAAGGTTATAATGCTTAGTATTTTGTTGAAACTTACGGCCCTAACTAGTCCCGATTTCAAATAAAAATTGCAATTTCAAACACTGGAATCGGCAAACTGCAAAGACTGTAATTCAGGATATTTAGTTGTAATTCAATTCTGTTTAATTCAAGCAGATACAAACTTTCAGGTTTTGTTTTTGCTGACGATTGATCAGTGTATTCCATGCATACTATGCAGTTCAGGTTGCTTGTTGTGGTTTGACTGACATAAAGCCATATCTCTTTATTTACCAGTCACAGCTTCCCAAACAGTTTCCCAATTAATATTTATGTATAAAACATACTAGCTGCCAGTTTATTAAGTACACCTGGTTAATAATGCAACATTCCTGTAATAGATCCACCTCAATGAAGATTATTCTGCTCAGTTTTTGTTGGAAACTACAATTCAAACCAGCCCGGAGTTCGAATAAAAGCTAAATTTTCAAACAATGGAATTAGCAGATTGCAAAAGCTGTAATTTAGGACATTACAGTGGAACTAATTTCTATTTAATTCAAGCAGATGCGGGTTTTGTTTATAATGCCCATTTATCAAGTGTTGTAGTTCAACTGGCACAAGCCCAATCTCATTTTTTTTTACCAGTCACAGCTCACACCTTTTTGGCTAGTTAATTCATTACTTTATCAAACTGTTTCCCAATTAATAATTATGTATACAACATACTAGTTACCAGTTTATTAAGTACACCTAACTACAATACATCACTCCTGCAATAAATCCAACTTCCATGAAGGTTGTAACGTTCAATTTTTGTTGATAATTAAGACTCAAACTAGTTCCGATTTCAAATGTAAATAAAAAACCAACTTTGGAATTGGCATTGGAATTGGCAAATTGAAAAAGCTGTAACTCAGGATGTTACGCTGCAATGCCTTTCTATTTAATTCAAGCAGATTTGGGCTTTGTTGATGCCGCCCATTCCTGCAATAGAAACACCTTAATAAAGGTCATAACGCTCAGTTTTTGTTGAAAACTAAGCCTCAAACTAGCCCTGATTTCAAATAAAAATTACATTTTGAAACGATGGAATTAGCAAATTGCAAAAAGCTGTAATTTTGGATATTTAGCTGTAATTCAATTCTGTGTATTTCAAACAGATGGAAACTTTCAAGTTTTATTTTTATTGCCAGTTTCTTACTGCATGTTGTGGTTTACATGACATAAGCCAAATGTCATTATTTATATGTCACAGTTTGTGCATTTTTAGCTGGTTAATTCACTACTTTATACAAAACTGGCTCCCAAATAGGTCTACACTATATTCAGCATACTAGTTGCCAATTTATTAGCTACATCTAGCTACTGAAACAACACTCCTTCACAAAGGTTATAGAGCTCAGTTTTTGCTGCAAGTTTAGGTCCAAACTAACCGTCAACAATGAACTGATTTCAAATTAAAGCTGCAATTTGAAACGATTCACAAATTGCAAAGGCTGCAAGTTAGGATATAATGCTGTAGTTCAGTCGTATTTAATCCAAGCAGGCCACAATTTTCAGGCTTTGTTTTTGCTGGCCGTTGATCAAAGTATAATGTATGATTCAGGCTGCAAGTTGTGATTCAACAGCCACAGGTCGTACATTTTTCAAAGTTCAAACTGTTTTGTGAGCATTTTTACAAATTCATGCCATCCTCTTTGTGCAACAGGTATGATTTTAATGGTCTCTCATGTGTGTTTACTCACTGTGCTCCTGCAACCTTGAAAAACATGCAGAGCAATTTTAATTGTGACTTGTTTTTATCCTTAGGGCAGTTTACACCTCTAGCTGTTGTTGTTTCAGCTCATTCATTTCTTTTTAAAATTTAAAATGCTCTAATTACACTTAATAGTTTTATCATTGTACAAACTTTGCCTTTTAATATTCTTATGGTCGTTATCCAGATTTCTTATTTATGCACCTACACTTTTTACTTTCTCATTTGGTTTTATTGTGCAAGTTTCAGTGAAGGGTGAATGAGTAAATGCTTCTTCACATTTTTTAAATGACTTAATATTGAACTGAAGCTCATCAAATCTCAATATCTGAGAGAAAAATCCCAGTTGCCAACAGCTATTGCCCAATTCATGACAAAGACAAAAGTCATGGCCTCGAGGGTCAATGTTTTTTGTGCGTTCAGTACACGAGGTGCTGCTCTGCACCGATTCATCAGACTTGGAGGACTGCCTCTGAGAGGCTCCATTCTTTCTAACCTGTAGCTTTGGGCTAAATCAGGGGTGTCAAGATCCGTTCCTGGAGGGCCACTATCCTCCATGTTTTAGATGTTTCCCTCTTCCAACACACCTGATTCAAATGATCAGGCTCGTTATCAGGCTTCTGCTGAGCTTGATGATAAGCTGATCATTTGAATCAGGTGTGTTGGAAGAGGGAAACATCTAAAACATGGAGGATAGTGGCCCTCCAGGAACTGAGTTTGACACCCCTGGGCTAAATGCTGCCGCAGGTGTAATGTTTTCCTTGTTTATCATTTTACTGTTAACATTTGCTAATTAGCATCTTGTGTCAGTGTCATTTTCCTAATTTGGTAAATTAGGAAATTCTGCACCAAACATGACAGAACACCATTTAACAGGGGCATTTGAGTCTGAATTAAAAAATGTGGACAACATGGTTTTTGTTTCCTGTGGTCCCAAAAACTCAAGAAATCCCCAAAACAAAAAGAAATAAATGAAGTAAAATGAACTCTTTTAAGACATACAACCACATTTTGTGCTGAAAAGGATAAAACATTTGCATTATTTCACTCAAACGTATGCTGTCACAAGAGGGAAACGGTTACAAGTTCTGCTTCCTGCCCTTCAGTCACCGCTGCAGCGAAAAAGGAAATATTTATATCTACCTGAACTTCCTGTTAGTCACCAACAAATCAGCCATTTATAAACCTGCCTGGCAATATTTTCTATAACACCAAAAGACAAAAAAGATAGTGTTTGTCAGAAAAACGACGAGAAAACATTGTACTCTATGTATAATGTCTTTCATGGAATTTGCAAATAAAATGATAACTTTAAATAAACATAAAAAACTGCCATGTTACAGTTTCTACTGTTTTTATAGCGCAACAGCAAAAATCTGATTCTTTACCTTGATTTCTGAAGGTTAAAGGCATAGTTTTAAAAAGGCCAACAGAAGTAAGCTGCTGAACAGACATAGTTTGGCAAATGTAAGAATATTTTTTACTTTGAACAATGTCTGATGAAAAACATGCAACTTTTCCCACCATATTCTAATAATTTGAGATGTCCATGGAGTCATTGCGATATTTCATTCCTAACTGAAACAGACTAACATTGCCATAGCATTAGCATGGCTATAGATAGCCCCAACAACTCACATACATGAACTTTAATGCTGCATCGACCAAAACATACAGTACGCAGAATCACAAACACTATGAGGTCTCAGACGAAGGAGATAATCCAAATGAACACAATAGTCAAAAATAATGAAATTATGTTTCAGTGCGTTCCTGCCCAGCTGGATGTATTATCAGATGTGACTGCACAGGGGGTAAAAAGCCTTTGACAGAGTTTCTCTTAAAGATAATTACAGTGACAGCGTAAGATCTACGATAATAAGCCTTTTAACCAAACGCAGTTTAACAAAAGCAGCTGCTAATGCATTTGTACAGGACATTTGCTTGCTTGGAAAATAGGGGGGGAGAATTTCAATGTGCAGATAAAAGTGAATCATGGCCTGCCAGTGTGTTTTCCACCAGAGCCCCCCTGCGACTCCGCAATGAATTCCGAATAAAGGTTTGTCCGTAAGCTTCCTAACGTGCTGCTCTTATTTCCAGCTGTTAGGAAGTTTTATTTCAGCGAATATAATGAAGAGGAATTTTGATGAGGAAGATGAGGAGCGAGATGGAGGAGAAATGGGCTTGATCTTGAAGCAGTGCAAAGGGCGCCGGAGCCTCCGAGGGCCTCCGATTCTGAAAAAGTGCTTGTAGCCTCAGGGGATGATGCTCCGGCTTCTTCTTTGTCTCGCTCGCCGCATGCCTTCATCTAGCCCCCTGCTACTCAAGATCAATTATGATTGACAAGTGCTCTGGTTCAGAACCTGTTTAAGTTGCTTGATCTGGATATCAGCCTCAACACACACTTGTCACTCTTATATCTCGTTGTTAGCCCAATCTGACTTTGTGTAAAGTGCTTTAAGAGGTCCGTTTTTCACTTGAAATCTCAACAGTGCCTTGTACAATTCAAATGATGCTCCTGTTTTAGCATCACTTCTTTTTTTATTTTGGGATTTTCCCTTCAGGAATCATCTGCTTCCATCTAACCCTATCCTCTGCATCCTCTTCTCTCACACCAACTAACTTCATCACCAACTAACTATATCCATAAACCTACTCTTCGGTCTTCCTCTAGGTCTCCTACTGATATATTCACACGATGCACTTTGTAAAGCAGTGTGTTACTTTGTGTTGAAAGATGCTCTATAAATAAATAAAGCTATTTTCAAACCCCGTCTCAAACCCCACCTGATCAAACAAGCTGACTCAATCCAAATTTCATCTCATTAAAAAACTTCTGTTTTGTTCATAAACTTGTTCAGTTTGCTTATTTTAAACTTTTTACATCCTTAAGTTTTATATTGTTGATGTGTTTTAACTTTGTGGACGTCGTCCTTGGGTGTTTTGAAAGGCGCCAATAAATAAAATGTATTATTACTCTGCCAGGGAATGGGGAGGAGTGATGAGATGATTGGCATTGATTTGTCTGTCTGTTAGCAACATTATCAAAAACGAACTAACAGATTTGGATGTAATTTTCAGAGAAGGTCAGAAATGACAAAAAGACCACCTGATTAGATTAAGGCAGTGAAGCAGCTTATATTCAGGACATATGGATTTGTAAAAGATTTCTGTACCATTGCAACATAGCGGCACAGTTTCATTGTCATAGTATAGCATGTCATCCAAAATGTCACGAAACATCACAGTTTAGTATGTCGTCCAAAATGTCATAAAAAAGTCATAGTTTAGTATGTTGCCTCAAAATGGAAAAAAAATGTCATAGTTTAGTATGTTGTCCGAAAATGGACAAAAAAACGTCAAATTTTAGTATGTCATTCGACAATGGAAAAAAAACGTCTGAGATTAGTATGTGATCCGAAAATGGACAAAAAACTTCATTGTTATCCGAAAATCGACAAAAATGTCATAGTTTAGGATGTCGTCTGAAAATGAACAAAAAACGTCATAGTTTAGTATGTCGTCCGAAAATGGGAGAAAAACGTCATAGTTTACCATGTCATTGGTAAACGGACCAAAAATTACATTTTTTGTCCAAAAATGGACAAAAATGTCATAGCTGAGTATGTCGTCCTAAAATGGACAATAAACGTCATAGTTTGGTATGTCGTCCGAAATAGGACAATAAATATCATAGTTTAGTATGTCGTCCGAAAATGGATAAAAAAAGTCATAGTTTAGTATGTCGTCTGACAATGGACAAAAACATGTCATAGTTTAGTATGCTGTCTTAAAATGGACAAAAAACATCATAGTTTAGTATGTCGTCCAAAAATGGACAAAAACGTCATAGTTTGGTATGTCGTCCGAAATAGGACAATAAATATCATAGTTTAGTATGTTGTCCGAAAATGGACAAAAAAGGTCATAGTTTAGTATGTCGTCTGACAATGGACAAAAACATGTCATAGTTTAGTATGCTGTCTTAAAATGGACAAAAAACATCATAGTTTAGTATGTCGTCCAAAAATGGACAAAAAACGTCATAGTTTGGTATGTCGTCCGAAATAGGACAATAAATATCATAGTTTAGTATGTCGTCCGAAAATGGATAAAAAAAGTCATAGTTTAGTATGTCGTCTGACAATGGACAAAAACATGTCATAGTTTAGTATGCTGTCTTAAAATGGACAAAAAACATCATAGTTTAGTATGTCGTCCAAAAATGGACAAAAAACATCATAGTTTGGTATGTCGTCCGAAATAGACAAAAAACATCATAGTTTAGTATGTTGTCCGAAAATGGACAAAAAACGTCAAATTTTAGTATGTCGTTCGACAATGGAAAAAAAAACGTCTGAGATTAGTATGTGATCCGAAAATGGACAAAAAACTTCATTGTTATCCGAAAATTGACAAAAATGTCATAGTTTAGGATGTCGTCTGAAAATGAACAAAAAACGTCATAGTTTAGTATGTCGTCCGAAAATGGGAGAAAAACGTCATAGTTTACCATGTCATTGGTAAATGGACCAAAAATGACATTTTTTGTCCAAAAATGGACAAAAATGTCATAGTTGAGTATGTCATCCTAAAATGGACAATAAACGTCATAGTTTGGTATGTCATCCGAAATAGGACAATAAATATCATAGTTTAGTATGTCGTCCGAAAATGGATAAAAAAAGTCATAGTTTAGTATGTCGTCTGACAATGGACAAAAACATGTCATAGTTTAGTATGCTGTCTTAAAATGGACAAAAAACATCATAGTTTAGTATGTCGTCCAAAAATGAACAAAAAAGTCATAGTTTGGTATGTCGTCCGAAATAGGACAATAAATATCATAGTTTAGTATGTCGTCCGAAAATGGAAAAAAAATGTCATAGTTTAGTATGTTGTCCGAAAATGGACAAAAAACCAACAAATTTTAGTATGTCATTCGACAATGGAAAAAAACGTCTGAGATTAGTATGTGATCCGAAAATGGACAAAAAACTTCATTGTTATCCGAAAATCGACAAAAATGTAATAGTTTAGGATGTCGTCTGAAAATGAACAAAAAACGTCATAGTTTAGTATGTCGTCCGAAAATGGGAGAAAAACGTCATAGTTTACCATGTCATTGGTAAATGGACCAAAAATGACATTTTTTGTCCAAAAATGGACAAAAATGTCATAGTTGAGTATGTCATCCTAAAATGGACAATAAACGTCATAGTTTGGTATGTCATCCGAAATAGGACAATAAATATCATAGTTTAGTATGTCGTCCGAAAATGGATAAAAAAAGTCATAGTTTAGTATGTCGTCTGACAATGGACAAAAACATGTCATAGTTTAGTATGCTGTCTTAAAATGGACAAAAAACATCATAGTTTAGTATGTCGTCCAAAAATGAACAAAAAAGTCATAGTTTGGTATGTCGTCCGAAATAGGACAATAAATATCATAGTTTAGTATGTCGTCCGAAAATGGAAAAAAAAATGTCATAGTTTAGTATGTTGTCCGAAAATGGACAAAAAACCAACAAATTTTAGTATGTCATTCGACAATGGAAAAAAAACGTCTGAGATTAGTATGTGATCCGAAAATGGACAAAAACTTCATTGTTATCCGAAAATCGACAAAAATGTAATAGTTTAGGATGTCGTCTGAAAATGAACAAAAAACGTCATAGTTTAGTATGTCGTCCGAAAATGGGAGAAAAACGTCATAGTTTACCATGTCATTGGTAAACGGACCAAAAATTACATTTTTTGTCCAAAAATGGACAAAATGTCATAGCTGAGTATGTCGTCCTAAAATGGACAATAAACGTCATAGTTTGGTATGTCATCCGAAATAGGACAATAAATATCATAGTTTAGTATGTCGTCCGAAAATGGATAAAAAAAGTCATAGTTTAGTATGTCGTCTGACAATGGACAAAAACATGTCATAGTTTAGTATGTTGTCTTAAAATGGACAAAAAACATCATAGTTTAGTATGTCGTCCAAAAATGGACAAAAAACGTCATAGTTTGGTATGTCGTCCGAAATAGGACAATAAATATCATAGTTTAGTATGTCGTCCGAAAATGGACAAAAAAGGTCATAGTTTAGTATGTCGTCTGACAATGGACAAAAACATGTCATAGTTTAGTATGCTGTCTTAAAATGGACAAAAAACATCATAGTTTAGTATGTCGTCCAAAAATGGGCAAAAAACGTCATAGTTTGGTATGTCGTCCGAAATAGGACAATAAATATCATAGTTTAGTATGTCGTCCGAAAATGGATAAAAAAAGTCATAGTTTAGTATGTCATCTGACAATGGACAAAAACATGTCATAGTTTAGTATGCTGTCTTAAAATGGACAAAAAACATCATAGTTTAGTATGTCGTCCAAAAATGGACAAAAAACATCATAGTTTTGTATGTCGTCCGAAATAGACAAAAAACATCATAGTTTAGTATGTTGTTCGACAATGGACAAAAACATGTCATAGTTTAGTATGTTGTCCGAAAATGGACAAAAAACGTCAAATTTTAGTATGTCGTTCGACAATGGAAAAAAAACGTCTGAGATTAGTATGTGATCCGAAAATGGACAAAAACTTCATTGTTATCCGAAAATCGACAAAATGTCATAGTTTAGGATGTCGTCTGAAAATGAACAAAAAACGTCATAGTTTAGTATGTCGTCCGAAAATGGGAGAAAAACGTCATAGTTTACCATGTCATTGGTAAATGGACCAAAAATGACATTTTTTGTCCAAAAATGGACAAAAATGTCATAGTTGAGTATGTCATCCTAAAATGGACAATAAACGTCATAGTTTGGTATGTCATCCGAAATAGGACAATAAATATCATAGTTTAGTATGTCGTCCGAAAATGGATAAAAAAAGTCATAGTTTAGTATGTCGTCTGACAATGGACAAAAACATGTCATAGTTTAGTATGCTGTCTTAAAATGGACAAAAAACATCATAGTTTAGTATGTCGTCCAAAAATGAACAAAAAAGTCATAGTTTGGTATGTCGTCCGAAATAGGACAATAAATATCATAGTTTAGTATGTCGTCCGAAAATGGATAAAAAAAGTCATAGTTTAGTATGTCATCTGACAACGGACAAAAACATGTCATAGTTTAGTATGCTGTCTTAAAATGGACAAAAAACATCATAGTTTAGTATGTCGTCCAAAAATGGACAAAAAAACGTCATAGTTTGGTATGTCGTCCGAAATAGGACAATAAATATCATAGTTTAGTATGTCGTCCAAAAATGGATAAAAAAAGTCATAGTTTAGTATGTCGTCTGACAATGGACAAAAACATGTCATAGTTTAGTATGCTGTCTTAAAATGGACAAAAAACATCATAGTTTAGTATGTCGTCCAAAAATGGACAAAAAAGTCAGTTTGGTATGTCGTCCGAAATAGACAAAAAACATCATAGTTTAGTATGTCGTCCGACAATGGACAAAAACACGTCATAGTTTAGTATGTTGTCTCAAAATGGATAAAAAACGTCATAGCTTAGTATGCTGTCGGAAAATGGACAACAAATGTAATTTTTTGTCTGAAACTTGCCAAAAACGTCATACTTTAGTATGCCGTCCGAAAATAGACAAAAAAATCATAGTTTAGTATGTCATCCGACAATGGACAAAAACACGTCATAGTTCAGTATGTCATCTCAAAATGGATAAAAAATGTCATAGCTTAGCATGTCGTCGGAAAATGGACAACAAACGTAATTTTTTGTCTGAAACTTGCTTTGATTACTTTATGAGGTTTTTCTTTTCTGCAACAAAAAATGTTTCAGATGCTGCAGTATTATTTTTAGGCTAACTCAAATATTTCGCTGGCCGAAAACTAGTTAGACTACTTAATAATTCTGCACAAAGTAATCTTAACCCCAGTTACAGTAACATTTCATTATTTGGTGGAGAAACAATTTAAACTTTACAAACACATATTAAGAAATGCTACAGTTGTCCAAAAATGGAGAAAAAATGTCATCGTTCAGTATGTCGTCCAAAAATGGACAAAAAACATCATAGTTTAGCATGTCATCCGAAAATGGACAAAAAACGTCATTTGTTGCCCGAAAATGGACAAAAACATCATAGTTTAGTGTGTCGTCCGAAAATGAACAAAAACACGTAATTTTTGTCCAAAAATGGAGAAAAACATCATAGTTCAGGATGTTGTCCGAAAATGGACAAAAAACATCATTGCAGTTCCTTCCATCGACGTACCAGCTAACCACAGAGCTCATCAGTTACGCTGGTCAACCTGGTTCAGGATGGCACAGAAAATGTTGAAAAATTACAGTTTAGGATGTCATTGGAAAATGGACAAAAAACATCATTTTTTGTCCGAAAATGGACAAAAACATCATAGTTTAGTATGTCATCCAAAAATGGACAAAAAATGTCATAGTTTAGTATGTCGTCCAAAATGGACAAAAAACGTCATTGGTTGTCCAAAAATGGACAGAAACATCATAGTTTAGTATGTCATCCAAAAATGGACAAAAAATGTCATAGTTACCTCCGCCAAGGAGGTTATGTGACACCTGGCATTTGTGTCTGTCTGTCTGTCTGTCTGTTAGCAGGATAACTCAAAAATGCCTGGGCAGATTCAGATGAAATTTTGAGAGGATGTAGACTATGGTAAGAGGAAGAGCTGATTTAATTTTGGTGGCAATCCGGAAAGGATCCCGGATCACTTTGAATTTTTTAGCATGTTTTAGTATGTGGTCCAAAATATGACAAAAACATCATAGGTTAGTATGTCGTCCAACAAATTGGAGCAAGATGTCCAGATAGCTCAACTGGTTAAGAAGGTGATTCCTAAACAGAACTGTGTCAGAGATGCAGGTTCGATTCCAGCTCATGATCCTTTATTGCATGGGTTTCCTGTTTTCCTCTCTATCCTTGGTGGAGGTCTGCACTCTCTGAGTGCTTTTGTAGTTTAGGATGTCGTCTGAAAATGGACAAAAAACATCAGTTTTTGTCCGAAAATGGACAAAAACGTCATCATTTAGTATGTCTTCCGAAAATGGACAAATAAAAACGTCATTTGTTGTCCGAAAATGGACAGAAACATCATAGTTTAGTATGTCATCCAAAAATGGACAAAAAATGTCATAGTTACCTCCGCCAAGGAGGTTATGTGACACTCGGCGTTTGTGTGTCTGTCTGTCTGTTAGCAAGATAACTCAAAAACGCCTGGGCAGATTCAGATGAAATTTTGAGGGGATGTAGACTATAGTAAGAGGAAGAGCTGATTTAATTTTGGTGGCAATCTGGAAAGGATCCCGGAACACTTTGAATTTTTTAGTATGTTTTAGTATGTGGTCCAAAATATGACAAAAACATCATAGGTTAGTATGTCGTCCAACAAATTGGAGCAAGGTGTCCAGATAGCTCAACTGGTTAAGAAGGTGATTCCGAAACAGAACTGTGTCAGAGATGCAGGGTTGATTCCAATTCATGATCCTTTATTGCATGGGTTTCCTGTTTTCCTCTCTATCCTTGGTGGAGGTCTGCATTCTCTGAGTGCTTTTCTAGTTTAGTATGTCTTCCGAAAATGAACAAAAAATGTCATAGTTTAGTATGTCGTCCAAAAATGGACAAAGACCGTCATTTTTTGTCCGAAAATGGACAAAAACATCATAGTTTAGTATGTCATCCAAAAATGGACAAAAAATGTCATAGTTTAGTATGTTGTCCGAAAATGGACAAAAAACATCATTTTTTTGTCTGAAAATGGATAAAAACGTCATACTTTAGCATGTCGTCCAAAAAATGTCCTTTTTGTCCGAAAATGGACAAAAACATCATAGTTTAGTATGTCATCCAAAAATGGACAAAAAATGTCATAGTTACCTCTGCCAAGGAGGTTATGTGACACTCGGCATTTGTGTGTCTGTCTGTCTGTCTGTCTGTTAGCAAGATAACTCAAAAATGCCTGGGCAGATTCAGATGAAATTTTGAGGGGATGTAGACTATGGTAAGAGGAAGAGCTGATTTAATTTTGGTGGCAATCTGGAAAGGATCTCGGATCACTTTGAATTTTTTAGTATGTTTTAGTATGTGGTCCAAAATATGACAAAAACATCATAGGTTAGTATGTCGTCCAACAAATTGGAGCAAGGTGTCCAGATAGTTCAACTGGTTAAGAAGGTGATTCCTAAACAGAACTGTGTCAGAGATGCAGGTTCGATTCCAGCTCATGATCCTTTACTGCATGGGTTTCCTGTTTTCCTCTCTGTCCTTGGTGGAGGTCTGCACTCTCTGAGTGCTTTTGTAGTTAAGTATGTCGTCCGAAAATGGACAAAAAACGTCATTTGTTGTCCGAAAATGGACAGAAACATCATAGTTTAGTATGTCATCCAAAAATGGACAAAAAGTGTCATAGTTACCTCCGCCAAGGAGGTTATGTGACACCTGGCATTTGTGTCTGTCTGTCTGTCTGTTAGCAAGATAACTCAAAAATACCTGGGCAGATTCAGATGAAATTTTGAGAGGATGTAGACTATGGTAAGAGGAAGAGCTGATTTAATTTTGGTGGCAATCCGGAAAGGATCCCGGATCACTTTGAATTTTTTAGCATGTTTTAGTATGTGGTCCAAAATATGACAAAAACATCATAGGTTAGTATGTCGTCCAACAAATTGGAGCAAGGTGTCCAGATAGCTCAACTGGTTAAGAAGGTGATTCCTAAACCTAAACAGAACTGTGTCAGAGATGCAGGTTCAATTCCAGCTCATGATCCTTTACTGCATGGGTTTCCTGTTTTCCTCTCTATCCTTGGTGGAGGTCTGCACACTCTCAGTGCTTTTCTAGTTTAGTATGTCTTCCAAAAATGAACAAAAAATGTCATAGTTTAGTATGTCGTCCAAAAATGGACAAAGACCGTCATTTGTTGTCCGAAAATGGACAAAAACATCATAGTTTAGTATGTCATCCAAAAATGGACAAAAAATGTCATAGTTACCTCTGCCAAGGAGGTTATGTGACACTCGGCATTTGTGTGTCTGTCTGTCTGTCTGTCTGTTAGCAAGATAACTCAAAAACGCCTGGGCAGATTCAGATGAAATTTTGAGGGGATGTAGACTATGGTAAGAGGAAGAGCTGATTTAATTTTGGTGGCAATCTGGAAAGGATCTTGGATCACTTTGAATTTTTTAGTATGTTTTAGTATGTGGTCCAAAATATGACAAAAACATCATAGGTTAGTATGTCGTCCAACAAATTGGAGCAAGGTGACCAGATAGCTCAACTGGTTAAGAAGGTGATTCCGAAACAGAACTGTGTCAAAGACGCAGGTTCGATTCCAGCTCACGATCCTTTACTGCATGGGTTTCCTGTTTTCCTCTCTGTCCTTGGTGGAGGTCTGCACTCTCTGAGTGCTTTTGTAGTTAAGGATGTCGTCCGAAAATGGACAAAAAATGTCCTTTCTGTCCGAAAATGGACAAAAAAGTCATAGTTTAGTATGTTGTCTGAAAATGAAGAAAAATGTCATAGCTCAGTATGTCATCCGAAAATGAACAAAAAACAACATAGAGCAGTATATCGTTCGAAAATTGACAACAAACATCATTTTTTGACTGAAAACGGACAAAAATTATCATAGTTTAATACATTGTTTGAAAATGGACAGAAACACATTATGGATAATTATGTCGTCAGAAGATGGACAAAAAACATCAGTTTTTGTCCGAAAATGGACAAAAAGGTCATCGTTTAGTATGTCTTCTGAAAATGGACAAAAAACGGAATAGTTTAGTATGTCGTCCAAAAATGAATATGAAGCATCGTAGTTTAGTACGTCGTTCGGAAATGGACAAAAACGTCATTTTTTGTCTGAAAATGTAAAAAAGGCCATAGTTTAGTATGTCGTCTAACATTGGACAAAAAAACCGTCAAATTTTAATATGTTGTCCGAAAATGGACAACAAACATAATTTTTTTTCCGAAAATGGACAAAAATGTCATAGCTTAGCATGTCGTCCGAAAATGGACAAAAAAAGTCATAGTTTAGTATGTCGTCCGAAAATGGACAAAAAAAGGAATTTTTTGTCAGAAAATGGACAAAAACATCATAGTTAACATGTCGTCCGACAATGGACAAAAACACGTCACAGTTTAATATATCGTCTCAAAATGGTTAAAAAAAAGGTCATAGGTTAGTATGTCATTGGAAAATGGACAACAAACGTCATTTTTTGTCTGAAACTTGCCAAAAACGTCATAGTTTAGTATGTTGTCCGAAAATGGAGAAAAATGTCATCGTTCAGTATGTCGTCCGAAAATGGTTTAAAAACATCATAGTTTAGTATGTCGTCGGAAAATGGACAAAAATGTTATTTGTTGTTCAAAAATCTACAAAAACGTCATAGTTTAGTGTGTCGTCTCACAATGGACAAAAAACGTCACAGTTTAGCATGTCATCTGAAAATATACAAAAAAAGTCATTTGTTGTCCGAAAATGGACAAAAACGTCATAGTTCAGGATGTCGTCCGAAAATGGACAATAAACCTCATACTTTAGTATGCCGTCTGAAAATGGAAAAAAAATATACTTTAGGATGTCATTGGAAAATGGACAAAAAACGTCATCTTTTTGTCTGGGAATGGACAAAAATATCATAGTTTAGTATGTCATCTGAAAATGGACAAAGCATGTCATAGTTTAGTATGTCGTCCGAAAATGGACAAAAAATGTTACTTTTTGTCCGAAAATGGACAAAAAAGTCATAGTTTAGCATGTTGTCCGAAAATGGACAAAAAAACGTCATAGTTTAGTATGTCATCCGAAAATGGACAAAAAAACATCATAGATTAGTATGTCGTTTGAAAATGGACAAAAAACATCATTTTTTGACCAAAAATGGACAAAAATATCATAGTTTAGTATGTCGTCCGAAAATGGACAACAAAACATCAGTTTTTGTCCGAAAATGGACAAAAACATCATCTTTTAGTATGTCGTCCGAAAAAGGACAACAAATGTCATAGTTTATTATGTCGTCCAAAAATGAATATAAAGCATCAAAGTTTAGGACGTCGTCCGAAAATGGACAAAAACGTCATAGTTTAGTATGTTTTCCGAAAATGGACAAAAAACATCATTTTTTGTCTAAAAATGTAAAAAAAAAAGGCCATAGTTTAGTATGTCGTCCGACATTGGACAAAAAAAAAGTCAAATTTTAATATGTCGTCTGAAAATGGACAACAAACATCATTTTTTTTCCCGAAAATGGACAAAAACGTCATAGTTTAGTATGTTGTCCGAAAATGGAGAAAAATGTCATCGTTCAGTATGTCGTCCGAAAATGGTTTAAAAACATCATAGTTTAGTATGTCGTCAGAAAATGGACAAAAATGTTATTTGTTGTTCAAAAATCTACAAAAACGTCATAGTTTAGTGTGTCGTCTCACAATGGACAAAAAACGTCACAGTTTAGCATGTCATCTGAAAATATACAAAAAAAGTCATTTGTTGTCCGAAAATGGACAAAAACGTCATAGTTCAGGATGTCGTCCGAAAATGGACAATAAACCTCATACTTTAGTATGCCGTCTGAAAATGGAAAAAAAAATATACTTTAGGATGTCATTGGAAAATGGACAAAAAACGTCATCTTTTTGTCTGGGAATGGACAAAAATATCATAGTTTAGTATGTCATCTGAAAATGGACAAAACATGTCATAGTTTAGTATGTCGTCCGAAAATGGACAAAAAATGTTACTTTTTGTCCGAAAATGGACAAAAAAGTCATAGTTTAGCATGTTGTCCGAAAATGGACAAAAAAACGTCATAGTTTAGTATGTCATCCGAAAATGGACAAAAACGTCATTTTTTTTCTGAAAATGTTAAAAAGGCCATAGTTTAGTATGTCGTCCGACATTGGACAAAAAAAACGTCAAATTTTAATATGTCGTCCGAAAATGGACAACAAACATAATTTTTTTTCCGAAAATGGACAAAAATATCATAGTTTAGCATTTCGTCCAAAAATGGACAAAAAAAGTCATAGTTTAGTATGTCGTCCGAAAATGGACAAAAAAAGGAATTTTTTGTCAGAAAATGGACAAAAACATCATAGTTAACATGTCGTCCGACAATGGACAAAAACACTTCACAGTTTAATATATCGTCTCAAAATGGTTAAAAAAAAAGGTCATAGGTTAGTATGTCATTGGAAAATGGACAACAAACGTCATTTTTTGTCTGAAACTTGCCAAAAACGTCATAGTTTAGTATGTTGTCCGAAAATGGAGAAAAATGTCATCGTTCAGTATGTCGTCCGAAAATGGTTTAAAAACATCATAGTTTAGTATGTCGTCGGAAAATGGACAAAAATGTTATTTGTTGTTCAAAAATCTACAAAAACGTCATAGTTTAGTGTGTCGTCTCACAATGGACAAAAAACGTCACAGTTTAGCATGTCATCTGAAAATATACAAAAAAAGTCATTTGTTGTCCGAAAATGGACAAAAACGTCATAGTTCAGGATGTCGTCCGAAAATGGACAATAAACCTCATACTTTAGTATGCCGTCTGAAAATGGAAAAAAATATACTTTAGGATGTCATTGGAAAATGGACAAAAAACGTCATCTTTTTGTCTGGGAATGGACAAAAATATCATAGTTTAGTATGTCATCTGAAAATGGACAAAACATGTCATAGTTTAGTATGTCGTCCGAAAATGGACAAAAAATGTTACTTTTTGTCCGAAAATGGACAAAAAAGTCATAGTTTAGCATGTTGTCCGAAAATGGACAAAAAAACGTCATAGTTTAGTATGTCATCCGAAAATGGACAAAAAAACATCATAGATTAGTATGTCGTTTGAAAATGGACAAAAAACATCATTTTTTGACCAAAAATGGACAAAAATATCATAGTTTAGTATGTCGTCTGAAAATGGACAAAAAAACATCAGTTTTTGTCCGAAAATGGACAAAAACATCATCTTTTAGTATGTCGTCCGAAAAAGGACAACAAATGTCATAGTTTATTATGTCGTCCAAAAATGAATATAAAGCATCATAGTTTAGGACGTCGTCCGAAAATGGACAAAAACGTCATAGTTTAGTATGTTTTCCGAAAATGGACAAAAAACATCATTTTTTGTCTAAAAATGTAAAAAAAAAAGGCCATAGTTTAGTATGTCGTCCGACATTGGACAAAAAAAAGTCAAATTTTAATATGTCGTCTGAAAATGGACAACAAACATCATTTTTTTTCCCGAAAATGGACAAAAACGTCATAGTTTGTTATGTCGTCCGAAAATGGACAATAAAAGTCATAGTTTAGTATGTCGTTCAAAAATCGACAAAAAACGTCATAGTTTAGCATGTCGTCCGAAAATGGAAAAAGAAAACGTCATCGTTTAGTATGTTGTCCAAAAATGTATAAAAAACGTTATACTTTTCCAAAAATCACTAAAACGGCTTATTTTAATATGTCGCCCAAAAATCACTAAAATGCAGCAGTTTAGTATGCTCTTCCAAATGCCACTAAAACATCATACTTCAGTTTATCGAAACATTTTAGTGAGCTGAGCAGCCGTTCCGTAGTACTGCATTCTCTCAGTGCTTTTCTTGAATTGTTGATGTGTTTTAACTTTGTACAGCATCCTTGGGTTTTTTGAAAGGCACCTACAAATAAAATGTATTATTACTCTGCCAAGGAACGCGGTGGAGTTATGTGATCATCGGTGTTGGTTTGTCTGTCTGTTTGTAGCATTACTCAAAAACGGACCAACAGATTTGGATCAAATTTTCAGGGAAGGTCAGAAATAACACAAGGACCAATTGATAAGATTTTGACAGTGATGCAGTTCATAGTCTGGATCCACGGATTTGTTAAAGATTAAATGGTTCGTCTTTTCAGCATGTTCTCCGCTGTCATGAAGCTAACTGTCAGGGGAAGATCGCCTGCAGAAAGAAACAAAACAAGCACATAAACCAATTCCCGGTGGGCTGGTCTGATGTTTGGGCCACGAGGGCCGGTGTTCAGTCATGGCACTGGGTTGATCATTATGCTGCTGCCGCTGTTCCTGGGCCGCCTCCATTGGCAGCTCTTTTTTTTTTTTTTTTTTTTTTGCAGACACACCGTGACGTAACACGTCCGTGCACACGGTCAGAGGTGTTTGGAAGATGGAAAACAGGAAGAGCAAGGGTGGTGCGGAGAAGGCCAGAATTAAAAACAGGAAAGCTCTGGAGACAGACGCAGCTGAATGTGCAGAAATTGGAAACTTTTTCACTAAAGCTCGTGGTTTGAAATGACAAATGAGCCCAAGGAAATGGATACAGACTTTGTTGAACTTTAGAAACCACCGTTCAAGTTAACTATCAAATCAATTAATTGTGTGTCATTGTGGCATCAAACATAACATTATATAATTTAAATAAAAGTATGATGCTGGGAAACTTTGTCCTGTATCCCCTCAGAGTCAAAAGAAAGATCCAGCACCAAGCAACAACCAAGAGCCACAAGCCCAGAGTGGGAGGTAGGATTGTTCATTGAGTGAATATTACTAGAAAGAACATAATGAAGAGTCTGGTGTAGACCTGCTGTATATGAGAAGTGCCCTGAGATGCAAGATGATTCAGCTCTACATTAATGAAACTCACCTGACGGTTTTGTAAAAAGGAAAGATTTGTGCTGAGAATTTTGACCATTTTAAAAATGTGATTTAGTGTCAGAGGCAGAGCCAGTAGTGATGAGGGGATTACTGCTGTCAGTATGAAGGAACAGGTGAGCTGTTGGAACAGAGTGAACAAGTAAGCATTAGTTCCAATACTTTCTTTGCCCAAACGATAGCAGTGATCCATTTTATTTTTTATCATTAAAAGATAGAAAATATGGAGTCCCAGGAGTGCCGAATCAAAATATTAATAAATAAATAAATAAATGTGGAAATAAATGTGGAAAAATAAAGAGAAATAAATAAAATTGGAAATATAAAGAGAAATAAATAAATAAATAAATGTGGAAATATAAAGAGAAATAAATTAATTAATTAAAAAGGAAAATTTTGTCTTTGCTTTTACCTTTTCTGTTTTTCCTTTTATTTATTTATTTCTCTTTATATTTCCACATTTACTTATTTACTTATTTATTTCTCTTTATATTTCCATATTTATTTATTTCTCTTTATATTTCCTCAGTCCACCAAGAAAAGGAAAAATGCAAATCAGTTTACTCTGGGCGGGGATTCTGAACACAGGATTCCTGCCTGACACCAGCTCCAAGCACGGCTGAAGTGAAGCCATGTCACCGATGAGCTTCGGCTTATTCTGCCACTGATAAGAAAATAAACATTAATTTACCGAATTAGCAGCGTCCTTTCAGGGTCTGATGGCAGAATCAGCCGAAGCGCCACGGTGACACGACTTCACTTCAGCCGTGCTCGGAGCTGGCGTCAGGAAAGAAGCCTGTGTGTAGGTAAGATGATTAATGCGCAAAAAAGAAGAATTAGTATCTGAGTAAGTAGTTCAGGGGGCTAAGAAGAGAGACTACCAAGTGGAAGGTCACAGGATCAAGACACACCACCAACATTTTTCTTTGTCTTAAGTTTTTCAAAAAATTTTAAGAAGGGTCTGATCTTGAACCAGTAACCTGTAGCTTCATAGGCAAACCCTTAACTCACTGAGCTACAGATCAGAAAAAGAAATAAACTCGTCATCCCTTTGACATCGTAGTTTCCAAGTGACCACATGGGCAGAGTCTGGGTGGAGTCAGGGCAGAGAGTAGGTGGGGAGGTGGGTGGCAGCCTCCCCCCTCTACTCCCCCACCTCACCCCCACCACCCCCCTCTACTCCCCCACCGCCCACCACACCTTCCTCCACCCAACGAGTTTTTCGAAAATCCGAATCTCGGCGGGTTTCTCCAGTTTCTGAAGTTTCCACCAGGTCGGAGGCAGAACAAGTTGTCACGAAGAGGTGTTGAAGTCGGCGAGGATGGAGTGACTTTTTACTATGACGAGAAGAGTGGGTCTTTAACCAGCATCCCTAAAATCCACGGAGTCGCTTCAGAGAAATGAAGGAAGGTCAACTTCTGTCAGGCTCCATCCAGATGTTCAATTTCATATCTTTACTTTGAGATTTTTAGCACCGCTAACCTTTAGTATCACACTTTATTATCATTTATTAGGACTTTAATGGAATCCACCAGCAGATTCAATTTTTGTTGAGAAACTTTATTCTTGCCGTCGTGGGACTGCAGTATTTAAAACTGTTCCTTCTATTTGACCTCATGTTTATTAGTTTTAGTGGAGAAAGTTATTTTAGCTGTTGATTAGTCTCTTAAAAACCAAATAATAAATTGGATTAGTCAAGAGGTTTAAATTTCTTATTTTGTCATATTTTAAATATGACAAAAAATATAAAAATAAAGCATCTTGAGACAATTTGACCTGTAATTGGCGTTATATAAATAAAGTTGAATTTAAATTGTATGTATCCTGTAATGTTGGAGTAATTCAGCCATATACGTTGGAAAACACATTTTCTTTGCCCATTAATCTGTTGATTGTTTTCTTCAGTAATTCATTTCTTGTTTTGGTTCATAAAATGTCAAACCCAAATATATTCAGTTTACTGTCATTAAAACCAAAACGATTTACATTCATGATGCAGGAATCAGACAGTTTTTTACTTTTTTTTATCTTGGTTTAGTCAGAAAGATACACTATATTGCCAAAAGTATTTGCTCACCTGCCTTGACTCGCATATGAAGATAAGTGACATCCCATTCCTCATCCATAGGGTTCAGTATGACGTTGGTCCACCCTTTGCAGCTATAACAGCTTCAGCTCTTTTGGGAAAGCTGTCCACAAGGTTTAGGAGTGTGTTTGTGGGAATTTTTGACCATTCTTCCAGAAGCTCATTTGTGAGGTCACACACTGATGTTGGACCAGAAGGCCTGGCTCTCAGTCTGCGCTCTAATTCATCCCAGAGGTGTTCTATCAGGTCGAGGTCTGGACTCTGTGCAGGCCAGTCAAGTTCATCCACACCAGACTCTGTCATCCATGTCTTTATGGACCTTGCTTTGTACACTGGTGCACAGTCATGTTGGAAGAGGAAGGGGCCAGCTCCAAACTGCTCCCACAAAGTTGGGAGCATGGAATTGTCCAAAATGTCTTGGTATGCTGAAGCATTCAGAGTTCCTTTCACTGGAACTAAGGGGCCAAGTCCAGCTCCTTAAAACAACCCCACACCATAATCCCCCCTCCACCGAATTTTACACTTGGCACAATGCAGTCCGACAAGTATGGTTCTCCTGGCAACCGCCAAACCCAGACTGGTCTATCAGATTGCCAGATGGAGAAGCACGATTGGTCACTCCAGAGAAGGCGTCTCCACTGCTCTCGAGTCCAGTGGCGGCGTGTTTTACACCACTGCATCCCACGCTTTGCATTGCACTTGGTGATGTATGGCTTGGAAGCAGCTGCTCGGCCATGGAAACCCATTCCATGAAGCTCTCTGCTGAAGCACTGCTCTTGAGCTAATCTGAAGGCCGCATGAAGTTTGAAGGTCTGTAGCCATTGACTCTGCAGAAAGTTGGCCACCTCTTGGCACTATGCGCTTCAGCATCCGCTGACCCCGCTCTGTCAGTTCACGTGGCCGACCACTTGGTGGCTGAGTTGCTGTCGTTCCCACACACTTCCACTTTCTTATAATACAGCTGACAGTTGACTGTAATATTTAGGAGCGAGGAAATGTCACCACTGGATTTGTTGCACAGGTGGCATCCTATCACAGTTCCACGCTGGAATTCACTGAGAGCAACCCATTCTTTCACAAATGTTTGTAAAAGCAGTCTGCATGCCCATGTGGTTGATTTTTACACACCTGTGGCCATGGAAGTGATTGTAACACCTGATTCTGATTATTTGGATAGGTTAGCGAATACTTTAGGCAATATAGTGTAGTTGATAATGTGTGAACTGTTGCAGCTTGAGAGCCGTGGAAAGTTTTAATCTTTGGGGCCGAGTGTCAAAAACCATTTAGAAACCAACAACTAAACACTCAAGGTTTTGAACATCATTAAAGGGAAATCCAACTTTTGCATGACAATGTCTAATTACAGGACATTTATTTCCAACATAAATGTGTGATATTCATCCTCTGGAGCTTCTCTTCACATCATCTTCCACCTGGACTGGTTTGGTCGGGAGCAACCATTTGAAAAACTACACTTTAACATCAATGAATGATGCTGAAGTTTAATCTCTACATAAATGAGACTGAGTCTGGATGTGCTGCTCTGTCATTAACTCCTAAGATTACAGAAAGTTCAAACAAAAGAGGACAGTTCAGATAAGACTTGGGAATCAGCTTATTTGGAACAAACATCTCAGACTTTCTGAGCTTCAGCACCTCTAGCAAGATATTTGAACAACAAGCAACTCAAGAGATTCAGAAGTTGGAGAGAGTTAGCTTTAGCTAAGCCAAAGAACATGTGGGATGCTAACCTAGCAAACATTTCAGACTTTTCTCTGTGAATTCTGAGAAATAATTTCCTATTTAATGACAGAGCTACACATCTGAACTCAGTCTCATTAAAACAGACTCCAATTCAGTGTCATCCATCCATATTAAAGTGCACTTACCCAAAATGTTTGTTGCATGAGCTCCAACAAAACCTGTCCAGGTAGAAGGCCACTTTGACAAACAGGAAGTGGAAGATTCCAAGCAGATTTATAGAAGGGGGAAACCGGACTGTACTAAGTGCGGTCGAGTATAGAGGGGTGTTTTGTGGGTTTTTAAGGCTGATAATGATTATTAGTGAGACATTTGGAGGAGATATTCATTTGCAGTAAATGACAGTATTTAAAAATCTTGGAGTTGATGGGGTTTTTTCATACCAAAGGTTATACTATGATGTTTTCTAAGAGACATACTATGCTACTCTGTTTTTATTTTATTTTATTTAGCCTTTATTTATACAGGTAATCTCATTAAGACACTGAGTGTCATTCTCAAGAGAGACCTGTCCTTAAATAACATTACAAGACAACACTGAGTCACTGACAAACAACACTAAGGGACCTATACTAGACAAAAACAATACAATATAACACTGAGTTCCAGACAAACGGGGTCATGACAAAACACAAAATAGACATTAAAATGGATGTGCAAAGCGCCGAGCAATGAAGTTGTAATGTAAAAACACTCAGAAAAAGAACAAGTCCTAAAAGATGATTTTTCCATTGTGTTTAAAAGACGTTTGAAGTTCTCCAGAAGAATCAAATGGGACAGCTTCAGACTCTGCTGAAGTGAGTTCCCTGAGCTGCTGCACTCTTCCTCTGTTGTTTTCTGGATTGTACTCAGCTCCATGCCTTCGTCCACCCGGCCTACGTTGACTCGTCCCGCCTGCCGTCTCTGGAGCTGAAGCTGGATTGGTTCAGACCAAAGTACCATCCAATCACGATGCCAGCTGCCTCTCAATAGGCTCCTTCATCTGGCAGCACTTCTTCTGAGGGGAAGCTGAGCTTCAGCAGAACTTTGGAGATGTGTTCCAGTGGTTGGTGGATGTGTGGGGAGATAGAGAGAGACCTAGGCTGAAGCCCCCCTAAAATAGGCCTAATGACGCCACTGATGCAGGAGTTTGTAAATTGATGAAGATATCACTTTGCAGAAGTTCGATGTGTCTCCATAACTTCGGTACTTGTACAAATAATACATACAAAACAAAAACAAGCATAGTTACAACTCTGATTCTGCTGTTTCTTGTGGCATGAAATTAACATATTATCGCTCAGATGTGTTAATATTTATGCAATCATATGTTAATGTCACTGCAATCATTGCATAGATATGTTAATATGTGTGCAGTAGATATTAACATATCTATGCAATGATGACTCCATGAGTAATTCAAACATGGAAATGGACACACAGCCATATGCAGATTTGTAAATATGATTAGACTTGGTGTAATTGATGTTTTACTTTTCTTGCCGACACTTTGTTGCGCAGACAAACAGCTCATCTTTATAGATGTTAGTTTGCTGCATGAATACTTGGAGAGAGAGTTAAATAAAATATTCTGACAGCTACTTGATGGTTTGCCATGAAAGTTGGTGCAGGTATTCAGGTTCCCAAGAGAATAATTAAAAAATGATTTTGATGATTTTTCATCCAGCGACTCAGCAAATGACCAAAAACCTGCAAATTAGTGATGTTTCAATCAGAGTTAACCTTGCTTTGTGTTTAAAAAGCAACTGTGATGATGCTAACAGGCTAAAGCTAATGTATGATGAATGTGGAGGAGAAAGCAACACATTAGCATCGCCATGTTTATAGCTGATCAAAACACTGCAGCCTCACTGAGAAAAGATTCTGACCAACACGACAGCTTTTAAGTTTAAAATTAAGCCTCACACAAACACACAATAAGCACTACATACAGCGTCCCTGACTAATCTTTTTCTACGCCACAACAACTGTTTCTGAAGCATTTCTGCAGACGTAGAAGACTTCCTTTCTTTTAGAAGTTGCGTTGTCTTCTCTTAAATTTTCAATTTAAATGACACACGCCTTTTCCCTTCGGTCTGCAGATCCGCTCACTGCTGACTCTTCCTAACTATGATTATGTTATTCAGTTTAAAGTAATTCCAAATTACCTTTTGTCAAAGAAGCTGTTAAGCTCCAACTAATGTATTACACGCTGAATTGCTTACACGAGTTCATTGTTCTCGTCTGTAAACAAACTCTGTCCTCCACATACGCACCACATATTGACCATTACACAATTTAAGTCCCTCTGAACTGATCACTGTGAAATTAACTGCGATAACTGCCACTAATGCGACTTTCGGAAGCCCCTGTGACTGGCTCTCTGTCCGTACGCTTCATTATTTCCCCTTGAATGTGTGCTCATGTTACTGGAAGGGATTTCGTGGGGAAATAAGCCTGAGAACTCCCCAAATTAGGCCAAACAAAAGCACAAAGCTCTCCGTCGGGGGATACAGTTTAAAGTGCTGACAGTTTTGTTCTTGCTGGAATAAGACTCATCATGAACCGTTTCAAAGAGAAAATCCCACCCAAAGCTTAGCAATTAGGGTGTTTCTTGAGGATCTGCTTACTTTTTGACATGAAATTCAGGAATTCGAAGAATACTGACAGAAGTCTTCACACGTTGGTGCAGGAATTTCTATTTATTCAGCTTCACAATAAGCATCAGCCTATTCAGCGATGGTTAATAGTCATATTTTTTATAATACCCATGAATCCATCAAGTTTAAGCTGTTGTGTTGATGTGAAAAAAAATAAAAATCTTATCAGTACAGTTGCAACTGGACCCATGATGTGAGACTCAGAAAGGACAGTGTATTTGTAAATACTAATATCAATATTTCCCATAATCTTAGTGGCGCTGTGAGTTTGAATTGAGGGCTGCCTGATTGGTTTTCATTTTTAACAACGGCTGTGGAGAGGCAATTTAATTTCTTCTCCTCCCTGCCTCCTGGGAGACTATATTTTTCTTTCTGCTTTCCTCTCCAAAAAATGTCAACATGACTTTGTCAGCACTAAGCACATTCTCTGCTGTGACAGATATCACCTGACCCCAATTTATGAAAGGCACAGAGGAGACACACTCCTGCAGCACAATATGAATATATTATCATCCTGAAACGTCCCGTATTCAGCGTTGGAGAATTATATTGACGGATGTGGTGGAAATCCAAACAGCTTTCACTTAAATAAGACAAAGACACTCTATTTGGATGCAAGAGGGGCAGTTGTCCGTCAAAGCTGGTCATGGAAACCGTGATGCGACTGGATCAAAAAGGTGCAACAAAAATGCATAAATCAATTAGTCGGAAGGAGAGAAAAGCCTTTATTTTCAGACAAATGAACAGCAAGAATCCATCTCCTCGCTGACACTCCCAGTATAGAGTTTCTGTCTCTTCCTTTTCAACAGTCAGCCTTGAGTTCAAATGCAGCCTCCTTCGTAGTGCATTGTCATTATAGCGGCAGTATTAGCTATGTATGGATGGATCTCTGCCTTTCTCGGCTAAGCAAGGCAAACAGCGCTTACAGAGCAACCATTTTCCTTCCTCTAATGGTGTTTTCTGCCACTCAGAGAGAAGTGGCTGGGTAATGCGTATTGAATTTGCCTCTCAACAACAGCCATAAAAAGCAGACAACAGCGAGTCGTGGACTGAAACCTCGACCGGGCAAATCCATACGTTACATAAACACACAGTGCACATGAAGCTGCAAAGAAACGTCTGCAAAAAGTTGGACTGCGTGCGGATATGCATGAGCGCAAACACGCACATGCAAATCGCATTCAAAAGACATCTGCCATCATGTGACCACGAGGCATTCAGATGCTACCCTCCAATGAATATAAAGTATAAACACTCCTCCAAATTCTCCACCCCTGGCCTCTATTTCATGCCATTATCTTGGCATAATAAACACATTAGCTTCTCCCTACCCAATTCCTGCTCCTAAGATGAATCTTCCCCCACTATATAAAATAATTTGCCAACATTATATGTGCCAATGAATAATTCATGAGGGGTTCATGGAGAGTTTCAGACCCGGCTGAGTCCTGGAGGAGGCAGCGCTGACAGACAACTGGGTTCTACAGTTGGATCGCCACTCAGGGAAGAAAGAGGAGGATTTACTGAAAAAAAATTCTTTAAAAATGATATACAGTCCCCTATATTCAGTCTGAAGGCCACTTATTCACCGAGGGCCGTTCAAATGAAGATGCAGTATCATTTGATCTATTGAATTGTCATAATTGGTTCAAGTGAAGCGATTTGGAAGCTGCTCGGTCTGGACTTTTGTTTCCAGGATCCTATAAATAGACTGGACCTGCTAAACTTTTGCAAAACAAAAAAAAAAGAAAAAAAGAGACATTTCTATTATTATGATGAAAAATACAAATGAAACAGGAGCTTGATGAACTTTCTCTTCAAACTTGCTCGACAAATCTGGAAGTACTCTGTCATTATTTTCCAACAAATCAAACAAATGCTCCATGAAAAACTCCCAAGCAGGTTTTTATCTGCAAACTCCCAAAGTTCAGATGTCAACAGGCAAATTAATCACTTGGTCAGATTTGGAGGAAATATTGTCTTCATTGTTGAAGCCCTTTTTTTGTATTGTTAGACTGCTAGTAGACATTTAAGAAACCAAGTACAAACCCAGGTAGTTTTTTGCCTATAAGTTTGATAATGAACTCAGAAGTTTCACATTTTTTATTAGAAATAAATGGACTCAATGGCAGAAATGTCTCTGCACTGTGTGACATGGCTGTGTAATGGACTAGTGTGACATGTTTTGATAATTCTGACAATATCAAACTTGTGACTTAAATATGACACCTGCATAAAAACAACAATATTAAAACGATGTGACAGAAAAACTCTAGAACATCAGCAAAAGTGATGTAGTAAGTGATGAGAGAAAATGAAACTTATTGTTTTTATTATTGATATAAAAAATTTGTGCATTTTAATCCAGTTTTGACATTTGCAGGAATTAAAGTTGCCTAAATAGATTGTGTTTGCCCCTAAATCCATGTTATCCTCTTTTACAAGTAGCACCTATCAAATCACATTAATAACATTATTGCAATAATGCATCTTTAATGGAACAATGTGGACCGTATATCGTTTTTGAGCGAGCCTGTTCCCCTTCATTTTCCAGTTTCAACACAACTGTCTCAGTAGAAACCTAGAACATGCCTTCAGATCTCATATATTGACTGAAGTCATCTTTGTTTAGATGTCAAACTTTCAGGTATTTAGCTATATTTATTTTTCATGCTTAATATAATTGTTAGTTAATGTGCTGTTAAGTGTTTTGTTCTTTGTTCTCTTTCTCAAATATGCAGGTTTGTTTTTGTTAAATTAATATTATTATTATTATATTATTATAATTATTATATTGTAAAATCATAGTGTTAATATTCAGTAATCTGATTTACCCTGTAAATCATGGAATTAGTTAGATTTCGCAACAAGATAACAATTACAAAACATTTAATACACATAATAAGCAGATGTCGGCACTCTGCAGAGCACATTTGCCAAGAATAGAAATTCTTATTGACAGAAATGTACATACCAAGGTTGCAATTAATGAATTTAATATTGCATTTATATTATACTAACTTTGATGTGTCTTATTTATATATTTCTGCTTGAATTAGTGATTTCAGACTTTTTCCCTCAATAACAACCATTATTTTTATTATAGTTCTTCTTCTTGTAAGCGTAGGTAAATTGCTCAGTGAAAACCTACAAACCTATAATTAAACTTGATTCTAGCTTTCACTGTATCCATCAAAATATGGTGTATTGATAGTGTATGAGTGTACGCACATGATAACTATCTAAATATCAACAATCTTTGCCCAGAATTGCAGAATTCTTCTTTAATTTTTTATTCTAAAGAGTGTGTGTGAATGGATTTTACGGCGTTTTCTAGGTATTGTAGTTGTATCACTTCATCTTGTCTTACTATATTTATTGACTTTGTTCTGCACTGAAACACCAAGAGAAATTCCTTGTGTGCATGAGTTTGCTTGACAATAAAAAACGGTCCTGATTATATGGTGGTATTAAAGGATGTTGGAGTCGCTCATGACTCACTGCACTGAAAAGGATTCATTTTTAAGTTTACAACAACCAGATGTCAGAACAACAAGGACAAAACACTTGAGTGTGCAGGCAGGGCAGGCTCAGATAAGACTTTACACAAATCCCAATTTATTAAACATTCATCCCGTCTGAGCACGTTCCATCTGCTGCACACTGCTCGTTCTTATTGAGGACTGATTGAATAAATGTCTTCTTTAACCAGGTGTTGCAATAACATGTGTCTGCTTTATAAGTCTGAGGACTGCTCGCTAGCAAAAACTGGAAACCAGAGGAAGAAACTCTACAATAAAACTCATGCACAAAAAGGATTCATGCACAAATATCCTTTATCAGTTTAGCATTTGTAAAATTCAAATGTAGTGAACCACCACTGTATAATCTGCACAGCATCTATATTCATATTTTAATGTGTGTTGGACAAAAAATAATTCTAATTTATACAAAGAATTAACTCTCACACAATTTATCATATCAGAAACTGTAAAAAAAAAAAGAAAAAAAAAAAAGAAAGAATTGTTGGGATTCCAACTTTCAATTGGTCTTTTAATTACAGCATGGTCCCAAATCTAAGCTTAGAATCAAGATGATTCACCAAAATCGCTTTATTCTATATCCCATTTTGAGCATTCTAGCTGTGTTCTACTGCACAGAAGACATTTTCATTTTCTGAATTCACTGTACTTCCAGCCAGATTTTTTCTGTTTCCATAAAGGTGCAGGACTTTACATTGGAGTGAAAAATGAGCCCACTGTGAGCAAAAATGCATCAGGAGCAAAAAATAGCTAGAAATCCATATGAAAATGTCATTATTCCAAAAAAAAAAAAAAGTCTGTCTATGTATGTAGCAATTTGTAATGTCAAACACAGTGTACAGGGACTCTGTTTGATCATCTCAGGCTGCTTTGTACATATTTCCTCCTGTTCCAGGTGTGTTTTTATACTCAGAAGGCCAATTTTAGGCTCTAATTTTATGATAAGGTTTTCACAGAATGAACCCATTTCCTATCCACAAAGAGAAGGTGATATCATATTAAGAGATTCTGTGTTTCTTGAGAAAAATGCCTGTAGTATGTTCTTTTGTCTTACAATACATCTGTGAAGCAATAAACTCTAGATTCAAAATGTTGCTATGTTGCGGTCGCCTATTATTTAAGCATGGCAGCACCACATACAGTGTAAATGATTGTACTGCAGCAGATAATGACATACTTTGGCCAGTAACTGTATTTTAATGTCATGCAGCATCATGTATGATGGTGGCAGCATCATGATGTGAGGCACAGTGGTGGCAGCATGATGATGTGAGGTACGGTGGTGGCAGCATCATGATGTGAGGCACGGTGGTGGCAGCATCATGATGTGAGGCACGGTGGTGGCAGCATGATGATGTGAGGCACGGTGGTGGCAGCATCATGATGTGAGGCACGGTGGTGGCAGCATGATGATGTGAGGCACGGTGGTGGCAGCATCATGATGTGAGGCACGGTGGTGGCAGCATCAGGATGTGAGGCACGGTGGTGGCAGCATCATGATGTGATGCACGGTGGTGGCAGCGGTGGTGGCAGCATCAGGATGTGAGGCACGGTGGTGGCAGCATCAGGATGTGAGGCACGGTGGTGGCAGCATCATGATGTGATGCACGGTGGTGGCAGCATCAGGATGTGAGGCACGGTGGTGACAGCATCATGATATAGGGATGCTTCTTGGCTGCAGGTCCTGGAAGGCTTTTAAAAGTCGAGGGTTAAAAAAAAATGGAGTCTTGGGGAAAATTATGATCTGAGAAAAAAGCTGGACTTAAAACTCATGGTCCACCAGACCACTGACTTATGCAACTGTCAATTAATGTCAGAAAGGGGTCCTTCGATTGATTGAAATGATTAATATGTAGTGGTATCACAACTCCTAAAATTGGGTTTTTGGCTTTGTTGTCTCACAAGTCAAACAATATATTTCTCCCTCATCATATATAGTCTCAGAAATAAAAATCAAATGTGCAACACATCCTACAAATGTGTTGTAGTCACGTGTGTTTTTAGGATTTATTGTGCTCATAGTGCATAAGAATAGATATAAATGTTTGCATTATGAATGAACAGAGGACATAATTGTGGTAAATATGAAATCGCTGCTAGAGCTTCGTTCTGTGTTTGTATTCAGATTCAACAACAACAATTATTTAAAAAAAGTTGAGGCCTCACTGATGTATGAATCCATGAAAGATTCAGTGTCAAAACCTCATTCATATGTCATTACAGGCAACACACATGCAGCGAGTCACATGAGAAATCTCAGATAACAGTAGCAACACTCAGTGAGTCAGACTGAGAGAGAACAGCTGAACCGGCTGAAGATTCAGACTTAAATTGCTCACTTTGCTCTGTGCAAGTCTTCAAAGAGCAACCTTAACTCCCTCCACATTCACTGATTCGCCGTTTCTGCCACAGTAGCACAATAATTCTCAGGTCAGCCTCTTGTCTTGGTCCTTTATGCCAGTGTGTAACTGTGCCGTCCTCATTATTATCACCACAGAATCCGACGCTGACTTTTTGAGCGATCTATTGTGGGCTGAGTTTACACAAAATGGTTAAAAACAAACAATAAAGTCGAGTTGGAAACAACAACTGAGAGAAAAATAGAGGTAAAGAAAACATTTGTAAGTCAAAAGGCAGCCCCCTTAGTCATCCTAGCTCTGACTTGTTATTAACAAGTACGGGGTTTGGCTTGGTTTTGTTTGACACAGAAGCTGGAAATGCTGTGTGGTGCTTGTCAACACTATTATTTTTCACACATTGCAAAAAAAAAAAAACAACAACTTTTAAACTTATAGCAGCACAGCGGGCCTCCATATGTCATTCTCTGCACCGCTACACTCACTAATGTTAGTCTTTTCGGCGAGACATTTTGAGATTTCCGGAAAAATCAGCAACTTTTTTTTGAGGAACTGCTTGATTCTAGTATTTAATACAAATCAAGTAAGTCTGCAAAACACTGTTATCAAAAAAGAGGGTTAGGCAAAACTTCTGTGTCCTAATGATGTGACAAAACTATCAGGAAAAAGGCTGCAATTTCATTATAAGATATTTTGATGTGGAGGAGACATCAGTGATTAAGGAGGACAGCATGTGATAAGCGGTAATGGGCTGTCAGAGTATTATCTGGTGTCAGGAAAAGGTGATGTAGGAGTAGGAAGGAGCAGCAGACGACAGGAAACAGAAGGAGGACAGTATCATATGGAAGGAAAGTGCTGCTGACAGATCCATCTTTCCCTGAAGCCAATAATGTTGTAAAATAGATTTACAGCCATAAACCAGACGGAAAGAAAGAGCAGAAATCACTTTTAATAACCGAGCTGAGGCTCCACTATGCTCGGGGATGTTCTCACTAATTTTCCTGAGGAGGAAATGGAGTTAAGCAGAGCAAAGAGTCTATTTGTCTAAAAGTGACAACACTGAAATAAATGCAGACTTTTCTTTTATTTATCTCAACATTTTATTGCTCATGTTTGATCATGTTTATCAAAATTTAACAATCTGGAGCCTGAGATACAGTACTGTATATGAGCTAGCTTGTCCATTAATGTCAAAGTCAACCTCTGGTAAATGTTGGTCTATTTGGTATGTTTTTATGATGTTTCTTTGCAAAACATTTTATATATCTGCACAGATTTGTGTCATTAGTTTCCAGCTAAATAAAAGATTTAGGCTTATAAAAAATAATGAAGTGAAGTATGGTGGCAGCATCATGACGTGAAGCATGGCGGTGCAGGAAACCAAATTATTTGTTTGTATTTTGACTAAACTCAGATATTTTCATGTATTTTATGGTTTCCAGCTATTTATTGTTTTTATTCATTTTTTAAATAATGTTTTAAAAATGATTAATTATTGTAATTATTATGTTTTTATGACCATTAATCTTTAATTCAGCTGGAAACTAATGACACACATCTGTGTGATTACATTCATTATTTTGTTAAAAAAAAAAAACACAGCATGAAAACATACCAAACAGACTAATGTTTACAACCCATGTAGGCCGTTACTCATGATCAAACAAGAGCAAGAAACTGGTTTATGTGACCATGGAGACTCTGATGAATCTTTAATTGCATGAAAAAGCAGTTATAATGACTTCAAAAACAAATGAAAGTATAGTATATAAGTATATTAAGAAAGACAATGGAAATTAATACAGTGACTGAAAAAAACAAACTTTAAATATGTGAAAATGGAACTTCAGTGGGAATGTCTTGAGTAATATTGAAAGTGCAGGTGTAAAATTGGTAAAATGGACCCTGTTCTAGATTTAGTGCCTTTTTCTAGTATTCAAGGAACAAAGATCAGAGCGTTCCTGTGCCCCCCCCCCCGCCCCCGCCCCCCCCCCGCCCCCGGTTTCTGCTAACAAGCATTTTATTTCGACTAAACAAGAAAAGCAAACACAGAGTTATCAGTGTATGAACTATGGGGGAGCAGCAGCAGCTGGGCTCCTCTAAATAAGACATAAGCTCCACTGGAAACTTTATTTGTGAACTTTTGTGAGGTCTCTGTAACACTGACAATCTGCTCTTCTTGCCAAACATTTACACTTTAGATTTCTGTATCTTCATGATCATGACTCATGTAAAAGTAGGCCGTTACTGATGAATGATTCATGAACGAGGGTGATTCATCGCTAATTCACTTTCATGAAGTCCCCGTCATGCATACTGTTCTGGCGGCCACTTGCAGTATCATAAACCTCACTCACTTTAATTGAAAGATCAGAAAAAAGCAAAGTTTTCTCGATGTCAGCTGCCGTAAAATCAAACAACTAACTCTCCAATGTGATGAAAGCAGCTATGGTTGCTTATTATTAGGTTTTCTCTTATTATTCATAATTAATTAAAAGCCAACTCAAGTGCTTTATAAATGTTGTATCTGTTGTTTCTGACCACAAAAAGTGAAAAAAAAAAAAGATTTCCCCAACAAGCCATGGTGTAAATTGTACACTGACAGTTAAAATTGCTTTCATACTTGCATGACAAAAGTTTTCTCTTATGAAGAAAACAAAGCTGTTGATAGCAGACAGTATAGAATATAACATAATAAAACAGAATTCCTTTATTTTCATTCCACAGAGTACAAAGAAATTAAGCAGCAATCCTATCACACAATTAGAAAAGCACAAATATGAAATATAACTTCTTGTAGAAAAAAATAGCATGTGTAAGTGTATCTATGAAAACAGCAGGATGGTATATTCTTTTAAAGATGGCTTATTTGGTATATTAGAAACTATAGAAACGGTATTGTAACTGATGCTCTGGATGTTGCACTTTGATAAACATGTTAAAAGTTGTGCAAAAACTACATAACAGGTGCAGCTGTATGTAAATGTGTAGTTTTAGGAAATAAATACATTAAAAAAAATATTAAAAATCACCCGGTGAGATAGTTTTCTTACAATATCTTTGTAATTAAAAGTTTCTGTCATTTCATTTTCTAGCTATTATTCAAAGACATGCTTTTGATATCATTCCATTTGAGTTTTTAAATCATCTATTATACTTTAGAAGAAATCATAATGTTTATGTTACTACCCCAAGCTGTTTATCACTATTAATATCATACAAGAAGTGATGCACAAAATTGGAGGGATGGAGAGCAGCAACAGCTGGAGGAAAAGAGTGGAAAAATGTCAACAAAATGAATGCTGACATTATTCCATAGCTATGCTGTGTAATATTCCTCTTTTTTCAATTATCAAAATGTTCAAAATCTGTCATAAAGTGAAAAATAAACCTATGTCAAACATGAAATCATTCGTGTGTGGACAAAAATAATATACAAGCAATAAACCAAATGATTCTTCACCAAAATGACAAAAATGGAATAAAAACACAATAATTCTTATGGATCAATATGTAATTGAGGGACTTTTGAAGTTTATGGGATATATCTTGCATACATTTTTATTAAAAGTCAAAAAAATCTAATGTTTTTTTATGTTCATTATGATCAAGTCTTTACAAATTTCATAAATATTTATTATGGAAACAATCACTGGATATCACTAAAATGTCAACTAAATAGCTGTCCGAAGTCCACCTTAAAATTAGATAAGCAATAATAAAATTAGATAATTTAATAATTGTTATGGTTGTGTTATTTTTATTAAATTCACCCAATCATGACAGATTTTTCTTTTTTGGCAACATGTCAAATTTTATATGGAAAATAACAAATTGTATCTGTGTCTGAGAAATCACTTTCAACTAAGCTACCCATTACAAAAACACCTCTGAAGGAAGTGTGTTAATTCCAGATCACATGACCTGCTCCACATGATGTCATTTCCTCCTGAAGGAAAGACTGGAAAGACTCCAAGGCTTTCTAAGTTAATTAATATAGTGTGTGAGTCAAGTGTGGATTTATCACATGTCAACAGGTTTACTACAATATCTTTATAAACAACTTCCAATTCTAATTTTATTCATTTGTATATATATAATATTTACAAGAATCTTTCTCTAAAAATTCCATGTGATGTTTGGTTATAGGCGGACATGTTGATTTCAGGCTTGAAAACATCAAAATTGTCAGCTTTGATACCTGTCGACTATGGTACAAAAAACACAATATATTGACCCTTATATAAGTCATCTTTGACCCACTTATGGAAGAGTGTAGAGTCCAATCACTCATGCATCTAAGGGTTAAACTCCTTCACTTGTTGTAGCTACAAGGTCCAAACCCGAACCAGCTCTTCACCAGTAGGTTTCTTGTCTTCAGATCGGAATTTATGGTCTGCCGTTCCAGTTTCCACTCATCTGCAAACCATCAACAACACATGCTGAAGGTAATAATCCAGAGAGACCAAAAACAACTTCATCAGCACAAAGCAGAGATAAAATCCAGAGGTCACTGCACCGGACTGGGTCGACACCTTGCTTATACCTGCACATTCTGTACATTAAATTACAAACAGAATCAGTGTGAAAGTACAACAAATGGAAATCAAATGACTTAATGAAGGCAAGGTGCTGACTCAGGGTTCCTAAGTGCTAGATGGCTCATAGCAATGAAAGTGATGCCTCATTTAATCTCGTGGCATCCCCACAAATCACCCCAAAACACATGACCATGAGCTTCATGGCTACTCTAAATAATGGTACTAATAAACTTTATTTCTATGGCACCTTTTAAAATCTAAGTTTGAAGGTTCTTTGCAACTATTAAATATTAGTAAAGATAGTAAGACATTGAAAAAAAAGACAATCATAGAACTTTTAAAAAAGCCACTAGAGGATATTCTACGAATGCCGGTCTGTACAGGTGTTTATTTTTGTAGGTTTTATGAACTGTAGCACTAACTGATGCGGAACTTGTTCCAGTGTCGGGGCTAAACCAGTAAAAGCACGGTCCTCCTTTGTTTTTACCCTGGACTGTGGAGCTTCCACCAGCAGCTGATAAGTGCCAAATAAGGCTTTAAAAGTTCTGCGATGTAGAGTTAAGCCAGGGCATGTAGAGATTTAAAAGCAATCAACAGAATCTTAAATTGGAATCTCTAACAACTGTAATAAGCCAAGGACCCTGTAACTCAGCCAGAACCTGTCAAGTGTTTGTGAGTAACAGTGCTGCTGTGTTATAAATCGACTGTAAACGGGCAAATGCTGCATCATTAAAGCAAGAAAAAAGTGAGTTACAGTCTTCAAGGGGGTAAAAAAAATAAAAAGTAGGGATGTCGATATGGAAAATGGTCTGCACTCATATAACACCTTTCTACCCTAGTGGAACTCAAAGGTGTTTTCCTGGGAGCAACTTCAGGTTCAGTGTCTTGCTCAAGGACACTTGGGGATTGAACTGCTAACCTTGCAATTAGAGAACAACCAGGAATAACTTATTTGACTATGTTTTTGGATGCATTCATTTGACTGTGCCAATATTTAGATTTGTAGGTGGAAGGATTGAACCCAAGTCCTAATGTGCTGATTCAAGCTGAGGTCAACTCCCAAGTTTTTTGGCTGTGAGCTTCATTGTCAGTGGTCCAAGATGTGCAATGACGCTGCTAGGAATATGAACAGGACAAGTAACCAGAAGTTTAGTCTTATCTGTGTTCAGCTGAAGGAAATTAGAAGCCACTTAGACATTTTTGGCAAAAAGGCAGCACTCAAAAGAATTGAAATTGTCATGATTTTCAGGACAAGACGTGTCATTCCACAGCAACAAGATTCAAGATTCAAGAATCAATTCAAAAAGTTCATGCCTGACCATCTCATATTCATCACATTTTTTTCCTGAGCATTTGTATGTTAATATGTAAAATGTGTAAGATCTAGAATCGTAGGTAACATCAGTTTCTGTGTTAAAAATTCTAAAAGATGATGGGTTCATGTCAATTTTTGCATGTTTTCTTTCCTCTAATCCATATAGCAATGTCTGAAGTGCCATACCTTGAAAAACAATGTAGCTAAAGTCCTAACATTATGAGGATAACCTCAGTGAACTGAGGTGGAATGACTCACATACATTTGGAAGTCAGCAGCATAACTGTAGTGAAACACAAGGGTGAAATGGTGAATAACATGGTCATTAAACAACAGATGCAATCTAAACAAAATGGGGCTGATTACTGAGCCCTGTGGGATCCCACATGTGCACCATTCAAGCACAAAAGCTTGTAAAGTCTGTTTTTGACCCATGCACTGTCTTAATACTCTGATTTGTTGGATCTAGATCTCCAAAGTGTTACGAGTTCAAGGGAGCTCAGGCGCAGGAAATGAACGGATGGGGTTTTTAAAATGAGAGTGAGGTTTATTTTCTCTAACAGAACTGAGACGACAAACCACAACAGGAGGTTTAGTGAGAACAGAGCTTAGCCGCACTACAAAAACATGAGCAGCGACAACTAGAGGCTAGGAGTGCTTAATTCCAAAAACACAGAATCTCTGACTCGTAATGGGTATTTTCCACGTGAGAAAGGATGATAAACACAAAGGTACATAACCTAGAGCAAAGCAAATGCAAAACACACTATTACTGTAACAGCATCCCAAAAAGACTCAAGAAGCAAGGCTTCTCTAAATGAGAGTCAAAGGTTCAATACTACCATTTACTTAACTGTAGCCTAGACGAAAAATCGGGTTTTCTCGGTTACAAAAACAAGGGACGAACTGTGATGCTCAGACTGGGTTCCTGCGAGAATGGAGGAGCGTGTTGCAGCTGACTCGCGATCCGGGTGGTAGATGGTGTGAAGCGACCACAGGTGAGTTGAGGGGACACCAGGAGACTGGATCTGAACGGATGGCGATTCTCGACTTGACCATGGACTGAGAGGTAAGGTGGTGGTTCTGGACACAACGCAAGCAGGAGCAGCTGGACCGGGAACTGACGTAGAAGAACGGAGATGGGAGCTAGTACACATGCACAAACAAATGGCTGAGGCTGGAGTGCAGGCTTGAATGTATTACAGGCTGTGTTACAATCCGGCACTAAAGGGTGGGTCACGTCTGCTTATATTGTAGAGGGAGAGGATCTGATTGGTAACTCCCAGCTGCTCCTGCACCAGCTAATGATGAATGCGGATGAAGGACACCTGTTGCCGCTGTGGCCTGCAGGACGAACCTAGAAAGGGAGGGAGGTGGAGAGACAGAGAGAGACAGGGAGGGGAGGGGCACTAACCGGGCCTGGCTGCAGCCGGCCTGACACAAAATAGAGAAAGAACCATTAAATGTGCAGCAACTTCGTTATTCTTCCTCAAACCTAGGTAATCAAATTAATCAATGTTCAGGCACTCAGCAAAATTTGCTAAAATAGTCTGTATACTGCTTTCGTATGTTCTTTCAGGCTGTTAACTTTATGTGATCGTAACCTGACATTCAACATAGCGCTTGGAGCTATAAACAAATCCACGCTTTGTAGCTCTGACAATAAGTGCAACCTGTTCAAAGAGAATAAATCTCAGCAGTGCAGAAGCAGATTAAGCCTTCTGGCTGCAAACATGACAGCGAAGCAGGAGGTTGTGAAGTTGAGGAGATGAAGGAACTAGTCCAGATCCAAATAAAGCAACATCTAGAATCCCTGCAGTTGTTTAAATAAGGTATAATCACTGTTATGTGTTTTTACTTTGAGCCAAGTGGTGCTAACGCGGGCTAATTCCTGCTCTGTTTGATCAAAGTCGGCGAGGTACAGGAGGCATCCCATATGGCTTAAAGCGAGAATGAGTTTGAGCTGTGGAATCCAAATGTGGTGAAGCTATAAGACTGGTTGCTAACAGTATCTGTGAGGCTTTACAGTTCCAGTTTATTTTCTTCTCTGTTCTATCTTCTGTCAGCACCGTGGAGTTTATCTACACTTGTTTGGTACAGTATATCTTTATTTACACTCTAGAGTACTTTGTAAGTTTTGTTTCAAGCCGTTTGACACCAAAAGTAAAGTGTGCACTTCTTTCACTCACCTGCCTCGCAACTATATTTCAGCCTTTTGTCTAAAAGTTCCCTAATTAACACAACTCCAGCTTGCCGCTCTCCTCTGCTGTCCATCTGTATAGTCAGTCTGCTGCAGACACTCATAAATTTGTCAAAACATGAATAAATATCCCCATTTCTGGCTGAGCCTCCGAGCTTTGATGAAAGCAAGAGCTTGACATAGAAGCAGAAATATTTTGTCATATTTTGGCTAAATGATGAGTGTTTGGAACATAGTGAGCGTACAGATGGAACCGAGAAGTGGATTATTAGTGGCTTTTGGAGTTTTTAAATGGACATTTTAATATGTCCCTTCTTTTTAACCAGGAAAACCTGCCACCACTGGATACTATTGTAACTGGCTAAAATGCCATTTCATTTTAATCGAGTAATTTGTGTCCTGTGTCGACACGCACCACATGGAGTTTTTGTGAGTTGCCATGGGAATCGGGGGGGGGGGAAATATAAAAGGTCATCTCAGGGTGTGATGATTACACGTTTGCCTCTTACCACTGAGCTGCTTGGACATCCCCGTGTTTTTTATTATGTCTTTCAGGTAAAGCAGAGCAGCAGCAGGCCAAAGCTTTGTGTGCAGGAACGGAAGCAGAAAAGAAACATTAGCGGCCGTTTGAACGAACAATCACGACTTGAGAGATCGCATCTTTATTGTCAAGTGGCTGAAAGCGTTCACTCGTTTTCAAGCATTCATGAGGAACGTCTTTTTCCTCCAAAAAATTCTATGATATTTGGCACTACTGTGTATGTATATTCTTTATTTTTCTTTTCCAGATGTGTCAATATTTATCTATCTATTTTTTTTTACGTAATTATTTTATTACTTCGCCAAGGAGGGAGAGCCTCGGTGGATGTATGTGACAAACGGCGTACGTCTGTCTGTTAGTAACATCACCTAAAAACGGACTAACGGATTTGGATGAAATTTTCAGGGAAGGTCAAAACTGACACAAGGACCAACTGATTAAATTTTGGCACTGATGTGGCTTACTGTCTGGATCCACAGATTTGTTGACGATTTCTGTATCATTGAGAGATAGCAGCATGGCGTCACGCTACGTCAGCTGTCTGCTGACAATCACATGATTGCGATCCTACTAAAAATGGACCCCTATGGACTAGTCGGGACTTATCTGCCGGAAATCATACAATGACTGAGCAGCCAGTACTGCACTCTCTGAGTGCTTTTCTTGCTTCTTGTTGCACATTGAGTTGCCCTTGTGTATGAAATGTGCCTCACAAATACAGCTGCCTTGCATTGCCTTGCCTATTCTCTTTTCCTTACACCAACAGCCAAAACCAAATTCCTTGTTGTACACATATAAATACATACTTGGCCATTAGAGCTGCTTTGTACACTGCCTTTATTATACCTTTATATCTTTATTTTTAGCCTTATTGTATCTTCTGTAATTATTGTCCTGTTTTTTTTATGCCTGTATCTATCTGCTGTAACATGTAAAGTTCACTAATGAGTGATAAGCCAAGTTTATCTCAACTTATCTTCAATTAAAAACTTAATGGAACGACAGGACCAATCCTGAAGGGTGAACTACGAAGCCAGTCAGACTTTTACCAGAAATCTCCAATCAATGATACTGAGTATTTCAACGGTGGTTATGGATTTTATTTGTTAACCAGGTTTTCTTCACCAGTGTGTGACCATCCCTGTATAAAATAAAACATCTGATGCATCATTCGACTCTTCTTCCGCACAATCTGGACTGATTGTGTGCCACTCACTTCAATCAAAAGGAGCAGGTTGTTCTAATGGAAAGATATGAGGAATATGTAGAAAAAATAGCTGTTACTGTAAATGATTCAAGAGAAAGGCTGGTAGAAAGCTGTTAAAGGTGTCAGGTAATAATATTATTTCACCACTCAGTGCACTGTTAATGCAGCTGCTTCTTTCTAATGTGACAGCTGCACATTAGACCTCTTTAAACTTTAAATTTCATTCATTTAAACATGATCCTCAAGATGTGCATTTAGATCTAACACTGTCCCTTAACAAAGGATACATGGAAATTGTTTTAGTTTTTGTCAAATTAAAGTGGAATTAAGCTACTGATAGAGCATTCTCTGTGTTAAATATAAATAGACAACATTTACATGTATCTATGTGCCATCAGCTGCAACACCAAGATCAAGTACAAATGTGCATTTTCTAAGTGCATTTTCAATGCATGTATGTTTCCATGGCAATGTGACGCATATTGTTTGCCTTAAGCACCACAGTTTGATGTAGTGGTATGGCTCATATAACACATTCGGAAAGAAATGGTGAAAGGGAGGCACTTCTTACAGCCGATTTAAATACAAAACCCTGACCGCAGCCTTGAGCAGGTTAGATGTGCAGCATCAGTTGCCATGGTGATCTAGCAGGTTAAAGGAGCCGCTTTCACGACATTGTTAGCACGCTAATCTGTCAACCCTGTTTCATAGTGCAGCAATCTGAATGCTTGCAACATATATGAACAGGATCAGAATATTGGCAAGTAGATTTTTACATACAAGGAATCTGATTTGGTGTTTTAGCGCTTTAGTAAATAAAAACATACAGATTAGAAAAGTGCTGCCGCTCAGCAGGCAGCGAGTGTTACAAGACGAATTAGCAGCAAGTGCAATCAGGGGATTATGAGTCACAAAGGAAAGTTCAGTAAAGACAGAAACACACAGGCTGCTGTACACCAATTTAAAGAAAAGTGTGTGTGTTTGTGCTGCGAACAAAACCCTGACAAACACGAGCAATGTAAGGTCCATGAAGAAATTGCCAGGGTCAAACTACCTTACCCTCTGAGCCACTGTGACTATTCCAACATGAATTATTTCCCACAATAAGCTCCGTGTAGCAGGTTTTTACTGGTATCCATGCAACCCTTGTAAAACCTATTAACATGAACAAGGAGCAGGAAACAACTGAGCCAGCAGATGCACACATTCAGTCTGCTGAAGGCTTTTAAAAAAAAAAAAAAGACTTGAAGGAGGAAAATAATAAAAGAAAATAAAACCTTGAGTTTATCTGAGTAAGCTTGTTCTGTGTCCCAGTGGGAATTGAACAGGGATTACAAACATATTAGTGTAGAACGTCTGCTGGACATCACTGACTGTATTCTGTGCCGTTTTTTGATCTGTTGTTCTGCACTCCAGAGGAACGTTAAACTGATTGCATATAAAAGGATGAAGCCTCACGAACAGCATTTGTTGCTTTAAAAACACAAGCTGTGATCATTTTTTATACAAAGACTGCGGTGTCATTGTTAATATTTACTGAACAGGAATAGATTTTTTTTTGTAGATTTTCTTTTCCTCAAAGCTGCATGAGCTTGTTTTGAAACCGTATTCAGTTGTGTTTAGAAATTCATCCCTCATGTCTTTTCATTACCTCCAGGACCTTCACCTGCAGATGCACCCGGACTTGTTTTGATTCCTGTGTTCAGTGCACAGTAGAGGCAGAGGTGAGCTCCGAGTCAGAGATCACACTCAGATATAACTCCACTTAACCTCCCTCTTCTTTCACTTTCCTGTCCAGACGCCTACAGTGCAGAATGCACAGCTTACAAGTAATCTAGAACATTGCTTTTCACGTGGTCAGGGACGATTTGTCAAGGCTTCTGCAAAAATTATTTTTAAAAAAACGATGAATAACTTGTGAAACTGTCGGGTCAGTCCATGTCAAATCATGAAATTTATCATTTCACAAAGGTTCTGTTCAAATGGCTCTGATTTGCCTGAATTTGTATGGAATAAAATATGGGAATCTATGAAGTCTAGTTTAAAATATATGTAGAGAGAAATAAACATTTTTTTTGCACATATTGAAAACTGAAGCTCTGCTTGAATGACAATATCTCAGGAACGATTAAAGATAAAAGCCTGAAATTTTAGAATATGCACCTGGACAAGGAAATCATATTATTTCTGATGAATTATTAGTGAGTTGAAATATGGACAAAATTGAACCCGTTATGAAAACAATGATGGAAAATGGCATGACGAAAAATAACGGTTTTTATACTTGATAGTTCATGAGATGTTGTTCGAACAAAAAACGTACTGAAAGTGGGCGATTTTACAAAAAAATCTATGTGGAAAAGCATCTTATATGTCAAGCTAGAAGTAAGCTAAAGTTCATGCTGAAGTATATCATATTCAGGGTTTATTATAAAATAGTTTCAAGCAGAAGGTCCCTGATGATTTGAGATGGAACAACACCACATCAACTCATTTATAAATCTAAGCACAACTTTTACTATTCCTGTTGTTATTATCTGTGCAGGAAAACTCTGCTGTGCTAGTTTACTTACTCCCTCATGCAAGTTTTGATTCAATTGTGACATGCTGTAATTAGACAATAGTGTACCAGAAACAGACTCACTTAAATGTATGAGATGCCAATTTCACAAAACCATGAAAATACAGTTTGGTTGCAAGAACAAACCCCAGATCGGTGCCCTCTCTGGATCACAAATACAGTCTGTCATGTTCCTTGATCTTCTATCCAGTCTCCACAAAATTACCCTCCTCTACAGCCAAACTGCATTCTCAATTCTGTTTTGACAGGATTGAAATGAGTGTCATTTGTGAGTTGTGTAGCTTAAAAGGCAAACAGTGTCTTGAGGAGGTGCGATTGGAAGCTAAAACCAGCAGTTTTCACCCAGGAGACCAGAGTTTGCACCTCATGATGGATGAAACACTATTAGTTTTAGAAATGACATTTTTGTTTTCGCTCATTTACTTTCAGTTTTCACTCATTTCCTAGTTTGGTTTAGGCACCAAAACTAAGTGGTTAGATTCAGGACAATATCACATTTTATATGTTACAAGCTGGGTTAACCAAAATTACAGGAAAACAGTCATAGTTTGGGTTTCACCGTTCACTACTTTTCTGTGTCATCAGGGTGACAAGTCTCACCCCGTCCAATATATAATAGGTTGGATGGAAGGATCATTCATTTGATCCTTAATTATTTCTATGTATGTGTACATTTTAATGTGCATTCCATTGTTGTGTTAACATTAAAGTTGTCCCCTGTCTGCCTAATTAGAGTAAGGTGGCTAAATTCAATTCTTCTGGTTCTTGTAAGCGGGTTTATAAAAGTGATCAACGATTACCAAGACTGACTGAAATAAAACATTTGATTGTGATGCATTTTTCACTTTGATCGCCGGCCCGATGTTAACATGCAATGGCCAAGTTGCAAACTATCTGGAAAGAATTTATAAATACACAATTGTCATTAAGTACATGACTGAATCAGTCAAACTGAGAAAATTTGATAATATCTACATATCTTGAGTTTGGCGTTGCACTGATACTGGCTAATGAAGCCAAAACTAAAGCGCTATCTGACAATGCAACACTCAGAGCACACGAATAAATCCAAAGACTAATAGGTCAATAGCTAATTTGGCAAGAGTTTGACAAAAAATGACAGAAGGCGTCTTAATTGTCGCCTCAGAGGTTTGCAAAATGCAAGAAAGTGCAAGATGAACTCGTCCTACAAGCTGTAGTTATATTGTTAAAGGTTATAGTGTAATAAGCAAAAAAAAATAGTTCCTCTTTGAAATGACACAACAAAGAGGAGATTCAGTGTCAGCAGCTGGATTATGTTGCTGTAAACTACTTTCAATTCAGCTGGACGAATCAACAGATGCAGCTAATGCATTAAATCCAGGTCGGTATCCAGGAGGGCGGAAAATGCTGGACGATTTTCACTTCTGCAAATGAGTGTCTGGAAGAACATCAGGTGAGGAATTATTCAAACCGCTGAATGCATTCATAACGGGAGCCAGACTGAGCTGTGAAGAATGTGTGTCTGTGAGTGTAGGCGGCAATAACAGGCCACTAGAGTGTAGTTATTGCAAGGAATAAAGGCTGTCAACCCAAATGTTGCCACTTTATAGTAGCTTTCCTTGCAGAATATTTGAATCTGAAAGGTATGGAACTGGAGCTTTACAGTGATTTGAATGCAGCAGTGAGCCGTCAACCAAGACAGCTCACTAATTTAAGGAAAGTTATGATCGTCGCAAATGCAAAGAGTGAGGGAAATTGAGCAGGAGGAGGTCATTTTGACAAATATCTCCACGTCCATTGTTCGACAACCCCCTGATTTGTAGTGATTCAACAGGGAACGGTTGCTGAAAAACAACAGTAAAACAAGATTAAAAGTTCCCCGAGTGCGACAAACAACTTCAAAATAAAGTTCAGCGCCCGTGAACGGCAGAACAGGCGGTCCGCGGCCCTCCCTGATGAAATATAAGTGCCACAGATAGTCCCCCTGGCATCGCCGATGTGCATTAGAGGAGGCACCATCAACAGCGAATCCACAGACTGAAAATAGCTGTGGATCAAGAGGAGCAATCAGCGGGCTACATGTTGCGTGCAGACAAGCGGGGGGCTGATTACCTCCAGTTGGTTTGCCCTGGAAAACTGACGCCAAATCAATTCTTCAAGGTGCACCTTTGACAAACATGCTGTGATGGTTTTACCAATTGGGGGGGAATTCATGGAGCCCTGTCCTTCTAAAGTACAAGTGTTCTGGCACCCAATTCAATCTGATAACTCTGAACAGGACAGCTGTTTGTGCACAGACTCCGATAATCTCATGCTTTGTTTCAGGATTCTTTGTCTCATGTTTCAATTATGCAGCAAAAATTAAAGCGAAATAATGGTCTTATGATTAACTAAGCAGGGAAATTAACAGCTTATATGCAACAGGATATACATAAATCACAGCAGATTAAAATTATTACTATTGAATCTCACATTCGTGTTCAACTAAACCATTTGATTGTCTGGTAAATGTGCTGATTTATTCAGTGTAAATGAAATGTATATTCAGCCTAAAAAGGGTGAAGAAGCAGAAGTTCTCCCTCATTAAACATCTGCTTCACTCTTCTTCACGCTGCATAATGTTTTTTTTTTCTTTTCCTCATATATTGCGTAAACTGTTTCCCAAAATTCAACCTGACTTGATGGTATCTTTGGAAACTTTTGGGATTTTCGCTGCAAGGCATGAAATGAAAATCTTTGGTTTTAGCTGCACAGCTTGAGTTGGTTTCAGTGGAAACTCTGCAGGGTCCTGCAGAGGTTAAGAAGTCAAGTAGCTGAGCGAGTAAACAGCGAGACCACTGACCCTTTATCGACCGCGGCCGTTATCCAGCAGTATTCAAACCAAAAACAGCTTGTTCTCCAACAGATCACTGATGGTTGGTTATCATGCATGGTAGCGTGCCTGGTGTTGTTTTTACCTTGTGAGTCTTGTGAGTGTGTCATCAGTGTGCTCTGGTAGGTGTTTAAATGCCTGTCTGAAGACATTTTGTCAACACAGTAACCTCAGAACTGTGCAAGATGCAGTCACAAACCTTTACAGGTGTGAACTGAGATCAAAGCAAAGGCTGATTGTGAAGATATTTGTGGTCTGACCACGTAAAAACAACACAAATGGGGCATTTATCCGAGCTCTAATCTGAGGTCCAGTTAACTTGTGATTTCTGAAGCTAGTGACTTAGATCAATTTATCCTCAGCAGCAGAGGTGAATCTTGATCTTCCTTTCCTGGGGCAGTCCTCGTGTGAGCCAGTTTGGTCGTAGGGCTTGATGGTTTTTGCGACTGCACTTGAGGACACGATCAAAGTTTTTGCAATTTTCCAGACTGATTGGCCTTCAGCACTTAAAGTAATGACGGGCTGTTGTTTCTCTTTACTTAGCTGATTGGTTCTTGCCATAATATGGATTCTAACAGTTGTCAGATAGGGCTGTCAACTGTGTACCAACCAGACTTCTGCACAACACAACTGATGGACCCAACCCCATTAAAAAGGCAAGAAATTCCACATATTAACCTTGACAGGTAAAGTGAAAACCATTTCAGATGACTACCTCATGAAGCTCATCTAAGTAATGCCAAGAGTGAACAAAGCAAAAATCAATGCAAAGGATGGCTATTTTGAGAACTCTAAAATATAAAACATGCTCTGACTTCTTTTGCTTTTTTGTTTACTACATAATCCCATGTGTTCATTCTTGTTTTGATGCATTCAGTGAGAATATACAATGTAAATAGTCATGAAAATAAAGAAAAGCCATTAAATGAGAAGGCGTGTCCAAACTTTTGACTGGTAGCGTATGTCACAGTCTGTTTCAAAATAAGATTACGTTCCTTTCAAAACCTGAATGAGAGCACTGATCGGTTGTATAGTAATATTACTTACTGGAAACAGGCTAGCACAAGTTTGCATCAACATTGTAAGACAGTTTCTAGTTTCCTTTAACTGAAACCGAAGGGATTTTAAGGGTCCCAAATGATTGATTTCAAACCTGTAATATTCAAACATAATTATTGTTTATTTTTATTCTCACACCACAGTTCACAAGTGTCTAGTGTCACCGTATTATCTATTATGAGATTAATATTTTAGATAAGTTCATAATGTCAGTGTTATTTCCACTGAAGGTCATTGCCTGTTGTTTTAAAAGTGCTATTCAAATAGCAGCATCTTGACAGAGTTCAGGGCTGGTCAGTTCATCGACTGGAGCGTGGGTTAATAATGCGCATCTTTTACCATTTTTCACTTTTTAAACCCGCTCTGCTTCTTTGATTATCAGGTAGAAATCAAACTAAACCAAACAAAGATGCATAACATGAAGTTGTTGAGCCTCATGTGTTTGTTACCTTTTTAGATTTCTTTAAATAATGTTTTTACCATTCAATATATCATTTTTTTCTGTCTTAATGCTATATTTCTTAATAAATTTCCATTTGCCTTCAGGTAAAGTGAATTAAAATGCAATTTAAACAAGAAATACATGCAATGTAGACATCTAAATTCTCTAAATTCATGTCACCTAATGCTCAAAATCTGCCAATTTGTCTTTGTTCTACAGCCACACTTAAACTGCTGCTCATGGTTTCAACAACTAAAATCCAATTTTGCTCACACTCTTGCTTTGCTGAAATGATACATTATGACGGGCTCTCTGCGGACCACATGACTGATCTTGATAAAACATTTTCCCCTCGGCTGCATCTGAGAAGTTTCTCGCCATAAAGGGACGCAATTACTGATTGACAGAAAACAAGCATTTTTTTTCTTCTGATAGAAAACTGCTCAGCTCAGAAGTTCAAAGTTCGACTCCCGTGTGCCCGCTTTAAACTTCCCTGTATTTTTCAATTTTCTCTATAGAAAGTAAATATCAGGGGTGTCAAACTGGAAGTGTGAGGGTAACCTGAGGGCACCGTGGTCCTATCTGGCAACACACAGAGCCCAGCGTGACACTGTCTCAGTCCACAGGAGCTAAAGGCTGATTGATGGTGAGAGCTTCTTTCTCCACTGAGGGATGGAGGAAGACCAGAGAAGTCAGGAGGATGGAAAGGAAAAAAAAGAAGAAGAAAGGGACAGGTACTGAGCATGAAATGAGCGTGGAAGCCTCATTAAAAATCTCCATGTGGCTCGGCGATGTTTAACTTTATGACAGACATTAGATCCGTGCGCGGTGCAGATACATATTGGAGGAGATGGTGGGGAAACACACCTCCAGCTAAATCAATTGGACAGGCAGGAGATTAGCCGAGGCTGTAGCTCTTCCGTGTGTGAAAAGTTTCCCCGTCAGCCAAACCCCCGGTGACGGAGGAGCAGCATGTGGCCCTCTGTGATACAGGCCGAGGCTGCTGGAGGTCCGCAAGCAGGTGACCGCAGCATCCCGCCTCTGCTGGGGCTTGTTTATGTACCGCTGCCTTTTTATCACACCTAACCACAGGCCTAATTAACAGGCTTTTCAACAGAGTCCAGGGTCCATCCAACAAGGTGTGCTGTACATTAATACTCTCACACCAGCAACCAGCGTCCCTCAGGCTCCAGCCAATTAATCCTAATATAATTAGAAAGCGGCGAGGTTCAGGGGGAGTCAGATATTTATATCAAAATCGCCGGCTCGCCTCTTGGTCATCGGCTGCCTCACAGTTATCTCCTGGAGGCTCCGTTTGATATGAGACTCACAGATTATTCTCTGGCATTGATTCAAGGATATGTCCTGTGTTAAATGATGGAGCAGGCGAAGCTGTTTTTAGTGTGTGGAGGTTGAATTAAGCCGGGACGAAACGAGGCTGGGGGAGAATTACTGGGATGCCAAACCAGCTGTGCTATTTATGCTATTTACGGCATTAATTTCCTTGTTTATTAACCCTCTGAGCCCTGAGGTTTTTTTTTTGCTCCTGTGACTTTTTTGTTTTTTACTGCAATTCAAAATCCTGCACCTACAAGGAAACAGCACAGTTATGACTAGTAGTAGAGAGAACTGAAGCCAAAAAATGTCTTTTGTGCAGTTCTGATGTCATAAATCATAAAAAATGAAAACCCAAAAGTTAAATTTATTTATTTATTTAAAAGAAATTGAAACAAACTTCAATCAGCATCAGAAACATTTTCCAAGTGTTTGCAATATTTCCCTTAAGGTAAATACAAAAAAGAAGAAAAATTACATTTGTAATTTGTTTTCATACTTGTCTCCTGTCTGCTTGGTAAATACACTGCCTGCAGTTCAACCGACAAGTTTTCAAATCATTAATGGCCTCTTAATTTTTGTCTTTAACAGAATCTGGTTACTGCAAACAATTTGTTTATGGTGGATTTTAAACTAAGACATGACAATATTTATTAACCTTCATTTAACAACTATAAATTACTAGTAACTATAGACTGTAAAGTGATTTTAGTGAAATATTACAAATTCAAGCTTAGATTTGGTGAATTTTTCTGCTAAAACAGAGGGTGACACATGAATAATTCAAAAACCACCTGAAAGTTGAAAATTCTATGATTTTTTTCTGCTTTTCTAGCTTCATGCTCTAATAAAAGTGAAAATTTTGGGTGATTTTATCTGCAGATAAAATACTTTTCAAACCCAGTGGGGGGCTTCGAGGTTCAGAGGGTTAACGATTCGAAAGATTCTGCATTTTTATTCATCTCGCACATCGCGCTAACTCACACTACAGGCTTTAATCAGGCTTTCTGCAGAGCCACAAGCTGCAGCTTTTATGTTCACGCTGCACAAATCTCTTGATCAGCCTGCAGCATGTAACCCCTGGTCAGTTTTGTTCATTTATAATTCCGATAAAGTTTACTTCAGATGTGAAGCTTGATTCTAAAAGTAATAAGCAGTGACCTATTCTCGGTTAAAATGTGGTTTAATCTTTGCAGTTGCAGATTTACAGATGAAAAAGTGACCGGAATTAATAAATTAACTTGGGAAAAATGCCGTATTAGGAGCATTTGTAGTATCAAGCTCGACGTCTAGCTTTAAATCAAAATGCCAGAGCATCACTTCAAGTGTTCCCAAAGTCATTCACATTCTCGCCGCATTTCGAAATTTTATCACCAGTCGCCCTTTTGTGCCGTCGCCGACCTTTTCATGTGATGCACATTGTGTCAAAGATCAGCATCGTCTCTGGTTGAGCGACGTGGAGGCTCGATTTGTGCCAACATGTTTGTAGGAACAAGAAAGTTTCATTCCTGCATGCAGCAGAATTTAAATGTCCAACAGCAGGAACTCACGAGTTCTTTCGCTCAGACCTGCTAATCCCTCACACTTCCTGTCTTTCCTTCTATAATATTTGACGTGAGTCTGCTTCATTAGTAGGATTTGAAGCCTTGAGCAACATTTAAACACACAGTAGGTTTCGGACAGGGTGGCTGCGGTGGTGTAAGCGTTTTCGCTCTCAGCAGAACGGCTCAGTGTTCTCGGGAAGGCGGTGACCTATTTTGGCTCGCGCAGTTTAGGTCACTGGAAACCTTTAAAGGCTGTGTTTTAAATGTCAAGCCAAATCAATCAAGAGGAGTAACTGTTGAGTGCTGCCAAGGGAAATTAGATCGCCCAAAGACTTGAAGTATTTTTTTTTTTTTTTTTGCAAAACTGTACAAGGCCATGTGAAGCAGTGCTCGCCTCAAGTGCTGATTTTAATATTCCGGTTCAATAGATGGACGCTCTTCATGTCCTCTTAAACAACAAAACATTAGCATTCAAAAACGGAGCAGTGCACAAAAGCAGCACGAATCTATCTCAGGGAAAACCCGCAGCCTGCTTTTATTCCATACAGAGGTGCGTTTGCCATCTGTCACTGCAAAGAGTCAGATATTTATATTTAATAATGCACACAACAGCTGCCACCCTCCAGTTAAGTGACTTGCTAACCCAACATATGATGCAAATGACCACCAGTGGGCGGATATAAGATTTGTACTTACACACTGCCAAGGTTTTATAGGTGAACAACAGGTCCTTGCTTTAGCTCTGTGCTGTAAATTTTCAGTGCATGAATGTAAATCCACAGAGATGTGTGATCATTCTAACACCTCTATCAATAAGTATGTAAAATATCGCCCCAGTCTGCACAAAAATTACCTGTACAACTAAACTGCACTTTCACTTACATTTTGAAGGAACTGTTTTATGTATTTATTTCATTGCTTTACTGTTATTTCTTTTCAGCCAACCAATCCTCTACTGGATGAGGCAGAACTTATCACCATGGTAACCAAGAAAACTGAGGAGAAGCTTCAAACATGTAGTGAAATGGTTGTATTTTGACCCAAACGGTGACCATTTTTCTAACGCTGGTGCCGAACTTTAACCAAGCTTCTAACGTTATTTAAGTATGATAATTCCTTAAACATAATGATGTAATTTTGGTGCCTAAATCTAACAAGAAAGCAAGTGAAAACTGAAAGTAGACCAGATAAACAATAAGTGATGGTCCCTCAGTCATCACAGGATATAAACTCTGGTTTTGCGGGTGAAACCTGTTGGTTTAAGCCGCAAAATGCCCCTAATGTTGATTTACTCATTTAAACTGAACTCATAAATTACCTTCATTTCGAACTGCAATTACGTTTCCATCAAAACAGAATGGAGGATGCATGTTTAGTCGTTTCTGAATGTTTTTTGTGCCAAAACTGAGCCAGAAAGCAAGAAAAAAATCCCACCTAAAACCACATCTCAGGTCACAAATGACATTTATTTCAAATTAAAGTCACATTCCTTTCCCTTCAAAATACAACTGAAGTGCAGTTTAGTTGTATAAGAAGGATATTTTGTGGAGATACGGTTGAAAATGTATGTATAAATACATCAGAAAAAGCACATCTGATTACAACAACATACTTAAATTCATGGTAGTACTGTGCAAAAATTCTAGGCACTAATAAAAATATAAAAATGAGGATCAATGATGCCTTGAACATTATTTTATTATTTTCTATGAATTAACTTAATACAAATTGACGAAAGCATAAAATTCAGAATCACAATCAGCTGTGCTTACCAGGAATATAATCACATACAGGTGTTTACTTAACCCTTCGAGCACTTACACACAATAAAACACACATTCATTTAAAAAAGAGAAACAGATAACAGAAGGAAAATTAGTGTTTAAAATACTACATACAACTAAAAGTAAACCAGAATTACAAAATTAAACTAAACCAGATTCTTTGTGAAAAAGAATGAACCAAAGTTTCGTGCAAATACAGTCATTAAACAATAAGTTATTGACACCTTATGTACACGAGGTCAGTTGATGAAACCACTATTTGGTGTGGCTGCCCTTTCGCTTTTAAACACCACCAGCTCTCCTCAGTAAACTCGCTCTCAGACTTTCTTGCTACTTGGCAGGTTCGTTGTTCAAAGCGTCTTGAGAACTTCCACGGTTCCTCTGTGGATTCACGCAGTTTCAGTATCTTCTGTCTTCTCATATATTCCCAGACTGACTCCATGTTGCTGAGATCCTGCTGAGAAGCTCTGTGGGATCCAGACCATCCATCCCTCTTCTTCTTCGTCTTGCCCTTAAAGACTTTAAAGATCTTTATGACTCTGGCTGTGTATTTGGGGTTCTGGTCCAGCTGCAGAATGAAAAAATCAAAACAGTTTTAGTTACTGATGATTTCACTGATTATCCGGTTAATCAAAATGATTAATTTTCCTCCAAAAAAATACAAAATGAACATTTTATTTAGGTTCATTGTATTTTCATGAGCAGCACAATACGAAATGCAGACAAAAGTTCACATAAAACACAAAACTGTAGCTTCAAACAGGAAAGAACTGCAAGATATTAGTATTTGTACTCTGCAACCAAAATAAAAATGAATCTAAAATAAATTAAATTTAAAAAGGGTTGTTTTTTTTAAGTCAGCAGTCGAACTTTAAAAGATATCAACGTTTCTCCTAAAGCGCTTGACAATGTGGGAAAAGTTCAGTTTATATATAAAACAAAATGCAACTTGGATATTTTGCAGGCACAAAGTAACTTTTTCAGCTTATTATGTAATTGTCAGGACTTTAGTCAAAGCTTCAAATTCTATATATTGAAAAAAATGAAAAAATGATCCACTTATTAGTTGATCTGTTCCCTCCGTAAACATTTTTCCAAAGAGTTTATGGTCTCAGTCGCTAGTTTCAAGACTTCTTGAAAACATCACGATGTTAATTTGGTAAATTTTGGTCCAAATAAGAGTAAAACAGACAAAGAAGTAGTTGTATGTTTTAGGGTGGGACTTTCTCTGTTTTCTATCGGCATAAAACACTCACATCTCTGACTGAACTGTCAGTAACTGAGTTGCAATGTGGTTAAAAAAATGCCAGGTGCTGACATGGAATCACCTTTCTAATCTCTGATCATTTGAACTACTGCAAGACTTTTGAAGCTTTGAAACTCTACAACAAACTAAGACTCTGCTGATGCGGTTACTGACTAAAACTGGAGTCCGTGTCAGTTTTGTCCATTTATTCCAATTCTAATAAAGTTTACTTCAGATATTCAGCTTAATTCTAAAGTTAGCAAACAATTCAGAGCTAAAATCTGACTTAATTTATACGATGTGTACTCATATTTAGAGACCTTTAGATGCTTGACTGATTGGACTCTACACTTTTCCATAAGTGGGTCAGAAAGAGCCTTTGAAGAATCAGTGTTTTTGTGCCACTTTTGTCATTTGGTAAAAAAACAATAATTTGTATTATTGCTCATATTATATTTTTGTTCACACAAGAATGATTCATGTATGAAATATGTTTTGTTTTTTTTGTTTTTACTTTATAGCAGATTTTGAACATTATGATGACTGAAAAAGAAGAATATTACACAGAACAACAATAGAGGAATGTCAACATCCATTTGGTTGACATCTTTCCACTCTTTTCCTTTATCTGTTGCTGCTCTCGGTCCCTCTAAGTTTGTGCACTGCATCAAAGACCTTGGAGTAGCAATACTAAATTAAAATTTATTTAAAAGTATAAAAGGTAACTTAAAAATTTAAATGGAATAATATCAAAAACATTTGTGGAGGAATAGCTAGAAAATGAAATGATAAAAACTTTTCATTACCAAGATATTGCAAGAAAACAACCTCAACACTTAGGCACAAAAAGGTCAAATCAAAATGCCAGAGCATCACTTTAAAGTCAAACACAACTTTTCCAGGCCTTACAGTCCAAATTCTCAATATGTTTTCTCTTTGTTGAGACACAAACGGCCACTGAAGACATCTACCTACAAAATATTCAAAGAATCATTTAAAAAATATTCTCAGCCGTATTGCATCAGAGAATGATACACACAGGGAAATATCAGACTTCAGATTTTCTATGGTGCTGACTGCACACTAGTCACATTTCAGGGCTTCAAAGCTAAATTTACATGAGAGGATCTGGAGTCACGACTTCCCCTCCAGTCTGGAGCCCTGCAGGTTGTGTGACGACCCTGAGTGTCACAAATATTTTTACCAGAGGTCAGTACTGCTGTCAGCCTGTTTGCTCTGCCGGCCCCCGTCTACCACGTCGGCCCCCCCCCCCGTCGATAACACTCCTTGCAGCTCTCGAGGTGCGGTTTTGCACTTCAGCTGCAATCTCCGCTCGCTTCCACTCGACGTCTCACCTCCTGCCTCAACCAGAGCTGTCACCTACATTTCACTCCGTCGCTTCCTCCCGTCCTTTTCCGAAGCCTCCTGTCCCACAAGTCATTTATCACAGTGTTTGGACAACCCGCCCCCTCCTCCCCCACCTTCCCGTAGAAAAAAGCATGATTTCTAATTAAACCCTCTAACTGTGAGGTTAAGAGCCAATTTCATGCACCTTACTCTTGATAAATAGGCAGTGGCCCCTTCACTCCTTCGGTCCTTTCCCTATCTGTTGTGCCCAGGCTACTCTAGGCCTTTGCCAGTCTTTAGCCTGCTCTATTCCTCAGAGTTTCACTTCTCCCACATAAGTTTCATCAGTAATAACATCTATTATTCATCTTTCTACAGAAATGTCATTAATGGCGAGTCAATGGGGGAGCAATGAAGTGAAAAGACACCAGTAAAAGCCATTTATTGCTCAAATAATTCTAATAAGCACAATAAGAAGCATATCAATTCAAACCCCCCTCCCCTTACAAATGCATTTTTGAGCTCCAGGGTCGAAGTTTTTAAAACTGTTCTGCAAGAGTTCAGATTTTCTTGCGGGATTGTGCTTGTGCATTAATTATGTGGCTGTTATAAGAATCATTGATTTCCCCTGATGGAATGTAAAACATGATCCAAAAAAAGGAAAAAAAAAGGGTACTCATTTTCTGAAAGTAGAAGAAAAGGCAGGAGCATTGATTAGGGTCTTTGTCGAATAGTCATGCCTGAAGGCTCTGTTGGACCGGGATTAATTACTATCTTTGCTCTGGAAAAGGAAACATTGATCTGAGTGAGTGAAGAAAAGAGGATTAATGACAGGCAGCTTTATGTTGATTAAGATTAAGTAGGACGGGAAAAAAGCTGATTTGAATGTCTGACACAGAGTGAGATGATTAGGCCTTTCACTCTGGTTAGATACTGAACAAGGTACTTATTCAAAATACCTCCTATGATTTACTTTTTTCAATTATTGATCCATAATTTGTGATAAACTAGTTTACATTTATTATACAGCTTTGACCTTCCATACATTTTTGCATATTAGCAATTAATCATATTACTCACCAGTGCAGTTTAGCCAGGGCAAACTTAGTATTTTTCCGATAAACAGTTTCTGCATAGTTTGAGAAAAGTTTCCCCACTCTTAAAGCTGCTGTCCGGAGTTTGAATCGCAGCGTCTCCCAAAACACTGTTGGTCCCTCCCTCCCTCTGATTTCGCCCCTTTATTGTGCACGCGCGGAGTACATGAGAGGAGTGCCCGGAGTGCTGCAGCATCTTGCCTGTTTTGCTGTTTTCCACTCTTCTACATTTAGTAATAATAAAGGAATTACGTTAGAATGCTGTATTGAGTCTAACTTGTCCTAATACCAAAATAACATGAATCTGCTAGGACGAACGAGTAAAGTTTCAATATGTGATTACACTCGTGTATCCCTCTCAATGACGTTGTTTATCAAACTTAGTGCATTTACGCGTGTATATGTGTTACATTGTTTATTTATTTCTATCTAGAGTTCAGAATTGCATGACTCCTCTGACGAAGAGTATGTCCCAGACGCCCCAACATCTTCCTCCAGAGGTCGGGCATCTAAACGAAGCCGTCAGGCGGGCTATGGAGGCCGTGGTCGGGGAGCGACGCGAGCACCCCGAGCCAAAAAACGTCCTGCAGTCTCTTGGCTGACAAGCCGTGGGATTGCTAACTTTTCTGGAAGTTGCTGAGCCCTGATGCTCTCTCCTCCACAAGCAAAACAAATGTGCGCGCGGTTGCGTAGTGCGTAGCTCGCCCACCTCTGCATGGGCTTGCTTGCTGTGCGCGTAACCGTTGATTGACAGCATGACAAAGCGGAAGCTCGAACTTGATTGGTCGGCAGCAACCGGCACTTTTTGGAATAACATGGGGGTCTATGAGAGGAAGGCGGAGCTCAGGAATAAATTTTCATATCGCGTTATACTAACTTCATATTATAGTATCGAACTAGACTAACACATTTAAGCTTTGTTAAAAAATGATACATAAATTGAAAACAAACGAAACTCCGGACAGCAGCTTTAAGCTAAATAAGTCATTTAAGGAGACTAGAAGTCAATGACCACATGCTCACAGTGACTGGTAAAAGGGAAGATTGTTAATTCAAACTCATTAAGGCCTGTTTTCAGGTCTTGGGAGACGGAATATATGGAGTGTGCAGGAAGAAGTTACTTTGCATTACCTCTGTAGCCCATTCCTGTGGTCTGCTCGAGGCTACATTAGCTCCTATTAGCATAAAACACTCAAATCTTGACTGAGCTGTCTGTAATTGAGTTGCATTTTGTGTTGGGTTGACTTTAGAGTTTATGTAAAAGATGGAAAACTCGCATTCTTTCAAACAGCTACCGGGCGACTCCTTTGGTTTCAAAAATAAGTCAAATTGTTTAAAAGTCTATGAGAAAATTATCCGACTTCTGACCTATTTGCTACCTCAGTAAACATTTCTTCAGACTTTATGTCTGAGTAGCTAGTTTTAAGACCTCTTGAAAACACCATGATGCTAATTTGGTAAGTTATGGTGCAATTAAGAGTAAAACAGACAAAGAAGTGGGTTGTGTTTTAGAGCGGGACCCTGTCTGTTCTCTATTAGCATAAAACACTCACATTTTTAACTGAGTTGTCTGTAACTGAGGTACATTTTGGTTAACAAAGACTTCACGTAAGAGATGGATCTAAACTCCAGGTCTGGAGTCTTTTTCAACATATAAATTCCTTAAATGTGCATTAATTGTAACAACCAGCAGCAGGGCAACTCTTCTGTTTCAAATAGAAGTCAAATTGTATAAAAGAAAATGTTTCTACTTCTCACTTAATTTGTTATCTTAGTAAACATTTTTCCAAAGACTTTACAGTCTCAGTCATTAGTTTTAAGACTTTTTGAAAACATCATGATGTCAGCTTAGTAAATTATGGTCCAGTTAAGGGTAGAATAGATGAACAAGCAGTTATGTTTTTGGTTGGGACTCCTCTGTTCTCTATTAGCATAAAATACTCAAATTTCTAACTGAGCTGTCTGAAATTGAGACACATTTTGGTCAATAAAGACGTCAGATGTTGACAATAGACTTGATGTAAAAGATGGATGAAAATTTTTCAAGATATGCGCCTTAAATTTGCATTCTTTCCAACAGCCAGTAGGAGGCAACTCCTCTGATTTAAAAACAAAGTCAACTTGTATAAATGAAAATGACTCCAGTTCTCACTTGATTTGTTACCTCAGTAAACATTTTTTCAAAGAGTTTACGGTCTCAGTCACTAGTTTTAAGACTTTTTGAAAACATCAAGATGTTAATTTGGTAAATTATAGTCAAATAAGGGTAGACTAGATGAAGAAGCTGATATGTTTTCGGACAGGATTTCGTCTGTTCTCATACAGTTCCACCTGTGCACTCTGTACATCCCATTTCTTTTTTCTAATCCTCCAGGTTCCAAACTCGAGGCTTAAAAAATGGTAGTTCAGCAACCAGTATGAGACATCTTGGTGGTTACGTCTAGCTTCTCAAACATCTGTGGTTTTAACAAGACGGAAGAATGTTTTAAATCAATAAAAGATGATGTCCCTGCTGCAACAGTTCTGATTGTGTGCATAGCATTGTGTACATACTATCTGGTAATAAAAGGACAAATTAAACAAATTAAAGCTCTCCCTGTTGGAACGTCTGGGCATCACCACAGCAGTCACAACTCATCCTGAAGGCACCGTGAACATCTGAACCAAATTTCATAGCAAGCCATCAAATAATTAAGATATTTCAGTCCGGACCAAAGTGCTGCACTGAAGATGTAATTTGCATTCACATTTCCATGCTAGGAACCATTTGCATATCCCTCGTTTCCAGTACAGTCAGATCCAGTGTGTTTAGCCTCGGGGCAATTCTACTTTGTTACAACTTGGGTCTTATTTCTGTTGACTTCACCATCATTTCTACATAAACATTCCACTCACGCTTATTGCTGAGATTTGGCAAATGTGGTGACATTGCTACAAAGTTTGACGGGTCAATGACGAGACGAGTTGAAAACAAATTGATCTTGACAATCCATCCAAGAGTTTGTGAGGGAGCCAAAATAATACTAATCCCTCTTTTAACAAGAAAAAATCACAGGGAATTGTGTGTAGGCTTACAGTGGATCACAACTGAACCAGGAGGTACAATTGAAGGATGTTTACTGTTTGTGGTTTGAATGATTCCCTAACCTCAGTGTGTATTTACAATCTGACAGCATCCCCTGTTATCTCAAGAATGAATCCGCAAATTATCAATACTATTGGAATCTGAATTCTTTAAGCCTATTTGCATGAAAATAACATGTATAATTTAACATATTCTCTGCTGTTGCTTTATTTTTCTTTTACAATGCTTTTTCCTGCAATAGAGATGCAGAGATCAATACAATCTAATCACATCCCATCTTTTTAAGATTTAATCTCACAGTCCACTTAATGCACACAGAAATAATGTAGGAGAGTACACAGCAAAAAAAAAAGTACATCTAATTACGAACAAACCAGCATTCAGGTTTTGCTGATGCAGTATTTGCTTTTATCACATTATTGATATCCAGGCTTTTTTTTTTTTTTTTTACAGTTTTAACATAAACGTGTACTGAAAGGATGCCAGAATGTTTCAAAACCAGCTCATTTCCGGATGTCAGCTGGTTGTTTACCTGCTTCAACACAACTGGAAAGATTTATTTCAGATGTTTTGTGGGGGGAAAAAAAAGCCTTATGATAGAGACACCTGCCTCCAACAATTGTGTCTCATTTACACTTCACATCGTGACGCACACAGTGCACACAAATACAAAGTGTTGACAGACGACTGTCACCTGGAGTATGAAAAGAACCTTTATTCACACATATGTTCTGGGTAATGATTTACGTCACTTCTACAGAGAAAACCTAATAATCAGTGCTCCTCTTGTCTGAAATTTGCTCTCATTTCTCGGTTCTGAACAATAACGTGATCCTAGACGACTTTTCATACTATGATACCCATTTAGAGCCTATTATGAGGACTAAAAACCGTATGGATGTCAATCTGGAATTGAAGCTGGTATTTCTCCCCCTATAAGTCATTTTCTGAGCACTCAACTGTAAAAGGGAAATCCTTTCACAGCACTCTGTCATTGGAAAAGTGATGAGTCACAAACAACAGATAATGACGGAGCCCATTTGGGAGGATAAATTCGAAATCTGTCATCGGTGAGACAGAGACACAGACGCTGAAATTCTCACATTTATATTTATAGAGAGATTCCCATTGCCAAATATTCATCACCATTTTATACTGTGTTTGCTTTGATTTTTCACTTTGAAGGAAATGAAATTATATTTATCTTCTCTGTAGCTGTGTAAACATAAACAGGATGACAACAAATTACACAGCTAAAAAAATTTGTACTAGCAAAAACTGAATTAGACAGAATGTATGTTTTGGTAGAAACGCAGAAACAGCAGCGACAGCAAAGCCGTAAACCAGATGGAGTGCTACTCGGCTCCGCACCATCTACTTTGTCATATATAATGGAAAGTTAATGTGCACCGAAAACTTTGTAAGGTGCTGACCACTGTTGGAAATAACAGCGAAAAGCAGTTTCTTTCATCCCACCATCAATCTTTCTGATAAAATATTTTAGCCAGCTGCTTTCAGCGTCACCCTCACAGAGGCCCTTCGTCTTTAGTGGTCTCGGGGAAAAACATTCGCTCGCACACTTGAGCTGAGAGTGAATCACAAGGTTAGTCACAACTGTGTTTTTAAAGAGGCAGTCAGAGGCAGAAATGGTCATTTAAGCAGACAGTGTTATGAAGGTCACTGTCATAATAAATAATGGCTGGTATTCAAAAGAAATGTATCCTGCTTGGTTGGGTCACGTCTGGCTGACATTCACTCTGAAATCATCAGCAAATGACCGTCTAATCCAGATTAGTTTTTTAAGGTTGAAAAATCAAAAACTGGTACATGCTGTGCTTTAACTCTAGTATCTACAGTAACTGTGTTTACATTCTGCTATTTGCTTTGTGTACGATGAATGATGAGAGGGTCGACCTTAATTCATTGCTGAATATGAGGATAAATGCTGTAGTTATGTTGCTCTATTTACTGCGATACAGAGACGAGGTCAGTGTCTGCAATGAAAACAGTTTTGCTGGATGTGTTAGTGACAACAAGAAGATACCTGAACTTTTATTCAACTTGTGTTATGTAACCATAGACTAAATAGCTGCACTTAGAGATGTCCAAATCAGTTTTGTTTGTGCCCCTGAATCAATCTAAGTAATGTGTTATTAAGTATCTGCCAATGCATTAATCCTTTTTCCTAGATAATACACACTTAAAGCAATGAAGATTAGCTGTTATACCTGTTTGCGCTTACTGTTAAATTGTGTGGCAACCAGAGGAAGAACACAAATCTGTGTTAGCAAGCACTGTGTGGGTTTATCCAGTAAAGGGGCACCGTGACAAAGACTTCTGTGAGGCTTAATAACTCCCAGGCAGTGCACATATATTGAGTCAAATTGTGATCAGTTGGGACATCCTTCCTATTTCTGAGTGGCATATTTATTACATGATCATTGTCCGTGCTCTTAATACATTTTCAATGTGGATAGTACCCCTATAAGGTTCAGTCAATTCCAGCCATTTTCAGTACAAAAAAAATCGCTAATATTTTATTTGTAAATAAAAATATGACGAGAAATACAGGGAATATTGGACGTGCATCGCGAGGTGCATTTCCTCGAAAACGACCTATTCGTGGATCATATACGTCTTCAAGACATGTTTTGGACAAAATATTTTACTGGCTTGTGTCGTCTGGATGTCCAAGGTTGGATTATGGCCGTTTTTTGTGGAATATTTTCATCTGTGTGTAATAATGAACCCGGAAATGTGAGTCGCGCTGTGTACGTTAAAGCCATATATAGAGAACGGATGGATGAATATTCGTTGTTTGTCGGACAAATGTGTTTATATTACCCGCTGTGGTAATCACATCTGAAAGTGGTTTATACCGGCGGATTCATGAGAATCTAAGCTTTCCATCGGTGTATAATGTTTCTATCATCGAGTTGGCAGTGTTGAAAAATGCTTATGCAGATATCAAAACGCTGAACTGTAACGGGTTAAGTGAACTTTTCAAACATTTAAACAGCAGATGTAAACAAAGGATCAGACCGGGGTTCTTGCCAATGCACATCCTGGAAACAAAGTAATACCTATTCCAGTCAAATAGTTATCTTCTATCCTTACTGTGTCTGCGAGTCCTTTAATTTAAAGTAGTGTGATTCAGATAAAAGCCCCAGAAACAGCTTGTAACTGATTGTTCTACTTTTTAGGTTGTCAACAATGTTCTTATATGAGAGTTCATCGAAAAGTTCTGGGACTGTTTGTGGTTTGATGATCACATGAATGCAACATATATGAGCAGCAACTGTCACAAGTCAGGAAATGGTGTAACCCCAAATTACCGACAGCAGGACCTGTGCTTTACACACTTTTACAGCCACTGATCGGTTCAACCTTCATGTTGACAAAAACCACTGGTCATGACAGGTTTATCTCCTGCTAACACCAACACCAGTTCCCAAAAATGGCGGACCAGATCTGGAGTGCATCACTTCCTTGTCGTTGTGCACTGGGAATTTGTTCTCCAGGATCCAGGAGAACATTAGGCACATATTACCTGAACTGTAGCACCATGGTAGTGCGTTAATGCACTGTACATCTGGTCACCATGCAGTGGTAACAAAGGTATTTTTGGCCACAAAAACACAATCATCACTCCCCACCCACCAGACTACTAGATTTATCCCCCTGTGACTTCTTCCTCATCCCCAAAATGAAATTCATGTTGAAGGATCGCCGTAGTGACACAGTTTAAGAGATTCAGCGCTCATCGTTAATAGTGCCTGACATGGTTACATAAAGGGAACTCCAGGGAGCGTTACAAGCTATGCAGAAGCGCCGGGAGCACTGTAGCACAAGGACACTACTTTGATGGGAATGGTGGCCAAAATTAAATCAGTTTTTGGTTTTTGCAGACACAGACTTCGAAAACTGACAAACAGCAGAGACGTGCCCATGATAAACAAAGTCTAAAGCTGCAGATAAAGCCCAAAGGTGGGCCTTTGGTCAGTAAAATGGACACGGCTTATAACAAGCTCAGCCTCTGGTACACTAATTTTGACCATTCTTTTATAATCTTCCCTTTAAGATCTTGTCCTATGATTACAATAGGTCTGCAGATGAAGACAGAAAAAACTAAACACAAACAGCTCAGGGTTCAAAGCAAAGCAGTTTAGCAGCGGTGCATGTTGTGTGCATTTACAATTATTTCCATGTCATTAAATAACAAAGATTCAATTCTGCGAGTCTGTGGAAATGGACTCGTTATTGTTTGGTACATTTTTCAGCTCTCGCGTGCCTGACTGATGAGACTGTTGCAGGGAAGCAAAACACAAGGCAACATGTGGTCTTGTTATGATGTTACCCAGCAGTCCTATTGACTTGAAGTGTTTGGATTTTACCAGGTGCACGGCAAATCTCTTGGTTGAAATTATAACAGCCTATTTGCCATGTGGTCGACAGTGGTGGTTTGTAGTTTCAATTGAATTTTATCTCAGCAGCCAGCTATTTGCAGATCATTACACCGGGAGAGCAGGCCCTAGATTGCCCCTAGAGCGGTGTCAGGCTTGTGCTGGTTTGTTTGCTCGTTCATTTATTTATGCTATTCAAATCTCGACGCCGTTGATGTTCATTTGGGATGCTAACAAACTGGTTCAAGGTTGTTGCAGTGGGACAGACTGAGAGAAGGAGAGAGCTAGCGGTGCATTCAGTGCCAGCTTGCTTCATTTCTGCGCTGGCAAGCTTTGTCACACACCCACACTAGGTTGCCATCATATAAAATATTAATTTGAGAAGTGTAACATTGTGGGACAGGGGCTGAATCGCTGCCAGAACATGCAGAGCCAAGAGTGAGGAAGGCAAAGGGCAACACCAATGAACTGGAGAGATTTGCTGCTGCTAGTTGAACTGCCTGCAGCTGGCCACAGCGAAACAAACTCCCATGAATATTTCCCAGTCTCTTTGACAGACAGGCATCGGCTCTTGTTTCTTCTCAGCTCTGAACCTGCACACAATCCTGTGCAGCTGCTGGTCTTGCCATAAACCCACAGCATGCTGCCTGTTACAGGAGTAACCTAGACTGACTCCTTACTGGAGGCTAAACAGTCTCACATGCACAGCAGATGCAACAATAGCAAACGCGAAGCTGATGGTACATCTTTGTGGAACATTTTCCCTTTTCAGTCGGCACACCTCCACAGATGTTAGGAGACTGTCTCGCTGCAGCGCCGGTTGCCCCGGGGAACATCTGGCGCCACCCACGATCTGGATCCTTCCCCATGCTAATGTGTTACAGGAAGAGGGTTTCAAAATTGCGGGGATAAAAAGCACTGATTACAGATCCACAGAAGAGAAAGTTCGCACGGTGGATCATTTATGAACTTGTGTGGAAGAATGTGCACTGAATAAAGAAAGAAATATGTAAAAATCCAGCTGTGCACAGAGAAGTGAATGCAACTGTAAGGTTAATTTGAAGGAAAAGAAGATAGTTTACTCTCTACAATTGCTAACAATACACCCCCACAAGTTAAATGTCCATGTAGAACCTGTATGATCTGCACGATGATCTCTGTCATAGTTAATAATACAAACCTAGAAAACTCAGAGCATGTTCTGTTCAAAACTGTACATACACCTCCCACCCCGACTGTCACATTTTGTACTTTTGACAGGAGAATATGAATATCAGACTGTGTCATGAGATGGCACTAAATGCTGCCACTAAACATGAATTGCTAATGCATATCAGCTGCGTCACTCTGCATACCCTCCATCTGTGGCAAAGTGTTTATTTGTGAGAATCTGATACTCCCCGTCGTTTGCCATTTGTGGTGCAAGCTTTAGGCCCGATGGCCTGGCACCCGGTTTGAGACACAACCGTCTGGCAAAGCTGAATAAGTACAATCTCAGATATTTTACCGCCTAATAACAACAATGATTTTTCTTTGTGGAGCTCATTTCGAAATCCAAGTTTCAAAGTGCTTCGTATAAAGAAACAAATTAAAACAGACAAATCATTAGATCAGTCATTTCCACAGACAGATGAACAGATTGAGAGTTACGTCGACGCATAATTTGGTTATTGAAATAGTACATGCTCATGAATGCAAGAGTAGTGTGATTGAAAATTCTTTTTTATAAAATCATTCAAACGTCGTTTATAATCAGGCAGCTTCTGTCTGCTGATCTCTGTTTCTCTCAGACTTATTATTGAGATAAAGACGGTCTGTGTGGTGGTCATTTAATGTAGCACTGTGGTCCAGACTAAAACATCTCAACAAATATCAGATAAATCCATCTAATCTACAGGATTATTCCAGTTTATTCCAATGTAGCCTATTAACGTAGCTGTAGTGGATCTATGGACAATGATAATTTTGCTTGTAGAGATTCAGAGTCACACAAAACAGCATGGAGAAGGTGTGCATAAAAGCATCTAGACCAAACTCCCTACAGCTTTCCAAATAATATGATTGTCTTAACACTTTGTTCTTGTAACTGACTGAGAGTAAACACAGAAATTAGTCACTTGGAACAGGACTGAGCCAGATTAAGTCAGAGAACTTGCTGGCTGACTTGATCCACCTGTTTCAGATGTTATCAGTGAATGAAATTCCTGTTATCGTGGATTATTCCCATTCATACAGACCAGTAAGGACCTCCTCCACTACAAGTAGGCTCAGAAGTCCGTTATTAGCTCATTTAATGGCAAGAGAGCCAACATTCTGCACTTACAAAGGAATAAAATCCAAAATGGGGTCGGTGGTGGTAAGTGGAAGTGAACTTCTACCAGGTGATGTGAGTTCAAGTACCACCTCCGACTGCAATTAGTTTTATACATTTTTCACTTTCATTCGCTGGTTTTGACTAATATTTTCTTCTGTTTTCATTTTGTGCTTGGTTCAGTTTAGACACCAAAACTACATTGTTATGTTACCGCATATTCCAAAGTAAATTTTTGTACATTTACAGGGTGATAAGTCCAACAGAGATTTTAAATTCACTTATTAAAATGACCACAATAAGCTGCAGACATTGTTTGGTTACTGTTTGTTTATCAATGACCTGAATGAATGTTAACATCAGAATCAGAATCGACTTTTATTGTCACTGCACACTTTCATATACAATGAAACTTGTTTTCGAGCTGCTCTGCCTACGGCAGCGTCGGGCATCGCACTGTGCGGCGCACATAACAACATGTTGCAATTCCGCCAAGGAATGCAGCAGAGTGATGCGACGATCCGCATTGGTTGTCTGTCTGTCTGTAAAATTACTCAAATGGACATTTGGATGAATTTCCACAGAAGGTAACACAAAGACAAAGTGTTTAGATTTTGGCAGTGATCTTATAATCTGGATCCATGGATTTGTTAAATATTTCTGTATCATTGTGAGATAGCGGCATGGCATCCCTGTAACTATGACAACAAATGAACACTACACCAGCTGTCTGCTGATTATCAAATGGTTGCAATCCTCCTACAAATCAACTGCTGTGGACCACTAATTGGTTGAAGATTTCATCTGCTGGAAATCATAGAACGATTGAGCAGCCTTGGTGGTCTTTGAGTGCTTTTCTTGTTTACATGTGCGATCGCTTTGTGTTCAGTGTGTGCTTGTACTGGAGAGGTCATAAAATGCAGCTTTTAACGAGTTTTTACCCAACGGAGAGCTGGACACTTGATTGGCTTTCATTTCTTGTATTTACACAGCTGGGATCATTCTCATCGAAGTCCATTAATGTGTTGGTGTGTAAACCTAATCCTAAAAAATAGCCATTTAAGTGTGAATCATTTGCCATTTCAGCGGTAGACGTTTTCATCCTCACTTGGCAGCAAAACAGCGAGTACAGGAACACCACCAGCTTCCCTGAAGTACCGTCTGTCTCTATCTCCATCCTTAGAGTCCCATCTTAAATTTGATTTAGCTCCTCCGATAAATACAGTCAACCATTAACCTGAAATCGCCCTCATAATGGTCCACGGGGCAACCCTTGATTGCATTTGGCATCAAGTTAAATGCACGTCTAGGAAGTCAGCCTCCTTCACACATGTAAACAAACCAGCGTGCTTGGATCAAAATGCAAGTGATTAGGTCAGCTGGAAATTCGTCCCGTGAACATCCCTAATACAGTTAACAGAATGCCAGTTTCAGACCGCCGTCTACAGACTGAAAAACAAAATCTACCTAATGAGATACTGTACTGACATTAAATGTTTCCAGAAAACAACGCATTAATCCACTGAATTGTCCTCTTGGGCGATCAGGAGCTGGACATTTTGTGGTTTTCAGGGAAAAGAAAGTCTGGGCAATAAAGTGATGTGGACCAGTGATAAAGGCTTCATGTTTGATAAATGTTTGATAGAAACACCAGACACAAACCAACATGAAAGCACACAAGCTTGAAAACCTGCAGCTGCCTGTGCAAGACAGATTTCAAGGTTTGAAAACTTCCACAGGTCCCACATTCCTCACCTCCACCTCAGCAACTCAGTTATTATACCTATTTTCTTAAATGAGCGTGTTTTTCATCGTTGTGCACCTTGATAAATAGGCTAAAGTGTTCAAAATTCAAAATAAACCTCTTTCTCTCTTGGTCTTCATTAAAAATAGCTAATTAGAAATATAAATTATTGATGATGACTGGAATGAAATATTTTAGAAATATGACAGAGACCGCAGTGACTCCTAATTAGCAAATGTTAGCACACTAAATAAACACGCTTTGCTTAAAACATCCCCCGCCGTATATATAGTGCCTGAAAGTGCAAGATAATCTGTCGTGGACGATGCACCAACAAAATGATACATCGTGACTACAATAAAAATAATCAGGTCAAGGTCATACACCCCAAAAGTCACATCTACATTACCAACAGGCTTAGTGTGCGCAATATGAATGAAATCCTCAAGTAGTTCCTGAGATACGCTCCGGAAACGAAAAGATATTTGAAGTGCCTCAGTATGACCTTGAAAATGAGGTCAAGGTCATACACCCCAGAAGGCACATCTGTACTACATAGAGATGGCCTGGGTGCAATATGAATGAAATCCCTCAAGTAGTTCCTGAGATATGCTCCAGAAACGAAATGCGTACGTACGTACGGACATACGGACATATGGACGGACGCGATGACGCCAATATCCCCCTTCGTGCCTATGGCACGGCGGGGGATAAAAAGCGTATTATTAAAGTATATTATTAAACCCACTGTTTGAAAAATCTATCATTTATTTAAAAAAATAAATATATTATTTTTTCCATTTTTTAATCTATATTTGGGTTTTACAGGGTTAAACATGCTAAAAAGGATCAACAAGGTAAAGAAACTATGTTAACATTAGCAAGTAGCTCAAAGCACCCCTGCACAAAGCAGCAAACATGGGCGCAGACTTTTGTATTTTGAATATAATTGTATTAAATTATCTTTTCCTATCCTTTAACACATCATCGTCCATCTGGATCCATCTCAAGGGTGCTCCATGCTAAAATTAGCCAAATAGATCAGATGGAGGACGGATAGACGGGAATAGATATAAAACATATCGCATATTTCTCGCCCATATGTACAGAGTTTCTCCCTGAGAGAGAGAGGAAAAGAAAGAGAGAGACAGAGAAAGAGAGAGATGTGGCGTCTTTAACCACCTCCCAGATGGATGAGACAAATGGTGGGACTGATCAAGTCGAAGTTTATTTCTAAATCAATTTCCAGAAAAACATCTGTGACAAAGAGCTTCACAGACAGTAAACACAGATAAAAACAAGGACACAGTGTCACAGATGAGACGCACACAGTGACTGATGCTGCTTTGGCTAGATGCACCATATGCCTGCTAATGGGCACTAGGGGGCAGAGAGACTAATCCTATGTCTGTGCAAAGAGTGAATAAATGAATTGCTATGTGAGTGAATTGCTTTGTGGATCCACAGGAGGGTTTTGCATTAACAAAAACAAATGCTAATAAAAAAAGAAAAAGAAAAGAAAGAGACAAACAAAAACAAGAGCATCACTAAGTCCAACAGACAGGGCCGGAGTTCTGTTTGGGGGTGGAGGAGCTTTGTATAGCTGCTTCCATGTGTGTGTGCGAGGGGACGAAATCCCACTGCAGCCCACTCGAGAAATAAGTAAATAACAGACTGCAGGCAAGTAGATAACGGGGAAAGGAAAGGCTAGGGGCTGACGCTGCTGAGGGAGGAGGCATTGTAGTGGAGGGCAGTCAGACGGACTCCTGAAGTGCTTCTTGGCACGCCTCAGTGGAAAGAGCTGCCGACTGAAAGTGCTTCATTGCATTGACATTTTGTCATCGAGAGGGTGGAGGACATTGTCCATAATAGCAGACCGCAAACATCGTTTTCTCCACCACTACCCTGAGTGAGTCGGGTTCATCCCTCCGGCAGGACTGGCTTTTCTCAATCCTCGCCAACTTGCTCAGAAATGTGTGTCCCCTGAAGTGATACTGCACCTCACCGACAAAACACCCTCAATCCTGTCAGAACAGATTACAGAGCCCAGTCACGGCCATCCGAGGATCAATGCTGAACCAAACGCTCTAATAACTGATCAATAGAAAGGTAATTTACTTAAAAATACACACAATTAATTGATTCATCCCCTCTGAACATCTTAACAACTACTGCTGGGTGGATTTTTATGATTAGATACAATTATTCATTATCTCCAGAGGATAAATCCAACTGATTTGAAGAATAATTAGAGTTTATCATGCTAATTTTGCTCTATAACCTCATTGTGGAGATTTCTTGGAAACAAGGAGTCGCACAAAACAATCCTTGAAAATCGTTAATGGAGGAATTCAGAGCAAACTCAGTGCAGTTATTTTTTTTAAAATCTGGGTTTAAAATCTTCAAAGTTAGCTAAAAATAAACATAGAAATAGTCACTTGGAACAGGATTGAGTCAGATAAAGGCAGACACTTGCTAGCTGACTTCATCCACCTGGTTTAGATGTTATCAGCCCATTAAATCATCATTATCTTCATTCAGAAGAACTCCAATAACTTATGAATAGGAAGTTATTGACGTGAAAAAATAAGCACAATTAATGGTTAATCCTCTGAACATCTTAACAACTACTGCTGGTTAGACTTTTATGATTCTGTACAAATTTTTTATGGTCTGCAGAAGATAAATCAACTGACTTGTAGAACAATTACCATTTATTCCAATTTGCCTATTAATATAGCTATAGTGCGCTATGTTCAATGCTAATTTCACACTCGTTAACTTCATTGTGCAGGTTTTGGGGGCATCTCGAGCAAATTCCCTGCACTTTTTCCAAAAATGTGGTTCTAAATGTTAAACGTAAACACATAAATTAGTCACTTGGACAGGACTGAGTCAGATTAAGTCAGACAACTGCTAGCTGACTTCATCCACCAGTTTTTGGATGTTTATAAGCCCATTAAATCACCATTATCTTCAGCAAATCATTTACATTTTTAAAAGCAGCAGAGACTTAATCTACTTTCTAGTAGGTTCAATAGACTGATATACTCATTTAATGATGAAAGTCAGTATTTTGCAAAACAAAGTCAAAAGATGCAGTTCTGGTAGAAGACGGTGCTTTTTAGCATCTCTGAATATCAATTTTATTTGTTGGTCGACTAAGCCCTTTCGATCCTGTCAGAACAGATTACAGAGCCCGTCACAGTGATCCCGTTAAACCAAACGTTCTAATAACTGATCATTAGTTAACTGATTAATCCTCTCTTGGTGTTACCATCCAAACTGTACTCTTGACATCATCGTGTCAGAAGTTGTAATTATGATACCTCTAAGAAATCTTTAGTGGGCCTCAGTGTAATAAAATATTCATGGCAAAAACTGTGTATTTGCCTCTGCCCAGTGAGCGATTTAACACAACCAAGTTTATTATTTCTGCCATGAAGAGCAGCTCGCCCCTCTGGCAGCCGACCTCGGCAACGTTTCATGCATTAAGTGTCAGTAATCCAGTTTCTATCAAAGTGGCTTCCTGAAGTGCTCCGAGGTTTGGAGTTCCTCTGCGTGGCGTCCTCGTCCACAGAGATCCACCTCCAAAGGTGAAAATTACTGTGTTCTTGCCAGTTTCAAGCTTGCAAATGTATTCTTACGCCCCCAGGACAGTTTTGTCTGCATCGGTAGCAGCTCCTGCTTTACGTGGTCAGTGACAGCAAAAGTGCTTCCATCCATCAGCGGCAAAAAACTGATCAGAGGTGAAATTTACCCTGAAAGTTTCTTACAGTAAATTACTCGCATAGAAAATCATGCAGTCGGACTATAATAGAATAATTAACTCATCACAAGGCACAACTTCAGACAAATATACTGTAATGGTGATTAGCTGGATGAGGCTTCCACAGATTATGCTTTTCTTTGGCTGAGCTGCTTTTTTAAAGAAGTTAGAAATGTTTAATTAGTGAATATTTTCATCGGGGATTAATCTGTTTGTAAAATGTCCAAATAAACAAATAGTTTAAAAATACCCACTGGTGCTCCCCAGAGGACACAGTGACCTCCTAACAGTCCAAAGATGTTCAATTTGACAAGCAGGAAGCAGTAAACATTTGGCATTTCTGCTTCATAAATGCTGCATTTATTAGTGAAACTACTGTTGGTTTTCGCTGACGAGTTAATCCGGTGATCATTTTTGATGTTTTAAATCTTCATGTATGCTCTCATGGAAACTTTTTAAGTTGTACTTTGCATAAAAACCCAACATATTCTATATTTTGAAAAATTTGTGGAGGTATTTGCTCATTTTCATGCATTAACATTGCAGAATCTAACATTAAAACATTTAGCATTTCTGCTTCATAAATGACCCAAATGATGGTTTTGTTAGTAAAATCTAATTTCCATACATTAAAATTTAATCATTTACAGATTTAACATTAAAACATGCACCTTAATTACAATATGCAGGAATGCACTCTGTCCACAAAAAAAAATAAACAAACAAAAACACTAAGATATTCAATTAGACAAACTACAAAAAGTGAACATTTGGCATTTCTGCTTCATAAATGACCCAAATGATGCATTTATTAGTGAAATGACTGTTGTTTTTAGCGAACTAGTTCATCAGGTGATTTTCCATGTTCCAGTCTTCATGCATGCTATCGTGGAAAGATTTGTGGAGACATTTGCACATTTGCTACTTCATAAATTACCCAGATGATGCATTTGTTAGTAAAATTACTGTTATTTTTAACTAACTACTTAATCAGGTGACCATTTTGGACAGTAAAAATCTTCATGCATGCTCTCATGGAAATTGTACTTTGGAATAAAATTACGTATGCTATTTTTTGAGCGCTTCATGGAGACATTTGCACTTTTTCATTATGCTAACTATCAAATTTGTGGATTTAACAATACAAATGCATCTTAATCTGAATATGCACTAACTCTACATAAACAAACCAGGGCGTCTGGCAGCTTCTCCTTTGTCAGGGAGCGTCTCTGCCACCGAGTGTCACTGTTGCGACGCTGTGCTGTTTCCTCCGAGTGCTTATTCTGTGTTTGCATGCAGAGAGACAGGCAGAAAGAGAGAAAGTGAGGGAGGGAGGCGGCTGCTGGGCAGATCGTCAGTCTGTCTCTTACTGTAGTTGTCTTCCTCCTCTGCCTCTCTCCCTCCCATGGCTCCGCATGCCCCAGAAACAAGGTAGTTCCGTCTAATTGCTCTAATGGCGTCCCATCCTCATTAGACTCTTGACCTTGGCTGTGCGTGATAAGAGTAGGTCAGTGTGGATTAGAAGTGGCCCCCCAGGTCTCCTCCACTTTTCCAGTTACCAGTCAATACCTCTGACTCAATTCACTCCCCTGAAAAACAGAAAAAAACCTCGAGTGTTTCCCCATTTGAAACTGGGCAACATTTGAAGCTTTTCTGTCCGTCTGTCCCACCGGACGTATCGAGTCGCAGCAGTGACCGCACACATCTAATCATCATTTATTTTTATTCCGTTAATGCAGCCCTGTCGTATTTGAGACTAAAAACCAGACGGATAAATACACCTCACTTTCATAATCTGCTGCACTGAGAGACAGGTATTATTATTAGAGTTACAGGGAGGTATAATTCATGTGACACATCTATCTTGCTGTATTCACCAAGTGTTAAATCAGTCAGGCTAATAAATCTACTGAAAGTGATGCAGTTATATTGGTATCAGAGTATTAGGCGGCCATTAAAGAAACAAGAAAGTGCAAGTTTGAGGTAATCTGGCAGCAAAACCGTTATTTTTCCAACTGTAAAGAGTCTCAGTATTTGCTTCTTAGTGATATTTTGAGACCAAAACAGAGATCTAATATGCTTTTAAAGGCTACTCCGGTCTGATAATGCTTTATTTTGGTGATTTTTAAATATCTTTGTCAAAGTTGGTCCAAAAAAAAAAAATGCAATATCAGTTGGACTACATGTTGTCATAGATACAGAGGAGCTGTATTATGTTTACTGATATTACTCAGCGTTTGGAAACCGCTCTTTGTGATAATTATTTACTCGATTAATAATTTAAAAAGTAAATGTTGTTTTGGCCATGAAATGTCTGAGAATTGGTAAATGCCAACATCACAATAAATTTTGTAAGGATGAGTACAAAGAATGAACCACACACTGTACCACAACACTCAAGGCTTAAAATATTTACAGTTCCCATCCCTTCGCTAGTGTTTAAAGTACATAATAATGGCTGCGGTTTGCTTCTTTTGTCAACCCAAAAGCTCCAGAAACATTCATTATCGCAAAAGGCAGCAAATCCTCCCAACTGAGACGGCTGGAACCTCACTGGTAAACTGGTAATCACTATAAACCACCAGTATATGTAGTACAGGGGATGGTTCCTTAAGCATGTGCAGTTTATGGGATCTGATAACATCTGGGAATCAGGATATTTGATTGTAAGAGATAAAAAACAAGCTATGAAGGGATGAACTCAGAAGAGGAACCGAGCAGATTTTTCCAAGATACAATAAAAGCAGAGGAACAAGTGTAGCGTCATAATTCCAGATGAGATAAACAAGCGGGACGTAAAGATTATACGACCTGCACAGAAGCGGCATTAGCTCCTGCACAAGAAAACATAAGAGGATTTGCTGCTGGTGATTGGACCGCGCAGATGATGAAAACAAAGGAATGCATGGCTCAATGTAATACTGCAGGTCATATGGTGGAGGGATGCAAAAAAAAAAAAAAAAAAAAAAGGAGGAAAAGGTGGCACAAAAGCCCCCATGTGCTCATTGTAATGATCCCTCGCCGTGGGATATAATATTCACACCTCTTCCAATTCTCATCTGAGTGGGTGGAGGGACGTGGCCGCAGCCAAAACCGTGGCGAAGACAGAGATAGACGGGAAAATGGTTGAGTTGTACAGCCTGGAGACAAAACGTAACAACTACATGAGAAAGACTGCAGTGGAGTATCTCTGCAGGCGGAACAGGAATAATTTGGTTCGATAAGGCCGTTATTAGGCTCCTTTCCACCTGTGCAATTACACTTAGCCCCGCTAAGCTCTCTGGGAGAAACCACTCCTTCATTCTGCTTCATCTCCAACACACCTTACAGCTGTAGTGAGTGTGTGTGAGCCCATAAGTGTGTGTACGTACACCAGCGGATCATAGCGTCGGTGTTTATGTGGCTAAGTATGTATGAGAGGGAAACAAAGGCAGAGACACAAAGACAGACCAGAGACACCGAAGCCGGATTGCGTCAAAAAGACAACAAACGGCACTTTCATCCCTTCAATTTCAGTCCCTGAGAAGCTGAGTGCCCTGCAATCCAGGCAGCTCTTCCTGTTTGCAGAAGACCTCTGCCACCGAGTGCTTTGAGGCTGCTGGTAAACAAGTGTTAATATGCTACCTCTGCGAGAAACTCCAGCTTAATGAAGGATTTGCTTCCTATGACCAGCGCTGACGAGGGACTCGATGATTAAGAATCCTTGTAGCCTCTGGCTATCATTATGTTATGGCTGACCCTTTTTCTTCAACCGGCGATGTTTCTCCAACTCAGCATTAATTAATAAGCTGCGAGCTGCAATCATTCTGTGAGAGCCGAGTCATAGCAGGAGGGAAAAACAGGCCCAGCGTCATAAAATAATGGGCTAAATAATTTGGGAGAAGTGTAATCTTGTCTGCTGAGGTCCCCGTTTCCTCCTTTGACTATGTAACAGGTTACATGTTCATTTATTCATCCCTCTACTTTCATCCATTTATTCATTTCTCAATCTTCTCTGTTCAGCTGGAAATATCAACAGCAGCAGCGGAAAGGTCTTGTCTGTGCAGCAGGAGCAGCTGACAACACATTATTAAGGCATTTTTAAATATTTACCATCTAAAGACATTTTAAATACGCTCAGCGGCGTGCCAGTCCTTAGGATTCTGTTGTTTTACTTCCTCCATAGATTTAATTTGCATCAGTGCTTTTATTGTTTAACTCTTCTTTCTTTGCTTTTTTTTTCTTTGTTTTGGAGACATCTGGGATAAAAGCAAAATGCTTCAACAAACAAGAGAAACGCCGCCTTGTCTCATTATATCAAATCAACAGGGAACATAACTGTCTGACAAATTACATCTCAGCAGAAATGACATAATAAAGTCCCTAAAGAAAAACAGCAAGAAAGAGGGGGGAAAAAAGAATAAGAATTATCACTGCCATCGCACTGTATCAGAGGAGAAGTGAATCAGTTTGCACAATGGTTTATGGCAACAAACCATGAAGCAAGATGATATCCTTGTTCAAAGAAAATCAATTTCAGTTGAAAATGATGGAACTGAAGGATACTTTCAGTTGGAAAATTCTCCATCCCTCATGCTTTCTGTTTCAATCTCTATCTCAGCCAGTGTCAGACTGAGTTACCAGGAGACTTTTGTCTGCATTTTTGAAAAGTGTTATGCCTTTTCTCCTTTTTTATTTCACCCAATTTGCGGCGAAGACAATTTCCGATCATGCAGGAAGGAGAACTCGAGACGATTATCAACACGCTTCTTTCACCATCTTTTGGAGGTCAACGCGTCGGCATTTAAGAGCATTTTATGAGAATTCAGTCGTGCATCATTGACAAAGCATGAATAAATAAAATCATCCTCATCTGCTTCAGGAAGGTGAACCTTTTGATACCTTGCTGAAGGGTGGAATATTAATAACGTGGGGAACAAGTAAACAAGCCTTGAAAACAAGCGAGGAAAAGAATAAACCCTCACCGGTTGATTACAGCGTAATCTATATGTGTGTGTGTGTGTGTAGCAGAAGGTTGCAGTGTGTGTGACTTTGTGTGAAGGTGTGAGGAGGAGATGGACAAACCCAGGGGTCCGTTTATCTAAGCTGACAGAAACAATTTACAGCACTGCCAAATAGAGAGTAAGAGCCCCTCACACACAGAGTGAACTGGAGGGGAACCAGACACACAGAGCAGGAACGCTGTGGTAAGGAAGAGTCGCCACCAGCCGCAGCAACAACATTCTGCCCACTGATTTTGGCCTCTTTGGACGTGACCGAACCAACCATCCGTCCACCCGTTGCTTCGTTGATTACCTCCACCGAGGAGGTAATCAATCTCTGTGGAGGTGATGTTGTAGATTTTAGATCTGTAACAGTAACGTCGACCAACAAGTTGCAAAAATGTTGCTTTTATTCCGTCATTACTGTGCTTATTTTGCAGATTCAAACCCAGAATAAACCACTAGTGCTACTGTTTTACTAAATATTATGTAATTGTCCAAATCAATGATTCATGCAGTTCACCCAAACATCTGTTTTTGTTATTTTTGTGTATTTGCATTTGTGGCTTTGTGCTGTTACAGAAACAGCAACTATGTGCACAAATACAAGGAATATGACTCCATTTTTCCTTTGTTCTCAAAGTACTAAGGCAAAAAACGTGCCTATAAACAAGCAAGACAGGCTTTGTTTTATCTACTACATACAGCTAAATGTATGTAAAAGAGCTTGTTCAAAGTGAATTAGACATTTAGAACAAATTGTACAGATTCTAATGACATGGATTATCACAGTTATTGCCAATAAATACAGGGTTGTCAACACTTAATATCAATACAGATACCAATTTCTGGTCACCAGCAAAGACAGACAGCCAATATTTAGAACCAATTTACAATAAATATTATATTCCAAGTGCATGTAATAGCCAGTAACATAGGCTTCTTCATCAAAAAGGATTACTATTATTGAACACATCCATAGCTACACTAAATGTATGTGTTACTTCATTAATGAGGATTTATGTAGCTAAAAATTTAAAATAAAAATAGAACTTATGATGATTGTGTCATTTAGTTTATTTTATCGGTTATGATACCAGTAATTGGAAAAATACCACATATCTTCCCTGATATTGGCCAGTTCAACTGATAATCGCTGATCCATACTTTATATACATGAGGTAGGTGGATGATAGTACCATAAACAATGTGTTTGCTTTCACTTTGCAACACCCCCATTTAATCTAATATAATTAGAACTAATTAAATTGTGAAGTGATGGAAAGAAACTACTGTGGACAAGCAGCTTTAGTTGACAGTTCATCAGTAAAGTTACTAAAGACAAGAGTGTTTATTATTCTTTCAGGTGTGTAAATGTTCCACAAGTATCTTCAACATTGCTTTTACTGTGTTTAGCTACACTGTTTGATTGAGCTGACATCAGATATTTGTTGTGGACGCAGCCGTCACTAATGCTAATGTAGCTTCACGTTGATCTGAGCTGTTATTTTTAATGTTCACAATCCAACCTGTGGATTCAATCACAGTGTAAATAAGATACGAAATATTAAAAGCTACATTGGCAGTTAATAGACCTTTAGAAACAAATGAGTTTAATTTGCAATACTTACCACTGAAACTGTAATAAACCCTGGATTCATTTATTACCCTCTGTAAAGAACATATTAAGAACTGCAGATCAGATAATGACTTTTATTACCATGTGACAAATTAGAACGAAAAACTCTCAATACTTCACTACATGCCATCTTTTTATACATTGGAACTCTAATAGCTTAATGTATGTAAATGGAGTTATTTAGTGAAAATGTGTTGCTGGAATTCTGATTTGATGCCATGGTTGTTGTTGATCAGTTAGACCTGTAAAGCGTTTTTTTTTTTGGTCAGTATTTTTTTCATTATGAGTGCCACACTTACAACAGCTTAAAAAAAAACCTATAAGTTTCTGAAATCACACTCAAATCCAACTCTAATTTTTGAATCCAATTTCTGGCTTCTTTACTCAAGAACTAGGAAACCCCAGTGATGACATGTCAGCGGTGGCTGTATTTGTCACTCCGTCAGCAGCAGTAGCTGTAGGTGGTTATGAGTCTGTGTAAAGAGGTGTGTTTGTGTGTCATTGCAACATAATGGTAGTAATTATTACCACCTGCACCTTTTTGCTATCAGTTTTTCTTGGTAACAGATGGAGGGTGAGTAACGTTGTTTTCTGTTGACTGTTATCCATTGCATCCGTTTTCTCCAGCATCTAAGCACACACGGTTTCCTGTACAGAAACACTGCCTTTCTAAAAATAAAAAAAACACCACTTGGATTTAACTAGGCAAATAGGTAAGAGCCTTCCACTGGATAATTAATGCAGTAATGAACATGTTTCAGCTGGTAAGAACTTATTTAACCCTAGCTGATACAATAAGGAGCTTCTCATTTCTTCAACAACTACACTGGAAGACACAGTGGTCGTGTAAAAGGTGTTAATCAGTTTCAGAAAGGTCAAATTATTGAACTGCATCAAGCAAAGAAAAACCTATAAGGATAGTGGTGAACCATCATCTTCGAGGAACAAACTCTTAGATTATCGTAGGAAATCAACAATAGAACTCATGGCTATGTTCTATAGTTAAAGTAAGAGTATTTCCACACCCACAATGTGAAATGAACTCAAAGGATTGGGACTAAACAGCTGTAGTTCTAAGAACACCACTGATCAGTGAGGCTAATCAAAAAAATAGGCTTCAACTTGTTCGGTAACATTAAGATTGGACTCTGGAGCAATGAAAGAAGGTCATGTGGTCTGTTGAGTCCAGATTTAACCTATTCCAAAGTGATGGGGGCATCAGGGTAAGAAGAGAGGCGGATGAAGTGATGAGCACATCATGGCTAGTGCCTACCAGCCTGTTGGGGTTAGGGTTATGATCTGGGGTTGGTCAGGTTCAGCAACATTATGTTCCCAAAGAATGAGGTCAGCTGACTACCTAAATATACTGAATGACCAGGTCTTTACATCAGTGAAGTTTTTCTTCCCTGATGACATGGACATGTTTCAAGATGACGATGCCAGGATTCATCGGGCTCACACTGAGAATGAGTGGATCAGGGAGCATGAGACGTCATTTTCACGCATGGATTGTCCTCCACAGAGTCCAGACCTCAGCCCCATTGAGAATCTTTGGGATGTGCTGCAGATGACTGGTGGTCCGACTCCCATTGTCGATATAAGATCTTGGTAGAAAATTAATGCAACTCTGGACAGAAAAAAAATGCTGCGACATTGCAGAAGCTTATCGAAATGATGCCACGGTGAATGAATGTTGTTCTCAGAGCTAAAGCTGGTCCAATGAAATATTGGTGTTCGACTTTTTTTTTGGACAGGCAGTGTCAATAAATGACTCACTGTGCAGATATGGAGTGGATACATTAGCCCTCTCTGTAGCTAACTACAACATTTTGACAGCTGCTACAAAAGGATAATTAAAACTTTATTCACATCTTGTCAGCACTCTGTTAGTGCATTTTTCTGCTAGCGTGTTTGGTGACTTTCTGGCCAGTAACAATGCAATAAGCTAATCTCATGCATATTTTCTCATCTGAACAAGAATCAGAGATCAAGATTTAAACAAAATCAGTTGAATCAAGTCTTAAAATGGCCTAAAAAAACACACGTCATGTGGTTATTGCAATATTGTTAATTTCAAATGTATCACGCAATTCTATATTCTGTCTGTATGATGTACTGCATCAGAGGAGTTGACTGACTCCAAGAAGATCAGACTAAAGCTGACTCATCAGTGCTAATATCAAATAGAAAGGCTTGATGCCTTGGCGTGTAACCAGTTTATTTACAGGAGATGAAATCATGAACTGGGAGGGAGGATTGCTAATTAAAAAGCGAAGACTCCTTTAAGTGGTTCCCAGCTGAAACCCAACATGTGCACCGAAGAAAAGGTTGCAGTTGGAAGTTGCACGAGATTGTGACAGGAACATATTTCAGCAGGAGGAGTTGGTGCCCCACCAAACAGGCTTTGATGAAGCTACATCCTATGATCAGCAAATAAACGAGCGGCACAGAAGTCGGCATCCAAGCGATGGGCGCGCTTACAGCGAAGGCCAAGACCGGCTTCACAGAATAATGAGCAAAAAAGTATATGATTTATCACAACAGATGCTGGCATAAAACAGTAAAATAAAATAAAAATAAATGCATGATTAATACCACGTCTGGGAGAAAACAGCAGCCAAGTTTATAAAGTCAACTTCTCTCAAATCCTCTTCCTGTGTCACGAACAAAACACCCACATGCACAAACGCACAACGCAAATGAGTGCCGCTGCAGACTACATTAAAACCTGAATCAGATCTGGACAAGGAGGAGTGTAGAATAATAATAAAAAAAGAATATAATACAATAGAATGTGTCCCCGATTCAGTCTCCCGCTATACCTACAGTACTGCACAGTCTTTGTTCTTTTGTTCTTTAAGACTCCGGCTGTATTTTTTGGTCTTTTTGTGCTGCAGAATGAACTTTTGGGACTAATCCAGATAAGACCAGGCAAGGATCTGAACATCTAAAGTAATTAAAACTTTTGAACAGTACTGTATAGAACAGACGCTCAGTGTTTCACTCATACAGTCAGCAGCTAATTGAGATTTGGGACATGTACCAATCGTGATTATTTTTGCATTATGTAGGATTGTGAGTGAAAAGTACTGTGTCAGCCACGGACACTACTTTCCTCCACTGTGGGAAGTTTTGATGGAATTATAATGAGAACAAATGTACACAATCATAATAGAGACAGTAAACATAGTGTACAATAAAGTAAAGAGACGCTGGCTTTGGACACCAGAGTGGATTTGATTAGAAGAAAATGAAATGTGGAGAATAAAACAGACCTGACAGACAGAGCACAGAAATAATAAAATGCATCATATATAAGATTAGTCTACAATAGTACAATAGATGAGGACAGGTTTGCAACTAATGATAATTTTCATCAGTGATTAATCTGCATGTAATTTTTTGCAATCAATTAACTGCCTGGTCTTTAAAAGGTCAAAATTATAATTTACTAAAGGCCAAACTGAACCTTTCTGATCTGATCAACAGTTATTAAAGAAAACTGCTGCATTTACTGTCACATGTGTCAAAGACAGAGTCAGAATCTCACAACTGAGAGGCTGGAGCAAGAGGAAATGTGGTAGTTTTGCTTAAAAACTTCAATAACTGATCATCATACTCTTATATAGCCACTTAATTTTTCATTTTTATGGTAAGTTAGTATGGTTTCAGCTCTAGGTTAGAGGATGAAACAGCACCAAGTGTAATAAAACTGATAGAAAAAGAATAATAGTCCAGACAGGACAGATAAACTAGAATAGAGTCACAGCTTGAATTGAATGCAGATTATAGTTTTAATTTTATTTGGTATTTAATGGGACCAGCCTCAGTCGTCCCATAGATTTGCTTTGTTTGAACACACTGGCTATCATTCAACATCATTTTTCAACATGCAGGGAAGTAGATATGCCTTTAAAATCCCTAAAAACATCAGAAACAGATGCCAAATTGGAGGCAAATTTCCACAGCTGCTGTCGTCACTGTTGCTGCTTTTCAGGCAATAAGAAGGTTGACTCATATTATGTGAATATATTTATGGAAAGTTGTATTCTACCCCAGACTGTGATCTTTTCCTGAACTTAATTAAGTAGTTCTGTGGCCTCAATTTAACCAAACGGCAAGCAAAAATTAAACTAAAAGCACAAATTAAAACAGAACTAAGTAAAAACAAACAAGAAAAATGGTCCAAAGTGGGACACAAACCAGAGTTTTGGGTGGAAGACCTGAATCATGAATAAAGTGCACAGAAAGAGATGCAGCTTTGACAGCTCTAGGAATGAGAACATTTTTGGAACATTTTTCTGATTAATCAATTGTCTCTGAAATGTCTAAAAAAACACATCATAGCTTCCCAGTGTAACGATGCCTCCACAAAACCACAACGAAAGTGCAATCTCAATTATATTTTCAGGCATTTTCTGCCAGCTTGTATTTGTTTGTGACGTACTACTAATACATTTCAGATGATGATCAAAATAAGATCAAATAATCTTTATTGATCTCTCACAGGGGGAATTTACATCCTACAGCAGCTGCATACATATCAAGCAAAACAAGACATGAGAAAGTACAATAAGGCTTAAAATGAAGATATAATAGGGAATATAGAACAGATTTTTGGCTTTATCTTACTGTATTAATGTTTCTTCTTTTCAGCCAACTAATCATGTATTAATAGATGAGAGTGGACTTCTATTTACCCATAAAATACAGAAAAAGCTTCAAATATTTAGTGAAATAGTCGGATTTTAACCCAAACTGTAAGATTTTCAGAAATGTAATCATGCAGTTTTGGTAACTAAAATGAACCAAGCTTTAAACATGTACTTATTATTGCAAAAATTGTCAACCAAAATTTTCTAAAATTTAACCATGTCGTTTTTGATGTACTAAAGCCACAAGTGAAACTGAAACTTAACTAAAGTATAATTATCTTTCCTTCAACTTAAATGAAAGTTTATTTTAAAAACTGGATCACATTTCTTTTAAAAACACAGACCTGATTTTGCGAAATCTTCATGTGTGACAAAAACAAAAGCACGAAACCAAAAATATGTTCAGTGTACTGTGAATTATGACAACAAAATGCAAATTTTCTCATCAGAGGAGCTGAAACCAGAACATGTTTGCTTTTGCCATTTCTGCTTATAGAACTGGTGAAACATCCTCTGTGCATGGAGGAATTTTCGAGAAAGATGTTTTGAGTTCTCTCTCGGTTTGGAGTGGGGTCACTGAAGTAATGGAGAGAAAACAGAACACCGTCAGAAGAGGGTGAAAGGGTCTTTAAGTGGCCTTGTCTTTCTCTCGCAGTTTCCAGAGCTTCAAATTAGAGTGCATATGATATATATAAAGCACACTCTGTCTCACCGAGCCGGTCCACTTTCTGTTGCATAATAACTTGCCTCAGGGAAAACCTGGCTGTGGGAGGTAAAGCTCGGCATTTTAAGCTTTCCAATTCGACGGAGGCATAAAGAAATCTGTGCATTTTCACGTCCGTACTAATGCTTTGATGCTAATGTGATTATGACAACGATGAGGTAGACTCTGTCACGTGAACTAGTTAATCTAATTATGTTGCTTCAATTAGGCCCATATTCAAAGCATTAACTGCGCCATTAAGACATCAAGTGCTGCCGTTTGTTGAACACTTTGTACAGATGTTGCCGTTCTTCCTCTGAGTCACACCGATCAAGTCGTTTCCCACAAGTTGTGACACTTGCCCAACATTTACCGGGCTGTTAAGTTTTACCGCCGCTATCTGTATTTACATCTTTCCCTTCCGGCCCGGAGCTTCGGCACTAAATAATTCCCGGAAAAGTGGTAGGAAGGGAAATAAAGCAACTTTATGAAGGGAGGAAATGATTGACAAGGCCTGGGCAGTATAGGGCAGCAATTACATGTCAAATGTATTGAATTAGACACTGCAATGTGGGTGATTGAGTGAAAATATTAACTTCTGCTGCAATGCATATGAACAGTTTACTGTGAATTCCTGCCATAATCAATGCTGGGGAGTGAATGATTGTGTGCGTTTAAATAGTGTAAGACAAACGCCACTTGATAAGTTTGTGTAAATGAATAAACCTCCTGCACATCAGTGGAAACGCCTATGGAGGAGTCGGCACTTGCTCTCCATTTCTACACCAGTAATGGAATGGAGCAGCTATCGCAGCCTTTTAAACCTTTTTATTTTCTCCTGGGAAGCAGTTTCACCATGAATATATTTAGCCATTCAGATCATGAATATAGAGAGCTAATATGGGGAAGCTTTATACCAAAAACAGCTGGCAGAATATGGTTTTAGAAACGGCAGCCACAGAACATGTCTAATACATGAACACGTCTCACACAAAGGCTCGTCAAAAGTGATAACATCTTTCCCTTGATTGGTTGTGTTAAGCTAAAAATAACCTGTGTCATATTTATCATTTACATATTACTGATTCTGTGAGAAACGTGGCGATTTTTTTCCCCTCTACATAATGAATGCATGCTTTTGAATGAATGTATTTCCAAAGGCTCAAGCTCAAGGAGCAAATTTCTGTCTTCTAAGGCATGATTAATGTTTTTATGGCAATGTGTGAGCATCTCAGGAAACTGCAGCAAAAACAAGCTGAGTGCACCATCCTGACATAATATCGACTTTTAGGTTTATAGAGGCAAATTTTTTACGCATGCAGTGACAAAATATGAGGCATTTGGAGCAGTGCTTTTGGTCACCAGGTGAATTTGAGTCTTTTAGCTCTGCAATACTGTAAGACCTCAGTATTAAAATAAACTGATCTTACCATTATCCTCCATAAAACACTGTTGGTGGTGTATAAATTGCCTTAAAATGCATTTTCAGTGAAAATTTAACAGGCCTAAAAGTAGAATACCATTTAAATAAGTACAGAAAATGCAAAAAAGCGTGGCACATGGTAAATATCTATGTAACGTGTGCAATGTCAAGTGTAATGAACTCAAAAAAAAATCCTGCTACAACTTTCTTTGCTACATAATACAAAACAAAACTTGCACGGATCTCATTCTGAATGTCTAATCTACAAGAGAATCAGTCTGACAAAACATAATTTACTCCAATTTGACTGATCTTAAATACACATTGCTTTATCGTGTTAATTTCATTTAAGGGCTGCACAGTGCCTTGGTGGTTAGCACTTTTGCCCTGCAGGCAGGGCCGGCCCTAGGACTTTGGTGGCCCGAAGCAAGATTTTTTTTTTGTGGCCCCAAAACATGCACAGGGCAACTACCAAATCATGTGCACAGCTTGTAATTGGGTTAAACCACACATGCACGTGATTAACAGCAAATATTTATTTTTAAAAAAATGTATCCTTAAAACAATGGAGATAATTACCAATAATGACACACCGTGTGGCCCCCTCTAGTGGATGTGGCTATAAACAATGGCATAGAGTGTTCATGCCAGCGACCGGCCCTGCCTGCAGGTAGAAGGTCCCTAGTTTGCATCCCTGCCTTCCTAGGATCTTTCTGCATGAAGTTTGCGTGTCCCCCCTGTGCATACGTGGGTTTTCTCTGAGTACCCTGAATTCCTGTCACAATCCAAAAACATGCTGAGGTTAGCTGATAAGTCTAAATTATCTGTAGGGGTGCAGAAAGAAGCAAACATCTCCATGTCGACCATTCAGTTTATGGCGGCCTCGCAGTCGTTTCCTGTGCTTTTTCTTAACAAAATGGTAAAAAAATTGAGCTGTATGTCGACTTTATCAGTAGTGTTCAAGTAAAGAAAGTTTTCTTCGTGTCTGGATTATAGACTAGCTGAGGGGGAAAAAAGGTGGGACGAAGCATGTGTACAGTAAAATCATCAAAGAACGGAACTAAAACACCAAAAAGGAAGATTTGGTCGCAATAAGACACCAAAACTCAATTTGTATGGAAACATTTCTGTTACAAGGAAGAATATATTGACCAAAAACAGGTTCTCTGTTAGCAGCTTCATGCAAATGATGCAGCTACACGAGGCAACACAACTACTTTGACTACCTACATCAACAGCATAAAATTCTGAATACAAGTGCAAGAACAAATCTGAATGCCACACAAAGCAACAAAAAAACTATTCTGTTTGTCTTTTGCAGTGTTTTCTCAAATGATACGGATGCTCCAAAAGACATGACATCGATTATCACAGCTACCAAAGAGGGATTTAAAACCATCATCTGGTAGCTTGAGAAGTATTCTGTACGGCTTTTTTCAAGCTTTATTCCCAAAATTGTATAAAAAATGCACAACGCTTTAAAACAGCTGTCAATGGTGGAAGAATATGCAGCTGCACAAGTCTTAACAAAAACAGCAGATAATGCAGTGAACATTATGGAGGCTGCTGAACATTGTAACAGACTGTATCTTGCATTTGGTAAGTTATACCCCAAATCTTTAGCGTCTTTAAAGAAATATTCCACAATTTGGAATAAATGCTTGCTCGCTTCTGTGCAGAGAGTCTTTTCTGACTCCCTGGCAGCTTCACGCTGACAACAAAAGCTGAGGAAATCACTGTGCCCAGCCAGGAAACACACATAATCCCCTTAAAAAAACACTAATTCTCGCTTTAGCACTTTGGTTTCTGCACAGATTAAACAAAAGAGACGTAACCTGTTTATTCGTCAGCTTTAGAGGTCTAAGATATCTGCGTGCTGGCTTTTGCTTTAGCCTACACACAAGAGGGCTGCAAATATTATTTTTGATGATGATGATTCCTTTAATTCACAACTGTGACTATGGCATGTACTGCACTGCAGGAATTTCTCAATAGTAAAATGTTCATCCCTCATGAAGATAGGCTTAATTAAAGGGATAGTATATTAAACTTCATTAGTCTTAGCCGATATAGTCAGATAGTAGAGTCTAAACTGATGCTGTGGCCTCCACCTTCTAAAAGATACTGAATCAGATATTCCGGTATCAATCTCACAATGATTTATTGCTCCGCCGCTACGTCACTATGATTAATGGAACTCTGTGTGCCAGAGACGAATCCGGCCACAACATTAAAACCACCGACAGGTGAAGTGAATGACGCTGATTATCTTGTTACCATGGCACCTGTCAAGGGCAGAGACATATTAGGCAGCAAGTGGACAGTCAGTTCCTGAAGGTGATGCGGTGGAAGCAGGAAAAATGGGCGAGCGTACAGATCTGAGTGACTCTGACAGAATTGTGAAGCCACATTGTGACAGCTAGATGACTGGGTCAGAGCAACTAGAAAACAACTGGTCTTTTTGGGTGGTTAACCCTATGGGAACCACAAATTGCTTGACATATTATTGGATATTGGATATCCCATATTACATTGGATGAAATGTTTGATCATCTGGTTTATTACTAGTTTGTTTACTTATAATCTGATATGCAGTATGCTCATTCACATTAGAAGCCCTAATGTGTGCTTTGTAGGTTAATTGATGGTTACAAAAGGTAAAGCTCACACAGGCACTTTGGGCAGTCTGAGGATCCTTTGGCTAGTATTTATGAAGGTGTATGTGTCTTCTAGTAGGCTTTAACAGCCTGCTAATGTGCTTCTGCATGTCTATTTTCAGGTGGGAAAAAGAGGCGAAAAGATGTATACGAACCAACATAGAAATGAAATGACTTTGCATGTGCTACGGACTATTCATAGACTGTATATAAAGAGTGTTTTATATACTTTATATACAGTCTGCGGGACTATTGCTAGTGCTAAAATGACATGTATGCTGGAGTGGAGTTTGGAAAATGGGCCACATGTCTATAAGTCATTCCAGAACTGCAGGACAAATGGGTTACTAATTCCTGCTAATGCTGGCTTTTTTCTTTGGAGTAGAAGCTAGATATTTAGCTAGTTGTTACTGCTGACCAAGAGGACAAACTTACCGATGGAAAAATGTAAAAAGAATTAGTTTTATCCTGATAATATGAGGCAGAGTGAGACATTCAATCAAGGTGGACAATGTAATGAAAATATAAAAAATAGAAGAAATGGCATCGCTTTGCTCTATCCATTCTTTTGGAAAACTGTTTGTTAATGTCAGTTCCAAGCGTTCATGTGATTCACGGTTTTCTTTTTCTACCAGCTAAATAGATTATGTTAACGGGATTGCGTGCATGTTGTGTGACACACATGTTTTAGTGTTTTGTACAGAGATTATTTGACATTTGATGGGTGGGACATAAAATGTCTTCCAATTCTGGAATGACCCCTATAGTGGCTTACCTTAGGGCTTCCATGCAAGGTGCTGGCCTCCCATTGGGAACAATTATAAGTTCAGCGTCTTGCCCAGAGGACGAGGATCGAGTTGCCAACCTTGCGACTGGCTGACAACTGCCTCTACCACCTAAATTACAGTTGTGAGTTTACAAGTTAGATGAACAAGCTCATGGTGTGAAACAGTGTTTCATCCAGCAGTTTCACTGTAAAAGGGAAGCAGTGGTGCTACCACGGATGGTCTGCAAGAATAGAAACTGTGTGAATTTGCAGCAGCTTGTCAGCATGAGTGTGTTATAAGAGTTATTGTACAAGTTTCATGCTTTAGGCAAGTTCAAGGGTGAATATTTGTAGCATGAATTATTCAGCAGACCCAGACAACTCTGCAGCGTGCAGCCACATGCATCTGTTTGCGTATATTTACGAACAAAAGAAATAGTTTTGAATGGCTGAGCGTCCCTTTGTCTCCAAGTGTGTAACCTTGCCTACTGACAGTGGGCCAAGGAAAGTAGTTCTTTGCGTTCATGTGGATGTTCTTACACATTTAACAACTTCTTGTGGTTTCCATCCATGGGCACATTTTGTACACACCTCTTCCCAGCATCGACGGCTTGACGAGCAGACGGCAGTGTAGGGTAGGGTACCATACACGATTAACAGCTGCTCTTCAACACAGCATTCACCAACATGCAAACACTGGCTGCACCCAACTGGACAACGCTTCACTTGAAGGCACTGTGCTCCTGGATTTCAAACCTAACCAACATGGTGGCTAGTTTGGAAGGTTCCTCTTTTATCCTGTAACAAGTTCAGCGAAATGTGTTTCTGAAAACATCTGAGATGAGAAATAAACGATGCAGTTGCTGAATGTGTGTTCATTTTAGATTCTCTGAAGTTTCCAGAGGCGTCAGATCACACCAGATGCTCCTCATTTGCATTAAATAGTCAAGACTTCACTTGCTGCAAATTAGAAGCTGGCAACAAGATGTCATGCCTGTTGAAACGTAACTCCACACTACTTGCCTGGAAAATCCAGACTGACTTTATTTATGTATTAATATAAATACAAATAAAGGCAGTCTGGCATTGCGATGATATGAGACGATTTCAAAAAGGAGGGGCTAACGAATGCAGCTTGAACGAGAAAGAACCAATCAGCGTAACACGGATGTGACGCACAAACAAATCGACCTTGAAGTCCATGTCGTCCAAACAACAATGGCATGCAGCCAAGAAAGCGTCGCGGTGAATGATTACTGCCGTTTTTGTCACAAAAATCTGCGAATACATGGGGTACTCTCACATACAACACTTATTTTTGAAAAGGCTATGCAACAAAAGACTCCTTCCGAACGATTAGCGGTGTTAGGAATAACTTTAAATCGGTGCGTATGTGTAAAAGTTGCTCAAATTTACTCACACGTTTGGAACGGGATTTTCCTCTGTACAAACAATGGCAAGAAGCCGAAAGTAACGAGCCATCCACTGCCTCCTCATCGTCCGAAACGTCAAGTAAAAAGAGGCAACGACTAACGCCATCCAAAACGCCAAGAGACCACAAAAAGATTCGCTTTGGCCCCCCTCCTCCTCCTCTGGCATCATCTTTATGGGTAATCCAGGCACTGAAGATGACGCGGCATTAACTCCCGCCTCCCGTGCTATGATTGGTCGTACCAAACTGTACCGGGAGGGAAACGCGATTCAATTCGCACAATGCCAAACTGACTCTCCTGTATCTCCTAACATGGAGATAGGAGATTACATAGAGATTCAGTTTGGATTTTCCAAGCTACCACACTACCAGAATGCATTGCAGGGCAGCTAACATAGACAACCAGTGGGAGGCATTGAAGTGATGATGTATCCTGTGGATGTGTACTTTTACACATTCTTGGAGACCACAAACACTTCCATGGTTTCCAATGGCTGTGACCTCTTTCACCCGGTTTGGGGAACATAACACAGAGTTCAAGGTGTTGACTTAGCCTCCAAATTAACCAGCTCTAGGTTGGATCGAGCAGCTGTGAGGCCTCATGTCTCAAATTTCCAGGACTTACAAGATGTGCTGCGAATGTTTGATGCCTGACACCACAGGACTCCCAGATGCACCGGGGCTGTTTGGGTGTCACAGGGGGCATCTACATAATATTTTGCAGGTGGCTTTAATGCTGTAGCTGGTGGTTTATCTACGCAGAAGCCCCGACCTCAAACAAACACGCTGCAGTTTATATGAAAGAAAAAATAGACAGAATCAATCATCACCTTAATATACGCTCTCATCTGCATTTGTGGCCACAGGTGCTGAGCTTGAACTTTCACAGTTCAGGTTATATGCTGAGAGATGTGAGATGAAACATTATGCAAATCCGCCTGTCTTTCCCTTTAGCAAGGTCCTCTAACCTTCATCCCACAATCCTACTCACACTCACGCTTCTTTATAAAGAGGTTTTCTTTTTCTTCAGTAAATAAGAGAAAATGTGACTGACTTCAAGATAAAAATGAAGCAAATGAAAGAATCTGCGACCTGAATTCCACAGAGGATCAAACATACAATAACTGCTAATTCTCCCATTTAATTATAGCCCACAAATTCATCTTGACAGGGAGCCGGAGTGAGAAAATCCACAGCCATCATTGTTTGCTCTGCTGTTTCACAAAGTGCATCAAAGTTGCTTTGGGTCCCACGCGCTGTGGCCAGATTATCTTTCACGCTAATCGTGTGGGTGCCAGTGGCTTGACAGGGGATGTATAGGAAATAAAAGTATTTAATAAAGGGTTTCTCTCTGCTCTTCATTTCCATTTTTATAACAAGTCGTCAGCTGTGCCCCATGTAATGAGGGTATTTACTGTGCACAAAAGAAAAAGGGAGATTAGAGCATCACAGGATGGGATTATAAAAACCTTAGACCACAAAGACAGCCAATCACTTGCAGAAAATCCCTCAACATCTTCAAGCTTTCATCCGCTCTTTCCCTGTTTACTCTCCGCAGTCCTTCATCCTCCTGCCTGGTTTTGTTTCTCGTCCTTTTTCTGAAATAAAAGGGGGGCATTAGGAAAAACCCACTGATTGGAAAAATAATAATATCTGTGTTTGCTAGAAAAGCAGCTGGCATTTTACTCCTGGTTTTGCAAATGCAGCAACACTCGAGCGTCTTTCTAATGCTCTGATTACTGTGAACCTGCCAGTGAAGTACAAAGTCACTTAGGTACAAAGGAATGTCAAGGACGCAGAAAAGCAAAAAGTGATAGCAAAATGAAAAATTGCCTACAAAAAAGCAGGGAGAGAGCAAGAGAGAGAGATGGGTAAAGAGAAAACAACTCCACACCCTCACAGGCACAACCCATTCAAAGCCTAAGACAATATCAAGGCAATTTCAGATCAAATTTAAACTGCCCACTTGTCCCCCTTTTCATGAAGCAGATAGAATCTCGGAGGCCTTGAGAAAAGGTCACAGATAAGACCGGTGAATGGCAGAGCAGGGCTTCAAACTCCTTCTCTAGATGTTGATGTGAGAGAAAAAGCCCAAATACCGATAAACAAACTAACCACGAGACAAAGAAACACACATGAAAACACCGTGTCGCTTTTACATTTCTGTCATGATGGTTTATCAGAAAACAACAAGGTGAAATACAACATATGCAGAATAGTAATAGATGCAAGAGCAGACATTATGAATAATCATGATCAACTGACACATGTCATTTGAAAGAAACAGCAATCTAAATATCAACAGGAAGTAACCGAATGGGAATAAGAAAGGAGTTGATTGATATGAGAACAGTAAAGCTAACAGTGGGGAGCGACCGGGTAAATTAATGAGGAACCGTGTTTGTGGTTGATAATGATGCTTATTTTTTTTGTCTCACAAGAAAGTTTCCCAGCTCTTATGATCTGCATTTACCATGTCTGAGACTGAACAAGCCATAAAATGTGTTGATTTAATAATAACAACTTTGAAATGCACTCTAATAATTAATAAATCCATAAAAGAACAGTGTTTGTACTGCAGCTCATTAGCCAGACGTTGTCCTGTAAGTAAAAGGCTGAATATTATGTACATTTCTGTATTTTGACATTTTATAGCTTTTAATGGTGCATCAATAGTAAAAACAAACAAGTAAACAAACAAAGTGGCATTTTCCTGCTATTTAATGGTAAATCTCTAATTTAAAAATGGACATTTGCAATTGTTTGATCTATAGGAGAAAAAAAATCCACAAATGTTCTAGTTTTCATGCTCATCTATAATGGAAAAACCTGACATTTTCTGAAAATTAATGGGACATCTACAGCAATAAAAACTGCAAATGTCAAATAAATCTATAAAATAACAATATATAGCTCAGTATAGTTTGTCCTGTAATGAAAAGGCTGATTTTTCTTTACATTTTCTATATTTTAGTGGTGAATCCATAGCGAAAGACTGCAGATATTTTCTAGTTTTTAATGGTGTGTACATAGTAAATAAAAAAGAGACATGTTTCTATTATTTAAAGGAGAATCTATATTTAAAAAATGGCTGCTCATTATCAGGGATTGACGACAAGAAAGAAAGAAAGACAGAAAGAAAGAAAGAAAGAAAACATTTTTGTTGTTATACGGTTCACCCACTGTAAATAACTTTTAAAAAATGCTAATTATTGTCATTATACCTACAGGAATAAAAAAATAACATTTCTGTTAGATAATGGTGTTCCTATGGAGATAATAACTTTTGGTAAAAAGGTACAAACAAATTGCCTGTAAGAAAAACAGATTTCTTCTATTAACTTATATATCTTTCACATTTCCATAAAAAATAACTTTAAGTGTTTTTCCTTTGTCTAAATTGTTCCAAGTTTGCCAATTCATTTATATTCTCTCTTAGCATTGCAAACAGACACGTCTATAGATTTCACACTTTGATGAGTTTCTATTAAAATACAAAGTAATACAACTGTTAATATACACATATTTCTTGAAGTTACTAAAACAAATGCACAGTTCAACAGAGAATTCAGGGAAACAAGTCACATTTAGTTTTTTTTTTCAAATAAAAAGCAGCAGATTATTAGAAGATAGTAAGTTTGCAATTCTGTGGATGAACGTTTGATGAGCGAACACCTGTTTGATGTTCAGCCGCAGTTTATCGCCTACTATGGAGGCTAATAATCCGAATGTATATCGAATTCAAACCACATGATTTTATCAATGAGCAGCTGGGGCGAGTAATTCCAGGTTTATAGCTGCACGTTAAGGGGTTACGGCAAAGCTGTGGACGTTATGCGAGTTGACTGCGGGGGTTTCGATGTAAAATATTGTAGATTCTTGTGAGATTTGTGAGAATCCACCTGGACAGACTCCAGGCTATGAGCTTCAGTGTCCAATAAGGAACTACTGGCAGTTTTAAGATGTTCTTTAGGTGTTAGTTACTCCATGATAGAAATAATAGATGGATGGTTCGACCAACCACCTGCTAAGTAGCTTTTAAAGTGTATGCCCTCAATTTAATCTTACTTGGGCATCTGATCTCCTTTCTAGAGGAATCGCACAGATTGCCTCATTAGTTTATTTGTATAGCACGATTTGGACACAAGGCAGTTGAAGGTGCTTTATAATGGCAACAAAAAACATCACAGAACTTCAAAATTAATGATGAAGATGATTGAAGAGAGTGGACATTAAGCTCATAGAAATCAAACATAAAAGTGCAATAAAAGTCAAGAAAACAGATTGAGCATCTAAGAGAAAGCTGCTGTAAACAATATGGTTTTCAGGCCTGATTTAAAAAGAGCCGACAGTTTGAGCAGATCTCAGGTGTTTGTTCCACAGACGAGGAGCATAATAGTCGAATGCTGCTTCAGTATTTTTGGTTCTGGTTCTGGGAATACACAGGAAGCCTGTCTCCGATGACTTGAGGGCTCTGGATGCTTCATATGGAGCTAATAAGTCCAAGATATATTTTGGTACAAGACCATTCAGTGCTTTGTGGACCAGGAGTAAGATTTTGAACTTTATCCTTTGACTAACAGGAAGCTAGGGTAGTGATTTGAGGACCGGCGTAATATGGTCCAGTTTGTTGGTGTTAGATAGGGATCTGGCAGCTCCTTGATTGATTTCTTGTTAAATACATACCAGGACTGACCAAACTTTCCTACTTGACATCAACTAAATAAAAGCTTGATTGATTGCAACCCTATTACCACATCTTGGAGGCGTAAAGATCCATTTATGCTTCATTGTCAGTGTGTCCATACAGCTTATTAATAATCAGTTTATATGTCACATTTTTTTCCAAATATTAAACACAGAAAATCATCTCTTTACATAATTTATAATACTGCATCTGGTTACAGATTATCACCCGTGTCCAGTGGGTGAACACAGCACAAGATATCTGAAATAATCAGGACTTCCTGATGTGTTTGTGCTCCATTGATGGCAATCATGTACTAATCAATGCTCTTCTTCGACTTCTCCTGGTAATGATGTTTTGTAAAGTGTGTGGATGGCCACCACCTCGCATTTCTCCTCATACCAACCACTTGTTTTAAGCACCAATTGTTACCCTGGCACACGCATAGACGGCATGATTTGTTGCTGAAATTGGCTACAATTGTTGAACTTAGACAAAACAAAGCACTTAGTTTTGCCCAGATTCTTAAAGGAGAAGCACAAATCTAAAAGCTTTCATAGTAAACAGGCAGTCGGAAATTCTTTTTCCCTGGACGGTATTAGTTTGCCTGTGATCAATTTCCATGCCACAAAAGAAAATCCGTCCTTAAGAGGAAGGAATGAATCCTGATGAGCTTTCAGAGCAACTTTTTCTTTGGTTGCACTCAAATCAGAGAGGAATCATAATCAGAACAGAGTGAAGGAGGTCTTTTTTACTTTTGCTGTCAATATGTGTTTGGGTAAATGTTTTGTCTGAACATTTTAAGTCTTTTTTTGCTTATGTGACTAAATGTTGTGTCCTGTAACTTGAACATAGCTTGAAAGTTGAAGACAAAAAGTCTTGTCTTTTTAAGATGTACCTCAAACTTTACCCTTAATGCAACCTTTACACAAACATACTGAGCTATGTTTGTGTCACCAACATGAAAAAGTTCCCCAGCGTTGAAGATACATGAAAATAAAATGCAAAAATGGAAATAAATGATAAATTAACAGAGCACGTTTCAACTTGTTTTCACCACTTGTCGTGCAGACAGTCCTCGGATGCTAAGAGCATGAATTGGCTTTAATTTATTTTGTCAAAAGAACAGCACAACAAATGAAGAATAGCAGGGAGTGGAACAAAATCCTAAATGAAGCGTCAAAATGGCAGAAATATGAATCATCACTTCTTGGCTTTTACACTTCAGTTGAACTGACATGTTTGTTACCCAGGTAACCATGTGAACAGCTAATCATGTGATTCACTAAATCTATTGGGAAAATTGTGATTCTGACAGTGGAACATGATGCTAACCTAAAACATTATCATATTATGAACAATTAAAACAGTTTCTACCCCAGATAACTACACTAAACACAGCTGACTGTTGATTTTACATTTGAAGTATACTTTTCTGTGCAATATATTTTCATGTTTTAGTACAATTTCAAGGAAATGGTACAAACAGAATGTTGGAATGCATTTGTGTGTGAGTGCATGGTTCACTTTTAGAGTTTTAGTTATTACTATTTCTATATTTTATACAGCTTTTACAAGTTATTTGCAAGCACACATTAGGACTGCACTCTCAATTTCAATGCATATATACAATGACAAAGATATTGTGATCGCAGTTGACATTTACTGATTGATCTGATCTCCAATGGAAACTTCGCAAATGGTTTAGTGTAACAAATCTGGTGTGTAGGGTTATACAACTGATGTGCACCTCCTCAGAAATGTACCTGCATGGTGCCTAAGAAGATGCAACACTGGAATCATGGGAAAAGTATGCTTCTGATACAGTAGAGAAAGTTTCAGCTTATCTTCTTCTTTTCAGGAACATACATCTGCAATTCCTGATAATGGAATTGTATCAGCATTGCATAAAGGAAACTAAGAAAGTCACTTTTGTTGTTGGTTTCTGGGCTTTTACGACAAATTAGCCGAAATTTTCAAGAAAATATCAAATTTTCTTCAAACTAAATTCAACTTGGACACAAATAAATTGAAAACAATTAATATTTTATTGTGTTTTTCATGTTTCTGACAGAACATGAACATTAAGAACAAACAGAAACAGAGTCAGTCATTTTTTCTGTATTTTATGTAAATAATCCATCCATGCATCCATCCATTTTCTTCTGCTTATCCAGGGCCGAGTCGTGGAGGCAGCAGGCAAAGAAGATCATTCCAGATGTCTCTCCCCCAGCAACACTTTCCACCTCTTCCTGGGGGATTTCAAGGTCTTTCCAGGCCAGACAAGATATATAATCCCTCCAGCGACTTCTGAGTCTGCCCCGGGATCTCCTCCCAGGCGGACGAGATAAAACCTCCAAAGGAAGTCTCCCTGGAGGCATCTGAATCAGATGTCCAAACCACCTCGAGGATTTTGGTTCTGGAACCCTTGCTGTGCGTCAAGGTGAGCCCAACTATATCCAGCCGGTATTGCTCCACCTCCAGCACCAGCTCAGGTTCCTTTCCCATCAGTGAGGAGATGTTCCACATCCCCAGTGTTAGCCTCCGTCACCAGTAGGCGCACAGGCACCCACTCCTGCCTACTGCCATGTGGGCACAGCGCCCGACCCCAATTTCCAGTCCTGTAAGTGGTGTACCTACTGGGCAGTGGCCCTGTGTTTCCTCTTCATGCTGTGTCCGACCGAGCCACACAGGACCCCAAGGCTCGGCCACCAGACGTGCTCTGACGAGGCCTGGCTCCAGGGGAAGGCTCCGGTAGCCCGGGCGAGGTAGCAGCTTCACCTTGCTGTATTTTCATTGGGGTGTTCTAAATTGCCCTTAGTCTGGTCTCTCCCAGGACTTGCTGTGGTTTAAAATTGAATAAAGGATAAAATTAGACATTGTGGGATGTGTAAAACAAATTTAAGAACAAACAAAGATAAGATGGGGAGACCCAACAGGTCAACTGAAGTTACGAGTGCACCGTGTAGAGCAGCAACCCAGCAGAACTCTATGGAAGCACATACAAGGACTAAGTCAGGAAGTTCATCTCCTCTCTGTGTTGGCGCTCGTGAGTTCAAACTCGGGGCACTCTGAGCTAAGCAGAAAAAATGCCAACCTAGCAGAAATAAAAGAGAGAAGGGGGGCCAACTTTGTATACAATTACTTCATGGGCAGACCAGTTTGCCTTGAGAGACCCTACCAGGCGCTAATGCCCCGGACAACATAGCTTCCAGGATCACAGAGACACTAAAACCCCTCCACTGCGATAAGGTGGCGATTCGACTGGCGGTTATGTAAATAAAATAGATTAAAAAAAATGTTGGTGCTGAGCAGCCTCCAGTCTGTTCATAAGAAAAGGTTGGACATCAGGTAGGTAACGTTGTGATATATCCAATGATGCTACAAAGCCTGGGTATACAAACATTAAAATACTCCACAGTTTTACACTCCGCATTAGCAGCAGCAGATATGAATCCATCATTCACTCTCCAACCACAGGATTTCAATGTCCGAGCCATGGTCCACTTCACCGCAGACTTTGTGCCATGAAGATGATGCACTTATCGCCTCGGTGTCGAGCTCTTACCATTGTCTGAGCAACACCGAATCTTGTTATTGTGCGATTGCCATGCACAAAAGAAACCCGGGTGAAGGGGATGTGATAAAGAGGAATTCACTCTTGGGTGTGCCTCAGTCTGTGAATCTCAGCAGGACATGCAGGCATCACACAAAACCAATCACTTTGTAAATGAGATCAGTAGGAAACTAATAATATATCCGCTCCTGTGTCATATTTCAGACAGACTTCCACCGCAGGCATCCGCAAACTTTTTTTTTCTTGTCATCTACTTCTATGAGACATCAGAGAAAACATGCAGCAGGTCCGCCAAGGGGGTGATGGGGAGTTTGTTGCTCTACATTTCGGTTCAGTGCTGGTCGTGATGGATAGACGGCAGAATCAGAACGGTCTTTTTTTTTTTTTTGTTATTCCCAGGATACAATCAGGTGAGAGCACCGGTAGCTCATCTGTCTGTCACTCACCCAAACACAATCTGTGGGACACCAGCAAACAGATTTTATCACCACTTTGGGGAATGGCACGTTTCATTCATCTCTCCTGCTACATTGAGAATTGCACTGATTGGCCAGAGAAGTGCATCATAACATTTTGTTTCCTGCGTCTCTCAGCCTCCTCCGGTGCGTGAGAAACATGAGGTAACATATTTCCAACTTCCTGCCCCATTACCACTCTGCATCATTTGTTGGGCAACATGTGTACTTGTTCCTGGTGCTTGGTGATGTACTTTTTCACAGTCCAGCAGCTCCTACTGTCTCCTCTGTTCAGGTTTGTCTTCTCTAAATCCAAATGCAGTCTCCCCAAAAAGAAACTGCAGCATCTAATGAACAAAGTCAGTCTTTTCGCTCTCTCTCTTTTTTTTTTTAAATATTCAACATTTCTGTAAGACTGGATGAAATGGTGTGAAATTTGTCCAGCACGAGGCAAAAGTTTGGCTTCCATCAGACACATTTATTTTATTTAGTAAAATCTTGAAAGTTACTAAGCAACTGAAAGAAAATTACAGCCACTAATTTGATTTTTGCTTCTTGGCAAGGTTTTATTTCCCCCGGACGGGAGAGAAAGCAGACATTGTATTGCAAGAGAAGATTGTGTGAAAAAAACAAAACAACAACTGCATTTGAATATCTATTGATTAGCAGATATTCAGCACATTACGTGTTTTGAGTACAATTTTATTTATATTTTACATCTAGGAGATGCATGAAATTCAGTATTTTAATGCAATTAGCAGGAATATAACAACATGGAAGTAATAAAACAGCATTTTATTTATTGTGAGAGTGCAACAAAATTATTTTGCCTGTAAAAATCTATGAATAATTGTGTTTTATATTAATAATCTGAGTATTAGTTAAAATAAATTGAATGATTAATTCTTTTAAATTGGCTTATTTAAATCATCTGATCAAAATTCCTTTTTATGAAGCCCTAAATACGAGCATAGGAATAAAACTCCTGAATAGGTGTGTAGTGAAGTTGCTGAAAAAACCCACATCTTTTAAAAAGCTAAAGACAAACTTGAACTCAAAAATGCAAATTTCGGAAGAGAAAAAATTGTGTAATGAGCTCCGTCTGAAAAATATTATATATATTTAAATGAATGAATGAAGAAATAAAGAAGTAAAGAACTAAAAAAACCAACAATGACAAAAGAAAAACCCGAAATAATACAGACTTATTCAAGTTTTCTGATGAATGTACAGTTGCAGTTAATTAACTTATAATATTTTTGCAATAATAAAAATCACATTCTGAAAGAGTTAAAATATGATTAGAAAAAAACAAACTCAAACACAAAAATGTAAATTTTGGAAGAGAACATTCTGTAATAAGATGCATCTGAAAAAATATTATATATATTAAAATGAATGAATAAACAATTTCACAAAAACAACAAAAAGATAGACTTATTCAAGTTAACTGATGAAAAAATCCTTTTTTAACGAAACCCTAAATATGATGAATACAAGTCAGTATTTCTGTAGAATGTCTGTTTTCCTTTTTTTGTAGTAGTTTCTTGAACAAAGTAAACTTAAAGAAAACCGATGCAGTTAACTAACCCAAAACTAAATATTTTTGCAATAATAAAATTCACATTCTGAAACTATTATGACATGATTGGAAGAAAAAATAAAGCAAACAAACAAAAAATGTGTTTAAAGCTGCAGACAAACTGAAATGCAAAAATGCAGATATTAGAAGAGATAAAATTCAGTGATAAGCTGCGTCTCAAATCATGCCCCTCTTTACTGAGTGTGGTGCAGCTGCTTTCTTTGTGTAAAGTGTAGTATATTCACTGATCTATAGTGAGTCCATCACATATTTTTGGCACACACATTACTTACCTTCAGTCCCACACTGTGATGCTTCTCCTCTGCATCTGACATGACAGATGTGTAAATCACAGTAATGCTACGCTAACACATGTCAGATGCAAAATGATGATGATTTACAGGTTTCTCAATCCTTGAGAACCACATCGAGTGTTTATTATTAAGGCACGGTCAATGAATGAATGATGGAGTGATTACTGTCGGTGTCCTTTAAAGTAAATTGTGCTTTTTCCTCTCTCAGGCACCGAAGGCATCATAACTGACCTCAAGCTTTCACCAGTGAACACATTCATTTCAGTCAACTGGAAGTGCCGAAGCAGCACGCTACACTTGAGGGTCATGGGAAGTCAATAGTGAATATATGCCTCATTTATCCCTTTTACTTACAGAATATATACACACACAACTGCAGCAGCAGGAAGAGGGTTTATGTCGGAGCATTAATTTCATGATAAATTCATACAGGTCTGACACTTGTCTCAATTTGTGACATCATTACTCAAGGCCATCACTGAAGGCGTCAGTCTGCCAGTCTGTGTAATCCTGTCCCCAAAATGTCAGCGTGCACACTCACAAGGCTGTGTTTGGAAAAATAAAAGGACCACAGTGCAGGGAGGCGGCTGTCGCAGACTGCAGCATTTCAAGCAGGGAAGAGGGACGTAATGAGTGGAAACAAATAGGAAATTAAAACATGACATCTTCCTCTGCGCTCTGATTAAAATAAAGCAATGCTGTTTTTTTTTGTTTTTTTGTTTTTTTACAGAAGGGTTAGAATTGTATTCACAACCTTTTAATACTGAACCCAGATGCTCTGTCGACGGCAAAACATTTCCTCATTTTCTCATGGGCTTGATAGCACATGTAAATAGAAAGACAATCCTGCGGAAGGCAAATAATGAATTTGAAGTTGTTGCTCTCAGACAGTTACTGTTTGCAAACAACAGAAAGCCCATTCTGAATTTGGTGACACTGATGATGGCCGCCTGCTGGAACAGCTGTGCTCCCTCTATAATGGAATAAATGGAATTAAAAGGAGTCTGCATTATGATGCATGATTTTCCATTTTGGTTAAGTTTCCTTTTTTTAAATTTTCGAATGGATTCACTTACATTTGAGAATAAAAACACTTGCAACTAATTATAAAGCAACAGTTAGGAGTTACTGTATTGACAAATCTGTGTGCTGGGACCAATGAGTCAGTTTTTTAGTTTTCTTAATAGATTGTCACACATAACTTGTAGCAATATAATGAAATACTAGAGTATAAAGTCAAAACTGACTTTTGACAAATTCTATAATCTAAAGGTCTCTTTTTTCTACTCTTTTCTGAGTAATTTTTGGTCACAAATCTGTCTGAGTGGAGCCTGGAAGCTTCCCTGTGCACAGACTAGCTTCTACTGTAGCCCTCATGTGAAGCGTTCAGGGAACATCAGAGCAAGTAATGTGTTTTGAGTGCAACTTTATTTACATTTTACTGCCGAGAAATGCTCCGAATACAGGCGATTACTTTAGGTTTAATTCAGTGCAAGGATTTCTAGATTAGCAGGAATGTAGAGCAACATTCTGCAGTAGAATTTTTCATCTCAAAAATCAACAATTTTCAGGGTAATTTTTGGTCACAAATCTGTCTGAGTGGAGACGAGAAGCTTCTCTGTGCACAGATTAGCTTCTACTTTAGCCTGCATGTGAGGCATTTAGGGAACATTTGTATATTGTAGTGTCTATTGACAAGAAAATATCCTACAAGCGAGGTGTTTTGGGTACAATTTTATTCACAATGTACCTGGGAAATGCAATGAATTTAGGTGATTACTTTAAGTCTCATTTAAATGCAAAGGTTTGTAGATTAGCAGTGTAGCACAATTTCTCAACAAATAATCAATACTTATGTAAATGTGGAACAAATCTAATTGAATAGGTGATTCTTTCCAAGACAGAGTTATACAAATCATCTGATTTTTTTTGTTTATTTTTTTCTCCCCACAGCCCCAAAAATCAACGCTAAAGACATCAGTGTCTGTGGAGAACATCTGTTGCAGTTGTTTCTGGAAAAAGTAAACAAGTGTACAGTTGCAGTTAACTAACCTGAAATTAAGTTTGTTTGTTTTTTGGAATAATAAAGCTCAATGAATGAAATAAATGGACTGAAAAGGAATCATTATCATGATGCATAATTTTCCATTTTGGTTAAATTTCCATTTTTCAGAATAAATTTGTTCACATCTGAGCATAAAGCCTAGCCGCGCTAGACCCATGTTCTGAAGACGCAAGGGTCTCGGACCGCTCGACAGGGAGGGAGGCGGGCTAAAAGGTTGTCTATCAAATCCATTGGTATACAACCAATCAGCGCAACGAATAGGCTGACGTAGTTCCTCAAGCACCGGCGGATTGTGGCTAAGTCCCATTAGCTTCCCAACCAGTTAAGTATTTGCCATATCCCGTCGGCATAAGTCCAAATACATCTTTCTTCTCAATGAAACACTTCAGTGCCGTCCTTTGTTTATCTTTCAAGTTGAATTTTAGCTTCAAATCTTTAAGGGCTGTGGCCAAAGCAGAGTCGAAAGATAACTGTTTATTGTGCGCCGGTTGTTTCTGTCAGAATCGTCGCGCCTCTGTCGTCACTTAGTTACGCCCGCCTTCTGACTCTACACTTCATGGTAAGTCGTCCAGCCAGTTTTAGGAGCATCCAGCCTCGAGCCTTATGGAGGGTAACTAGACCCACCCTGGCAGAGAATTAAATTCATTGCCATGGGTTGTCTAGCGCGGCTAGGCTACATAAAGCCAGCATAAAGCCATAATAGTTGATTATGAAGCAATAGTTAGCAGTTATGTTATTGACAAAACCTCGTGCTTGGACCCTCTGTTACTTTTGTTTTGTTATTTAAAGTTTTTCACACAATGTGAAGCATTATAATGAAACACTAGCAAATAATTTGAATTTTTAACATCCAAATAATATGCTGTAATTTGCACTGATGACAATAACTGATGCTCTGGGATACCTAATTACTTTTTCTCCTATTCCAGAGGAATTGTGGATTGTGCAATGCGCCACTCAGGTGATGTAGGGAGAGATGGAAGAAAAATATACTGTGCTGGATGAAACAGACAAGTGCATGACAGTACAAAAAGATCAGTTTATTTATTTGGCCTCTTGATTTGACCCACGTACCACCACAGTCAGTAGCTGGATCAATATCGGTAATATCTTATTTGTCCGTAACCTTGTGTTGGACAGCTGTCTTAAAAACAGTGTTTTTTCAGCTCGGAAAAACTTTCTAAAATTAAGCCCTTTCTGTCTCTGAAAAACCTTCAAACAGCCAACCAGTGCTTTTATTTCACTGCCGTTAGATTAGTGGAACTGCTTTTACACCGTCTGCAGCAAAAAAAAAAAAAGAAAAAAAAAAAGAAAATCTCTTTCCTCTCCACAATTAATCCAAAATGCAGCCGCCAGGAATTTAAGTGGTACCAGGAAATAAGAGCACATTATACCTTTCATCTTTGCACTGGCTGCCTGTTCGCTTTCGAGTTGATTTGAGCGTGTTTCTGACCTTTTAACTTTCTGTATACTGTAACAAACCAAGAGGTCCTTCAATGCTACTGTGATTGTGGTTCCTGCTTTTATATGTACAAAAAAATTAAGGTGGCAGAGCTGTTGCCATCAGGGACCCCAATCTTTGGAACAATCTTCCAGTGGAGATTAGGATTAGAAGTCTATTAAAACACACTTTTATAGTCTAGCCCTTCTCTGATCCTCTATCTTACCACCCTACACCATTTGTTTTATTGTTTCACCTTTTATTGCAAAGTTTTATAACTGTATTTTACAGTTACTGCCTTTTCTGTGTTTTGTTTTACTGACAATGCTATTTTTCTTACTGTTTTTATTGGCAACACCTCCATGGTTTCCGTCTTCATCCTTTGCAAACCCTGTTTTAAAAAGGTGCTGCCTCTCCATCCAGTGTCTCTGGTCTTTTCTCTGTGTCTAACAAACCACCTCAACCTTAATCAAGCCCTCTGAGGGCCTAAACATGACCACAGAGAAGTTTATTAAGCCTCTTTCAGATATGCACTCCTTTCCAGAGATTTCACACCAGCTGAATGTTTTAATGACTGAACAAGCACCCTGCTCACTTTGCTGTAACAGTCGGGACGGGAAGCTCACGAGGTCTGACCCAGTAACATTTTCATATCACTTTCAAGATGGCACAGGTCTAAACTGCATGCTGTCAGTGATTTGGGGAAGGTTTTTTCCACATTTCAGCACTAATATTGGGCCAGAAGACACAGTTGCCTGCCAAAACCACCAAACAACTTTCTCATTTACTTTGCCAAGCAATTTCACATCAATTCTAAACTGAAAAGTACAATAAAAGAAGATTAGCACAATGAAAACAGTATTTCTAACAGGTCATATGAATGAAACTCACCAATAATGAAAATGGTAACTGTAGCTGAAGTTTAGTTTGTTGCTTCCTGCTGTGTGCGGGAATCTTTCTTGAAACTTTATTATTATTTCTCTGAGACTAAAGGAGAAGTTATGCACATTTCTCCAGCAAACTTCAATAATTACTTATAATCACGAAAAAATGTCTCCTTCCTCAATTTCACATCAGTTACCAAATAAAATATCCATAAAAACTCTATCATAATGAAGACAGAGCCTTTAACATGAATGAAACTAACCAAAAATAAATGAAATCCAGGTTTTGACAAGCCATTAACAGGAGCTTAAGTTTAGTTTTTTGCTTCCAGCTGGTTGTAGGAGTCTTTCCTCTAGGTAATTTATTATTTCTCTAAGTTTATTATGAGCATCTACAAAGTGAGATTTGCGTGCATTTCTGCATGTGGCACCACCATTAATTACTCATAATCACAAAACATCTTCATTTTTCCCTATAATTTCACATTGAAATATCGTAAAAACAACTCTACCACAACAAAGTCAAACCTTTAACAATTCAAATGAATAACATTCACAAAGGTTTACTGTAATCCAGATTTTGACCAAAATGTTAACAGGAGTTCGAGTTTAGTTTGTTGCTTCCAGTTGTTTGTAGGAATCTTTCCTCAAAGTTTATTGTAATTTTTTTGACGTTGTTATGAGCATCTCCAAAGTGAGACTGTGTGTTTCTGCATGTGGCACCATCAGGTGACTTCATTAATTACTTACAATCACAAAACACCTGCCCTTTGCTCTACAGTTTCACATTACAAACTGAAATGTCCATAAAAACAATTCAAAAAAGATGGTGACAGAGTAGGTCACAGATTAGCGTCAATAATAAGTGAAATCCAGGTTTTGACAAAGTTCTACTGGAGGTTAAGGTCAGTTTGACGCCTCCAAAGTGAAAGCTGTGTGCATTCCTGGTGCAACTGGGTAACCTTATTAATTACTTGTAGTATTAAATTATCCCTGATATGGAGACAGAATGTATCAGAACAACAAGCTAGCCTAGCCGCGCTAGACAACCCACGGCAACGAATTTAATTCTCTGCCAGGGTGGGTCTCATTACCCTCCATAAGGCTCGAGGCTGGATTCTCCTAAAACTGGCCGGACCAATCACCATGAAGTGTAGAGTCAGAAGGCGGGCGTAACTAAGTGACGACAGAGGCACGACAATTCTGACAGAAACAACCGGCGCACAATAAACAGTTATCTTTCGACTCTGCTTTGGCCACAGCCCTTAAAGATTTGAAGCTAAAATTCAACTTGAAAGATAAACAAAGGACGGCACTGAAGTGTTTCATTGAGAAGAAAGATGTATTTGGACTTATGCCGACGGGATATGGCAAATCCTTAATATACCAGTTGGCTCCGCTGGTTGGGAAGCTAATGGGACTTAGCCACAATCCGCCGGTGCTCGAGGAACTACGTCAGCCTATTCGTTGCGCTGATTGGTTGTATACCTACCCAATTGCTGCAGAGGGATTTGAAAGACAACCTTTTAGCCTGTCGAGCGTTCCTAGACCCTTGTGCCTTCAGAACATGGGTCTAGCACGGCTAGGCTAACAACGAGCCACATTGTGTATTCATAGCTGTATGCTTTTAAGTATTATCATGCATATACACACGTGGACAAAATTGTTGGTACCCCTCAGTTAAAGAAGGAAAAACCCACAATTCTCACTGAAATCACTTGAAACTCACAAAAGTAACAATAAATAAAAATTTATTGAAAATTAAATAATCAAAATCAGCCATCACTTTTGAATTGTTGATTAACATAATTATTTAAAAAAACAAACTAATGGAATAGGGCTGGACAAAAATGATGGTACCCATAACTTAATATTTTGTTGCACAACCTTTTGAGGCAATCACTGCAATTAAACGATTTCTGTATTTGTCAATGAGCGTTCTGCAGCTGTCAACAGGTATTTTGGCCCACTCCTCATGAGCAAACCGCTCCAGTTGTCTCAGGTTTGATGGGTGTCTTCTCCAAATGGCATGTTTCAGCTCCTTCCACATATGTTCAATGGGATTCAGATCTGGGCTCATAGAAGGCCACTTTAGAATAGTCCAACGCTTTTCTCTCAGCCATTCTTGGGTGTTTTTGGCTGTGTGTTTTGGATCGTTGTCCTGTTGGAAGACCCATGACCTGCGACTGAGACCAAGCTTTCTGACACTAGGCAGCACATTTCTCTCCAGAATGCCTTGATAGTCTTCAGATTTCATCGTACCTTGCACACTTTCAAGACACCCTGTGCCAGATGCAGCAAAGCAGCCCCAAAACATTACTGAGCCTCCTCCATGTTTCACCGTAGGGACAGTGTTCTTTTCTACGTATGCTTGGTTTTTGAGTCTATGAACATAGAGTTGATGTGCCTTACCAAAAAGCTCCAGTTTGGTCTCATCTGTCCAAAGGACATTCTCCCAGAAGCTTTGTGGCTTGTCAACATGCATTTTTGCAAATTCCAGTCTCGCTTTTTTGAGTTTTTTTCAGCAGTGGTGTCCTCCTTGGTCGTCTCCCATGAAGTCCACTTTGGCTCAAACAACGACGAATGGTGCGATCTGACACTGATGTACCTTGGCCTTGGAGTTCACCTTTAATTTCTTTGGAGGTTGCTCTGGGCTCTTTGGATGCAATTCCAACGATCTGTCTCTTCAATTTGTCATCAATTTTCCTCTTGCGGCCACGTCCAGGGAGGTTGGCTACTGTCCCGTGGGTCTTGAACTTCTGAATAATATGAGCCACTGTTGTCACAGGAACTTCAAGCTGTTTAGAAATGGTCTTATAGCCTTTACCTTTAAGATGTTTGTCTAACATTTTTTTTCGGATGTCCTGGGACAATTCTCTCCTTCGCTTTCTGTTGTCCATGTTCAGTGTGGTACACACCTTTTCACCAAACAGCAGGGTGACTACTTGTCTCCCTTTAAATAGGCAGACTGACTGATTATGAGTTTGGAAACACCTGTGATGTCAATTAAATGACACACCTGAGTTAATCATGTCACTCTGGTCAAATAGTTTTCAATCTTTTATAGAGGTACCATCATTTTTGTCCAGGCCTGTTTCATTAGTTTGTTTTTTTAAATAATTATGTTAATCAACAATTCAAAAGTAATGGCTGTTTTTGATTATTTAATTTTCAATAAATTTTTATTTATTGTTACTTTTGTGAGTTTCAAGTGATTTCAGTGAGAATTGTGGGTTTTTCCTTCTTTAACTGAGGGGTACCAACAATTTTGTCCACGTGTGTACTTTACTTGATATAGCTACTGTTCAATTACATGTTAATTGCAAAATCTGTATGCATATCAAAGCGCTGTCCATCACTGTGGTGACTACTGTGACCTGAAGAAATGAATGTTGTCACTTTACCTTTAAGTGAATACAAGTGGATATTGTAGAAAATTAAGATACTTTGGAAGAAAAGAAACCACAAAACTGTCAATGTATATGAGACAATAATGCAACTGAATTGAATATTGTTTTTAATTTATTCTAAATATGTAAATTATCTATGTTTCCTCATAACGTTGGCAGAAAACGTGATCTGGTACCAATTATTTTTCCTGGCAGATGTATTTTCTGTTGCAAGCTTATTATAAATGCAATTTCTGTTCTTGAAATTAAAGGCTCAAAATATCAATCATACACTGCTTGCCTTTTACAAAATCATAAAATAGATAAATGTCTTGTGGTGACTCGGTGGTTTTTGCTCACAGAACATGTGTTCACATTTGAACACAGTTTCCTGAAAGCCATTCAAACAATTTGCTACAATTGCAGCTGTTTAGGTGGATAAATGGATGGATGATTTCTTTCTCAGCTTGAAAGGAGATATAAAAATACAGAGAGGGAAAATAACAAATATAATTACAGATCAAATCAAAATGTCAGCGCGAACAAATTGTTTAATGAAAAACTAAATTGGGCTGAAATGACTTCAACTTGCTTCATTAATGAATCCACTATCTTGGCGTTTCTATTGTCTTCAGGTTATTAAATACAGGAATCTAATGCAATTCAATAAAACCTAATTAACAGATATTCAAAACAGTTATGCAACATTTACTACCATGAAAGAAAAAGGCGAAAAGTCCTTGTTTAAATTCAGTTTATTCTCGTTTTTCTTATGGTTTTGAGGGGGAAATGGTTGGGGTGGGGTTATAGGACTTCCTGGGTGCGTCCAGCAGGTAAGGTATGTAAGAAATAAGATTTTTTTTTTTTTTTAACCAGCAATGCTCATAATTACTGCTTTGACGCCACAAGAACCATTTGCTCCCTGTCTGCATTTGACCTACTTATAATACAATACAGACTCCATCTATAATCCGCAGACCAATCTAATGCCTCATGTGTATGTAAATGTCACCTACAGTCGTACAGTATGACCCTCATTCAAAAGTTTCCCACCACTCAATTAGAAAAGGTCACCAGAACACGGCTCCGGGTCCACTCGCTTTTTTTTTTTAAATTTAAGCCTGTTTCAATTTTGCACTTACTCTGTCCTCTCCTTTTCCCTTCAGTATTTACCTTCATAAGAAAATGCCAAATGTCAACGGAATAATAATTCCAGCCACGAAATGAATGGCAGAGACGTCAGACTAATAACAGCAGGTACACTCTGCAAATTAAACATTTCTCTGAGCTCTTGCAGTATTGTTTTGGATTCTGGAAAGAACCGTGAAATGTTCAGTGAACTCTCAGATGCATGTGTTGATTTTCTGCAGCTAGTACCTGCCGGTGGGTGGCTAACAACTTGGCAAATTAGATCATATATTAAAGTATATTGCTTGTAACGTTTTCAGAGCAGAGTTTTAACAATATTAATCACACATAAATATGTTTTTGGAATGTTAGAGGTCAGAGAAATGTGTGTTTTTATTTTATTAGTCCTTCTCAGTGTAGATATTTGACACACAGGCTATTGTAACTTCTTATAGAGGTAGGCAAGAGTTTATGATTATTATAATATATTTGAACTGCATGGCCAGAGGAAGTTACTCCACTGTTTTTGTTCTGGTTCTCAATACCTCAGTTATTTTTTTTTTCCAGCCAGAGCAGCTGAAATCAAAAGTTTTCCAATACAGAGGGCACCTGTGAGATCTTCTGGCCTCCCAAGTGTTGAACAGAACAGGGTTAAGGCAGCAAGCAATGGCCATCCATGTTGTTGGCCATCTTCACTTACAAAACTGTTGTCAACAAAACACTCTAGTATTAAATAAAATAAAGCTGAAATCATCTGCAGCACCAATATGTTACTATGACTAAAAGCAAAGTACAATACAATACTCATGAAGGTAAATCTGTCATCTGTCCAAGTCCACAAGGGTTTGTGTGATATCGTAGTTCTCCTGAACAGCTGAGCAGCTCTGTGTGGTGGCTTTAACCATCACCATCTTTATCTAACTGTTCTCAACTACCTACTAATCTAAAAATGAGCAAAGATGTGAAGTGAGAGTGGAGCTGAAGCATTGAACTGTAGCCTTAATTATGCATAAGTTTAAGCCTTAATACAATCTAATATTGTGAATTATTGACAAATTCTCCCTCTGTGTAGCTGTTGTGAAAGGGGAAATTAGCTTAAGAGACCAAAACCTTTTGGCTGTAAACGTGTTTATTTCTGCTATAAAGTTGGGTATTTTAACATCAGGTCGATAGAGGTTGACTCTCTTTGGGAGACGCCTCAAGTGGTAATTGAAGGTACTGCAGTTTTCAGCACATCAACGTTGGCTTGATGCAAACTGATGTTTACTGGTTGCTGGTGGTGACAGTTTAATCAATTTCAAAGCAAAATCATGATTTGAAATAAATTAATTAGCAAATTGCAAAGGCTGCAATTGAGGATATAAAGTATGTAATGCAAAACACTGAAAAACAGCTTCTACCACCAAGCTGTCAGGCTCCTTAACTCAATACCAACTGCTAAAGCAACTGCATTAAAATTACTGTCACACACAATTCATGCGCATGCACTTTAGGCCCTTTAAGTGACTTATTTTTAGCTCTGGACCTTGCACGAGTATATAGACAAATTCATAGTCTAGATGTCTACATAAGTCTTAATGTTTGTTTTTTTTTCCAATTTTTGATACTTTTGGCGATATTAACATTTCATTGCATAGTTGACTGTGTGTTTTACGTGCGCATGACGAAAAAACGAAAGGATGTGATCAAGGATTTAAACTGTTGTGCCAGTGGTTTCACAAATTCATACCTTCCTCCTTGTGTGAGACTCAGACTTTTGATCTCATGTGATGAAGCTCCATTGCATGCTTTACGGAGTTACCCGGTTTTGCAAATTACCTCTTCATATGTTCTCAAGATTGTTCAGCCCTACTGATAACATTTTGTCAGTATTATGTGTGACAATTATGTCTGGAAGCAGCATGGACTGTTAGTAATATGGTTGTTTTTGCATATTAGTTAGCAACCTTTTGTTTGTAGCTTCAAAACTGTTTGCAGCAGCATTGTTGCTACCTTCTTTAGCACAGTTTCAGTTCAGTATGAGTACAGAATATTTAGCAATAGCTATTTTGGCTTTTAGCTGAACTGACAGTGATTGAAACCTGCATTACTATCACAAGCAAGTTTAAACTGTGTCCTCAACTTCTCAGCCAGTTTATTAGGTGCTGACGGTTTCTCTGACACAGACTTACAGTTTTCAACAGGGAGATATGTTGAACGATAATGGTGGGATGTCAAACTGCTGCAGGAGGTTCTAATCGTATCCAGAGTGCAGGAAAGTGGGAAGGAAAATGCATGTTAATTGGAAGGTGTAGTGACAGATTAATATCAGTGGCATTGTTCATCTCATGCCACAGCTGTGCCAGTGACGATGGCACATGACCAAAAGTAGATGTGTTTTCTGGAGCTTTTTCTCTATGTAATGATGGTTAGATCGAAAAAGGCATCATTATTGCTGTGTTAAAGTAATTGCTAGTAGGTTCAATCATATTTTTTTCTCAAATAAAACATAAAATCTAACAGATATTCCACATTATTCTCACCCTGTTATTTTAATTCCGCTTCTGTCACATAGTTTTGTATCTGGATTCCGCATATTTTAATTATACCTGAATACACCCTCATTTAACACTGGATCAAAGTCGGATCACTGTAAGGTCAGACATCCATTTTCTGTGAAAATGAGCTAAAACCTGCCACTTCTCCCATCTGATCATCAGTCAACTATATATTATATATAACGACATCTTCCCAGATGCCTAAATGTGAATAAATGTAAATATAACTGCTTACCTTGACATGATAAACACGTGTAAATATAAACTGCGCTTTAAAAATTCATGCAACAGTCTGAGGAAATATGAAAATATGTATGTGCGGTTCAATCCAGCTGATCTTCTCTTTGCATATTTTATTGGACAGGTTCTTAAAAGATTCATTACACTAAACCTAATGGGCTCTGAAAACTGTAACATTCTCACAGGCACCTTTTTGGAACCCAGATTCATGGAAGCGTCCCTGAAGAACATCTCATTTTTATAGTGCACTCCCTCTGTCATTTAACGCTGGAGGGTAAACGACTATAACAGGACGACCCACAGTAATATACATGATAAGATACATATGCATGTCGGTGGAAGCGTCCACAGGTTGATCAATAATCTGAATATTCATGTATTATTCATATTTTTTTAAAGTATGCAATCATAATTCCTAAGATTAAGCTGCTACCAGGGTGTATTTTAAATAACAGTATCAGGACCCTTCACACATTTGTGTGACACGGCATGAAGGAGGCGGCACAATTAAATGGAACACACTTTATTTTAATTAGCTACCAGGAATTAGCATTTCAGTGACATTTATGTGTCCTATGTTATCTTCTAGTTGCGAACAGATGTTGACTTTGCATAAGATATTTAATGTTGTTTTGTCAAAATTGGTTTGAGTGGTATCCAGAAAGAGAATAGTGGAAGAAAAATCCAAGATGATGCATAGATAATAAACTGTGAACATCTGTAGACAATAGAGGCTTTAAAGTTAATAGTTTACCTCATAATATTGGATCTAAAATATTATTAGAAAGCATCATAGTGTTTTAAAAGAGTTACTCTAACATTTAAAATGTGTTATCCCAGGGTAATATTTTAATGCCATTATCACGAGATAATAAATGTTATTTTCCCAAATTTGCTTCAGTAAGAGTCTTCTTAATTTGAAAGGGAATGTTAAAAAAAGATGAAAACACATAAAATAGGTCAAGATCTAAAACTATGATCATTTATACACAATAGTGTCTTTAAAGTTAACAGTTCAACGCACAATATTGGATGTGAAAACATCATTTTAAAGCATTTTATAGTGCTCGGTTTAGGTTAAGAAAAAGAAAACTAAGAGTCACTCCAGAAATCTGCACCTACTGTCAGTTGTTTTCACCCTGAATATCCAGAAGGTGCAGGTTTTATTGGAAAACTAGAGAATAAAGGCGCACAAACAAGAGATTAATACTGTACATAATAGTAAACAAAGCCGTTTTTCATAAGAACATGATTTTAGAGGCTTTTTCTGAGTCAAGATTATAGAAATATTGCAGCAACAGCCTGCATCTGCTCACTGCTGCAACGACGACGTACAATATTTGAATTGTGTCGCTGTATTAGAATAATATTTGTTTCTTTCCTTACACCAATTGCTGTCAGTCTTTTGAAATCGATGAAACACTGCAGAGCATGCGAGTCGACCGTTTTTCCCGAATGCGGCTATATTCTTGCAGATTTATGACTCCCACTGTCCCCTTGAAGTCTGTATAATAGTAATTGTGTACAGATTTGCATGTCATCGGCATGTCACTTCCCCAGGAATAATCTCCTGTATGCACGCTGTGATCTGGAAGAGACTGACAGCTACAGCAAACCCTTCATTATTCACCCCACACAGCCAGTTTCATGTTTATCTTTGTATTTGCACACTCCTAAAACCAATGCAACAGTCCGACTGACAGTGGGTGACAGATAAACAGAAGTTTGCCGTGTACTGGAGGGTGGTGAGAGGCTCCGATTCTGACAGAAATATATTTTTCCATCAGCAAAAGTCGGGGAGAATGTATCTTGAGTGTCAAATAAATCTTCTTTGGCTTCCTTAAAATAAATCACGTCGAAGGTAGCACGGTAATGATTTGATAGACAAATAATGCGGGAAGAATAATCACAAGCTGCAGAACAGATTTGAAAGAAAACACTGACCATTGTGAGATGACAAACAGCAGTTTCCCCATTATGAAGGAGGACATGAGCAGGATGACTTAATGGAGTCTACATTAAAAGATTTAAAAAAGCCATGTGAGCCGACACGCTGCGAGTACACGACGCTCATAGCGGCTCGAGTTAGCACAACAGGATTCTCTTCATCTTTGTCGTGTTGCTGGGCAAAACTTTAAAGCGTTTATACCACCAGGAGGCATGTAGGCCATTTTGGGGGCTTCAAAGCATCAGTGACAATTTTATATTTGAAGTTTTAACCTCCGTGTGGTCTTAACATCCTGTACACTCTGCTTGTCCTGAAGGTCAAAAATGACCCACCTCCACTGAGCCTCTAAAACAAAGCAGCTTAGTTGAATTTTCAACCCAAAATCTATTTTACATGAAGAAACAATCTGTTATGCATCACATGCTTTGTGAATGTCTGGGTTTTCCCTCTTAAGAAGTCAGAAAGATGCATTCCAACTGCTTTCTTTACTAAAGTAGAGCTTTGTTTAATCACTATTATTGTTGCTAAAGGTACCACATTGGTGTAAACATTGTTTGTTTAGCAAGAGAGAATACTTGTACAACCTAAGAAAGTACCAGAAATGTGCAGAAAGTAGCCTGAAATGCATTTTATTGAAGGGAAACAACAATGGTGTGCTGTATATCGGACAATGGAATTCAACTACAAAAACTCAAGCTACAAAATACTAGTTTTTTCACATCTTTTGAATCATTGCTCCCACCCACAAGGTGCATAAACTGCAACAATAATAGGAATAAAATAAAACGATATTCGTCGTTAATTTCGTTGTTTGAACATGTGTAAATATTCCTAGTTAAACATCAGGGAAAAAAACATTTAAAACCTCATGTAAAGTTAATGTACTCTAATTATGTAGAATTACTGTATTTTTTATATTTCTGTAAAATAGTTTATGCATTTTACAATATTTTTGGTGCCCAGCTGCTGAAATATTACATGTTTTACAGTGTTCCTTACAGTACTCTTTGGGATTACGTGAAGAGGCAAAAACAACAAGGAAAACCAAAACTTACTGTAGAATGTTGGCAAGTTCTCCACAATAACTGGAAAAATCTACCTGCTGAGTGCTTTCAAAGTGCAGCTATGAATTCTGACGCCGTTTCGCTGGGTTGGGGTGTTTTTTCTTCTGATTACTGAGTTCAAAAAAGAAGATGAATAAGTGACACTATGCATGGATTTATCTTTGAAAGCATCCTTATTTTACTTTATTTGCTCCAGTTTTTCCCACTGAAACAAATGCTTGTGTTTGGTCACCTGATTTAGCCTGTTCAGAGTCGTCCTTCAACAAGCTCTGTGTTGTTATTTTATTCACAGTAATTCCGGCAGTCTGTCAGGCTTCTCCTGACCTCTCAAAACTCCGTCATCAGTTTCCTCAGCAGTCAAACACACATTAATCCAGCAGCTGGAGCTCCGTCCAACAAAACAACATGAGGTTCATCACCGACTCATGAATCATTTTGCCGCGCCGTGAATTATATGTCATCCTTTTTTCCTTCTATCTCCTAAATCTCATCTGAGGCAGCGAAGCACTCGAAAAAGACAAGAAGTGTCATCTGCTTGGCTCGCTTACATAACATAAAACAAGAAGCCGAAAGTTAAAAACTAAACAGCTGAGCAATTCCTAACCTAATCAACAAAGCAAATTTATCTTAGTCCGATCTAAGTCCATTATCAGCATGAAGCTAACAACAGCTGCTCCGTTGTAATGGAAATCTTAATTACACACATTAATTATTCGGGGATGAATGCAAGAGAAATTATATATAAGCCATTATCATCAAAATCAATTGAACCGTGCAGACATAATGGACCCTTGCACTACATGCAGATGATTGGAAATGGGCTGTACTTAAAGTGGAATTTGCTTTACACAGACCCCCGCCGAGCAGACAAAAGGCCCTTTGAAGACTCAGGGGCCTGAGCTTTGTTTCTGTCGGTCCTCCCCTTGGCCCGTGATGGGATTTTTATCTTGAGGCCTGAGGGAGGGATCTGTTTGAATGGAGTGTGGACAGGCCCTGAGATAACCTGCTATTACCACCACACAGCAGCACAACAACCATCAATCTCCGCAACTTTCGCTGTTTACACGCACGGACGGCAAAACAGTCATGAGTCACTGGCGCTCAGGATGCAGTTGGAGAGGAACGAGCTTCGCCCACCTCCTCTGCCCATCTCGGGCCCGGACACTCCTAATCAAGCTCCGTGGTGGATGTAGCGCCGGTGACAGGAGTATCTCGTCGACATTGTGAGGAACAGCCAATATCCAACTAGTTATTACAGCCGACATTGTTCCCCCTGATTGCAATCACATGTCCCGGCTTTGTCTCTCAACGAGCGCCACGGCTCAGAGATCTTTGAGATTCCTTGTGCTGCTTCTTTACAAACTGTCAGATGCACCTAGCCCGCCTGATTTCCTGCTCCTGGCTCCGCTGCCATCCCCAATTCATTTTCCGTAACAGCAGAAGATTGCTGGGTTTCTACAATGTAACCCTGATGAGATAGGTTAGCGGTGGTGCACCTTCAGGGAATAATCTTTTCTGTTTCGTTTTTTTCCCTCCAGAATTCAGCTTCAATAACAGTGTGTTCTTGAAAAATGCGAGCCCAAATATCCAAGTTTTGCGTGTGAAATAAATGTATGTGGCATGTTGCTGGAACCTCAGAATATCTATAGAAAAAAAAGCATATTTGAGTGCATTATCCGAGAGAATAGTGATGATTGAATGAGGAGAGAGAAAACACAGATGTCTTCCTGCCTCTCACAACAACACATTGATGCATACAAGCCGACGCTGTATCTCACTGAGCAACGGATTACCATTACTTCACAATGAAGGAAGGGAACATGCTGGCCAGGATTTTAATTAATTTCGTTTACTTATGTTGGAAGTGCTACGCTGGTTTCATTGGCAACTCGTCCCACAATAATCATATCAGGAATCTGACAATGCGAGTGGAGACAAAAGCTGTGAGCGGAAATGAGGGATCGGAAAATGCCAACAGAGACACAGACACCTAAGCTTACATGGAATCGAAATAAAGAAACAAGTGTAACGTCAGTCAATCTATTGTAGGCAACTTCTGGCGCCTGACTTTTCAAAATGTCACATATGCCAAATAGTGAATGCACCAAATGAGCAGCTCCTCACAGCTCAGACAGTTCAGGTGTTGCATCGGGGTTTTGTTTTCTTCAGTTTCTCATTTCGCCCTCGTTTTTCTGACATCTGCAGCAATGTTTGCACTGCATTTACAGATACAGCTGAACTGGTCTGGTTTTCCATTTTTAACCTCTTTTTTAGTACTTGTTTGCAAAACTATTAGAGAAGGAATTTAAGTTAATGCCATGGATGCTTTATCTCAAAGCAAGACGTCAGATGCACTGAAGTGGCGACTAATATTCATGCACATCACGCAAAAACCTAATGCACAGTCCTTTTATCCTTACTTATGAGTATTAGTGCTGCATGATATAACATTTTAGTATCAACATTGCGAAGTCTGCATGCACATTGCAGAAAATGTGATGCTAAGCAATGCAAATTAACTTCCACAGTTCTCATTTTTCCATGACTAATCTACAAGAGAAATCAGTTTGACAGAACATCATTCCTTTCTGTTTAAAGGGTTCTTAGATAAACAGTTATTTTTGGGGCTTTTTTTTTATTCATAAGACGCAGATTGTATTGACAAGCAGGCTCTGTATGTGCATAAAAAAATGAGTGAAAAACTGGAGAAAAACATGAAAAAGTAAGATTTGACTGCAAAAAGATGTCCACTGTTGGTTGGTGCAAGTACACTGCCTGTCCAAAAAAAAGTCACCACTTGGATTTAAGTAAGCAAATGGGTAAGAGCCTTCCATTGGATAATTACTGCAGCGATGAATATGTTTCAGCAGCAACAACTTATTTAACCCTAGCTGATGCAGTGAGGAGCTTCTCATTTCTTAAACAACCATGTCGGAAGACATGTCCTGTGGTCATGGAAAGGATGTTAATCTATTTCAGAAGGGTCAAATTATTGGCCTGCATCAAGCAAAGAAAACAGCTAAGGAGATGTCTAAAACTACTAAAATCAGGTTAAGAACCATCCAATGTATTATGAAAACCTGAAAGATAGTGGTGAACCATCATCTTTGAGGATGAAATGTGGTCGAAACAAACTCTTGGATGATCATGATTGGAGATCACTTAAATGTTTGGTGAAAACACATCAGAAGAAATCAACAATAGAACTCACGGCTATGTTTAATAGTTAAAGTAAGATCATTTCCACACTCACAATGTGAAGGGAACTCAAAGTATTGGAACTAAACAGCTGTAGCTTGAAGAAAACCACAGATCAGTGAGGCTAATCAGAAAAAAAGGCTTCAGTTTGATGAGTAGCATAAAGATTGGACTCTGGAGCAATGAAAGAAGGTCATGTGGTCTGATGTGTCCAGATTTAACCTATTCCAAAGTGATGGACGCATCACAGTAAGAAGAGAAGCGGATGAAGTGATGAACTCATCATGGCTAGTGCCTACCAGCCTGTTGGGGTTAGGGTTATGATCTGGGGTTGGTCAGGTTCACCAACATTATGTTTCCAAAGAATGAGGTCAGCTGACTCCCTGAATATACTGAATGACCAGGTCTTTACATCAGTGAAGTTTTTCTTCCCTGATGGCATGGACATGTTCCAAGATGATGATGCCAGGATTGATGGGGCTCACACTGACAAAGAGTGGATCAGGGAGCAAGATGTGCTGGAGAAGACTTTGCGCAGCGGCCCGCCTTTCCCATTATCAATACAAGATCTTGGCAGAAAATTAATCCAACTCTGAACAGAAATAAATGGTGTGATATTGCAGAAGCTTATCAAAATAATGACACAGTGAGTGTGTGCCATATTGAAATCTAAAGGCAGTCCAAAGAAATACTGGAGTGTGTGGCTTTTTTTTTTTTTTTTGGACAGTGAGCATCTTTTGGCAACAGAAAGATTGATGTTGACCAAAAACAGATAGTCTTTTTGTAGTTTTATGCAATTTTTTTGGCCATTGTTACACTAAAAATGTTTGAAATGTCTGTCTTCAGCCTTTTATAAATAGTTTTTTTTAATCTTCAATACAGATGAACTCTCCTACAAAAAACCCAATCAGAAGGATTGAGTTTTTCCAAACTCTTTTTTGATTCATCTGTTGAAAATCCCTGTGTTTTTCCACAAATTATCAAAAAACTAAATATCACAATGTCAGTTTTTTCCAATATCATGCAGCACTAATGGGTATAGAAACAGTGTTCCGCTTTAATACATGTGGAATAAAGTCAGAAATACAATAAATACAGAAAAACTGGAGGTCTGCTCCAATTCAATCCCTTAAAAAAGAGGCTTAAGACAGCTCTATTAAATTAAAGCTGAAAGTATTTATTCACACTTTACACTGCACTGCAGTTTTCATTTTTGGACTTTTATCTGCTTCATTCTATTATCTTTTCTAGTTTCTGCTTTCACTGTTTCAATTTTTCCAAGTCTGTAATCGGTGAGGAAACCGCAAACAGATTGTGTAATTAATACAAAGATTATAATGTTTGGGTGGAGTTTTTCTTTCAGTCAACTTCATGCTTCAGCAGTGATACTTGAGTGTGACAGAACGACTGAGCCCAGAGGATGGAGCAAAGGTGTGCTGTGGGACTGAAAGGTTTGATTACAGTTTAATCTACTGAATATAAATTAGAATTAAAACAGGATATTCCAACAGGAGAATTACACTCTTTTAAAGAACTGCTTTCTATTGGCTGGATATTCCTAAGCTTCTGTGGAGGCTACAGTGAGTAAACGGAGTAAAATCTGAGTTTGTCTGTTAAATATGGCGTGAATTCAGGAAAAAAAAGCACATAAAAGCAAACAAAAAAAGCCTTCCTTTAACAGGATCACAAGGCATCTGCTTTGAGATGCTCGCACAGTATGGGAAACTTGATTGTTGTCTCAGTGGGAAACAAAACATACATCCCATCATAACCTTTATGTTTCCATATGAAGTTAGGATGCTCTAAATTTATCCCATCATGAATGACTTTTGTACATTATGTATCTTGCCTTCTCTAATTGCTGTAGTTTGTTCACAGCAGGAAGTGAAAGTCGGCGCACCACCGCTTTTTTAGATCACTGCAGGCACCACGGCTCATTATGCAGAGGAAAGCAAATCATTTCTAGTGATTTTCAAAACACAACTGACACCGAACGCGACGCCATTATTTTTTTAAGGGATCCACTCACCATCTCTGCTTCCATTTGAATCCACCTCGGCTGAATTTACGGCTGCAGTTGTCAATAATCACACACTCCGACTCCTCTCCACCTTTTCCGCTCTTTCCGTTGCTTAATTTAATGCGACTTCCAAGTTTCTGGATTTATTTTCGGTTTGTTCGTTGTCTCGCAGCAAAAAATACATCTCCATTTGGAGCCCAGAGCGCCTTTATTAAGACTTGAATCCAATCCAGTTTGTTATTTATCAGTTTCTGTGTGCATTTACAACTCACTTTTAGAATAATTGTCAAGCCCCAACCATTCTTCATTTTGTGAGCCCAGTCAGGCAGGAGAATGCAAGATTGTCTTTTTAAAGAATGAAATAAACATGAGCTGTGCCATTAGCAGTTCAATGTGTGACACTAAAGTCTACCTACTCTATGATTTGTTGCTATTTGAAGGACTTTAAACTGACATAATGCTGCTATTTTCCTGTTATTGACTTCATAGCCGCTCGAGTTGAGACATCAAACTGACTTGGTTCAAAGAAATACTCTGGCTTGCTTTAGATATCTATAATAAATCTAATAATAATGAAAAAATCCAATAATTAAAAGTCACTAATTACTGCTTTGACCACATTAATAGCCATTAAGTTTTCATTATCCGATAATCTGCTGATTTTTTCTCAATTTGCCCTCAACTGATTTATTGCTTTGCCTATGAAATGACATTAAAGAGTGAAAATTGCCTGCTAAAATCCTTCACAGACCATAAAAAACATCTTAATATGTCTCAAAAACTGTCCAAAGGCCAAATATATTCTGCGTCACAACCTATCTGAGAGGCTAGAACAAGCAAACATCGAACAAATTTGCTTAAAAAAAAAGAGACTAAAACAAGTATCAAAGTTTCAAAATAGTTGCTGGTTAACTGTCAGTCAGCTGACTAATTGATATAATTAAGTCACTCTGCTGCAGCTCTAGCTTTTCTATTCAACTGAGTTCCAAAAAACACAACAATATTTATACTTTTAATTGAGCCGTTTCCTCAAATGAAGGTTAAAATAAGGTTAAACAAAAGTAATCTAACAAATTTACGATCGTTTCACCGGAGAGACGCTCCATTTTACAACGTCCAGTTAAGCTGTCACACAGTGATGGACTAATTTTCCCCCTCGGATCCTTCTTTCCCTCGGCTGTTACTATTTTTGAACGCTGTCCCATCTGGCCGCTCTTCACAACAATATTGCCCAATGAACTTTCATTTCCTCTGTTGTTAAATAGAAATGAATCTGCTCTCCATCACAGGTGGGAGGCACACTTAATTGACTCGTGTTAACATCTTTCCATGCCTTGTACACCTGGTCTCGTTCTATATGCACATTTTTATCAACGCATTTCATTCCAATCCCGCGCTTTGACAGTTAACCCTCTGATGGACAATCATATCACATCGACGCACTGCTCTGGCGTCACGTTTTCATGGACTCGTACATTATTCAGGCCAGTTTGTAAGCTTGGAAACATATTTAATATTTATATATACTAACGCAGAGGCAACCCTGCCTCACAAAAATCATGTTCCTATACAATTAAAATTAATTTTCAGTTAAGTTTTGAGGAAAAACTTATTAAAATTGTCACAACGCTCTTTTAAGCTACCAATCTTTGCCATTTATTTTCTAATTTACCGTCATGTAGTTTCAACCAATCAATCATAAAACACTAAGAAGGAGAGAGATGGAGTGCTGCGTCAGATGACCTGGCCTTCACAGTCACCTGACCTAAACCCAATCCAGATGATTTGGGATGAGATGGACTAAACTCTCATGGCGACAGTTTTCAACCTGCCTCTACAGGGTGACCCAAAAGTTTGGAAACAAATGAAAAGTCTATAATCCAAATAATATAATGTTATTTCAATAAATCAGTACCACAGATATATTCAGAAGAGTAACAGATTAGTGTAACACAAACATATTTCGACATGTTCACGTTTGTTTCTTATACAAAGTTGTGAACGTTTCCACCAGCTGGTTACACTGGTATCTTCTGGAATGTATCTTCATTCATGCTTATGAAGGTTCCTCAAATAGGCCAGTAAATGTTGCCTCATAGTACTTTTGGATGTTTAAAAAAATTAAAACTGTCAGATACTTTACCATCAAGAGTTTTAAAATCTGACACTAATGGCCTGCATTTTGAAGTTACGCTCCAGCACACCTGGACCTTATGGTTCTATTAATTTTCTTCAGAGTTATTGCACTAGGCAAATACTATGCTTTTAAGTTATTTTATTATGCTATAACAAAAATGAGTAAAATAAGAGTGAATTCATGCACCCCCAATTCAAATAGACACTGCAGTTAAACTTTGTTTCCAAACTTTTGGGTCACCCTGTATACAACAGCAGCATAATAGAATACTTTAAATTCAGGTTTTAGCTTTTAGTTTTTGCCCTCTACCTCAAGACTTTCAGTGGCTCCATTAGTCCTATGAAAATTTCAGAAGGTGCCACTGCATGAGGTGGGACTGATCACCGTGGTGAGTCAGAAAAAGGTGAAAAGGTTTAAACATGTTGTAAAGGATTGTATTTACACCCAAACCATGCATCTTTTAGTAAACCTAACCACACAGTTTTGATTCCTAAACATAACACAACACTGACTTACACCTCCACTGTCCCTATCTGCATCCTTATGAGGTCTTTGTGGCACCTTAAAACTCTAAATCTTCCTATGATGTTAGCAAGAAAATACATTTCTTTCAGAATTAAATTAGGGTTCTGATAAAATTAAAATATGTGGTTTCGTTGCATAGGAACCTAATTTTGGGTTGACACAGGCTGCGTGTCTACAAAATACAGCAAATCTGAACAAAGTTGCAGACTGATATCAGTGCGATTTGTAATTTGTGAAGTGTTAGGGTGAAGGGCAAACACGACCTCCAAAGCTCCATAGCAGGTGAGAAAAAAAAAAAGAAAAATGAGACGACTCTGAGTGGGAGTCTAATTTGTCTTCCAGTGCCCTGAAAAGCTGCAGCTGCATAAATGAGAAGGAAAGAAAAAAAAAACCCTGAAGCATTCATTTGTGATTGGCTATCTGTATATCACGGGTCTTTAAAATGAACGTCAATTTCATCTCATCTATTGCTTGACAGAACTTAAATTGGATCCCAAAGAGAATTATATGACAGAAATGAAATCAACATTTCCATTTTTTGCTTCTCTGCCACCTATCAGAGTTGTTGATTCAATGACTGAAGATGTATTTTATTTAAAATTGCGGCAACACACTTGGAAAAGTTTTCAAATCAAAATTCAAACGGGTCTCGCTGAAATGTCATGTGCTCAGCAGGTATTCACAGCTGTTATCGCAAATGTCTGGAAAAGCTCATCACTTTTCTTGATGCTGGCTCGTATACGGCATACTGAATGTTTACTACTCTGTTCTTCTGTTTCCCTGCTGTAAGACTATTTTTACAACCAAGCAATTCCTCTGGAACAAGCACCACTTTATGCGGATTCCAGGTAATTTCAAACAAACTCCAGTGCACAGGCATGACAACGACGCTATCTGCCATTAAACTATCCCATTATTTCCTACTCAATTAACCTTGAACTAAAGCGAATTTAAGCCTCCAGTGCCCACAAGATACATCCTGGAAATAAGAACAGAGGATGGCCTGAAGCATATTACTATAAAGCGAGAAATATGCACATATGCTGTTTCTTTCAGTTCCCATGAGCATACACAGTACGACTCCACCGGCTTCCTGAACGTACGAGAATATGCATGAGTCTATGCATGCCCAGCCCCACAGTGATTTATAATTGGATGTGGACTCAACAGTGAGCCACACCGACACGTTGTTGGTTTTGGTGTTCTCATGAGGTTTGTTGACAGTAATTAAAACATTGCACCGGCCTTCACCTTGTGAGGTTTGTTTGTAGAAAGCGGCACATGAATGCTTTAGTTTCCATCCTACATGCATGTGTGTGAGTCATATTCCCATAGAAATTGCAATTATTACCATACTAAGTTAAAGGCTGCATTTCCTTTTGGTGAATTAGCAGAAATTTCACAGTTCACCGTGAGGTTTTTGTAGTAAGAGCTGGACTTTTTTATAATGATGTTTTAATAGAAACATGCCGCCCCACTTGTTCTCCTCACCTCTCAGTAACTGCATTATTTCTTAGATGACAGGTAGAGCATTTCATCTTGTAAAGAATTAAAAACAGATACTTCAGAAAGGCTACACAACCAGATTGAAAACCAAAAACAAAACTGAGCACAGCTGCGATTTCCAATTAGCTTAACCGCATGAACATGCTTATAAAATGACCCGAGAACACCAGAACTTTTTTTTCTTGTGCTGTATCTGTGGCAGAAAAGAATGGCCTGAGGGATTCAAAAATGTGACTATGTGACTTTACAATGATGGAAAAGGATACAGGAAGACACTGGCATACTGGCAAACAGCTAAAAAAAAAAAAAATCAGAGGAAACACAGTTGCAGCAGTAATCAAGAGGCATAGCATGAGTCATAGCACCACTAATCAAAGCCACAGTGGCCGTTCTTCCAAAAAAGACACCGTAAACAGGTCACTACTTTCACAATCTGCCTCTAATAAACAGATAGGTGACTGCTTCAGACTTGGCACAGGAGTTATCAGTGAAAACTGGAGTTTCTGTGAAGACAGTCCTTAGCGCGGTGTATAATGTCAACCTCCATGGATGGAACCAAAGAAAACTAAACCCATGTTTGTGTTTTTGGCGCTAAACTGCAATGCTAAAGTTTTCTAAAATGTACAAATAGAAGTTGGATGAATAACGAGCACATTGTTTTGGTCAGATGAAACATTTGTTCGGTTTAGCAGGAGTCCAGCATGTTTGGTGTGAATCTGTTTTACAAAACCACAGTGAACGCATAGTCCTGATAGTGAAGGACAGAGGTCTAGTGTGATGATACGGGGCCGCATTAGTGCAAAAGGTTTTGGGGAGATGACATTTAAAGATGACACACTGATGGTTGTAACTATACCAAAGTCAGTGGCTGACAAGATGACTCCCAGTCTGCAAAAGCTTGGCAGAAGAGGAACACTGTAGCACGACAATGATCCAAAGCACACTGCCAAAATCACACAAGAGTTTCCAAAGAAGAATTAAGTAAAACTATGATCTGGCCAAGTATGTCGGCTGATTTGAATCCAATAGGAAACCTTTGGGATAATTTAAAGAGAAGATGAGAAACACAACCCCTCCAGCAAAAAAAAGGGAAAAAAAGAAAGAAAAGATAGCAGAAAATACTGTCGAATGGCAGAACATCTTTCCAGAAAGTTGGTGAATCTGTCATCAAAAAGTCTTGAAAAAAATCAAAGAGCTGAATCTCAGTTCTGAAAAGTGTACTGACTTTAGTTGCATTAAGTTTCTACTGTGGGCCAGGGTATTTATTATAGTGTATCTAAACTGTCAGTTTTTCATTTTACGTAAGAAAAAACACACTAACATCGAAGCACAAGTTTGATTCATTCCAAATCAAAGAGATCTTGCACAGGGCTAAACTCACCTCTGTGGCACGCTGTAAATCTCATTTTACTTGCTCTAAAGTTAGGATTACATGTACTCACCAAAACTACTCAGTAACTTGTTAAGTGAAAAAGAGCGACACTGATGATGGCAACAGCGGTTTAAAACCAACCTGGGTTGAACGAAGTGCTATACATGTTAACAAAGGGGCGGCAAGAAATGATGTGCAAAACATCAAGATGATATAAAACTTGCAAAATCAGCTAGCGAACAGAATAAACTATTACGAAATACCAAAACAGGAAAAAGAGGAGAGAAATGTGTCATATTAGTTTCTAAAATGAATTTAAAAAATAAATAAATATTAGAACCTGTGAGAGCAGCCAAAAGTCACTGAACACTTGTACTTCTTGAGTTTTTTCTTCAAAACGTCATTCTAGGAGGAATATTTGATCGAAAGAGGAAGGTTGTTCCAAAGCTTTGGAGCTGCACCTGCTAGTAAACTTTTGGCTACAGACTGATGTTTCTGATGTTTACAGATTTTTAAAGTATGTTAGACTATCTTTTTGAAAAACGATGGCAAAGTGTATCAAGCGTGGCCAAATGTGATGTCAAGGACTCTTCTCATGGTGGTATGTGGGAGTAAAACCAGGCTTGTCCACTGTGATACGGCAAGATACAGCCACTTGAATCAATTTCCTGTTCAGATACCAAAGCTACAACAGTTTGGGAGTCCAAGGTAGCAGAAGGCAACAGCAACTGCACAGTGAGCAAATGCACACTGCCTCGTGTCAAGTTGTGTAAATCACAGGGGTAATCATTAAGCCGGTTAAAGTACACCGTGTGCTCTGTGATTATGCTCTAAAAACAAACCATGTGACGGATGGATTAATATGGTCCATTGGTGTTTTTAGATCAGGAGGGGGCGAGAGAACAAGAGAGTGAGACAGCAACCTGCAACGGGAGCCTTTGATCATCAGTGGAGCTGCGTGTAGTGATTTACTGCACCCACAAACGCTTTGAAGGTCCCCCCTACCGAAGCAGTGGGCCCGGTCAGTCCTTTGAGCTTCTCTTATTTGTTATTATTCGTCTTTCTGGATCCACACAAGATGGTACTAATGATCCATTAGATCTGGGTCAACATGCAGAAAGTAGTTTCCAAGATTCAGCAGCATCAAGGTCAGAGGTTTCAGATATTGCAAGTGCTACAACTACTGTTCAGACGGGTGAGAGACACGATTAAAGACATTAGCATGAAAATATGTCACAGTGGATAACTATTTGTACTTTTTAAATTACCTATTTCTACTAAGGGTAAGATGATGTAACCACTTTAACCTATTGATCAACGCTCACAGATAGAGATTTCAGTGTCAACACAGTGATAAGAAGCACGCAAATAAATACATTTGTACACAATAATGCTCAGGCAGTTGCGGACTAACACTCCTGAGGAGACCTGCATGGAAACCACAGGGTGATGGTCCACAGGATCCATCAATAGACCCTGTGCATGATAGCATGTGCTAGTTCCGGTTGAAAAACTCCGGGTGCTACAGTTACTTCCGGTCCTGCTTACAGCGCTGTCAAAATGGAAGAAGCCAGCAGTACACTTTACTTCTCCAGATGCCTAGGCAACTTGCCTAAAATTTCTGTTGACGATGTTTATCATCTCGATGATGATTTTTATCGCGTCGGTCGTTGTCGCCGTCGTACAAAAACTCGACATAAGGAATTTGAGTCATAATATGTTTTAATTACCTACCTACATTTATGTAATGTATGTATTTTTATTAATTACTTGGGGGGGGGGGGGGGGGTTTGCCGTGCAGAACTTTGGCTGCTGTCACTTGGCCCGGGAGAGGCAGAGCTGCTCTGGGTGCTACTGCTTGAAGAGCCAGAGGGGCGGCTGGTGTTGCCATTATCACCCTGTGACTGTGAGCGTTTAAAAAACGCTGAGATTTTGCTTTGTTTTTCATGTGCCATTTTCCGACAGTCGCTGGCGGGAGTCTGCTCACATGTGCGCTCACGCTTGTGTGTGTGTACACGTGTGCGCGCACGCCGATACTAAAATATATAATTTTCACCATTTTGTACCACTTATTGAGCGTGTGAATCATTTTTAGCCCATTTTTACATTATGGTGTTGAAAGGCTTCATCTAATTATTTTATAATAATAATAATAATAATAATAATAATGATACCTTATTTATTTTAGGCCCAATATTACGACAGACGTCGTCTCAAAGGACCAATTTTGCATCATAAGAAGTCATGCTGTTAAAAAGAGCGTCTTCATTTTTTTTTCTCTCTATGAAGTTTCATCGCGGGTCCCACTTTTTTCATTTTTAACACTCCTACACGATTGAGAACAACAACACATGGCCCCGCTATATGGTCGTAATTACCTCATGGCGCGCGTCACTGTCATCAGAGGTGGTTTTTCTTCTGCTTCTTTATTTTATGGCTGAAATAACTCTATATTTTGGCCGTAGTTTGTTGTAGAAAGTAAAACACGAGACGCGCCACTGCAAACTAGTGTTTGTGTGTGTGGTGACTGTGGGGTGGGGGGCAGTGTAACTGTTTACAAGACGGAGGGAGGGGGGAGTAGACACAGTGGAGTGCTGCAGCGAGTGCTGTAAGGACAGCACGTGGAGCGGCCTTTATGCAGGAAAACTAAAGTTTGCGTGTAAAAAAGTAACAATTATTTTAATTTAACTTGACCTTCTGGGGGGGCGGGGGGGGGGCGTTGGGGGGGGCGGGGCGCCCCCCTAATATAATGGTAGGGGAAACACTGAAAGCCTATCTGTTGAACTGACACAAGTAAAAGAAATCTTAAACTTGATATGAGTTACAAAATTTAATTACAGACATAATAACACATTTGTAGCTTCCAGTTTGTCCACAGTTGCAGCTTTTGTCTCCCTGAAAGAACCCCTCTGAGGAACATCTAGTTCTCTTTTTACCTTGTTAACATGTCTTAATGATGTCTTATTTATATATACACACTACTGTTCAAAAGCTTTGGGTCACTTAGATACATTCTTATTTTGAAAGAAAACCATTTTTTTCAATAAAGATAACATTAAAGTAATCAGAAATACAGTCTAGATATTGTTAATGTGGTCAATGACTATTGTAGCCATAAACAGATGATTTTTAATGGAATATCTCCATAGGGGTACAGAGGAACATTTCCAGCAACCATCACTCCTGTGTTCTAATGCTACATTGAGTTAGCTAATGGTGTTGAAAGGAGAATTAATGATTAGAAAACTATTGCGCAATTATTTTAGCTCATGAATAAAAGTGTGAGCTTTCATGGAAAACATGAAATTGCTTGAGTGACCCCAAACTTTTGAACGGTAGTGTTTATACTACAAGACCAATGCATTAGCATTCATTTCCATAGCTGAGCATTTCTACCTTGACATTACAGTGTACCAATGACAGCCTAAAAAAAAAAAATAAAAAAAAAATCTGACTTTCAGACTTTCATATGTTACAAAGCTCAGCAGCCAAACCAGTGAACCTGCAGGCTGGGATTTTCCGTATCTCTTACTCCAATTCTATGATTTGCCATTGTGCAGCATAGAGTATTGTGAGCAGAGTCGAAGGTTAGCAGGCAAGCTTGAGCTGTGGGTGGAGATAGAATCAAGGACTAATTTGCATATTCACAGATCTACACATTCTGAAGGAGGAAGGTGTCCATTAAAGTCATGTTAAAAGTGAATATCTTCAAGGAAAAAAACTTCGAAATGTGTACTTTTGACACAGAGAATAAGTTTTCGTGAATTTAATCAATGTCTGGAGATGGATTTTAAATAATTACTGAATTTTATGAACTTTAATCTGTTGTTTACACAAGATAAGCAATTAACAGACAACGTCCAGGGTTCTGGGAAAGACTTATATAATTAAAAGACTAGTTGAAGCCCTAATCTCACACAATGACCTGAAGATCTGAATAAAACTACTAATTAAATGTTTTAAAAACACATGGCTGAGAGGAAACACAACTAGATACAATACAAAATCGTAACTATTGAGGCTTCTTTAGGGGGAAAAAAACCAAAAGATGCTAAATAAGATGCTATAAAACAGCTTGTTATGAAGAAAAGTTTATTGTCATTTAAACTTCTGCTGGTTGCAGAGATTAAGTCAAAGGTAATATAATCTAATTAGGCTGTCAAATTGGCATTTATAGCATGTACAGACTTTTACAGGCTCGTTTGTAACATCCAGCTGTGGAGCAAGAAGCCACAACAAACTGACTATGCGAGCAGAAATGGAGCAGATATCCCCTCCAGTGACTCCTTGACAGAGCGAGGACTTACATCGGGGATGACGTCACGACTGTAATTTCAAATTAGCCAAATTAGCCGGCGAGAGAAGATGTACGCGATGATAAATGCGATAATTTTTCTGTGAAGACGTGTTTCTTTTTAAAAACTGTGGATTTTGTTCTTTGTGCAGCCTCTCATGCTGCTCAGTCTGGGAGATGACTCACTGATGAAAAGCAGCTTCCCTGAGAAAATGTAGCTTTGAAAGTTGCCCGTCTTGTTCCCACGGTGACACGTTACACAACATCCACTGGCCTAGACAGGCTCCTTCCACAAATATAAACCAAAGAAGTATGCGAATATATTAGCTGCTGGCCAGAATGCAAAGTTTATCAGTGAGAAATGGCATTAAGTCTACAAAGCTCTTTGATTACAGACTGAAACATTTAAAAGCACACACCTGGAGAGCTTCTGTTCTCCCTCTCCTCAGAAGTTTGCTCTCTATATCACTACTTAGGCGGCACGTTCCCCACAAGGACGAAGGTATCGACTTCAGCGTTGCTTGACTCGATAATTACCCTTTATCTTGAACAGTGGGCTGCACAAGGACCTATTAAAATTAATTTAATTACTCTTAGAAGATGTGAGGGCTCAGCAGGGAACATACCTCCATAATGCTGTTGTCCTTTAACTTGATTAGATTTGATTTATCGAAATTATCAAGTTAATGATGGATTGCTCATTCTGAAGAGTCTGGGATTAAAAAAAAAGAAAGAGAGAAGCTCATGTGAAATAAAAAGCTACATTAAACATCCATCCACTTGAAGAATCGTTTTTCTTTCGGTAAACATGAAAGCTGGCATCAATATGATAAAACTGCCTTGCTCTCTTCATTCATCCAAGCCCTATGCCTTCTCCTTTGTGAATATCCTGCAGTATTTGTGCATTATACCTTCAGCTAGCACAAAGCGCAGCAGGCAAACGTACAAGACTGACAATAAAGGAGAAGTGCGAGCATGCTACAGTATGGGAATGCTCCAAGAAATCTTATTTGTGCTTTTCATGCCCTAAGCCTCTTGTCTCTAATCTATCCCACTTGATGTGTAGGTGTGTACGGCTGTGAAATACGCTTTTCTTCCGTGGCAAGGATTCCACATTGTTCTTGCCAACGGGAAGGAGGAAATGTTTGGCGAGATTTGGCACGATTCTCTAAAAACCCCAAGCACCTGCAAAGCACTCTCAAAGGCGGAGAAGAAAGAGCAGCGTCGCTCCGAGCGTTCGGTGGCTTTTGTGCGCGGCATGACATCATCATTTCACGTTTCCCAGCAATTGTGTCGCTCACAATGCAGACGCGAGCAGATGTCGTGACCCTCAGATGATTGCAGTGTCTCTGGAGGGAAGCCTGCAGGAACCAGACAGAGGTCGCTGTACTGCGTTCTGTCGGCTCATGATTGTGTGTTTTCCCCAGATGTACAGCGTCGACTATATTTACACGAACCACTCGGCGGCTCTCACCTTTGTCCTACAGAAACAGTAAACTTCATTGTTACTGTCGCTGAGATGAGAACATGGCGACCTACATGCACAAGATATTCCAGCATTAGCCCTGAAGACAAACACAATATTCCTACCAATATGGCTGCAATGGAAGAACATTATTATTCTACTAGCATTCCATTTTACATGCAGTTTTCCACTGGTGGCTGGTTTGTTTGACTTTGTCTTCCTTGCTCAATTCTTCATGCATGTTCTTGAAAAAGTCAGCGCTGACATATTTAGGCATTTCCAAAAGTCTGTTAATAATATGCAGGTTTCTCATATTGTTTAAAAGTAGACGTGTTTGTCCTCCTCACCAGAAATGTCACAGCCTTGAAACAACCTTGCAAACTTTGGCTAGCTGGTTTGTGTGCGACACACAAAGCTGACAAGAGGCTGTATGTTGCAAACTGCAATAAAAAAAACCCCTCAAAACTCAGACACATGTTCTGAATGTGTTGTGTAGATATCAAGAAAATGTTCCAAAAACCCCAACAATACTGACATATCCTACATGCCTTAATCCTCTGAACAACAAAGCCTGCCAACAGATTTTAAAAACATGCTATCATTTTGAAAGAATCACTAAACTTGGACTATTTTTCAGAGACAAACGGTAAAAACAAAAAGCATCGCTTGATTTTTTTTCTTTTTAAATATAATGTGTGATGTGCAGCTCAGCCAGGAAACATAAACAAATCAAAGGTTAGAATCATGATTTTACTTAAAAATACACTTATTTGTACATGTTTTATATCAAAATTTACCAAAAAATGTACACAGACACACAAAACAGTTGCATCAACCCAGTTATGGTAAAGAAAAAAAAACCCAGACAACTAAATAATCTGCACTCCTCAGTGCAATGGAGAAGCCATATGAGACGTTGAACAGGACTGAACTGCAGGCAGTGTATAGACAGAACAGAACAGATAGAAGAGAGGCAAGGAAACAAAATAAAATGTAAGTAGTAAAAATATCTGCAGTTACCTTTTATTCCCCAGTACTGGTAACACCTGTGGCCACTAAATGTTGTACATGTTTCCAGGTTTTGTCAGCTTCTATAAAACAAAAATTCCAACAAATTATGTTTTGTTTTTCCTCTTGCAATGCACAAATTACCTTCTTACGTTGTCTCTACTTCTAGTCATGGTTGTTCTGTTTATATACAAGTGCAGGACTTAATATTGCAGTGAAAAATGAGCCTGAAGTGACTAAAAATATGACAAAAAGTTAATCAGAAAATGCTACATTCAGAAAAAGGCTTACAGCAAAAATATCCAAATAGAATCGGCTGTTTGCAAGTGCAGGACTTTACGTTGCAGTAAAAATGAGCCCACGGTGTAAAAATATGAACAAAAATTATATTCAAACTGAGCATGCTGTTTATATAACCGCCATTAAATTCTGAATATTGCTACGTTTTGAATGGTGGGCTGTTACTGTGAAAGCAAATATAAATGAATGTATGTATCTGGAAATGTGAAGGCTGCTCGTGACTCTCCGTTTTGTAATCTACATGTTGTACTTCTGTGTAAAATTTTAAGGGCAAATACTAGAAGCTTTTCACTCTATAGCATTACAGAAAACCATAAATTCCTCTACATCAGTGAGACTGTATAAACAGTACATTAACTATGATAACAAAGCCATAGGAAGAATCTAAGAACCTCAGTTTTTTCAGTCCCAATATATCTGTTTTGGGTCTTTTCCTCACCTTTTCATGTGTTTTTGCATGTGTTTGCGATCTCTTTGTGGTTGTGTTATGTCTCATTGTCTCTTTTCATATCGCTTTTTGGTTGTTTGATTCAATTTCCAGTAAGAAATGCTACCAACAGCTCTGCCTCAGAAGCCATTTGACCCCTTCGACTCCTCCTAGACTGCTCCAGGTTGATCTGTTCAGTAATTTATCCATATTTACAACCACAGGTCAACTTTTGCGGAGCTAAATGTCCTTCATTTATCTATTTTTCCCATCCATACCACCTTCACGACAATCTATGCTCTCACATATCGAGAAAAGGAAACTCAAATTTATGGCGTGAAGTGCATCCCGTGTTCAATTGTGAAACCATTTACACTGTCTTTCCCAGTAATAAGCCTCAGTGTTCAGTGCCTGAACAAATGAGAGTCACAGTGCAATATTAGATAACGCTAAATGAAATCCATAGATCAAGTTAAGTTGCTGCTTCTGCCAGGGCCCCTGAGGAAAAAAACAATCTAATATTGTTTGTGGAATTAGTGCTCCTCTGTGGATAAATCTTTAGAACAATATTGAATGTTTGTTTTCTGACTTTCTACTGTATCTGTTTTCCGACACGATATGTAATCCATGTGTGTGAAACGCTCAAGAAAATGCAAATCGCTTGCAGACAGAAGTGGAATAAAAGGTGCGTAATAAACGCACTGGACTGTGAATGGTGGTTTTTCGCTGCTTTACCTGAAATTTGATTGGTCAACCTTGAAATACAACATTTGGCCGTTTGCAATTTAATTTAAATCCCAGCTGTACAAAGCTCAAACAGTGTGAAATGTGTACAGGATGCATATGTCTGAAAAAAAGCCAATTTAATTATAGTTAAAGAATGTAAAACAAATTTAATCACTTCTTCTGTATGCATCAGCATTTATGGCAGAAAAGTTCTCTCCTCTTATTTTCTCCTATCCCCACAGCTGCAGCTATTCCATTAACAGCCACACATGCTGCTGAAATTCCCTTGAGCAAGACGGCAACTCCTGCCCACTCATTTACTGTAAGTGAGCAGAAGCTAAGTGGATAATAGTGAAAGTGAAAGAAGCCCACCTCAATGGCAGGTGGTCGGTGCTGGAGCAGAATAATTGAAAATCCCAGGTGTGGAGGAGGAAGATATAATGCAAGAGGGCAAAGAAGATTTTCTGTACTGAAAGAGAGAGAGAAAGCTAAGGTTTAATGATGACGGGGTTTCTTTTCTTGCTGAGAAACATAAATTGAGGTAATAATAAGGAGGTTTGTGCTCAGAAAAGACGTGAAGACAGATGCTCTGGTTTATGGTTTCATTCTACAGAGAAGTCGTCTGACGTGAAATCTGTGTTAGCTGCACTGTACAACACTGCAGCGATGATTAAAACTGCATTAAAGAGTAATTTGAATTGTTGATTGATTAAATGTACAACATCAGTCCTATCTAGTAGAAGGTTTTCAGTTTGATTACAGGAACAACAATAAAAATATTTGCCTTTTTGTTGACATATAACGCCAACATGTTGCTGGCTGGTTTATGAATTTGATGGAACAATGAACCAGGCAGCACACATGAATTTATTATTCTGTTTTTCGCATAATTGCACACCACATTTGAATGAATAAACAAATAAACAAACACACCCCACCCACAGGTCTACGTGATACACGAGTAGTCGTTTATCTTGTATTTTGACACATACAAACACATTTTGTGTTTGAGTTTATGCCATTCTAAATTTTCATACCAGTTATTGAATTTGTAATTGAAAATGTAAATTAGTTCAAAATATTTGTTATCCGCTATTGGTTATCTGCGCCTACAAAAATAAAAATAAAGAAAAAAAAGGGGGAAAAAAGAAAAGATAAAAAACTGGCAGCAAGAGTCTTAGAAAAAAAACATGTTTGAACATTGTGGAATACTATACCATTCAAAGAAATGTAAAAATGGTGAAAACAATAGCACAAATCTGCAAAATAACATTTTAAGCTAAACTAAATTCAGTAAACAGTGTAATTTTACAGTAACACATTATAAAAGAAGAAATCCTTATTTGATCAGATCTTTATCTTGACATTATGAACAGTTTGACCTTTATTTTACAGTTGACATATAAAATAATAGTATTTTTCTGTGATTTTGCACTATATTATTTATAATTAAGCAAAACTAACAAAATCCATAAAGCAACAGTTTAAAGAATTATTTACCATTTTATAAAGTTGTTAATATACAGAATCCTTCTTTCAAATAATGGCGAACATTCGTAAAATAACTCTGTACTGCTGATTTAAAAATAGTTAAAATGGTCTAATTTCATGGTTAAACTCCCGAAAAGAACAAATTCCTATTTATATAAATACAGATTTTTGATGTACACTTCATTAACAGTTTTGGTCTTTTTTTCAATATTTATTATGAGTCGTGTTTATCAACAATAATAATAATAATAATTAAGGGTTTTTCGATGATCTTACTATGTATTATCTGTAATTCAATAAACAAGCAAAAATCTGTAAAACAACTGGTACAAAAACACAAGTTTTGGTTAACATGGTGTCTTAAGTCACTGTGAACCTTTTCTTTGTTTAACTAAACCATAATCTTAACCTGAATCGAACCAGTTAGCCAAATAAAGACTATTCTTGCTCCGCATGTGTCTGATATCGTGTTGGTCCAATTCATGCCACCAAAACAGCTCAGACCTGCATCTGGTACCAGGATGTTGGCAGAGGATCCTTTAGGTTCTCCAGACTGCAATGTGGGGCCTCCATATAGCTCAGGTGTGCTATGGTGCAACCTGATGCTCAATCACACTGAGACCCGTCAGACTCATTGAACATAGGACATCTCCCACTATCTGCAGGTTGCTACTATCTTCATGATAATACATCAAGAACAATCTCTGTGCAACAACTTACCACACTGAAAATGTCACATTTTACACAGGATTTGGATCATGCAGTCACGAAGCTCTGCTAATTTTCGCCTAATGTCTCTCTGCATGCAAATGTTCCACGACAACAACTCAGCCGTCACTATTTTGAGGAAACACTGAAGCCACATCCTTTGTGTAGCTCCGCCCACAACACCTCTGATTGGTTTAAAGAAATACAAATAGAGTGTTTCTTTCCCTATAACCAGAATAATAGTGTGTTGCAGCCAGACCATCATGCTCGACAAGATGTTCCAACACTTTGTCGAGTTATTCAAATCAGCACATTTTGCACGTTCTCCTCCTGGAGGAGGTTTCTGCCATCAAAGCAGTGCTGAGAGAAACATATTTCCTGCCAGATTACATTTGTTCGCAACGTATCACTAAGGCGTTCCAAATCCACATATCTATCTGTCGTATAGCCACATATTGTGCTTTTCCATCTGTCACTTCTTTTTATCCAGCCAGCTGTACATTACATAGTGTAGACTCGGGAGCCTGGTAACCCAAAAAACGGACAAAAAGGTTCAAAAAATGTTGTGAAACGGTCGTATTTTGACTCAAATCTTGCAATTAACCAAGCAAAACGAAAGTCCGATACCAAAAATATTCAATCATGCTGACAAAGTTCACTAAAACCCCATTAAAGTCACTTGTTCGCAGTAGTTTTTCTCGGTTTCTCGAGGCTGAGTCTGTGTGTATTGCATCTCAGCACGCCGTTCAAAGTGTCGCTGTAACGGAGCATGTAAGCCCTGCTGGTGCTGGTATGGATTACACAATGATATTTGGCTCAATCGAAGCAGCGCCGTAGAGCTCTCCTGTCTATTCTCATCAGCGGCGTCGACGTGACAGGTAAAAGAAAATTTGGCAGGCTGAGTCACACCGGGGCCGAGAGGGGGGTCGGTTGCAAGGTTAATTGGCGATGGGAATAATTGGCCACTGGGCTCAATTTGTCTGATGGGAGGAATTGGAAACCAATCTTACTGTCTGTTTGGAAGCACTCCATGCAATTCCTCAATGGAGGCATCTTTATCTGATGCTCTCTGCTTGAGCTGCATCCTCCACTCTGATCGGGCCCGCTGCAAATTGTTGTTAGCGCCTTGCAACCACGAGAGAAGCACTTTTGGTGAGTTATATTTCAAAATGCAGCATTTTTTAATATATCTGTGCATACATTAAAAATGAAATTAAACACGGCGATTGGATTTATGCTCCTCAAAAATGATCTTAAAAAATTAGATGGATGGAAAAACTTGCATTAATCTCCATAATTAAGGCGTAAAAAAATCGGAGTCATTAAAAGCAAAATGTAACAAGCATTTACAACCCAAAGCTCAGATTTATATGCTAAAGATGTCGGTAATATTTTCCCTGGTGTCGGTTTTATTACTGTAAACCTCTCTTGTGATGGACTTTAAATTGGTGCAAGATAAAAAAAACACAGGGAGCACTCTGGCCTCTGAAGGTGTACGTTCAATACAGCCTCCTTTCACAGAGATTGTGTGGGCTTCCTGCCGCAAACCCTCCTCACTCGGAGCTGCTTGCTAAGCACAGCCTTGTCTCGAGGGTATGATTTGCCTGCCTCTCTGTTGATGGCTATTTGCGTCCACAAAGAGGGGATCAACAGAATCAGCATCTGAAATTGATTTTTCTCTGACTACATGTAAATGAACTCAAAGCCGATGATGCAAATTTAATGGCGTTCTCTTTTTTTTCCCTTCTTCTTTTACACTGTGATTCTGCTAAGACAGCCTAATGGGATGACGTGTCAGACTGTGCTTTTCCTCCGATAAAATGATAATTGTCACCAGCTTCCAGGTTTGAGATTGAAATCCTGATGTTCTTGTTGCCTTCTAATGAAAGTGGATGCATCAATACAGCCGTTAAATCTTTCTGTGAGCAGTATAGTTTTTACTCTTAAATTACATTAAATATGTTAAATTTAAGGGGCTGCACAGTAGCTCAGTGGTTAACACCATCGCCTTGCAGCTAGAAGATCCTGGGATCCTTCTGCATGGAGTTTGCATGTTCTTCCTGTGCATGCATGGGGTTTCTCCGGGTACTCCGGCTTCTTCCCACAGTCCAAAAACATGCTCAGGTTAACTGGTAACTCTAAATTATCCATAGGTGTGAATGTGAGTGTGATTGCTTGTCTCTGTGTGTAGCCAGTCTGTCACCTGTCCAGGGTGTCCTCTGCCTTCACCTGAAGTCAGCTGGGATAGATTTCTTCCCCCCGTGACCCTAATGAGGATTAAGCAGTATAAACACTACCGTTCAAAGGTTTAGGGTCACCCAGACAATTTCATGTTTTCCATGAAAATTCACACTTTTGTTCATGTGCTAGCATAATCGCACAAGGGTTTTCTAATCCTCAATGAGTATTTCAACACCATTAGCTAACACAATGTAGCATTAGAACACAGGAGTGATGGTTGCTGGAAATGTTCCTCTGTACCGCTATGGAGATATTCCATTAAAAATCAGCCGTTTCCACTTAGAATAGTCATTTACTTGCCTGGAAAATCCAGACTGACTTTATTTATGTATTAATATAAATACAAATAAAGGCAGTCTGACAGTGTGATGATACGAGACGATTTCAAAAAGGAGGGGCTAACGAATGCAGCTTGAACGAGAAAGAACCAATCAGCGTAACACGGATGTGACGCACAAACAAATCGACCCTGAAGTCCATGTAGTCCAAACAACAATGACATGCAGCCGAGAAAGCGCGTCGCGGTGAATGATTACTGCCGTTTTTGTCACAAAAATCAGCGAATACATGGGGTACTCTCAAGTACAACACTTATTTTTGAAAAGCCTACGCAACAAAAGACTCCTTCCGAACGATTAGCGGTGTTAGGAATAACTTTAAATCGGAGCCAAACCAAGTCGGTGTGTATGTGTAAAAGTTGCTTAAATGTACTCACACGTTTGGAACAGGATTTTCCTCTGTACAAACAATGGCAAGAAGGCGAAAGTAACGAGCCATCCACTGCCTCCTCATCGTCGGAAACGTCAAGTGAAAAGAGGCAACGACTAACGCCATCCAAAACGCCAAGAGACCACACAAAGATTCTCTTTGGCCCCCTCCTCCTCCTCCGGCATCATCTTTGAGGCGCTGAAGATGACGCAGCATTAACTCCCGCCTCCCGTGCTATGATTGGTTGTACCAGACTATCCCGGGAGGGAAAAACAATTCAATTCGCCCAATGCCAAACTGACTCTCCTGTATCTCCTAACATGGAGATAGGAGATTACATGGAGATTCAGTTTGGATTTTCCAAGCTAGTCATTTACCACATTAACAATGTCTAGACTGCACTTCTGACTAATTTAATATCTTCATTTCATTAAATTGCTTTTTTTTCAAAAATAATGACATTTCTAAGTGACAAACTTTTGAGCGGACATGTAAATAATGGATGGATGGACGTTCAATTACAAAACGGCTGGACAAAAACAATAAAGTAAGCAAATGAAAAAAGTCTTAAAAAGCCGCAGACAAACTGATAAAATTCTGTAATAAGCCCCTATTATGACTGATCGTGGTACAGTTGCAGCTAACTAACATAACCTTAAATGTTTTTGCAATAATAAACCTCACATTCTGAAACAGGGCTGCACAGTGGATCTGTGGTTAGCACTTTTGCCTTGCAACTAGAAGATCTTGGGATTCAAGACCCTTTTTAAACACAATTATACATAGTATAATGCGCAGTTAATTGCATTGTGCACCTCTTCCGAACCGCAACAATAAAAATAAAGAATAAAAACTGCAAGTGTGGGTTTTCTCCAGGTACTGCAGCTTCCTCCCACAGTCCAAATACATGCCGAGGTTAATTGGTGTTTCTAAATTGTACGTAGGTGTGAATGTGAGTGTGATTGTTTGTCTCTATGTGTCGCCCTGTGATAGACTGTTACCTGTCCATCAACAGCCTGGGATAAACTCCAGCCTCCCCTTAATGAGGATTAAGCGGTGCATAGATAATGAATGGATGGATTTTAATTTGATTCTTGAATGAGCAGAAAAATGTCATAAGTGATATCAGCTCTTGAATCTTTGAAGCTTTACTGTTCAGTTTGGACTTCCAGGCTCTTGTGCTGGAATACTGTAATAAAGAAAACCTTCTGTCCTAGACTGAGGTAACACAGAGATCCTTCAGAGGTTCACTGAGGAGTTTCACAGAAAAGAAGCAGTTCAATGCACTTTTTTTCTTGTGATAAATTACTTGGCGTCTTGTATTTTCTCTGACAATGTATCCCTTTGATAAAGCCCAATTTGACGCTGCATCTCACAGAGATATTGGCAGACTTGTCTCTTAGAGTAAAGCCTAACTCTCTTCATTTTAACAATATTGAAAATGTGAAAAATCATTAGCAAGGTTTCAAAGTGCTAACGACACCTGGCTGTTATTACACTACATTACTGGGATATTATGGTAAATGTTTGACATGCTTTCCATTGTGCAGAGCCATCAACATTTATTATATTTCCTTTTTAGTTATCACATTGCACTATAAAACCAGATATTAGAAGAATCACAGCTTTATTACACAACGAGGGATTTTTATTTTGAAAGCAACATGTGTGGCAAAAGGCAAAAAACAAAAGCCACTTACATGGCAAATGTGTAATCTCTGCTAGTTTTACTAACTACTGACGTGTCTGATTAACTTAGCTTTGATATTTTGACTGAAAAATATTAAATATTACCAACACAAAGCACATGTTTGTACACAGTACAACAAAATCTGCTTTTTTAAAGTTGTTTTTAAAAACAATTTACTGTTTTACAGTTTTCCCTGTTTCGTTAAATCATAGAGAATAATGTGAAAAATCACAGACAAGAAGAGGATTTATTATCATGTCAACATAAAAAAATGGTAAATGATATCCACATCAAAAATCTGCATGTGCACACATTTTAACATAAATTCCAGTGGTTTTGTTGTATCCAAACTATTTATTGATTTATTTTAACTGATTTTTTTGATTTTTTATGTTTTTATGTTGCAAAAAAGGAAGGAATTATTTATGTTCAGAATTTACTTGTTTAAGCTTCTATTTTACAGATTTTCCAAGTTTTGTTAATTACAGAAAATTCTTCTTCTTCTTAATATTTTTAATTAGCAAAAGCTAATTGTATTTCACATGTTGATTGTACAAAAAAATACTCAAAACTGCACATAATGTCCACATCAATATACATATTTTTAAAATAGTCATTTGTTCTTTTACAGTGTGTGATCATAAGATTTCTGTCTCTTCAAATCTGCTAAAATATCATTGAAGTTTTAGGTTTAATTTATTTATTTTTACAGTTTTACAGCATTACAGAATTTTTTAGTATGTTTATTTCTAGAACCCTCGCCACCATTTTTTTAAAATAATACTTTACTTTTGTCTATTTTTTAATAAACATATAAAAAACAGATATTTAAAAACAAGGCCTATTTTATAATCAACAGTGTCCAAAGCTTTACAAATAACTATGAAATTTGCACAGTGCACATTGCACAGTGCAGCAATTCTCTCTTAGTTGTACAGAGATTAATTAGTTGCTCTCGGGGTGTTTTTCTTTTATTTGTTTTTCAGTAGGAGTTGTCTTCAAACACATATAAAAGGGATCAACTTTCCAACTGAAGAAGACAAAGGAGAAGTGGAGGAATCCTAAACCATCCGCTTTTGTGAAATTTATCTGTAATTGTGACGGGACACAAACCTTTGAGTGGGAGTTGTCTTGTTTTATTAACCTCTGACAACAGAGACAGGTGCGGCGCATCAACAAAAGGGAGTGAAAATCAAAAATTAGCAGGCGGCATTAAAATTTGACAACCAGAGCTTTAACGGGCGAAACAAGAGAGTCTGTGAAAGTTTATGCAAATGCCTTAAAATCACCTCCATAACTAAAATATCCTGCAGATTTAAAGGCTGCAGGTTTTATTGTTTAGAGAAAAGAAGCTAAAAACCAACATCTTCATGTTGCTCAGTTCTAATTATTTAAAACCATCCAGATCCATTTGATTAGCTTGACTTTAGTTTGTGCCTCAGTCATTATCTTGTGACCCTTTTTAGATGACAGAGATAACCCTGTGATGTGTAAAGTTCAGCATCAATTAACAGCCTTGTTTTACTGGTGGATATAAAAACTTTACTGTGAGTCTCAGCCCACAACAAGAAATTATGCTCACTTTGTCAATAAAACTGCAGAAGAACTGAGATCTAACTGAGCAGATTTAGAAACAAAACAACTAAACAAATCAAAATCAGCTTTAATGGCCAAGTACGTACACAACATACAAGGAATTTGGTTTTGGCTGTTGGTGTCACCCTTGGAGTGAGGAAAGAGAATAATAAAATATCTACAGAAAAAAACTGAAATAAAATAAAAATAAATAAAAAACAGCAGTAATAAAAATAAAAAATACATACAGATATTTACATAAAGGCATAGAGCTACTTAAGTGCTGTTTCATTTGCTTATTAAAAAAAAAAAAGTTTCCTATTCAATTCCTTCATTTTCCTTTATCTTCCATATATCTGATTGCCCCTTTCTTTCTTTGGTTCAGGTTTCTTTTTACCTGCCAAACTTGACTGATCTTACTGGCAATAGCTGATTAAAGGGCCTCAGCTGTCCCTGTGATAAAGCAGCGCTGTCTGTGCTATTTAATACTATTTGTCGCTGGCCACTTGATACAGAGTGTGTTCTACGATGCGCCTGAGGTAACATTCTGTACGCTGGCGTTGAATTGGGGATGTGATTCTCCTCCGTTGGTCCTCTCTGATCCGCAGGACATTTATAACAGGATAATCACAGCAAACCCCTAAAAACACAGGCCAGAACGACGGCCATCTGGGGCGCCGGCGATGCTAGAACTCTCATTTCTGCAGTCATATCAAGCCGCCATCAAAGCCTGCCTCATTTCGAACAGTCCAAGCCTCAGCTGAGAGCTGACGACACGCTGCCTGCTTTTTACTGCACACCTGAAGTATGGCAAATGTAAAATGTGAAAGTAGAGACTCTATGCCAGGGCGCAGCACACTGTATGACTGAGTTACCGTCCCAATGTTTAATGAAGGTCTACAATAAAAAACATTCCTTCAATACGTGTGTAAGTGCTGAAGATGGTGGAATTCATGACTCATGAGCCGTTATTATGCTGAGTGTTAAGCTTTAACGCAGCTGTAGCACTCCAGAGAGTCATCAGATCGGTTCCAAATTCATTCCGCAGCATCGCAGTGATCCCAAACACAAAGCCGGAGTCAAACAGACGCATCTTCAGCGACAAGAGCAACACTGGGACTTGCAAAAGATAAGACAGAGCCATGATCTCATCACCGTGGAGTCACCCTAAAGAACAATAAGGACACAGAAGACACTGAAGCAGCTGAAATCCACAGAGGAGCCGCAACAAGTTCTCCAAGACGACCGGAACAACGCACCACACTTATCACCTCTGCATTGATTATCACCTCGGAGGCGATAAGTGTGTGTAGGAGCCGATTCTTACAGTAATTAGGATGTTGTGGGAATTAATTTCTCTGCTTCAGCACAGGAGACCAGGCAGCTGGTGTGAATGTTGCCTTCATCTTGAAAGAAACCCGTGGCTCCTCCAAATACTGATTTTATGATTACTGCAAGTTAACTGATGACAATTTATTAATAAAATAGTAATGTATTTTTTTTAATTTTTTTGGTTACATAATTTATGTTTATTATTTAATTTTCTATTTGTCTTGTACAAGAGGGTACTGTAAAATACGAAGTCAAATTCCTTGTATGTGCTCACATACTTGGCAAATAAAAGTGATTCTGATAGATTTGATTTCTTTAAAGCACAGTCTTGCATTACTTTAAGGTTCTAAAACATCTGAACAGAACTGTCCATATGCGATATGGATTTTCTCATTACTAGAAAACCTTGTGCCATGCATTCATGTTGGTATTGCTTTACAAGTACAACCTAAACACCTTTGCAGACCAAGAAAACAACAACATAGCAACAGCAGTCCCCCATTAGAACAATACAAATCACAAAACTGACCAGCAATGCCTTTGATGCAAATATGTATCTCTTGAATTTGTGCAATAATCCCACCCTCAGCACCTTCTGATTGGTTACATGCCACAAAAAATATCCTACCAAGACTCAAGGAAATAAAAATACTAAGTTGTGTTTTAATCCTCTGAAATCCAAGTCCCATTATGAGGATTGAAAAAACATTTTTTAAATCACCAAAATAACACAATTTATCAGAAATTGTGAAAACAAGCTTTCCTACAGTCCTTGAACTACTCATCTGTGATGTGCTGTTCCATCACACAACTAAGCCTAAAATTGTGATTTTTCAACAAAAATCACTTTATTCAACATGTCTCATTGTCAAAAATCACAAAAAAAAAAAAAATTAAATGCAGTAGCCAGATTCTGTAAAAAACTAAAAATGATCGAATTCTCAGAGCAACTAGAAAACCTCTTGTGACTCAGCTGCAATCAACAGTCTTGTAACAAAAAATATTGGACTTATTGTCTGAACTGGTCTCAACTGCAGGCTGTGTAGAGAAACAAACAAAAACTGTAGTAGTAAAAGCAGTAGCAGTGACGTAGTAAAATATCTCTACTACCATTTTCCTATATTATTCTGAGCAGTGGGAACACCCAAAGCTTTGTACACAAAGTCCCTGTGGTTTCTAAGTTTGCTGCCCCCCCCCCCCCTCAAAGGGTTAAAACACGAACAAAACATTTCCAGAATATTTTGTGTTGGAGCTATTCAAAATTCTGACACTAAGGTTTAATTTTTATTTTTTTTTTACAGAAAATGTGTTTTAATTCTAAAATAGCGGGTACTGTTCTCTATGATTACTAATAATCTGTGTCAGTTTTGCTCCTGAAAAACAACATCAGTTGACCCCGACTCCAAAACCCCACAATCCTGTTCCAACAGAGTGCGATTCCCACAGAACCCAGAGCCAACGTCCTGGTGCCAAACACCACAGGACTCCCCCCGAGGTCCGGTGCTCAGCCACGATGTGTCAGGACCGTTGTGTGAGCATGAGGCGAACCTGCAGCAGGTAGTTTTAATGTTGTGGCTGATGGGTGCGTATTATTATTTATTCTACATTTTGTGTCTTCCTCTCAAGTTCAACACATGCTAAAGGAAATACCAATAACCGTTTAACTCAACGTCAGTCTCTTCAGCGGGGGGGTGGATACACAGATAGCTGCCAATGAAAAGCAAAGTGTAATTTGCATGTATCACCGCATTGCATAGCTCACCGCTAATGATAATTAATTCGAGATATTTACACAGAGCAGAAATGAATCCTTTTCATATGCGGTTAAAATCCTGAGGCGCTTTAGGTGCATCTGGAGATTTATTTACTCCTCTTCCGTAATCCAACTGACATGAAATCAAATGAGAAAAATTAATTTCAGATGACGTTAAAGATGAAAGTCAGGTGGGTTTTTTTTTCCCATGAGACCTCGGGTCCCGTTTTAGTGATGACACAGTGTCATTGATTAGGATTCACAAATTAACTTCTGCAGAATTCACACATTACTTCTGCTGATCAAGCCGGTTTGAGGACGGTAGAGCAGGAGGGAACAAAGTATTAGGTGAGGCTGGGAAACCTTTTCAACATCCTTTTCCAACAAAGTAATGCAAAAAGAGATTTCTTAATTTTCCATCTCTTTGAAAACTCATTCAAGTGTTAACTTATCCACTTTTCTCTCGCCTCCAATCACTGCAGTTTGACTTTCCTCAACTTCTCTTCCCGCTTGAGCCTTCCAAGCTAATCCAAATGTGAAGGGAATATATTTTATTTTGCGTGTTAACCTGCTAAATCAACATTATTAGCGACAGATTGAACACGAGTAACACAAGTATACAATGCAGAAGAATCTGAGTTAAAATTTGTTCAATGTCAGCGCCTTTGTAGAACAATTTAGTTCATTATAATGCTGTTGTGGGATGTTCACCTCACTCTGACTTTCAGCTCAGACGCCAGTGAGTCAACCTTTCATCCAAGAGATCTGCTAAACAATGCTTCCCTAATCATTAAAGTGGCTAAGCCTGCAGATGAGCTCACTGGGTATAACGCACCCATCACGGTAATCATTACTGACAGGACATGCAGCTGCTAATGATCTTCTCTTAATCACACTTAATCAGGTAATAATGATTTTGAGGTGAGAGATGAAGTGCTCGCTCTCTAGCTTTCGCCATGCACAGGCCTTGTCTCACTTGACTGGTTTGGGTGTCAGCAGGGGGGCCGGAGGGGGTGGTGCCTCCATATGCTGCACTTCTACCCACTCGGAGGGTCACTCGTTGAGATCGGAGGGGGGAGAGCTTCATAAAGAAGGTCCTAAAATACTAACAGGAGACAGGATGGCACAGAAATACAGCGAAAAGGTGTGATGTAGTATGGGAATAAAACAGTGCACTGTTCTTTTAGTAGGCTTAACAATGATGAGAAGAGATAAGATGATCCCACCGTGGAGAAAGTTCACTGTAACGGCAGCTTAAAAGATATGGGTATGAGGGCAGTCTAACCCTTAGATGCACAAGCGATTGGACCTCACACTCTTCCACAAGTGGGTAAAAAAAATGACTCGTGTAAGAATCAGTGTGTATTCATGCCATTTTTGTCATTTTGGTTAAGAATAATCACTTGTATTATTGTTTGTATTATATTTTTGTCCACACAAGAATGATTTCATGTTCGAAATATGATTATTTTTAACAGTATAACAGATTTTGAACATTTTGATAATTGAACAAGAAGAATATTACTCAGAACAGCAGTAGAAGAATGTCAACGTCCATTTTGTTGACATTTTTCCAATCTTTTCCTCTAACTGTTGCTGCTCTCCGTCCCTCCAAGTTTGTGCACTTCATCACCTCTCGTTTGATATCAGTGATAAATAGCTTGGGGTAGTTATACAAATATTACAATTTCTTTAAAAGTATAAAAGTTACCTTAAAAAATGATATGGAGTGACATTGAAAACATATTTTTTGAGGAATAGATGGAAAATGAAAAAAAAGATATTGCAAGAAAACGACCTCACTGGGCCATTTTTGACCCACTTACGCATGTAAGGGTTAAGATTATATTATATACACAGTCGAAAAAAATGCAGAGAAACATTATCTACACTTGTGTTCTGAAGTTAACATACCCTGGCAAAATCTGTGGAATACTGTCCTTTTTTTGTATGTTTGATCATAGAAAAACTTTTCGTAGCTACACAAAGCTATCTATTATTACGCATTTGCTCCGATCATTCATGTTTTCATTAAAGAGCGACACACATTTTATTATTCTGACAGGGTATGTAAACTTATGAGCACAACTGCACAAAAGTTTGTAAAAAATTGTTGCAAAAAGTGAGAGTAGCAGCATCAGCGGACTCAGTTCTCTGTAGTGGCATCAGTGGTGTTTCTAAAGGCAAGGCAGCTGTATTTGTACAGCACATTTCATACACAAGGGCAGCTCAATGTGCTTTACATTAAAACATGAAAAACATTGGACAAGCGCAACTGAAATGATAAATATAATAAAAATAGAAAAGAGCAGGAAAATTAGAAAATGCAAATCGTTAGTATTTCTCAGTGCAGATTGAGATATTTGAGGTCTTATCTTGTACACAGCCCACAGTGACTTCTCGTAGCGTAAACCTACAAAACCCAAATTAATCAGGACAGTGTTTATCCAGCCCCAGCAGCTCAATGTGAGTGTTTTCCTGGAGAAGGGGAGATGATCTGGCGCACCAAATAGACCGATTATCAGCATTATTGTGGGCGATATTTGGCCTTTTTCTTATTACAGTTCTACAATTCCACAATTTCATTTAGCTTTTTTCCAAAGCGACGTACATCTGAGAGAAGATCAACACAAGCAAGGATCTAGTCAGGAGAAAACAACCTGGATAAGTGCCATAAAACAAGCTCAAGTGTGATAATAGAACCATGGTGTCTACAGGCAGGGCAGAGGTGAAAGGACTTTTTTTTGTAGTCTGTCAAGTGCAATGGTGTTCAATGAAGAGCTGCGTTTTTAGTCTTTTCTTATTATTGGTATTTATATTTTTATTGACCAATTATTAATTAAGCATTAAATATTAAGTTATAGTCACCCTCATTCTGAAAAAAAACTAGTTATGAATGACAGGCTACTGCTATCAAATGCTGTTAAAACACTACATTTAATGTAAATGTGTTCCAAATACTAGCTCTCATTCTTTCTTGATTACCAATGATCAGCCTTGTAAACGTCCCCATATCAGTTGATCCCTAGTTTCAAGGACAGTATCTGCATAAAGTTCCTGTCACATGACACAACAAAAGCACAAAGCTGATACAAATCAAGAATATAACTTCCTACATTGAATTACAAACCCAGCAGTCGGTGAAACTAAATATTTACATGAGAGTTACTCGATGTGGCCGACAGACTCCGATTAGCGTTGCTGTTGTTGACTGAGTGTTTTTGGGACAGATGGAAAGATATTACAAAGATCTGAAGCAGTTCTTTTGATAACTGTGGTAAGTGAATCATTTCTACATGGGGTCTAGATGAGTTTATCCCTGTTTGTGTTTTTCTTTTCTTTTTTGCCATTGTTGGTATTTCTGTAATCGCACCTCGGTCAGTCAACGATTCAATGTTTTTTGGCACCGTCATACTCAGAGTTCAAGTTTGTGGATGGTGTTTAGTCTACATGTGACTGAGAAGAAGCTCACTGCTTCATAATTTCCTCTTTTTTGAAATTGATTTATAAGAAATCTGCATTGAATTGGGGACACAGCTTGTTTCCGTATTTGGGCGAGGCAGAAATTGAGATTTCTGATTGGAAATATTCCCTTTTTTCAATATTTTTTTTCAGAATTTGAGACATAAAAAACAAATACAAGCACCAACTCCAAATTCAAACTTGTGTTTTTGCAGTCACCATTTATATGTTTCATCATTGTGACACAACAAAAGACTTCCTTTCGCTATAATTGAGACAGAAAGTAATTGTGGCTGCAATTTCTGCGTTTCTCACAAACTCAAATAAAGGAATTATGTTGATCAAGCTTGCTCTATCCCTCTGATCATTATTTCCGCTTTTATCATTTCTACACAATGGCACCACTATTACAAGCAGAATTAATTTTGTAAGATGAGACACGAGGATACTTTAATTTCAGATCACACAAATAAGCAAAGACAGGAGCTCCAGCTGTAGAATACATGTCCGACTGTTTATCACTTCCGATGACAATCCAACACTACGGAGTCGATAAGATGAACTATTTGCACTGTTTGAATAATGTAAAAGTCACAAGGAAAGGGGAAAAAAAAACAGCAAACCAGCAGTGCTAAGGAGTCAATGTTCACACTTATGGCAGTCATGTCATGTAAAAATGGAAAAATTCAATGAATCTTGGTTTTGGTATGTTTTTGGCCCATTTGAGAGGAAAAATACATATTTTTTTTTTACATTCATTTTCAAAAAATTGAAACTGATCAAAGTCAGCTAATTGTTCAAAATTCTTTCTTTAACAGTTCAGGCACTTTAATGTTGAATCCTGACTCTCCATGACAACGAAAATGTCCTCTCAAGTGCAAAACATGAGCATAATTAGCTTAAATTAGCCATTAACGCCAGCAGGACTGCTTCAGCTTTAAAAATTCAAAAAAAAAAAAAAGTCAACGCTTAGGGACACAGTGATCTTGTTTGGATTTGTGAAGAGACAGGAACAGAGTCTGCTCAGCTTTCAAGACTGCTAGAGGCAAAGGCTGACTGGTGCACCGAGAAACCTTCCAGAAGTTTGGCTCAGGTTTTGCAAGTATGTTGATCTGAAAGTAACTGAAATTAGGAGACTTTATAACAACCCCAGCGTTGCAACAATTCAGGGCAAATACAAGAAACATTACACCCCTACTAATGATACTGAAAAGGCCAAAGCTATCAAAAAGTCACTATAAGTTCTTTCAAATACAAAAACTTCCTCAAGGTAGCTTCATTTATGCTTAATTTAAGGTCATTGCAATCCAAGAAAAATTAAACTAATACAAAACCAACACTCTCACCTCCACACTTAGAGTTTTAATGTGCTATTTCAATGCCATGTTCAGATTGTAGTAGTTTCCATTCATCCTTTCAGTTTCTAAATCTAGTATTTCCATTCATCGGATCTGGAGGCTTCCTGCACATACATCGGGCAACAAGGCAGGACAGTTTGGTGATCCATCATAGTGCTAAAACAGACACAAACAAGCAGAGCCAAGCTCACACCTACAGGGATGTTCAAGCATCCAATTATGGACGGAAGTCTTTATGTATGATTTCTCCTGGCACTCATGTTTACTCCCACAGTCCAAGAAACTGAAACTCTGCATACTGGTGGGCAACGAATGTGTATTATAATACGCTGCTGGAAACAGTCTCAGTAATGACAAATAAAAGCAGAGTCTGGAGCGGTTTTGGGGGAATTTCAACAGATTTATAACCACAGATATGATCAGGAAGTCAGTTTCTTAAATGATAAACTGAAAATAAAAATACATCTATTTCATGATGCTCTTCTGGACCACGTTTCTAAATAAAATCCCAGCTCTTCTTCCCACTCTGTGACAAAAGTGTTAAAGTAAATCTTTTGGATTTGGCCCGCTCTCAGTGGCCGCACAGTCTGGCAGTGAACCGTGGCCTTTACTAATTGTAAACTCAATGAAGCATTCTTAACAGATGCTGGTGGAACGGCTCCATTAGGCCTTACAGGCGGCTGTCATCCACATATCAAACCCATGAAAAGTCAAACTGTCATTATCACACGGCTCCAACCACATCTATCCACCCGCCAATTTAATTCTTATTAAATGCACATTATAAGTGGAGATGGATGGTCTTGGTCGAGTGGAGATACTGCCTTGGAATGACTTTTGGTAGGACACACGCGCTCACGAGGCCGAGCGGCAGCACAAAAAGTCGTATAAACAGAACAAAATAAGGCAGGAATGATGCCAGTGGTGGAAATATGGAACATTTACAAGCTATGGGATGCGATTTGAGTGGATTTAATAGATAAAAGGTGGTCCAGAATGTGTGCAGACCCTCTGCAGAGGGCGATTGTGCAGGGAAAACAAAGCTGTGACGGCCCTGTGTTGCTCTGCCAGCTTGAGTGAGAAGCAACTGCACATGACACAACAAATAGGCTTTGGGCTGTGTGATGCAGAGGTTATACCAAATGACTCCCAGACCACAGTCCCTTATCTCTGCGCAGCTCAGCTCTATTTTTTTTTTAAATTTATTTATTTTTATTTTTTCTTATAAATGAGGGATTAATTATTGCCTCCAAAAGAAGAGGAAGCTGCATTCAGAAGATAAATCTACTGTAGTGGCTGCCCCCCTGAGGTATGAGCAGAGAAAAATAAAATAAAAAGGAGGGGTGTAGTATGTATTAGCAAAGCAGTTAATAAAACACATAATTTAACTCATATTTTCTTCTTATATTAGCAAAAACCAAATAGAAATAATACTCCTGCTTTGTTTTTTTAAAAAGAAAAATAAGGGGAGTGGTGAATGTTTTTGCTGTTGTTTAAAAATGATTAATTGATTCACTTTACAAAGTAATTAGCATGCAATAATCATTTTCTGTCTCAGCCATCCAGAACAAATCAAACTGATAATGAACTGTTATCTTCATATTTGTGGAAATTATGCGCTGCGGCGTTATGTCTTTGTTGTGTCCCGCTTGCATTCCTCACACCTCATGACCCCGAGTTACTTTAAGGAGGCCTTTTTTCACGAAGTACGATGGCGACGGTATTTCAGACAATTGTGATTGTTGCGAGGTGCATTGCCAAGCCTCCCATGTGTGCAACAACAAGCCAGCTGCTCCTGAGGGATACTTCTGCAGACAATCTCGCTTGAATATTCATCAGGCACTGTTGCAAGCGCACACACATCTGCACACACAAATGATCATCATATACAACAATGCCTCTCTGATCAAAGAGAGCTCATTATCTGCCTGTCGTGCTGCAGAGTTCTGTTGAATAACCAATCAGTTAAGCTTTCAGAGTTGGGTTCCTCTTTCTGCCTGTCTCAGCACACCGTCTCCTTTTGGCTGGCAACACTTTAACCAAGGCACATCATTTGATTTCCTTCCTCTCACCAAATGTTGATTCGAGAGTCTGTTCAAGAGGGCCTTTTGATTGCATTAACAATAAATGAGAAAGTACGTCTGATTATCTCTAGTGTACCGTTTGATTCTGCTGCCGCGATTTCTGCCTGATAATCGGCCTCTTGAAATGAGTGATCAAATCTTCTCCTCAAGATGTCCCATTTGATATGCGTGGGTTGGCATTAATGCATATGCGATGACTGTCAATTTCTGAGAGGTGAGAATGAGATTTGACCTGGGTTATACACTTTCGGCAGAGCCTGCATTACAGCGATAATCACACATCAGATTTGTCAATTAACCCTTTGCTAAGCCCCTCCCACAAATGGCTACTGTTCAATGCTACCTTAGCAACTGTAACTAGGCACGAGAGGTCTGTCAAGCTTTCAGCAGAAGGCAATATGCCGAAGCGGTGTGCGTACGGTACTTGCAAGTTCGACACTTGTTATCCGCAAAGCTTGGAGGGTGGTGTTGATTTTTTGCATTCCCCAAGCCAAAGACACAAGAAGAAAGGTGCCGCGTGTGGATTAAGCAGTGTGGGAGACCGCATGATCAGCTGAATCCCTCCAAAATCAATAAGAACACCTACGTCTGTTCTAAGCTAAGTTGCTAGCTAACATTAGCTAACCGTAGCTCTGTGTGTTAGGTCAGATAACATTAGCAAAGAAAGAAGTCTCAATGGAAGGACAGAAACCTCCCGTGGGGCAGAAGGGCAAAAGTATGCAACATAGAGCTCATTGTACAGTACCTCATCTTCCTAAATATGATCCTACCTGCTTCCTTTGTAGCAGCAATCTATGGGTCTCCGCTTACGCTCAAGTCTGGCTTTGGCGACAACAACAGATGATACTGCATTAATGTTGTAACCCCTTGGTTTATGCCACTGTTGTGGCAAACTTGTGCAAGATATTGCTGGGCTTTGCTGTGCCTTAATGAGATCAAGTGTATAGATCAGCCCCACTATATGTGAGCAATATCCTGGCACGCTATAAACAAACACAAATTTAGCTTAGCAAGAAATGGGCAGACACAGGATAATGACAGTTGAACATAACATTAATTTAAACGTATATAATACATATCGGCTTACCCTGCTGTACAAGAACATTGCTGTTCTTGTATATGATTATTTTTGACGTGAAGTGACAATACATGGGGTGTTTGGCGCTTACACTGAGATCTGTGTGCTTTTCCCTCTATTTTAACGTCCTCTTCATTTGCACTCCGCCAACATCTAATTTGGTGAATGTAGTTCTTCAAAAGCATATTGGAGACCCTTCTGTCTGCTTCTCTCTGATATCGCTGTAGAATATGTCCAGAAATTTGCACATATCTCCTGAGAAATATCACTCACCGGTACCGCTAAAAACTCCATATTTCATGCTAGGAGGGAAAGCTTGACAGGCGTAGCAACAGTAACCAAGGGGGGCGGGCTTAGCGAAGGGTCAATTGACCTCCTCTCTTGTCTGGCAGACCTGCGGCGGGATCTGCCAATGACGACACTTACAGTTTAGGCAAAGCTGTGATGCATATTCATCATTAAAGGTCTCATATGGTGAAAATCCATTTTTAGTGTGTTTTATAGTTGTTACAAACTGGAAAGTGTAAAGAAAAAGCTGTTTGAATATGCAAGTGTTACTTCAGCCAGTTGTCAAGCCCACCCACAACTATAAGGCCTCTTGGCTGTACAATTTTACTGAAGTGTTATCTTACAATTCCGTAATCAAATAGTCATTAAGCTCAAACTTTATGTAATCTGGTCTCCACAGCTTCCACTTGAACTATTCAGAATGAAGACCTGCCTCACAGTCTACGAGGGGTTTCCTTTTCTAGAGCTGCTTCTGCAAACTCTAGAAAGTCTCGGCTCCGAGAAATCCCACCAAATGTTCTGCTGTTCTTCTTGGAGCTATGCAGTGTTTATGCAGAAACGAACCATCTTAGCAGCATTTCGAGTGGAAAAATTGAAAAGACACATTCTGGAGATAAAAGAGATTGTCATTATTTTGCTGAAAAGGTACTGAATTCAGACAATTCAGAATGAAATGTCTGAATTTCAGATTAAAGGAGGTTTATAATCAGAAGACGCAGTCAAACATTAAAGAATGCATTATGTCATGTGACAAAACTCCTCTTTTAGGATGAAGCCATTTTTCTTATATAATAATGGATTAGATTTACATCGCGCTTTCCTATTAAGGCATACTCAAAGCACGTACAATGGATCCATTATCATTCACTCACACATTCTCACTCTGGTGGTGGTAAACACATTTGTAGCCACAGACTGATGGAGGCCACCATCAACATTCATACTCCAGTGTGAGTAGCAGCACTGGAGGCAAGGCGGGTAAAGTGTCTTGCCCAAGGACACAGCAGCACATGACTAGGACAGAGCGGGAATCAAACCGCCGACCCTTCGATCATTGGACGACCTACTATACCACCTGAACCACAGTGGCCCCAAATAAAATGGACTGCAGAGGGAATTAAACTGCTTTTCAGTGCAGCAGCTGTAGTAGTGCCACAGTGGAATGAGAATTTAAATGGCAGGAGTCCATGAATGATCACAGCTGCATTTCTTCACCATTAAGGACATTTTAAGAGCCACTTTTTAGGCCAGTGGGAACTGATCGTCAAGTAAATGACACATTTCCAGGAACTATAAAGAAAAAGCATTTTGTGGCTATTAGCAGTCCTGTCAAAAAGCGAGATATAATTAAATTGTCACTTCACGATACAGGGGGTCTTTCTGAAGCTACACTTACAGATCTACTTCTACTCCATTTGTGCACTCACATGGAGGGTCTGTCACACTACCTACTAGGAAAAGGAGAGCTAAGTGGGTATAAAACCATCCAATAGCGAGCATGCATCCATGCTGATTTACTGACAATGTGCAGCACCCTGTTGTGTTCTTCATGGAATGAGTTCCGTACAAATCCAACTTTTGTACACCTGCTACTACATTTACTTGTAACCTGCTCAAACTATGTCAACCACTTAATGGATATACAATATGTAGGATCAAACATATTGTTTCTCCAAAGAGTACAATTGGTCTTTTGATTGTAAGATTTGTTGTAATTACAGGGATTGTTGCAAAAACTACGCAGCTTATCAGATTTATAAACACAAAGATGTTTCAAGAAAAAAAAGAAGCACCTTCTATACATTTCTGCCAGAGAAAGTGAAGCAGATCCCTCAGCCTGCTACTATATTTATACACTATACCTTAATGAAGGGTGCTTCACTCAGCTGTCAGTGTCACTGCAAACACTCTGTGACAGACGGGGACTTGGGTGAGTTCAGCTTCAAGAAAGTCTCCTGGTTAATCTCTGCAGGTTCATGAAACGCTGCAGCCTTTACATTGATCAGAGGTCAGACACTCCATTTAGACACACATTCACAACTACAGGCAATTTAGAGTTGCCATTAACCTCAGCTGTATGTGTTGGAACTGTAGGAAAAAAACACTGCATGCTTTAGGCTGACAAGACTTGTTAGCAGCTAGCAACTTCAGGCCAATTAATGTTTTCACCGTCCATGTGCGCAGACTGATGCTAACTTTGAAAGCAGACATGTGGCTCTATTCATACCACAATAGTAGGATACAGAAAACACACAAGGCTCCTGTGAATATTCCCTCGCACTGTTTACAGAAAATATTAGATGCTTACAGATTGGGCCGCAGCATCGCATCAGTACAAGATAGAGATTGACTGATGTGTTGGTCAGGGCCGATACCAATGACAATTGTTGATAATCAAAAAAGGCCAATACCTGATATTTGGAACTGATATACAATAAATGTGCATGTGATAGTAGAAAACATGTCATTAAGACAAGGCTTCTTCATTAACCCTTTAAGCTTCAGTCAATTCCAGCCGTTTTCAGTACAAAAAAATCGCTAATATTCTATTTTTAAATAAAAAAAATTACGAAAAATACGGGGAATATTGGACGCGCATCGGGAGGTGCATTTCCTTGAAAACGACCGATTCGGGGATTTTATACCGACTTCAGGACATGTTTGGACAAAATAGTTTCCTGGCTTGTGTCATCTGATGTAAAAGGTTGGATTATGGCCGTTTTTGTGGAATCTTTTTTTTTGTGTGTAATAATAACCCGGAAATGTGGAGTCGCGCTGTGTGCTTTGAAGCCGTGTATAGAGAACGGATGGATGAATATTTGTTTTTGTCGGACAAATGTGTTTTTTCTCACCCGCTGTGGTAATCGCATCTGAAAGTGGTTTATACCGGCGGATTCATGAGAATCTAAGCTTTCCATCGGTGTATAGTGTTTGTATAATCGCGTTTGCACCCGTCGGACATTCCTGAAATTCCTATGCAAATTAGTAGGTGTACCGCCGGCGGTACACTGAAGCTTAAAGGGTTACTAACGGGGGCTATAACTGATTAACACACTAAGGTTCAAATCTTAAAGCATTATTAACAAGAAAAGCACTCAGAGAGCGCAGTACTCTGTCATGGCTGCTAAGTCTTTGTATCATTTCTAACAGCTGAATCTTAAAAAAAAAAAAAAAGCCATACAAAACCACAGAATGTGGTAATTTTTTTCATTGAAAAATGTGTTTATTGAACTTTTGTACATTATTCCAGGGTCAGTGCACCAAGTAACAACAAACAGTAACACCCCCGCCCCCCCCAACAAAAATGGAAGAGAAAAAAAATAAAAATAAAGACATAAATAAAAAATATATAGCTATGGCCGCAATAATGATATGATCATAATAACGATCACTAATTATAAATTGTCAGAAAATAAAAAAAATTATGATCAGAAAGTAGTAAAAAATGAGGAAGGATGGCCAATAAATGGATGCAGATAAACTAATAAGTAATAGTAAAGCAAATCAACAAAGAAGAGAAAAAAGGGAATAGAAAAAAAATTATAAAATAAAATAAATAAAAAATGACAAATTACATACATGCAGAAACACACGGAGACAGACTGGCATAAGAGATGGAGACAGCAGCCCAGAAATTCAGCTCTGGAGATCACTGGGAGTCGTGTAGCATACAACAATCTAGACCCCACTCACAGGAGCAACAGCAACTCTATTACGCAAAAAAGTCAAAAACCCTCCCAGCATTTGTCAAAGGCAGATGTTTTTTTCCTAAGATTAAACGTGATCTTCTCTGAAGGCAGATATGATGAGAGCTCTTTGAGCCATAAGCGAACATCAGGGGGGTTCTCGTTTTTCCAGTTGATAGCTATGCATTTATTAGCCGCAAGAAGGGCGAGTCTGACAAAGCGGGTGTTATTTCTCGTATTTATTGGTAGAGTCAACAGATCCCCCAATAATGTTAGACGTGGATTGACTGGGATTTCCATCCCTACAATTCAATTAACAATGTCAAAAATGGAACTCCAGTATTCCTCCAAGCAACTACAAGTCCAGAACATGTGAAAAAGGGTTCCTATCTCAGTCTTACATCTAGGGCAGAATTCTGAGTACCTATTACTTATCTTATGGAGACAATGAGGTGTCAAGTAAACCCCATGTATGATATTAAACTGTAAGAGTTTGTGTCGGCTGTTATAGGAGAATGATTGAGAATGTGGTAATGTAATGCAGATGTACTCACAAACACAATGACCTTGCGCTGAGCACAGAGATGTGTTATGCATGTGTGTACGGATACTGAATAACATGACCTAAATATGTAGCAGGCAGCGGGAATTGATGGTACTCAGAAACACCTCCACAATTTAATCAGTTGTTCACAATTGATTAAATTGTGAACAACAAATTTTAAGTTCACAGCAGTAGATTTGTAGTAGAATCATAATCATGTGATCATCAACAGGCAGCTGACGTAGTGTTTACTTGTTGTCATGTTTACAGTGACTCCATGCTGCTATCTCGCATTGATACAGAAATCTTTAGCAAATTGATGGATCCAGACTATAAGCTGCATCACTGCCAAAATCTAATCAGTTGATCCTTGTGTCATTTCTGACCTTCCCTGAAAATGTCATCCAAATCCGTTAGTCCGTTTTTGAGTAATGTTGCTAACAGACAAAGAGACGGACAAACTGACAAACCAACGGCAATTGACCCTTCGCTAAGCCCCTCCCACAAATGGCTACTGTCCAATGCTAGAAGAGTCTCCAATATGCTTTTGAGAACTACATTCACCAAATTAAATTTTGGTGGAGTGCAAATGAAAAGGACGTTAAAATACAGGGAAAAGCGCACAGTAACCAACAGTAACCAAGGGGGGCGGGGTTTAGCGAAGGGTCAATTGTCACATAACTCCACTGATTCTATTCTATAGGTGTGCTCCTTAGCAGAGTAATAATTATTATAGAATGTAGAGCTTCCTGCTGTGCTTGGGAATGATCAGTGAAAAGAAAATTCAAATCAAAGCATTAAAGATCTGCAATTGTTAGTTCAATTACAGCTCTTTTAATAAAGAATAATGAATGCATGGATGACGCAGCATCTTCTTATGCAGTCTCCCTGGTTTGAGCATTCCTGGTGCATGTAAAATTTATGCAGTCACATATTTTAGCCTGCAGTGGACTTATTGCCACACAACTTTCCAGATGTAGAAATCCTAAATTGGTCCTCCGGGCTTTTTTAGTGGCTACAGTCGGTGCGATCGTCCCTCAGCTCTGCAATTAACCCTGCAGAATACTGACAATAGTCACAGAACAAAACACAATCAGTATAGTTACGAACCAATTTGGGTAGCAGTTACACAAATGAAATGCTAGCTATTACACAGTACATTCATTAATATGGAAGACCATCTATTCTGCTTGTGAAAAATGAAACTGAAAAACATCAGATAGATTCAAGGTTTCCTGGTTGTCAGGTATTTAAAGGAACATAATCTGCAATTATAATTTTTGATATAAATTACAGAACACACCTTGAGATTTAGTCTCTGATCCTAACTCATCAGAATGACAATAACACCGAGAAAAACAACGAAAACGCAGACGTTTTAATAAATAACGCATACGAATTTTAGTCACACTGGCAGCTGCTATTAAATTAAGTTGCCTGTGGTGTAAACAACATGCAGGACTTGACTTATTATTGGCGATGTGCTTGCTAATTATTTTAGTTGATAGTCACCTTTAGCTATCAGGAAATAAAGATTACAGATAACTAACCAGAGAAGGAGCAAAAAAGACAGACTCAATGTGATGGGTCATGCATTTGCACAGGAGAACTATAAATAAACAAGATAAAATAAAATAAAAAAAATAGATAACACTTACCATCATCAACCAAACTAAACTAAAACTGAATAAAATAAACAAAACGAATTAAATAAAAATAGATAAATATTTAAAAACATCAAACAAAATAGAATAAATTATATTTAATTAAATTACAATAAATACTAAATAATATAACAAAAAAACAACTAGAGTAAGTAAACAAATACAATAAATTAAATTCAAATAAAACAAAACATGAACTCGCCATCATTTATCTATCAACTAAATATGACCTTACATCTATATTTATTTCTACTGTACTGACAGGATTATTATTCAATTTCTTGCACAATGTGTGATTACAATCAAGGGATTCTATTCTCTTCTATAGGTGTGCACAGGTAGCTAGTCTAACATCTGTGTGCGTTTGAGGAACTGAATCTTTCACCACCTCCATAGGATGTGCACATGTTTCTGGGCTGAACATAGCAGGGGCTAATCTAACATAAACATTGATCTGGTGTTTTACATTACTGCAGGCTTTTTTGGCTCCTCTTGACTGATTCCCCTCTACTCGAAACAGCAGGCTTCTTATTATTGTTTATTTGCCTTAATTTAGTTTTATTTTCTCCGTCCAGTCAGCTAATGGTTTTCAGCATTCTCGCAGAAGCAAAGCCCTCCTGGGGTGTCTCAAAGTAATTTGGTTCCACCTGAGGAGACACACATGCTTGCTCAAATGCACAATCAATATTAATCGACTTTGAAAGGGGGGTGGGGCATGTCTTCAAGTAGATGTTGCGGCCTGGAGATAATAGTTTAGGTAAGCTGAAATGTTCGGACAGTGCTGCCGCGGTCACTGTCGGGGTTATTGATGACCTGGAGAGGCTCTTTGTCTCCGCGTTGCTGTTTTATTCATTTTCTCGCTGCCCTCCAACAGCTTTCACCGCCGTCGTTCCATCACTTGGAAAATTTCCTTTCAGACTCTGTTTCTCCAGGCTCATATCAATAATGCGAGATGAATTGAATAAATGTAAGACATAGCTAAGTATTCAACATTTTCAAGGCTCATGTTTCAAGGATCTAGTAGATAGAATATCGATCACAAATAATGCCTTGATTAAAAGTTAACTGCTCCTTAAATAACTTCTGCTAGTCAGTCTTTTAGGGCTAGAGGTGACAGCTGTGACTCCACAGTACTCTAACAAATGGCACCATTTTGTGTGAAATCTGCAGGTTTTAAAATTGATTTGATCTATTATTAACACTGCAGAAAAAGAATTTGTAACTGTCATGTTGGTGCAGTTTTGGCCTCGATTTATTCTCAGATTAACAAGGCCTAAATTTTAATGCTTTAAGGTACCAACCAAGGAGCTAAAGTTAAGTTTATAACACACAGTCTGTGTTGGCACTTATATTTTTGGAGCAAAAAATTGCATTTTAAATGACAGTATCCTTGCGGTCTCAGTTTGGTTGAATTTTCACTCAATCTGTATAATTTTTGGCTGCATTTTTCAAAATCCTCTGCATAATTTGACCAATATGACAATTAGCAACTGACCTAACATCAGCCGCACGCATAAGGTTGGCTTTTGCCTCTACCCAAATCAAAGAGAAAGCCTTTATAGATGTGGGATTTGTTTTTCGAAAACAATCAATGTTCTGCACAGGCAGAAATTCATCATCTGACAGAGGCTTCAATAGCCCATGATGCATTGCAGCCAAACAAGATGTTGTGTTTTGTCTGACCTGTCTTCTTTCATTCTTATGAAACAGTCACTTTAAAGCATCGATCTTTCTTACATGGTCATGTTCATGGCCGTTCTTTTTCAGAGGGAGCTGTTCACAGTCATTCTGTGAAAATATACCAGCAGCCGGTTAGTATTGGAAAGCCAAGAACAGCTGTTTCTAGCGACAAAATGACTGAGTACACTGAGTGCTGCTTGATCAAATCCTCTGAGAATTCCTTTCCCTTCTCGGTGCCTTGCTCAAGGGCTCCTTTACTTTGAGAGGCAGCAGAGGATTTCACTGAGTGACTCTCTCTCTCAGCTTTGCATTCTGAGTCTGCAGCAGACGTGAAATTATGATCTCGTGGTTACAAACCCACATTCTAACCTTTAGACCTGAGATTTCGAGGATTTCTGAACTGGCAGGATATTTTTTCGACTTGGCATGACACACAGCCTCCGGCAACTCTGCCAGCTCTCACTGTAACGAACTACAAAGAGCCGGAGGAATCCCGGGGAAAATTTGACTTAATTTGCCTCCAATCAAAAGAAAACCTTTTGCTAGTATGTGACGGAATCTTCAATATTAACATCCATTTATTTAGCTTTATTTATTGCATATTAACCTGCAAGTATTTACACTTAGTCCTGCATTGCAAATACGGTGACTATTTCAAAAACAGTTTGGCATCTATGCATTCAATGTTACTAACGGTCCTTATCCATACTGCCAAATAAAAAATGCCTGCATTGTTTTAGGGTACGTGCCAGCCTGCATGCTTTGAACTAATACTTGGCAGCTATTGCACATGAGCAATCTTCATTTTAACCTTTTAGCATAAAATCATATTATACATGCTCTGATTTTACCACGTGCGACCTGCATTTTCATTCCCCGGTTTATGTCGTATTAATAATAATTTATTTCTCCCCCAACCTCCACCCGCTTCCAAACAAACGCTTGGATCCTGGAGTGTCTGCAAAACGCTATCTTGACAAATTCCCATTTAGAGCGGCACAACATGTTGTCAGTAGTTGAGGTGGCTGATTGATGGGACTGATCCATTCAAAGGCCTCTCAGCACACCCAGCGCGCAGACAGGTGAGGTTAAAATCCTGTCACTCAGCAGTTCAACTTCCATTACTTATTCAACACTCTTGCATTTTGGCTGGTGCAACAGAGAGGGGGGATGAGCACAATTAATGAAGCTATCTCTTCGGGATTAAGCAGTGCAGCACACACGGCTCTCACCACACACGCCCGTACCTTAAATGGATTCCCGCCGTATAATATTCCAGCATCCTCAAACCTCGGCTCATGTTATCTCAGTGGAAGAATGCCTGGAGGATAAACAGTTTCTCCTGCCCTTCAGGCGAAGCTTATTTTTCTGCATTTGTTTCAAGATGACTCAGTCAGCACATGACGCAGAGCCACTGCGGGATGGTCAGAATTCGTGGGGTAGAAACTCGCCGATATTGCAACAATCACAGGAATGTATGAGTTAGGTGAGATGTAGCCTTGTGTTCATGCTGTTTGTCTGAGATAAGACAAGGCCAATTTCATATTTTTACCCTGTCGACAGCAGCTGGCAAGTTTTATTCCCGCTGTATGGTATGGCTATTGCTCAAGTGTCAGAAGTGAATTCCGCTTGGCAAGATTCACAAACATAGACTTCACTTTGTTTTATGTTCCACTTTTCTTTTTTCCCCCAACAAAGCTCTACTTTAAAAACGGGGAAACACACTGACATCTATACATGCTCTATCCAAAACATCCTTTGAGCAAACAAACTCATGAGAAAAAAGTATGATAAAATCTGCAAAAAAATGAAACTAAACAAAAACTGCTGTGTTCAGACTTCAATGCAGAGCATAGCCTGCCTCCTAGAAGTTACTTTCATACACAAGGAAACAGCGATAGTGAATATATTTTGAAGGGGCGTCTAACTGTGACTAGGCCTGTATGGGCAAATCAAGAACAAATTTTGTTAATTAAATCCTTAAGTCATAGAATATTTTTGAACATTCCACCTGAAAAGTAAGACCTGCAAAACTATACAAGCCCAAAATGAACAGCGCAGAACTCAATGGATTGGAAACACTCAGGAGAAATCTGAAATACAATAAGTCTCTTTATCCCCAGACCAGTGACATTCAAAAAACGCCAGCAGAATCTGACATTTTTGCTTCTGCATAATCAAAAATGCAAATTAGGGTCAATAACAGCTTCATAACAAGGAGTCAGCAAACACTGATGTTTCTGAAATTTGTCAAACTCTTCTAACTTTCCTCAGCTGTAACTCTTGCAAATTTGAAGCAACTTGCATGAACAACGACAAACGCTAAATCCATCCATCCATGTGCACTAGGGAACTCTCAAAAAATGGGACCAGCTGCATCTTTACAACAGATATAACCTGTTGACTCAAAACACGCTGTTTAGCTCACACAAACAAACTGGTAGAACAAATATGATGGAAGCAAACACTGAGAAAATTGAGAGCTTTATTTGCCCATCATCTACCCTAACCTCCTCCTAAAGGCTTTAATGCAGTTCATAACATACATTTCCTATGTTCTCTCTTGTTTTATTGTAATTTTAGCCGAGTGGCTCTTTGGTGTGATGTCGTTTCTAATTCTTTAATTCTCTAATTTGGTGATTTTTAATTTGTAACTGTTAACCCTCCATCTTATTCTTTAATTTTTAAACCCCCTAATTCACTCGTTTACCAATCTAGCAAATTATTCATTTAACATATATTTTTACAGTGCATTTTAATTGCCCTTTCAGCCTTGTCTCGTCGTGTCTTGCTTGATTGTCCGAGTTGTATGTTTTCGCTGTCAAAGGACCTTGTGAGCACTGTTCTTAAGGATGCTATACAAATGAAGTAATTATAATAACTGTAGCATTTCTGTTATTAAAACTCTGTATGGAATTAATTAGGTTTTACTGAACTCCCAGCAATAAACCAAACGACCTCAATAACATACATAGAAATGGGCTTATCTGCAGAATACTTTTGAAATACATCATAAACAAAATAATTTCACAAAATTCGAAAAAAAAGTCACAAAGTATAAAATTCTCCAAATAAAACATATCTTACAGCTGTTACAGAGGAGCCAGACTGTCCAGAACCTTAAACACTACGTTCAAGTTAAATGGATTAAACTTTAAATTAAGCCCACAAATGCTCTCTCTGTGTAAAAGTATGAAATGCATTTTGCTCTTATTTGCATTTGACACAGCAGAGTCTCATTAAGCTCGTGTAACAGCTCCTCTCTTAAAAGCACAGAGACAGGACTGGATTCAACACCTGTATAATCTTAACAACCCCACACAGCAGATGGGTTAAGCATTTGATTTCCATCTATAATTATCTCCAGGTTGACAGTTGCCAATCCACTGTGTATTGTAAACATAATCTCTGTAAGCGTGTTTGTGTGGATTCTTTTTTTTTCCCCTCGTCAGAGAGGCTTCGAGAGCAGCTCCGCACACCTGTTTTTGAAAACTTGTCACAGCAGCTACAGCGTTGCCCCCGCTTACCGACAAGAAAGAAACCATTTCACATTTGATTTAGTATTTATGAATCTTTTTATATATTTATTTTGATCAATGCCGCCGTTGGTTTGTATGATGGAGATCCTCAAATGGCATCTCTAGTAGACATTATAGGTCCCTGGTCCCAGCTGATACCCAGGAAAACCTGAGTGTAGTCTTTGAATCTCAAACGCTACACTGCAGCCTGGAGAAAAAAAATGTTATCCCATTTTCTCTATCGTATACATCTCTCCATTGTTGCATTCATCAAGGCTGGAGAAATTACTCGCATTGTGGTTAAATGTTATGGAAATGGAAAATCACTGTGCGTTCTTTGGCTCTGCCTCGATACAAAAAGCAAAACCTCAACAGGATCTGAGCTGAAAAACAGCCATTAGATGTATGAAAAAAAGCAGGTAATCGACATCCATGGTGGTTAACTTTCTTTATGGACACTCCATGTGCTGTTGTGTTGGTTTGCCGATTGTATTTCTAATGAGAGATATATTTGAGAGAGGTTGAGCTGCCAAGACAATACCGACCCAATCTCTGCCATTCACTCGTTCAACAAGATAAGCCCTGGAGTGTTGTGATTGTTGGCGTGGACGCCACTGGGAGCTTTCTGGGATTACCAGGTCTCACTGTCTTCTCTTTGAGCTGACCCAGCGGGACCCCGGCAAAATGGTTTGATCCCAAACCCCGGACCCCTCATCACTCCTGGTCAGTCTGCATTACAAACTGACCTCCGAGCCGAATCTCTGCGGTACATTTGGACATGTGGTAAAGCTGCTGGAAGGCGCTGAGACAAGCCTGAATTACAGCTGAAACAGTGAGACTCAAACATATTATTTTCCAACACTGGCACTCGTGGGTTTTTTGGGTTTTTTTGTTCTGCAGGATGCATAAACATGGAGGCATTTCAGCATTTCTGGCACATATCTAAACCTGCGGAGATGCCGTCAGAACTGATCCTTTTGCAAAAGCTTTAAAAGACATGATTTATTTATGATACGGCAAAACTTATTTGAGCAAACTTTCCCAAGCAGTGTCTTCGGGTAAGAGGTTCAACAGTTACAAGGCGCCGAGGATTAGAGAGGTATACAATCAAGATTCACACCCAAGTGCCGGTCTAATTCTATGTTATTTTTTCACAAGAGAGGAGGACGAAGTGTCTCTTTATTAGAACAGAAGGAAAATCACAATAGACTGATAGAAGGAAATGGTCTCTTCAGTTTCACAGAAAATCACTAAATGAGTTCCTTGAGAGTGCTTGTTTGGGGAGATCTGGAAAAAAAATGCAGTGAGTGATGCTCAAAAAAATCAGGATCTGAGAGCCTTCATCATATTTACTTCGTTCAGTCCTTTATTATCGAGTATTTAAAGCCTCTGTATATATATCATTTTCATGTGATTAAAGTACCACAAGCTTTGTCTGAACACTAATGTGATCTTATTTTTCTTTTCGTGATCAGTTGGTCACAATACAGTATAACTAACTACAAGTCGCCGATGTAGAAAAGTAGTATAATCCTACATTTAGAGTTAATTATGTGACTAGTGAATTATACATGACTGAAGCTCATGATTCATCACCTATTTTTGCTTACTTAACAGATTAATCCATTGCTTTTAAATAATTGATTATTTGTTCAGAATATGTTGTGCTAGTTGGTTCTTATGCTGATTTCTTTATGCAAACTCAACAAATCACAATATAAACGCAGCATGCTAATAATGTTCTTTATCTCGGAGAAAAAGGTAATTACTCAGTCAAGGAGGTGGTGGAGTTCTGTGACGATTGGTCTGTTTGTCTATCTGTTAGCAACATTACTCAAAAACCGATTTGGATGAAATTTTTAGGAAAGGTCAGAAATGACACAAGGACCCAGTGATTAGATTCTGGCAGTGATGTGACTTATAGTCTGGATCCACGGATTTGTTAAAGATTTCTGTATCATAACAAAATAACGGTACTGCATCACTGTAACTATGACAACAAGTGAACACTACATCAGCTGCGTGCTGACAATCATGATTGTGATCCTACTACAAATCAATCGCTACAGACTTATTGGCACTCAGTCGGAAATGATACAAAGAACAGTTGATTCAATTGCGGGGTGTTTCTGAGTCCCATTAATTCCCACCACTCACTACACATTTAGGTCATGCGATTCCATATCTGTACATAACATACACACGCATAACACACGCCTGTGCTCAGCACAAGGTCATTTTGTTTGAGGGTACGTCTATATGAAATGGCCACATTCTATAGGGCCGTGATTTTTGCCAATATTTTTTTCAAAATTTAAGCCATCGTAAATGATGAGCAGCCTTGGCCGAGTACTGCACTCTCCGATTGTGTTTCTTGCTTTTACTGTGGTTATAAAAGGGTTAAACTCAACCAAACGTGCATTCATGACCACACCTAAGGAAGGTGTTGCGCATCAGGACTACGATCAGATATTGCGACCACAAAACAGACACTCTATTTACCAGTGACAATAAAAGGCTTTAAAATGCAGCTTTATCTAAATGGCACAGTACCACAGACGACGAGGGAAAGGCAAGCAGCGGTCGTTGACATGCTGGATGCTGCAGGTGAGATGTGGAAACGAAGTCCCAAATCATGGGCCAGATTCTAAGACTTGACTGCATCCAAATGTCCGAAAAGCTTCTTTAAAGATTTTTTAAAAAACTCAACAAGAGAAGTCAGCATTCAGAGGCAGCAGGATGTATTGTCGGCCGAAAATCCAGGAGGAATTCCTAGCAGTGGTAACAACACAAGAATTACTGAAGATACTGAGCTGTGCATCATCTTTTAGGTCATTTTTTCCGTGGCTATAGGGCATATTATTGGAGTGACAGTTTTGACACCATTATACTTTTCTAAATCTATTGGTGAGATCTTGACAACAGGTTATCATATTTAACCTCTAGATCACAGCCTATAGAGCAGTGGTTCTCAACCCTGTTCCTCAGGACCCCATGTCCTGCATGTTTTAGATGCTTCCCTGCTCCAACACACCTGACTCAAATGATCAGCTCGTTATCAGGCTTCTGCAGAGGCTTGATAACGAGCTGATCATTTGAGTCAGGTGTGTTGGAGCAGGGAAGCATCTAAAACATGCAGGACAGTGGGTCCTGAGGAACAGGGTTGAGAACCACTGCTATAGAGGACACTTGCAATAGGGGTATCATTAGGCCATGTTCAGAGTACCTTAGCCCCCTGCACATTTACCCCTATTATTTTGTGACAGATTTAATTCCTATTACACCATTATATATTGTTTTTTTTCTTAATCACCTTTTAAAAGTTATATTACCTTAAGTTTACACCATTATGTTTTGAGCACTCGATATTTCATATTTTTCTACAAAGCATGTGATTTCTCTTCACACCAGAAATCCATGTTTTACTTTATGATCTTCCAGCTGTGTGTGTTCTCCACAGACACACACACACACCATACCATCAAAACGTCAGTCATTACTAGAATATTCACCATTTTCTATTTCATACACAATTTTCAATTCTATTCTTAGTAATATCATCTTTTACTTTTAGTTTATCGCACCCAAAAATATTACACCACATTGCGACTGTATCCAGGCACTTGAATCATCCAAAAAAGATAATTTCAGACAGTTTTGGATGTCTGACAATGTGATCCTGTCCCTAATCAAAATGTCTGCCAACTTCACCGAGCCCTTCAGAAAGAGTGGGACAACATTTCACAGACAGATTTTTAGGTCCATGACTCCTCTCTTGATCTGTTGAACATTTCCAATGTAGTGGTTGTTTAATTGCGTCCATTCTGTTGTTTGAAGATGAAATATTACAAGCTGCGTTTACAGCTTTGTTCGGTATATTTTGATCACAGCAGTTTGCAGTCGACATGAGAGTTCTGAAAGTGACTTTGAAGTGCCTTTTGTGACTGAAACATTTCATGGGGAGCTGGACCACAGGCTGACCAGCAAATTGAGAGTTTCGCCGATAGCCGAGCTCTGTCTTCACAACAAAACAAAGATTGCAAACAGGCGCCTCGAACCGCTACTCAATCTCACGGTCCTGTTTATCATTATTTGTGAATAAGTCCCAGTCTGTCCCGGGCCGAGAGTTCTCATGTGCCCCGGAGCAGTTTCAGGCTTCAAGATGAAGATCAGAAACTTCCGAGTTGGATTTTTTTTCCAGACTTCTGTGTAGTGGAGAGGAGCAAACTGCAGCTGCCTTGGTTAACAATGGCACAGCTGTCAAACTGCAACACTTCTAAATCATACATCTGCATTCACGGCAGCCAGTTGGTGGATTATTGTACAGCTGCATTCTGAAATGAAGGTGAAAATCCTCAAACACTGAGGCTGAAAGTGGTGATTTATTTCACTATTGATTAAACAACAATTTATTCATTTACTTTTAATCTACAAAATGACTCTATAGACACAAAATTAATGCCTCTAATTGTTTTATTCAAGTGATAAAACGTCAAATATATTTTTGTTTAATAAACTCAATGAATCCATCATCATAACTGATTAATTCTCTGCTCATGTACTTCATTTATTAATTGCACATCATTTACGCATTATATGCTGCTTTGTCTTTGATTTTTTTTTATGTAGGACTCAGCTCCGAGTCTAACCAGAGTTCAGAGTCTGCAGAGAATAACTCGCACGCTTTCCCCTGCGAAATTACAAATTCACAAAGTTCTACAAGCTCGCATGACAACCCAACACTCCCGACTATCAAGAGCCCTTTTACAGAGGTTCTTGTCATTTCATCAGTGCCTTCCTCGGTGTCTGCTGCCTGTGTGTGCACTGCTGCGCGCCATGAAAGAGACCTTCACCGTTGCCTCCTCGGGTGATTGAATATGTGATGTTTTATTTTATTTTATTTTTATTTTTTGCTGCAGCAGGATTTGAACAGAAAGCCTGTGGTTTTGTACAGTTCGTATGAATTTCCACAAACCCCGTGAGTTTGGCTGTTTCCGACACATTCCCACTCTGAACCATGTGCCACTAGGGTTGAGGAAATTGCTTTCTCAAAGGATGTTTCTTAAATGATGCATTTTAGAGTATTTTTTTCCCTTTTTTTACTCCCCAAAGGCTCGACTGGGGCCTTGGAGACATAGTGGAAAGGTGATTTAAATAAAGCCGGCGTCACACCACAGAGTTCATGATGGTTTGGTCCAGACAGTGTAGGTCAGAGCTATCCTAAGGTTTTGTGAGGAAAAAGCCAATTTATGAGGCTGAATTTAATCAGGTGTGTAATTGTACAGTGGTTGTCTGTCTGTGAGTGCATGAGTGAGTGTGCACTTTTTAGTTTCCTTCCTTCAAACCAAGCAAAGAGTTGCTTCGGGTAAACTTTGTTTTGACAACCATTTCAATTCCCGTCGCAGAGATCCAGCCTCGTCGCTGAATAGCCTTTTTGTGCAGGTGCTGTCCAAGCTCATCAAGAAAATACTGCCTTTGAACTTCAAATGTGTCTATTTTTTTTTTCTCCACCGCAAATCATGCGAGGCTTTTGTGTGAGAACACAATTGAGCAGTGCAATGAAACTGGGTTGACTTTTGTCGTAATTAATGTGTCTGTTACATTTTGTACCAACTACTCCTTCTCCTTCGCTAAAGTCAGACATGAAACAAAGTAGAACTGGGATCTCTGTCCAATGAAGCGCTAATGCAAATAATGTCATTTTTGAATAAGTAGTTAACCAAAGTCATAATTTAGCATTTGTTCTTTCCAGCTGTGCAGTTAATTGATGTCTGCACATAATCAGGCAGCTGAGTTGCAAATATTTCTGTTTGTGACTAACATACAGAACCATGCAGCTCATTCTGTTCATGTTACAGACTGTGGTTGGTGATACCACTTTGAATTGTAGATCTGACTTTGCTGTTCACTTGGCATGTCTTCAAGCCAGAAAAAGACATAAGGAGTAAGATAATACAGTAAATTAACCTAATAGTTGGAAAACCTCTTAACATTCTTTGGTTCGAGCTTTTAAGATGTGAGCCTCTCTGTGTTATGCTTTGTTTTTTATCCAATATGCTAAACATCTTTTGATTCTGGATGTCTGGCCAAACAAAATAAGCATTTCAAGACATTTTGTGTTCTGCATTTGTGATGAACATTTTAAACTATTTTCTGATGCCTCAAGACAAAATGATGTCTGGCGAGGAGACAAATCAGTAACAAAAACACTTAAGAGGGTTCTGAAAAAATGTGGTATGAGTGATGCTCAGGATTTCAGAATCTCCATCACATTCACTTCATTTGGTTTTGTTTCTATGAAATTTAGACGATCCAAGTAAAAAATTGGGATATGTAAGTCTATATTTTATTGCCAGTATAAAACATCAGTACAATCCTACATCACTGGTGAATTTTATATGGCTGCTTGTTTCTGATTAATTGCATAAAATATGTCACGAGTCAGTTTTATGCTGCATTCTTTATGCAAACTACAACAAAATAACAATATAAAAGCAACAAGCTGATCGTTTTCTTCTCTGACTTTGAGAAAAAGGTAAAAATGAAATTGCTGCAGTGGTGGAAAAAAGGAGAAAGACACAGCTGGAAACTGGACTCATCTAACCATAGAATCTTCTTCCAGTTCATGACTGTCCAGTTCTTGTGTGCCTGGGCCCGATGATGCCAGGCTAACCTCCGTCTCTCATTGATCAGGTTCTTCTTGACAGCCTTGTAGGGACCTTAAACCATGATCAAAAAGTCGGTGACGTACAGTGCAGGTGGAACACTGGACACCAGTTTGGTTTGACCACGGCTGCTAAAGCTTCTGTGATGTTAGTTAGTGGTTTTCCCTGCACATGTGGATCAGGATACGGCCATTTCTTACTGAAGAAACCCTGGGACGCCCAAATCTTGATTTGTCTTCCGAACTGTTGATTTGTCTGCATTTCTGCATTGTGTATCCAAATGCTGAAGGACTGCATCTGCACTTCCTGGCTATCTAGCAGCCGCTGTACCCTTCCTGTCTGAGAATTGGTACCTTCAGGCATGTTTCCTGCATTAGGTTCCTTGTTTTAGCCATTTTTGTCTCTGAAGAACTTTCAAATGTGTTGCCTTTATATAGACACGAAGAACGGCAACAAAAAAATTTGTCTTTTAATAAAAAGCATGACCTTCATTAGTGAATCACTGACACCAAAATGACCCAATACTCAAAATTTATGTATTTTTATGGAACCCATCAATTTTAAGGTTTTAATGACTTTTTTAGGATCTGTTTAGTATTTTGTCTGACTGTACTAAAATAAATCACAATTGAAGACCTAAGAGTGATTCTTAACGCCATATTTCACAAATGCATGGGTTGCCCGAAAGCTTTATTCCATCACTGTATTGTGGTTAGAAAAGGGTTAAACTGGTGACAAATTCTCAACCACTAAGTTAATCCACACCTATTCTAACTACATCAAACGACATAAATGCAGCATGCAAGTGTTTTTGTCATTGATATTATGATTAGAAAAGAGCTAAACTGAACCAAATGTGACTATAAAAGTCCTTAAAATGCAGCCTTATTCATATGATACAATACCACAATGACAAGAGAAAGACATGAACTGGTTGTCGACATGTTTAGCTATAAAATACGAAAAACACAATCATGTCAGGTATGATTTTTTTCTCAGTACACTGATATCATAGCAGATGTCGATGCCACAATACAAAGCTCAAAATAAGATAAATGATTCCCACAGTTCTCTCAGGAACTGGTCAAACGAAGTGCCATCAGCCGAGACACCTGTCAATCAGGCAACCACATCCCAGACTGTATTTCCTCTTAAGCCTTCATATATCCCTGATGGAGGGGAGAAAAAAAAAAAAAAGGGTATCAAGGAGCTACTGAGGCTACTGAGACTGTACTTTCAGTGAAAAAAATAAAAAAATGATATAACTGATTTTCTATGTCAAAAGAGGGGAATTGGAGGATTTTTCATTTGACATCAGTTTTCTTGGAATCAGCATCTGGCAGCCATTAGAAGAAATGCAGCTGCAGTTGTCACTTGGTTCAGACAGCCAAATCAAAAGTTGTTTTTTTTTTCTTCTCCTCCCCACTCTTTTCCGAACTTTAAAGCTGACTCTCGCCACTGTAATTCAAGAGTGACATGACAGTATCGGACAGTTTAATGATTTGCTGCCATTACAACAGTGACTGTCATTAATGATGCAGGAGTCCCGTTCCCGCTGAACAAAGGGCGTCTATTCGGATCAACAACTGGATGCTGCAATAGGAAGCTAACACGAGACTTTCGCTGCCGCTAATGCCGCTTTCTTCTACTCTTCTCTAGTCAGAGAGCAGCGCGAGGAGGCGAAACACCCTTCATTTACCAAGACATCTGCTATTTTCTTGGCTCTCCTCCATGTTTTAGTGAGTCACCAGCGGTCAGGCCGAGCTGCACTTTCAGAGCTGCTGCTTGAATTACATTTCACACCACCTGTGTTTTTAAAAAAAATAAATGTATCTCAAGTGTTTTTCACCTTTCACGTGCACATTATGGCAAAATCAGATCAAGAAGAATATGATATGGTCCTGAACATTTCACCATCTTCCCCAATCGAAATGGAGCTTTCACAGTTCGCCTCGGACATTCTCTTTTTTTCTTTTCTCCATGACAACTGACAAAAACTCCATTAGCTGAAGAAGACGGTAAGACACAGGTGAAAGGCCCAGAAAAGATAACCGAAGAAACCTCGAAGGAGGAACATGAAATGCACTTTGAGTTCAAAATTTATGTATTTCCTCTGTATTTGCCAAACTATCAATCTCGATGCCATGAACGTTTACGCTCAAGTGATGCAACGTTTGGTTTATAAAGAATTAAAATCATGAGTCATTTGCAGGAGGTTTGCTCTGTAGTAGCTGGATAAGATTCATTCCATATAACAGATAGAGGATGACTGGCAGTGAATCTTCATCAGAACATATAATAGTGGTAGTTTGTTGCAGCAGAGCAGCACCTGTTTTCCAGTATAATGCATTTTTTATTATTATTTACCTGTATTCAAGCAAGACGTCACATTGAGATTAAAAATCTCTTTTACAAGGCAGACCTCTGCGCAAGGTAGCAGCCACACAAGATTTAAAAATTATATAAAAACAGATACATGATGCAACAAAAATAAACAGTAAAAGCTATTCAAGGACAGCGGCCTCTCATACATTCATAATACTAAATATAATAATTTCCTTTACATAACCATCAACGTTCCCATGCACATCATTCATGAATACAGCTATCTTACAAAAACGCATTTGTTCTAATAGAAGTTATGTCAAATCAAGCTTAAAATGTTCAGATTTTGTATAGACAATGCAAAGAAAGAAAAGAAAAAATATTAAAATTGGAAAATCAAGTGGTACAATCCTAGGATATTGTGCTCCTTTTCAGGTTTTGTGTGATCTAATTTAACATGTATATTGTCATGTGTAAAACCCCTGCTCCTGCCTCGCTCATTGGACGACATCACGGCACTGTTGTCCAATCAAATTGCACCATCATCACAGCATCTGTTGAGAAGCTCAAGGATGACTGGGACTCGGTGTCAACAGTTTACTGCTGTGTCTGTTTGAGATTCAGTGACGCTTGTTTAGTACCAGAGCCCAGCTTAGGTTAAGGTGTTTGGTTACAAACACATTTGAAGTTCGAGTATATGTTAGACATGAGGATTAGAGGTGCCTCTCCTGTCTATAATTTCTGTTTAGGTAGTGAGTGCAGGTAAATAGCTGTATTGTAGTGTAGGTAAGCAAGTTCAAAGTCCTCCACTCTCTTTCTGCCATCACAAAAAACATTAAATCCATTAAAATCACAGCCACGTTTGGTACAAACAGTGGCTCAGGTGGTAGAACAGGAGGTCTGCTTATTCAAGGTTGGTGGTTTCAATCCCCTGTCCTGACGAGTCCCTGAGCAAGAACCCAAAGTCATCATTGGTGTACGAATGGGTGAATGACAAACACACTGTAAAGCTCTTTGAGTACCACTAAGGATAAAAAGGTGCTATATAAGTAAAGACCATTCACTACAACCTTCTGGTTATTTTTCTGTTACTTCCATTTTCTTGAAAGAGACGGGCTGCAACACGGACTATAGAAGCACAAAGAGGTGAAGTTGTTTGGTAGGGAAGGAAGAAGGGCTGAACAAATAAACATTTTTGAAATTGCAGCATGGCTGAGCGCAATGCCCAAATTGCAGGAGCAGCAGTGTTTTTTTGGATAATAATAAAATGTGTCACAACAGATCATTTCAAATGAAGCATTGTGGTGCTGCAGAGATGCTCCAAACTACAAATTATATTCTGCCGACATAAAGAAACATCCACGTAGAAACCGCAGCAACAATCACATCATTTTCAAATAATTTTGGGGGAAAAGGAATGCAAAAATTACGGTTCTTATGAAAATCAGGATTTAAATAATCAGATTTTTTAAACGTGTGCCCACTGATGCACACTGACTACTGTTCCTAATACATGTATTTATAATATATAATACTACAGCAGGACACATCTGTCCTGACAAATCAACACAGCTGTTACTAATGATAATATAATACCCATAAAGACTTCCTGTTTAGTGGTTTTCCATATCTGTTGGGGAAAACTTCAAAATAAGAGTATCTTCCAGGAAACAGTAGCAGCTGAATATTTTTGTTGCTTGTTTGTAACAGGGACAAGATGCTCATCAAACAAACTGTAAGAAGTTCATGGAGTAGGCTTTTCAAAATAAAAGCCCCACACTTAATTAAAACCTAACAAACTGGATATCTTGAAGCAAAGTCTTAATTCCATAACCAAAATAAATAAGTACATAAAAAGTTCTACAGGAAGTTACCAGGGTTCTTTGAAATATGACAGACTACAAAATAAATACATAAACAAAATTTCAGAGATACTGAATAGAATTTAGCAGGCTTTCAAAATCTTCAGTTTGTACCATACTGGCCTGGATTTTAGGAAGAAGCTGGGTAAGACAGATTTTCAAAAGAAAAAGGCCTTAGGTAGTTACAGGAAGTTAGCAGAATTCTAAAACGCAAGGTAGAATATCAAATTTATTTGCTATATTTGTGAAATATGCTGGCCTTCAAAACAAAATGCACTCATATAAAGTTGCTAAAAAGACTGGTATAAACACAACATATACGTTTACGCCAGGAGATATTTAAATGACAATAGCTGCACTGGCCTCACTGACAGTTCCTTCAGAAACCGTCTACTTTTTTCTTGCTGTTCAGCCCTGGAAGAAAAGCAGTGAGAAACTACGCATGAGCAGTTTTACAGCATGTGAATAGTCCATGAAAATATCACACGCAGTCCATGGTTTGTTGTAGTGCAGCTGAAAAGATGAATCAAGTTAAGTGAAGTGCAACAGCTCAGCGCATGAACGTAAACAGACACAGGATGAGGATAATGTGACAGAAACAGAAGGATTCCTCCATCACTGCGGGGACAGTGCTGTTGCGTTCGCCAGGCTCTGTGATGAAATATACTGTTTAATTGAGCATCTGTTTCCTCTTTTTTTTTTTTTTTTAGTAAGAGCACACTTTCTGTGGGTACAAACAGCATGTGTGTAAATATAGTATACTGCCACTGATACTATGACTGTAAAGACAGCGTTAGATGAAGAGAGTCTGTTGGGTTCGGCTGCTATAGTAACAGTAATGGGCCAAAGACCTTTCCTTTGTGGGTAAATACTGGCCCATGCTTCAAAAAAATGACTCAGTTTGCTTAGTATTTGACAATACGAGTCCAATAAATCAACAGTGTTTGAGAATAAAGACGGAGCCATGGGGACACATCCCACACACAGCTCGAGGCTGCTCTCACACAATGGACTCTTCGTGTGCTTTAGTGTGAGACTGATACGCCTTCACTGGGATATCAAAACAGTCACATGAATTGCACTGGAAACTTTGAACTCAAATCTTTTTTTTTCTCCTTCTCTTAGTATTAGGGGACTGGGAATAAAAAAAAAATTCAATATTTCGGGGAAGTTTCTCTAGATTTAGTTCCCAACTGTGAGATTATTTTAAAGATTGCAAAGGCTGAATGTCTCCAGCACACACTGCAGATATTATTGACCATTATACTGAGAGGACCTCCCCAAGGACGAATCACCTCCTCCCTGTACAGCCGCAAATGGAAAGTGCTTTAAACGGTTTTCACTTCAACACTGAGGAAGTGCCCTCGTGGGACTCGGAGCTGGAGGGCTGAAGGCAGGAGGACTGCATGATTAGGCTGCTGATCTGATAGAAGGTCATGATCTGTGATAGGCCAGAGACGAACACAGATGCTATCAGGACCGTTGTGCAGAGAAGCAATAGTCCTCCAAGACTGTGATGTACGGAGTGACAATCCTGTCACCGCTCACCCCGCCTGTCGTCCCACCGGAAGATATCTAACAGCTAATCGATGCCGATGTAAACCACATTTCAGGCCACTCTGCTCAGGTTTACACTACACATGCTGTAAATTTAACTGTGAAAATGGACTTTAATGTATCTTGTGGGTGGGTGGGTGGTGATTAAAGCGGGACTGGCTTCTTGCCTTTTACTTTGCTGGCTCTGTATGGCTGGGAAGTAAATTCAATTGCAAAACAGTTTTTATCTCTTTCACTGAGATTACAAATTTAACTCCACTGGATTAGACAATCACATCACTTCTGTTGTTCATGACTGTTGTTCAAACTGGAAAAAACATCTCTAAAAAAAAAAATCTCTTACACCTAAAAACTCTTTTGTAAATTTGTCTGAACTGAGAAAAACACACTAATGAGTGACACAATTGTCACTATAATCTGTATTTTTTGACTGTCAGAGGTAGTACACCGTTTAAACTGTCATTTGGCAAACATGATGCAAATCAAAGAGCGGGATGCTTCATGAATGTACGTCATTGTTGCATCAATGGTTGTGGCACAATTGTATAGCCAAAAGCAGAAAAAAAATGCAAAAAAAACCCATAAAACATCCATTCATTGGGAAATCCACTGTTTTCCCAACATGCTAAATGTCCACTGTTGCTTTATTGTGTAAAAAAAGGAGACATATTAATCTCATATCTACAGAAAGAAACTTTATTATTAATTCTTTTGACTGATTTATTAATATTAATTTATAGACACTTCATATCCATGTAGATTCAAACACTTGGGACTAAAGTATACACGCAAAAAAACTCTCTGCTTCCAGGCAAATCAGGAGGAAATGGTCTCAGCAACACAGTTATTTGATTGCAGGGCTGTAGTCAACCAAAAAATGATCATCTTGGTCTACTAAAATCATTGCTACTTGTCCACCAACTGATTGGTCATGAGGGGAAAATAATTGTGCATGTTATCTCTGGATTACAACTGTTACCTTTATTAGCTTTAATGACTTTAAAAGCGAGTATTTGCAGCAGATTACATCAGTTTAACCTGCTTATTTAATACTGAAATGAACTACAGACTCAGCAGACCAGCTGCACATACGTATAGTACAAATATGACCTGATGATCCCTGTACAAGAGCTTCTGACCATTTTTGGACTATCTTCCACGTTGCTTGTTGAGCTGTGACATGCAAAATGCTGTTTAAAAAGTTTGCTCCTGACTTTTTGAACAAAATGCAGCAAAATGTACAACCTCTTTGACAGTGTGTCAGTTAGGTTGGAGACATCTTGACTCGCCTGACATAAGCTGCCACTGGCCGCTTATTTCCTGCTCCTCTGCTATCTGTGTGTTACTGTTTTCAAAACCCACTACGGGAAACAACAACCGCCTCCAAGCTAGCAATCGAGCACACTGAAAGTTTCAAGTTTTGCAGGAGATTGCGTGGGAAAGCAGGTGATCCATCGGTAGATTATCCATTTTTAATGACAGTCCTCAGCTCCTGGCATGCAAATGTTCCACCAAAACAATTCCACCCATCAGTATTTTGAGTAAACACTGAAACTGCATCTTCTGCTTAACTTCAACCAAGGCAGCTGCAGTTAGTTTGCATTTTTCTCCCCAAAGCAGACTGAAAAAAGCCATTCAAAGCCATTTTTTTCCTACCACCATGAAGAGTACATTTCTATCAGTCTGTAGGGTAAATTTATGGAAGAGTCTGGATGATCATCTGAAAAGGAGTAGAATAATTTAAATAAATATACACAGGAAGACTCCTTGAAAAATACAATAACATGGAGCAGTATATACACTGCTCAAAAAAATAAAGGAACACTTTTTAATCCAAGTATTGCATCAAATCAGTGAAACATGTGCGATACTGATCTGGTCAAGTAAGTAACTGAGGGGCTTTTTAGTCAGTCTCAGCTGCTTTGGTGTTCATAAAATTAACAACAGATGCACTAGAGGGGTAACAATGAGACAACCCCCAAAACAGGAATGAGTTTACAGGTGAAGGCCACTGACATTTATTTCCTTCCTAATATTGTCTGTTTTTCACTAGTTTTGCATTTGGCTAGGGTAAGTGTCATTTCTGGTAGCATGAGGCGATACCTGGACCCTACAGAGGTTCCACAGACAGTCCAACTCCTCCAGGATGGCACATCAATGCGTGCCATTACCAGAAGGTTTGCTGTGTCTCCCAGCACATTCTCAAGCACATGGAGGAGATTCCAGGAGACAGGCAGTTAGTCAAGGAGAGCTGGACAGGGCTGTCGAAGGTCCTCAACCCATCAGCAGGACAGGTATCTGCTCCTTTGTGCAAGGAGGAACAGGATGAGCACTGCAAAAGCTCTACAAAATGACCTCCAGCAGACCACTGGTGTGAATGTCTCTAATCAAACAATCTGAAAGAGATTTAATGAGAGTGGTCTGAGGGCCCAGCGTCCTCTAGTGCCCGCTGTGCTCGCTGACTGGCACCGTGGAGCTCGGCTGGCATTTGCCACAGAACACAGGAATTGGCAGGTCCACCACTGGTGCCCTGTGCTTTTCACAGATGAGAGCAGGTTCACCCTGAGCACATGTGACGGACATGAAAGGGTCTGGAGAAGCCGTGGAGAACGTTATGCTGCCTGTAACATTGTTCAGCATGACCGGTTTGGTGGTGGGTCAGTGATGGTGTGGGGAGGCATATCCATGGAGGGACGCACAGACCTCTACAGGCTGGACAATGGCACTCTGATTGCCATTAGGTATCAGGATGAAATCCTTTGACCCATTGTCAGACCCTACATTGGTGCAGTGGTCCTGGATTCCTTCTGGTGCACGACAATGCCCAGTCTTATGTGGTAAGAGAACTCATGCAGTTCCTGGAGGATGAAGGAACTGATACCATTAGCTGGCCCCCATGCTCACCTGACCTGAATCCAATAGAACACCTTTGCAACATTATGTTTTGTTCCATCCGACACCATCAGGTTGCTCCTCAGACTGTCCAGGAGCTCAGCGATGCCCTGGTCCAGTTCTGGGAGGAGACACCCAGGACACCATCTGTCGTCTCATTCAGAGCTTGTCCCGGCATCGTCAGTCATGCATACAAGCATATGGAGGCCATACAAACTACTGAATACCATTTTGAGTTGCTGCCAAGGAATTTCAGCAAGATGGACTAGCCTGCCACATCAGTTTTTCACTTTGATTTTGGGGTGACTTGAATTTAGCCCTCCTGGGGGTTGATAATTTTCATTCCCATCAAACAATGTGGCACTTTTCATTCCTAACAAATTATCCAGTCCATATCAATGCTAATATCCAGTTTGTTTTCCCCCCGTATTGAAATATGATGTATTTTTAAAGTGTTCCTTTAATTTTTTTGAGCAGCGTATGTCCTTCGGGTTTCTGAAGAGGCATAGACGTATACGGTTTGACGCAAACAGGAAACCGTAAGATATGAAATGTACAGTTTGGTTTGGCTGTTTTTTCTTTTGTGCGTTTTATTTTCTGATACTGTGGCATGTCTGAAATAAATCAATTAATAAAATGAAGTGGATCTGGAGCTTTATGTACTACAGAATGGGCCGTCCAAGCAAGATTAGATACGAAACATTGAGTAAACATTCAATGAATTAGAGCTGTCTGTCTCAAATTCAACCTTGAGCAGTGTATTTGTCCATCTGCCAAATATAATGGACTATCTTGGAGAGATGTTAATGTTTCTCCTTATGAAAGCAACAATAGTCCAGCCAATGGGAATTGGTCAGTTGACAGCCAATCGAGCAACCAATCGAGCATCAGACTCCAGCTACAGCTCACTATGTGAAATCTGAGCAGAGAAGAGCAAGATGAAGTGATGAAAAAAAATATCTTATTAACCCATTGAAGTGCAATAAAAGTTTCCCCAACAAATGCATCTAAAACCAGAAATGGACAGATGTCAACAGGAAATATCTGAAAGTCAAACATGCGGGGATTTGCATTTTTAATTGCACTCAAAAACCTGTGACAAAACCTCTCAGCTCTCCCGCTGATGATGTTAAAGCCGCACCTGACAAACACAGGAGGACAGGCGCTGACCTCCACATCAGACTGTGACCTGCGCATCGTTTCAAAAGAGGACAGTTATTAACGAAATGTCCAATTTTCATCTGTAGAGAAGCATGAAATAGAAAATAAGCCCAGTGGAAAACACTGACAGTAACACAACAGAAAGAAAATGCATCAAATGATCCTATTTATTTATTTAACTTTCTTATAAATAACAACACATTAAAATGAATGAAGATTGTGGCATCCACGTTGCCCCCTATACGCATGAATTGCTGTTTCATCACTGCAAATCCAACCACAGCATGTTTATACATGTTTATTTGTAAATACAAATAAACATGCATTTGAATAAATATTGTCTTACATAAGACATGTTTTCTGTTAGTGTCAACAAAAACAATAGGAATTACTCATCTTTCTGAAGAAGAATGGCTCACAAACTGCACATTCATTCGCTCAGACCACAGAATCTGCACTGAAACGTCGTCTAACCTCAGCCTTCTGCTGCGTTCAATGCGCTAACTGGAGGAATACAATCTTCCTTTGAGGGAAACATCTGTGTTTCAGGGCTTTTCCGCTAATTGCCGACATTTATTTACCACTCGAGTCTCTTTTCCCGCTGCAACCGGACAGCATGTGTTGTGCGATACTGCGTCTGATTCACTTTCCTCTGTTTCGCCATTTACAGTTTCCCGTCGAGCTTGTAAATCAATTAAATACGTCTCTGACAGGCTTCCTACTCAAACATCTATCAGGATGAATTTCGCTCCACTCCTCATCCGTCCTTCTGTGTAAAGACGAGTGATATGTGTATGAATAGGCAACAAAAAAAAAAGGAAAAGAAAAGAAGGGGAGCAGCAGCCCTTATTGTCTGCTGTGCTGGCATCTCTGTATTCTCCACATGGAATACTTCCATTTGAGAACTGAATTGTGTGTCAACATATCCCCGCTTCTCATCTTCCCCGGGGCGCTTTTTCTCAATGCAAAGCTGGCTTTAGCCCCTGCTGACCTGTGTAGTTCTGCAGGAAGAATCTGTTAGCCCTTGGAGAAACAAACACAAAAACAGTCCCTCTTTCTGAGGCTGTCTTTAATAGTAATGTGGGCCCTGTGGGTGTGCGCCGTTTACTCTCAGTTCCCGCACAATATCTCCCCACACCAGCAACACTGGATTCATTGAATATACGGAGAAGAGACCAAAATCCTCCCTTCAGTGCCGTTAATCCAAAACATTGCATCTTAAAAAAAAAAAGAAAAATTCATGTGTTCGCTGTGTTGGGAGCGTCATCTAAAACTGTGTCGAGATGAAACACTGTTTGCTCTCTGTACTCATTATTCTCTTGGCTTCGGTGGCCGCCAGCTACAGCAGGTGTAACAAAGACAAATGACCGAACATTAGTCATGTGAGATGTCATCGTACAGTTCAAATCACCAGACTCACTTGTCGAGCCCCTATGGCTTGATTAAAATCTGCTTAGCGTGTGTGTCAAGAATCCATATTTTCTTATACAGGTGGAGAAGGTATGGGAGTGTATCGTCTGTCTCATCAGAGGAGACAGCTTGACTTTGGACAAGGACGCGCCGAAACACCAGCAGCGCCACATGGGACATCTGGATTTTCACACTTCTCCACACCCATGTGTAATCAACAGCGACAGGCGAGTGAGTGACGGCGTCAACTCCCGAGTACGAATACTCAGGTGGACAATGATTCCTCAATCATCTCTGTGACTGGAACAGATCGCCGTCCTTGCTGCGCCGCAATAATACTTTAGTCACACAAGTTGGAGCGCCGGTCTTTTTCGGATTGTGTCAGTTAAAAAAAACCCGCGTTCGCTTTGTTTGTTTATCGGGAGATGGCAGGTTATTTAGAAGACGGGTGACAGCTGCATTGTGGTGATAAGGTTTTCATGAAAATGGCGTCCACATACAATCACAGCCAATAAAGAGCCATCTTTTCTCATATATCAAGTGTGAAGGAGGGCAAGCCAGGTGCTGATCAAAGTTAGCAATCTGAAAAATATCAATATTCCACTTCTTATAACAGTATTCTGATATTATTGATATAAATATACTCTGTCATATTTTTCTTATTACAACATAAAGTCCTTCCCCTCTATGGAAACAGCACAAGTTAGAAGTAGACAGAACTCAGGAATATCTTTTTTGCAGTAAAAGAAAGTTATATTGCCAAGAAACCAAAAATGAAGAACTTTTTAAAATGTATTTATCAAAAATTGAAAAGAACTCGAATCAAAATATTTAACATTTTTTCAGCTGCCCACAAGTTTTGCCAATACTGGGGAAAAAAAAGTTGTCCGTTTTCATACTCGCCTCCTATCTGCCTGCAGCTCAGCCAAAAGTCAGATGTTTTTGTCAAAGGTAGTGTCTACAGATACGGACCCGTATCCGTAGCCTGTGGGCTACGGATACGGCACTTTCCATTTGCCAGTCAGATACGGACCCGTACGAGAGTCTCGCGAGTCAAGAAGCTGCTAACCACTGCAAACTGTTGAAAGGTAAGCCAAGGTTAAGGTTAGTGTTAGGGTCAGGTTTAGGGTCCGTACCTGTAGTACCGATGCTACGGGTCCGTACCGCTAGCGTCTACCGGGAGTCACGTGACCAGATCTCGCGTATCTGATTGGCAAATGGCAAGTGCCGTATCCGTAGTCCACAGGCTACGGGTACGGGTCCGTACCTCTAGCAACAACCTTTGTCAAATGACTTTTGGTTGCAGCAACATTTCTTTCAGCTTCATGGTTGTACCAAAAAAGTGCAGAATTTTCCTCTCATTATAGAGTCTGGTTATTCCTAACAATTTATTTTTGACATTTTTAAAAAAAAAATGAGACTTGACAAAAGAATAATAAAAAAAAGAAAATAAAGGGGCTTTGATAAGACATCCTGATTTTAAGCTTGGATTACATTTTGTTTTCCCAAAAGAACAGCACATAACAGACAAGTAGTTCATGGGCCTTTGCAGCAGTTTTTGGTTTTACAGTTTCTGGCACTGATAAATGGAGCAATTTTGAAAATACACCATAGAATCTGATGTAAACAGTTTATTTTTTCAGAATTTTTAAATGTGACTTGTAGAATTCAGGGTCTGGGTGAAATATTATGATTTTGTTTATCAGGAGATGGCATGTTTTTAGAAGGCTGGTGACAGCCACATTGTGCTGATAAGGTTTTTGTGAAAATGGGGTCCACATACAATCACAGCCAATAAAGAGCCATCTTTTCTCATATATCAAGTGAAGGAGGGTAAACAGATACTGATCAAAGTTAGGAATCTGACAAATATCAATACTACACTTCTTATAGGAGCATTGCTATAGTATTGATATAAATATACTCTTGTAGCGTTTTGCTCCTGTCATATTTTTACTTCTTGCAATATAAAATCCTCCACCTCTATGGAAACAGAACAAGTTAGAAGTAGACAGAATTATCTTTTATGCAGTGACAGAAAGTTATTTTGAAAAGAAACAAAAAATAAAAGTTGATTTTCTTTGCTTATTTATTTCACGAAAAATTTAAAATAAGGAATCACATGTACAACACTGTTTGAAGGGCCTAAAGTTGTTATCAAAACTGAAAAAAAAAACTGAAACAGTGGCACTATATTCACCTTATTCAGCTCCGCCCATTTTCCAACGGGCGGGACTTCCTGTTTTGAGTAGCACTTCCGGTAACTCGATCATGCCGGTGTTTACAACTGAGAGAGTGATGTGGGAAGAAACGAAAACCTCTTTAAAAAACAGAAATGGATCAAGTCTGCCTCATCCGCGACTTATTACAGAGTGAGAGGATGACATGAAAAAGTGGCCACAAGTCATGTATGGTGATATTTTTAACTATTTCGTATTGTCTCTTGGCGTTGATCGCTCGGCTATGAGGAATTATAAGAGCACTGAAGCCTATCAATATTTGCACAGTGGTAAAGTCGGCGCTGTTTTGTTACATCAAGAACGGAAATATACGTTTCTTAAAGCTAATGTCAGTCCAAGTCAGGCTAATACCTCCTCACACATGGCGTGGGTGTTGGTGACAGCTGATGGAGTGGTGGAGACCACGGGATGCTCCTGTATCGCTGGGTTGGGACGGTCCTGCAGTCACACTGCTGCGATATTATGGAAGGTATGTTGATTTGAATAAAACTCTATTTGATTCATATATATATGATGTGGTTGTGCAAACGGAGGTTGTTATTGTCATTTGTGAAACAGCTCCTGCGGTTTACTGTGTTATTAGCCCTGTCACAAGCTAATGCTAATTCCCTGGAGCAACAAAAAACTGATTGTGACCAAACCGCAGTCATAACAACGTTTCAAAATGGCAGAGAGTATCTTTTTACCTCACTGATGGCATAGGTAGGTCTTTAGTGGAAACTGAACTTTGGTAGAATCGCTGTAGCTGCGCTGACAGTGACCGATGCAAGCTGTGTGTTTACATAGCCATGAGCTGGTCCGCAGCATTCAGATCTAACCTTTCCGTGCTCTAAACAATTCTGAGAGAGAGAAAGCTTCATCTTTCCCCAGTTGTTGTGGCACCCACGGACAGCGCAATTGATGCCAAACATGTTAAAATCGCTTAAAAGAACAGTTAAAAGTAGCTACAGTAGCGAGAGGACTCGATGTTGTTGTAGTGCGAAGACGGTCAACCGGAAGTCGATCTCAAAAATGGCGCCGCCCTGCCTCACTTCCTGAATAAGGTGAATACTATAGATGTCTTACAAATTACATTTTTGATTTGTTTTCCCCACACTGCCTGCAGTTCAGCTGACAGTCTTAATGACTGTTGGAAGCACCAAAAAGGGCAGATTTATTTATTTATTTACATTTTTACAGAGTCAGCTTATTTCTCAGGTTATATTTTTCAAATTAAAAAAATAAAACTACTGTGATTTTAATAAAATATCGACAGGAGATGGCAGGTTATTTAGAAGACAGGTGACAGCTGAAAATATATCAACATTAAATGTCGTATTAACATAAATATACTCCTGTTGGCTATTTTGAAGTTTCTCGACCCTTTTTGCTCCATTTTTACTCATTGTGGGCTCATTTTTGTGATTTTTAATATTTTTTTGTCAAATGTCTGCTGGCAGCAGCATAGTCTCTACTGACTTCATGGTTGTGCCAAGGAGAGCAGATTTTTTTTCTTTTACAGAGAGTGGTTATCAATAATTATTTATTTGTTGCCAAATTTCTAAACGAGACTTGCTGAATGAAGTGATTTTGGTTAATTCACAGCATGAAGTGAAGCTCTCTGTTTTTACACTTCCTGGCTTTGACAAATGATGTAATTTTGGTGATTTTAAAAAAGACAAACAAGCTTTTCAAAATCTTTTTTGGCAGATGCTGGTGAAAACTGTTTATATTTCTAAATGATTCATGTAAAATAAAGTGATTTTGGCAAAAATACTATGGTTTTAAGCTTAGTTATGATTAAGATTTTCAAAGGGATGGGGCATCACAGAAGAGCAGTTCAAGCGCCACTGCAAATCTGAAAGTGACTCTTGTTGTTGTTCACTGTCTGGCTCTGATAAAGGGTGTAATTTTGGTAATAACAGGAAAAAAAACATGCTTTTCTAACCTGTTTTGACAGAAACTGGTGTAATGTGTTTATTTTTTTTAATCATATTTTCAAATAAGACATGTAGAATAAACTGATTCTTTTGAAAAAAAAAAAAAAATCACAATTTCAAGCTCCTGAACTACATGTGACAATTGACATGAAAGTCAAAAATCCACGGATTCTCTCTGTTTTTACAGTTTCTGGCTCTATTAAATGCTGCCATTTTTAGTGATTTTTTTTTTCAAAGATAGCATGCTTTTCAAACCCACTGGTGGTTTTGGGGGGTTTAGAGGGTTCAAATCCAGCAAATATTCTGCCGCCTGGTTTTTGCATATATTTTAAAGTAATTAAAATGATTGCTGAACTGCTATCTTTTTAATTTTCTGTTTTAGCAGCATCTTTTTGGTTTTTTAGAGCTCCACACTAAGCTTTAAAGAAACAAGCTGTTTGTAGCATTATGCAAATGCTGTGATTGATGTGGCAATAACGCTGCTCTCGCTGCTTCATTTAAATTTTCCAGCTGGACAGAGTGATGCTGCACAGAATTCCTTAAGTCGACAACATAATATAAGACACACAGGTGCCAAACAAAGATGCAGACTGAACTTGAACTGAACTTGATCAAAACAAAAGCACACAATCAGACGACTCGCATTGATGAAAACAATTAACATGCAGCGACGTGATTGGCTGGAGAAGGACGAGTCCTTATTTGTCTGTGTGAGTGACCAGACTATGCAAAATACAGGATGTCCCTAAAGTCCGGTCACATAGGAAATCTCAGTAACTACAGTTTTTTTTGCCTCCACAGATTAAATATGGCTTTGTCAAAAGAAGAAAGAATTGAATTGGTACTTCTTGGTGGACATGAAAATGGACATATCAAAACATATGGTAGGGTTAGGGAAGGGTTAGAAGGCAAAAGTACATCAAATATACATTTTAAGAACTATTACGGAAAAGGCAATAGAAGTACAACAAGACTGATACATGTGTTTCATTGATTACACCAAAGCTTTCAACACCGTAAAATATCAAGCAATAATCCAGATGCTAAAGGACATAAACATAGATGGAAAGGATTTACAGATTATAAAAAAATCTCTACTGGCAACAAAGTGCAGCAGTGAGATTAACCAACGAAACTGGTGAAGAACAACCAATACAACAAGGACTCAGACAGGGATGTGTGTCATCACCTGTGCTGTTGTCCTTGTACAGTGAAAACATCATGAGGGAATATACAAGGCCTAACGGGAGTAACAATTGTGGGCAGTCTAAGGCACACCTGTGCACTAATCATGGTGTCTAATCAGCATCTTGATATGGCACACCTGTGAGGTGGGATGGATTATCTCAGCAAAGGAGAAGTGCTCACTATCACAGATTTAGACAGATTTGTGAACAATATTTGAGATAAATGTTGATATTGTGTATGTGGAAAAAGTTTTAGATCTTTGAGTTTATCTCATAAAAAATGGGAGCAAAAACAAAAGTGTTGCGTTTATATTTTTGTTGAATGTACATTACACAGATGACACACTGCTGTTAGCGAACGGTGAAGAAGATTTACAAACCATAGTGTCCATACTACAGAGAGCCAGAAATCTGGTCTGTATTTAAAGAAGAAAACAGAAGTAATGGTAATTTCAAAGAAAAATGTCATCCCAACCTGTAACATAGAAGTAGACCAAGAAATACTGAAGCAGGTTCATCATTTCAAATATCTCGGTTCATGGATGACATCAAATAGGAGGCGATATAACAACAAAATGGCAATTAGCATCCGTATGAAGGCTCTCAGCTGTTACATCCTACCAGTTCTGATGTGAATCTTGGAACATAAATAATACAATGTCAAACAAAGTCACTGCAACAGAGATGTGGTTTTACAGATGCATGCCGTGTATATCTTACATGGACAAAATAACCAATGAAGATGTTTTAAAAACACTAAACACAAATTATACGCTACTGAACAAAATTAGGAAATGGCAAGCAACATTTTTTGGACACATAAGGAAAGAGAATTTGGAATACATCGTCACAAGTGGAAAAACTAATGGAAAGAAAGGACGAGGCAGACGGGATGAAAATGAAAGACAGACTTACATCATGGCTACACATGGAACAGACAATTCAGAGAGCAAAAGATTGGAGGAGCTGGAGAGGAATGATCGCCTATACTGAATGGCTTGGCACTTGATTGATTGATTGATTGATTGATTGATTGATTGATTAGGGAAGTGATTTTTTGGGGTTAGCATGAATTCTAGCCATGACCAATTCTATAGTTTCGACGGATACATTTGTTCATCCAGAATGGGGATTGTCCATGACACTGCCCATTTCTTAAAGTTTTATACACCTTCGCCACTGTGGAAAAACCAACCGGAGTTCTCTTTGGATGACGTGCATTAAATTCATCTGCTATCTTTTGATATGTCCAGACTTTAGGGACACTTTGTAGTTCATGAATAGGTTAGAGTGCACTGATTTTTGTCCACAAAATTAAGTCTTAAACAGATTTTCTGACATTTTTTGTGCACTTGTGGCCATATTCTGCAAAACAAAGTGTAAATGTTAATGCCTCTACGTCAGGGGTCACCAAGCATATTTGCCAGAGGGCCAGAATTTTACCGGACAGTCACTTTGGGGGCCGGACCCTTAAACAAAAATTAAATAAAAATCGAATTTTGGCATAACATTATTATTTGATGTTTATTTTTTATATTTTTCCATTTCATTACAAAACTGAAGGCATTTTTAGCCTTTATAAGTCAGTGCTCCTATCACCTGTACCACAGTCAACCACTAGGAGTGATAGAGATATTTTGCCTCATCTCAAGTCAACTTTATTCACAGAGCACTTGAAAAAGAAACTCCGCAGAAGTGACAGGAAAAGGCCTCTTAACACGGGTAAAATGGCACTCTCTAAGGCCACGAAACGAAAAGTTGATGTGGAAAACAGATCCTTTAATAATGACTGGACTGACTGCTTTAATAGTGTGGACCACATGATATTTTCTCTTTGATCCTCACAATTTTGGAATCCAGTCGCGGGCCGGATTGGACGGTTCGGCGGGCCGGATTGGGCCCGCGGGCCGCCAGTTGATGATCACTGCTCTACGTAAATAAAAGGCAAACAGGATGAGAGTATGAGAAGGTCCAGACAGAAGTGCAAGAGACGCATCATTTCAGAGGCATTAAGCGAGACGCCATTCAATCTCGTCTTGCCCGGCAGAGCATGTCCCTCTCGTCTGTCACTTCAGCTTTTTTTTTGTCTTTCTACCAACAGTTTTTGAGCCACAGGATGCCATCGTTGCATCTCCCATCACAGCTCTTTCCTGTTCCCATCATGCACTGGACATCGTGACACGGTTAAATCAGCATACTTGACACTGATCATTGTCCCCTCGATAAAAGGCTGCTGTCCAGCCACTCCCACGCTGATGCCAGTTAGAGCCCACTGCAGCAGCTGAAGTTCGTGAGAAACCAAGGGCAAAAAGCACACACAAAACTAGCTATTTGGGCCAAAAAATTCCTGGTTCAAATAATGAAAGCGCCGGCAGCTCTGGATGTGGAAGATTGCCCAGTGACATTGTGTGGTGGATGGCACGACGACGCCGAGATAGATGCTAGATAATGTTAGTTTAGTTTTTACCCAACAACAAATGCAGCCAAGTAAACACAGAGAAGTTATTTGTACTTTCAAAAGCCACTCATCAATGACAAACACCACAATAAACCTGAATAAACTAAAACGGATGCACAGAGTGCAAAAAATGGATTCTTTCTTGCTTCGTATCACAACTTGGCCTTGACACAATGTCCACAAATGGAAAAAAAGGCAACAAAAAGGAAAAAATAATCTCAGGTATGGTGTGAGCTCAATGCTGTCGTATTGATTTTTCACACCGGCGGACAGAGATATGATGGTGAAATGATAAAATGAGACTTAGAAGGAGATACTGAAAGCTCTTTTTGTCTGAAGGCCACAGTGTTGAACAAAGTTAACGGGAAAGATTCACCTGCAAGTGGATTACCTGTCTGCTCCAGGAACTTTTCCTTCATCCAGTAGTCTCTACACAGCTTTGAAGTATGCTTGAAGTCATTGTCTTTTTGGTGTATGAACCGTCAACTAATCAGGTTCAAACCAGAAGGGAGTCCATGATGTGCCAAAATGTTGTGGTTGACCTTCCTGTTCATGATATCATCCATTTGAACTAATTTGCCCATGACGTTTTCACACATGGAGCCCCATACCATAACAGAATCTCCACCATGCTTCACTGTGGGTGCAATCCATTTGGCATCAAAACGTTCTCCAGCTTTTCTGCGGACATAAACACGACGATGTTGACCAAAGAGTTCAAACTTGGGTTCATCCGTCCACAGTACCTTATTCCAGTGAGTGTACAGTCCAGTGTTTGTGCTCCCTGGCAAATTTAGGCATTTTTGGATGTTTGCAGGCCTCAATAATAGCTTCTTAGCAGCTATTCTTCCCTTTAAGGCTTGTTCCTTCAATTGTCTCTTTATGGTCATTCTGGAGACTTTCTCAGATTCTGATCTCGAAGCATTAATCTCTGCCTAAGGATCAGCAGTGGTCTTCCTTCTGTCTCTTGTACTTCAGAACTTGAGGTGCCCGATACCTGCTTCAGTTAGCTTTTGTTTTCAGCCTCTTCCTTGGTGCATTTTTTAAGTATAATTCTGCAGTTGAGTCCAAGGCATACTTGACCACACTGTGAGAGCACTTTATGTCTCAAAAACCCTCCAGCTTTAATTAATTCGAACTCTGTCTTTCTCAGTGAGTTCCCGATGCTTCACCATTTTGAACACAAGTGAAGAATTTCAAATTTAACTCACGTTTTTAAACCAAAATTTGAGCCAGCAAGCTGGAATTCTCTGAGAAGTAAGAAATTAATCAAGAACCAGTAAATCATTTTTTTTCTGTTCAGTAATGCAAGCAGATAACTGTAATTTTGCATCTCAATCGAAAACATAATAATGTGCTTCACTATTTTTTCAGCTTTATTGTAAAATAGTAAATTTGAAAATTCATGGATAACACAATAATCATATTTCAGCATTAAAGATATCATTTTAACCCTTTAAGCTGCAGTCAATTCCAGCCGTTTTCACTACAAAAAAATTGCTAATATTCTATTTTTAAAAAAAAAAAATTACAAAAAATACAGGGAATATTGGACGGGCATCGCAAGGTGCATTTCCTTGAAAATGACCGATTCGGGGATTTTATACCGACTTCAGGACATGTTTTGGATAAAATAGTTTACTGACTTGTGTCATCTGGATGTAAAAGGTTGGATTATGGCCGTTTTTTGTGGAATCTTTTTTTTGTGTGTAATAATAAACCCGGAAATGTGAGTCGCGCTGTGTGCGTTGAAGCCGTGTATAGAGAACGGATGGATGAATATTCGTTTTTGTCGGACAAATGTGTTTTTCTCACCCGCTGTGGTAATCGCATCTGAAAGTGGTTTATACCGGCGGATTCATGAGAATCTAAGCTTTCCATCGGCGTATAGTGTTTGTATAATCGTGTTTGCAGCCGTCGGACATTCTTGAAATTCCTATGCAAATTAGTAGGTGTACCGCCGGCGGTACACTGAAACTTAAGGGGTTAATTAAAGAGCTTGCACATGCTGGCAGATGAACCATTACAGAAAGAGAGAGAAATACCCTTACACTGGGCTGTGGCCTAATAAATGCTGCACTTTTCTGATAATTAAATCCCTCAGGCTATTTCCTGAATGATAGTATGTAGTTGTAACTGTTACAGTAAGAATTATGGTCAATTAGACACTTTGTAGTGTTATATCTTTATATTCACAAAACAAAAATGTTAAAATATTAATTTCTTTAGCTTTCTGTGGCTCCAGAGCCGAGCTACATACTGAAATGTTGTGTACAGTTTCACCTCCAGCTCACAGTGATGAGGCCATACAGAGAATTACCAGCTGAATCTGCAGTCTTTCAGCTTTACAGAGACGTTGTAAAACATTGTTTAGCCGTCCGGCCCACAGCTTTACCATTTTGATTCACTCTCAGTGTCATTTCCAGCCACACCAGGCAACTGTTTTCACAGAAAAAGCTCTAAATATCGTTTTGCACATCAGACAAAGTTTGTGATTTAGCAGCTAAATGGAGATATTTCCCTCAGGAGATGGCAGAGAGCTAAAAAGAAACAGAATAACCGACTTGCATTCATCAGGCAGCGAGAAACAGGAGTCTAAACTTCACAAAAAGGCTCAGAGGTTTCAGCTTGAAAAGGTGATGATGTCAGTGTTGTGTTCAGTGGTTTTAAATTATGCCTTGCATTAGATGGGAAGTAAACGTATTTATTCCTACATATAGCAGCCTCTTGAGCACATCCTCCTGTGTTGCTGCATTTATCAAGTATCACATATAGATGCATTTTCTGTATGGAACTATAAGTGGGATCTGATGCAAGACCATCTTGGCTTTTAGCTTTCATCTCGGCACTGTAGTGGGGAAAAAACGGTCCATTTACAGACAGGATCTGTCCGTGTTTCTGGAATTCTTTGCTTTCTGCATTCTCGTTGAGCAAAAAAAAACAACAAAAAACAAAAAAACATTCCAGATTGACAGTGCCCTCTAATCACACTGCTGTTCTTGTGCCCAAGGTCACTCTGTGTCTTCATGTACTATCAGTGTTTAATGTAAGTGTCGTTGTGGTTGTATAAGTATCTGATCCACTGCATATTCCATGATTTCAGCCACATACAAAATAAGAGCAGGGCTTTTTTTTTTTTTTTTTTTTTTACTGTAAAAGACAGAATATCAGCAAAAACATCCAGAAAAACACATTATCTTACAGTTTTAAATTGATTTCCAATTGGATCCTCTTCCTACCAGCAAGACTTCCGGCTCCCACTGACCGGCTCTATGGTCAAGATGCACAGATACAAGCCCATTCTGCTTTAGAAAATAATAATTTGAACTGGTTACATGCAGTGTTGGGCAGTAACGTCACTACAAATAGCGTCGTTAGTAGTTTAACTACATTTTTCTGTAACGACGTGATAGCGTCGTTGTTTACAAAATCAAAAAACGTTTCAAAAGCTTAGCTAATCTTTTGGTCATGTAGCGCGGTAGCGAACGCAAAAACCTACATTAAAAAAGATGAATGTTGAACTGCTTGAAGCGGAGCTTTCTGCTCTGCTGCAGTCTCATCTCACACTTTTAAGGATCAGACAGTGACATCCTCTCCAAACGCCGACATGTCTGTGTCGACCAATAGAAGCGGAGGAACTGTTGACATCGTCATTCAACAATCCCTTCCTGCGACTTCACTGGATCCATACACACACAGACGCTCGCTTCAGTTCACTGAGAGATGGCAGAGAAGGAGGGAGAAGACGAGGAGCTACCGAAGGAGTCAGAGTCACCGTGGCCCTACCTAAATAGTTATATAAGTTTTTGTGAAAAAACGGAGAAAAGTTGTTTTCAGATGCCTACTGTGCCAGCCCAAGGCGAAGTTTCTGTCAACTTCAAAGACGTCAAATACAAATATGAGAACCCATATACAGGTGACTACCAAATATGCACAACCAGCAGCAGTTAGCTAACCACCACATGTCAACCGCAGTATAAGATGCACACACACACACAAACGAGCTACTTTTCAACATCTAAAATTTGCGTGGCAGTAAATTAATCAAATTAAGCGTAAGGTTGTGGTGGCAGTGTGTGAATATGTATAAATTGAGGGATTAAATAATTAAACTGATACATATAGGAGGGAAGAGGTATGGGAGAAAACGAGGTAACAGAGTCATTCCATGTCAATTCAACAAATGCTTGTTGCACCACTTTCTCAGATCCTCCCAAAAATTTTTTTGGGCTTTATTTGGGTAATTTTATGAACAAATGCAAAGTATTATGGTTATAAACATACAGTATAAGCAGTAATGATCTAATCTAATACCCATAGTCAGTCCAAACTTAATCCTCGCCTATGATTTTAGGGTTTTAAACTACTAAAAAAAGCAATTTATACTCCTTTTACATGGTCAGAATTTTTTCCCCTTCCAAAACTTTTACCCTTCTGGTGAGAAAAGTATAGAAATGAATGAAAATAAAAAAATACTGGACTGTGGAATTTCCCAAAATATCCTTATTATTTCATGGGCGACTTTATTTTGGGTTTTTCATGCCTCTATTTTAGGACTTATTCTTGTGAAAAGACATTGAAAGAATGAATTTTCTTCTTTACTAATGAAAGTTGCATAAGGTAAAAGTTTTAAAACATTAAAATAAAGCTTATTTATTGATTTATAGGCTGTTGAACTCAGGTGTAGACCCAAAATAGCCTAACTTTAGGCATTAAAAAGTGCATGTGGGATACATGGTACGCGGTTCAAATTTTTTTGGAGGAACTAGTATGTGTGAAGTATGTGTGAACTTACTTTCATATTTGTTTCTTGTGCCAAAGATGAGCAACTGCTGAATCAATTTACTATACATTTTGATCCTCGTTTTTGTTTTTAGGAACCATTTACATGACCAACTAAAGATGAAAGATGAATCTGAAGCATCAGCATCGTAGTATAAGTTACAAAGGGCATATCTGAAGTTAATTATTATATAGACATTGTTTTTTCTTTCATACAGTAACTGAATAAGAAGAAATGGCATCACTCCCAGACTGCATTCTCAGGACAGCCTCGGTATCGTATTTGACTTATCAGCTGAATTTGAAGATTTGCAAGTGAAATTCATGCACCCAAAAGGTCCCAGCAAGAAGTTCACATGGCCTAGAAAGGATGACGTAGTGTGGGTGCCTACAGCCCACATCCTCTGTCCAATCACTGCTCCTTCAACACGCCGTGGTGGACAGTACCACATATCTGGTGCAGATGATGGCCTGATTTCAGAGAAATTCAAGCAGTTCAAAGGACAGAAATAGTGGTGTGATAAGTTGGGGACAAATTACATGTTTTACATGGGACCTAAGGCAATATAACTCATTTTAACTGCAATATATTAGTTAGAATTCCTAAAAAAACGCCTATAAAACATAGTGCATTTCTTGGTTAAATTGGCCATGAAGGATTCAAGAAACAATGTTGATACTTCAGATATCAATTATTCGGATGTTTATTGTTATACAGACAAAGTTTCATGTTTCTACTCCATGTCCCACATTGGTTTCTGTGCCAATATATGTATGGTGTTTTTCAGTCTGTTTCATAAATAGGCATCGTTTTGAGGTCTAAGGAGACTAGCTAGCTCTTGGATATTTTTAGGTTAGAGAGAACTTTTAAGGTACTTTGAGATTTTTATAACATATGAACCTTGTTACTTATTAAAATTTGTGAAAAAAATGCCTAAATTCTTGAAAAATGCCATTTTCGCCAAATTTTTAAATTGCCCTGTACCACAGAGAAATGGGTATATTCATTCCAATTTTTTTTTTCCTGCTCTATTGTTAAGGTGTTTGAACCCTTCAGATCACTTGTAAGTCTATATCATCAGTCAGTTCCCAGTATTATCTTCCTAAATCAAGCCTTTCTACCTAACATATCAATTTCCGAGTGGAAAAATAGGGATTTAAATATTTTATAACTTAGCAAATAGCAATCATATGATGTTAAAACTTTGCAAGTAATCTATTCTTATGTTGGGATAGTTAAAAAAAAAAAGTTTGGAGATGATCAGAGGAGGTCATGCAACAAAATTTCCTCAGATTTGTTGAAATGAGATGGAATGACTCAACAGTAAAACCAAAATCTGTCTTCTTCAGTATTACTGTTAACACTAATGAGCAAATGGCTGAAAATAATAAAGGGTAACAAAAGTGATGGCATAAATGATTAAATATCTTAATCTTACACTCAAGACCAAAATTGAGTTAAGTAGTAGTGGATACAGCACTTTGGGAAAGCACTGAATGATTTTACATAGATAGTAGACTTAAGAAATAAAACTTGATTTAATACCCAACGTGAATACCCAAATTATGTATAATATTGTCTTACTATCATATTGCTTACTTTATATGGAAATTATATCAAATGTAACCTATTATACCCTCCAATGTAAGTGGTGTGTTAATATAAGCTACTGCAACTTAATTATCAGATACATTATGTCTGCAATACAAACTAAAAAGAAAATCAAAACTGATTTCTAATGTAAAAAGGTTGATTCATTTTAAATATAGCTCCACATATTCCTCAGTGTATCAACTTACTAAGTTTGGAGCACTGAGAACAAAAATGATGGTTTAATAATAAACAAGTCAGCATTTTCTTGTCTCCGTTTGACTGACTTCATTAGTCCCTGAAATTTTTTGGTAAGAAAAAAAAGTAACTTGAATGTATTCAGCTACTTTGGCCATATTGCTGTAGCTTAGCTTGCTACATTTCTGTGGGTCATAGCTTCAGTGTAGTAAAGCTTGATTTAACATGGAGTAGCTGGTAGCTTAGCTCATTATAGTTTCCAAGTAGCTCCAACACTGGTTACATGTAAATGTGTGAAAGAAACCTGTCTAAAGAGCCACACTTTGCATCTTTAACTTCACTGCCATGGGTACGACCAAAGAGCTAACCAAAGATACAACACTGCAGAGCTACACAAGGCTGGAAAGAGCTACAAGACCACTGGCAAGCAACCCGGTGAGAACGCGACATCTGCCGGTGCAATCATTTCCAAATGGAAGAAAGAAAAAAACACATTCTCATTCCCTCAGCCAGAACACTTAAAATGGATTGTGGTTGGGTTTTCAGCAACATAAGGACCTAAAGCATACTGTCGATGCAACAAAGGAATAGCTCAAGAAGAACCACATTAAGGTCAGGGAGTGTCCTAGACAATCTCCACTCCTTAATACTATTAAAAAAATAAAATCTATGGAGGGAGCTGAAGCTTCACATTTCTAAGCAACCGCCTCAGAAACCTTAAAGATCCAGAGAGAATCTGCAAAGCGTAGTCTTCTAAATACCTCCTGAGATGAACTTGGTGACCAACCACAAAAAAAGCATCTATTCTTGCCAACAAGTGGTCCACCAGCAACTCATGTTATGCTGGGGATCAAATACGTATTTGCCTTGATCAATTGGAAATCAATTTATAACTGCTTATTTAATGTGATTTTGGGTTAATATTCAGCCTCTTACAATTAAAATATATCTACTATTAAAATTAAAAACCAAAATCAGAAAATATGTAGGAGATCAAATTCTTGTTTCCCTCGTTGCATGGAGAGGATAAACAGACACAGTGGTGCATGACTCTACCATCAATACATGAGTGACAAATGAAATTAGCGGGATTTTATGTGTGCAACAACTTAAAGTCCCTCTCTGCTCATTTGGCAAAGCTCCAAAGTGTAGGAGTGAACTGTGAGCTGCTGAGCAGGACCCCGACCACCCTTTGATGAACTTAACTACTCGTTAATTGGAAAAATACTGCCACTTTCTCATTAAGGCACACGTGAATGCCAGATTTTTTTTATGCACCGGGCTAATTTTCCTTCAAAAACAAGCCCAGGCGGCAGAAACATGCTGCTGCTCTTCCACAGTCTGAGGTCCGGGGTCAGTTATGTTGGAAAGTTGCGGTGGAAAAATGTGAGCGGTTTTGCTTTTAGCTCCAAAAATCACTGAATGTACAACTGTTGCAGGCCTTTACTGATACGAGTCAGTCAGAAGAAGGTGTGGACCAGCTGACACTAAAGATCAGTTGCTTCTTGTTGAGTTAGACATGAGATTAAAACTTGGATGCTTTGAAAACACCATAAGTATGGAGCAAAGCATCTGTACTTGCAGTATTTGTGCCATGAACTTGAGTTTTTTATTACTCAAAGCATCTCAAATTCTTCTAAAAACAATCTGTTATGTAAAAATTCAGAATTAGCGATGTGGTCCACTGGCAAGAAAGCTCCAGTAAAAGATCAAAACACAATTCTGTTTATTTTTCATTGACTTGCATGCTTTAATTCATTGCAATTTAGCTTCACACCTACTAAGATGCTACCATGGCCTTTTTATATCAATAAAATAAAATCTAAAATAAAAATAAACCAAACAGATTAATGGGTAAATAACAGTTTTGCAAACTGATATTCAAAAATTATAATTTGCCAAATCAACATGTAACTTTTAAGACTAGTCACAGTCAGAAACAGAAACACTGGACTCGATGAATATTTATTTAGACAAAGATGACTATAACCAATAATGTTGTTTATAATGACATTTAAGGCCAAACAGAGATGTGACAGGCCATTTGAGGGGACTAAAATATCTGCACCAAAGTAGAAATATCACATCTACTGTATGGGTCAGTTATTTTATATTGATCCAGTATAAAGTGCTCCAAATCAAGCTTGTAGGGGAACTGGAGCAGATCCCAGCTGACACTGGCTGAGAAGCCTGGACAGATTGCCAGGAAGCTCCAGCGCTGACACAGAAATCATTCCCACTCACATTTACATCTGCTGACAACTTAGGATGTGCACTTGATTTTTTTTTTCTTTGACAGTGGGAGGAAAACTGCAGCGGACAGAGAAAATGTAGAGAGACACGAGGAGAACATGCGACTTACACAAAGGTTTGAACCTCCCGTTCGCACAGCTGCCCGGCAATTCCTAACCTCCAACCTCCTGGCTGTGAGGCAGCGGTGCTAACTACTGTGCTACCGTGGAGCTCAGTTTTGGAATTTTAGTGACTCGGTAAGTTGACAGTTTACAGCATGTGGAAGCAGAATAGTGCCACTTAGACAGGGAAAAAAAAACACCCAATATGTGCTTTGACCTGCAGGAGTGCCGGTTTAGTGAGCAGACAAAATGCACCGCTGCCTGCAGAGCCTGACAGAGGGAGCAAATGGGAACAATGAAATGGAAGCACGAGTCATTTGAACTAATTTCCACAAACAGCAACTGCCCTCAAAGTGCCAAAGTTTTCACCTGACTGCGGCTATCACCTGTGAAAAGGCTGCACCAAAGACTCATCCGCTCTGGCAGCAGCTATTTTACAGATGCCACAACACTATATTGCCCGGCGCATTCATTACACGTGCTTTAGTTTTTCCTCCAAACTTCATCCTCCTGTCGAAATGTGCCTAAACAGAGCTCAGCTATCCCTCAGTGTTAACAGATTCAGATTGGTTAAGAAGTAAAATCCATTATGGTTTAAAGCGCTGTGATTTTTTTGCATTCAAAGCCGTCGGAATAAGCGTTTTAAAATGCCTTATGAGCACAGTGCTTCCTTTTGTCTATCTTTGATCTTGTTATCGCGATGAGTCACTGTGGGCAGCGCTGCCACATGCATAAATAAAGGGTTTAAGTGTTTTCTCTGCTTTTGTCCAAGTCCAATTTTCATTTGGAATATGTTAATGTGAAAGTGGCTCAAGTGGACAAGCCCGGTGAAGGTGATGCATATCGTATATGGCCAGATTATCAGCCGTGATATGTTAAATTAAAACTGGAACAAATCAAGTAGGAGTCTTTTTGGTGTTCCATTGAATATTAATTAGGGTAATTAACTGAGGTAAATTGCAATTTAGGATGTAATTGCTGGTGAGATGACATTTGAAGTTCAAACAGGACTGAAATGCAGTCACCCCTAACCATATGCTAATGGAATTTCCCTAATCTTTAGCCTCGCTTTTCAACGGATTGGATTTTACTGTCCAATTAGTTTTGACCAAACATCCTCTGGGTCAGCAATGACAGTGTAATTGCTGCGGGAAAAATAGAGCGACGCGTCGACTGGTAAAGCGATAAGAGCAAGTGAACCCATATATACTAAATGCAATAAAAGACGTCAGCAGCGAGCAGCAGATAGTCGTGGGAGTGAGCCGAATGAGGGGGAAACTCGCAGCACAGGGAGCAAATACACTTGGCTTAGAAATAGAAGCTGAAGGCTTTGTGCTTACCCACCAGGGGTAAGCTTTGTAGTGTTCTCTGATTGAAGAAAATCATACAGTATGGATCTGTTGTACTGCCAAAACAAAATTTTCTCTCCCTGCGCTCCAAACACAAGATTTGGGTGTAGAGAAAGTAACTGACTGTCTGTTCTTTTAGATATTAAAGTGGTCACACTGGAATAGAAACTGTTTGATAGATAAAACACTTCCTCGTGACTTACAAGGCTGAAAATCAAACAAGTCTTTTTTTGTAGTTTCCTTCCTTTCATGAACCTGTAGGAGATATAAAATAAAAGTCATCTGGATTTTACCAATCCATACGAAAGCCGAAAAAACAGAAACTTAAGACATTATTATCACTGAAGACTTCATGGGGCAACTTAAGAGCAGCCCAACTGTGATAAATAATTAAAATATCCAACCAAAAAAGAAACTTAATTGGAAAAGGAGTAGCATCTATAAAAACAACAACATAAAAGCGAAGATACAAGCGTACTTAGGCAACTGATTATACATCACACTGAGCTTGTCTTACTCTCTCATTAAAGTCCAAGGACTGAGCTTAAGTGCCGGAGAACACTGATGAGTTTGGAAAAATAAAAAATAAAAGGTGCATCGTCGAGATCATCAATCCACATATCAGTAACATAATTGCAGAATCCTCCAGAAGCTTAAATCTGTGCTTCACGCTGCTCTATTGTGTCACCTTTTAATCACATTCATAGAGGTCTAAGGGTTGCTGGTAAGTGCAAAACACAATAATTGCACCTGAAAACATCACATTTGAACTGAATCACACACACAGGAGAGAACACTGGGGTCGTCAGATATGTTAAAGGTACAGTAGCCTGGCTGTGCTGGTTCACTGCTGCTTGTTCAGCTGGCTAACACTGAGAAGCAGGAAAATAATGAATACAAGGAATGAAAGCGTTACAAGTGTAACACTGCGATAAGCACACATTTAGGTGGCGTGCAGGGAGTACAATGTGAAGTGATGCAAGTTAACTTATGCAACAAGATCTCTCCTGTTTGACACACAAAAAAAAAAACATCTTTCATGTTTTGGTTTTTTTTGGTTTCTATGACTGATTTACAAGAGAAATCCATCCGAGAAGATACAAAACGTGGAGGCCACCGACATACAGTCTCCACATGTGCTCAGCATCAAGACCAAGGAACAGGACACGAGCACTGAAAAGAAAGATTTGCAGAAAGACAAAAAAATTCAGTTTCATGGGGAAAAAATGGCTATAGAGAGGATGAGCAAGAACAGGTATTTTGTCGGCAGCGTCTAGCAATTGTTGCCACTACATGAGAAAACAAACATTTAAATCGGCTACAAAGCTTTATATGGCGAGTGCCAGATCTAACAGTCATCCAAAGCAAAAAAATTAAACAATTTTGGATTATTTTGCCAGTATTGCAACATGTGAAACACGTGTTTTCCCTTCCAATTCGAGTCATTCGACATTTAGTACCTGCCAACGCCTGGTACCATTTTCCTAGATACCTTGTTGTGCATCTTACTATTTATTACTATAGCGACCCAAGGAGGTGGGCACTTTCATGTTGGTGAGCAAAGAGCATAGGAGTTTAGCTAGTAAAGAAGCACCGTGATAAATACTTCAGTGAGACTTGCTGACCACAAGTCAGCAAAAACAGGTCCTTTGTTGGCAGCGCCTTGCAAATATTGCCACCACATGATAAACTGCCACTATTTAAATCAACCACAAAGCTTAACATGTGGAGGTGCAGAGCCAGATCTCACTGTCAAGCAAAGAAAAATACAATTTTGGATATTTTTCTAGTATTGCACCATATGAAAAAGGTTCAAAACAACGAAAGAGAGAAACCACTGATGCAACAACTTTTCACAGTATGAAAGAATTTTTTTTGCTCATGATCTGATCAGAGTCATTTAACATTTAGTGTCTGTCAATACCAAGTACTGTCTCCTAGATACTACACAGTAGGGCCAGACTGATATGGATGTTTTGAGGCCCAGGCTGATTCTGATATTTGGCAGAAAAAAAAATCTGATAACTGAATAATCGACCGATTAATTTAAAAAGAAATATAATGAATAAAATGACTTCTTTTTTGGTCCCTTAACGCTTACAACAACAAAGATATGAGCTACAGGCAGAACATTTTACTGTTTTACAACACTTTGTCCTTTAGTACTTGTTTAACTTTACAAGAGAGGAATTTTCAAGTATAAAAACATGCAAGAAAGCATTCAACCTCTGGGAAATCATAGAGTTTTTAAAAAAAGAGCCAGTCTATAAATGAGTGATGAAATACATCTTGTCTTGTACGTCTTGTTGCTGCAAATTCAAGGTAGGCTATAGTACAGGTGAAGTTATATATGCAGACCTCTGATGCTCTTTATCATTAAAACACATTTTCTCTGCTCCATAATTTTCTTTGCCATGAAGTCATGATGCACATGAACCAGAGACGCCTTTCTCAGATGTCAAAACATGTCATCTTTGACAGAGCAGCATTTTAAATACATAACGGTCACAAAATGTCCGACACTGTTATTCCATGGCAGCACACAGTGAGTTGCTGTTGCAGCCTGGGTCATGTTATAGCATTTTCTGACAAAGCAAAATTAAGAGTGACATCATGATGTTTGCTGAAGACAGACCGTAATGTTAATCATTTTAACTGAATAAACCCCCTGCTCTCTGCGTTCACATCACTCCTCCTTAAATCCGCCTCAACCTAAAACTTTGGCCGATGTGTGTTTTTTTTTTAAAAAAGGGATGTAATCGGCCAGCCGATAAATCAGTCGGGCCCTACCACACACTACAATTATTGTAGATTAGCTGTAGTACTTTGCTGTGCATCTTACTATTGAATATGAAGCGACCCGAGAAGGTGGGCAAAGAGAATAGCGTGAGTTTAGCTCGTAAAGGTGCACCGTGATAAAGACTTTGATGAAAGACCTGCTACATTGACTCAGACAGTGTTTCAAAATCCCACTGAAATATAAAACGGCACAATTTATGACTTTTTATTTCATGTTACTGCAGAAGTAAACAAAGAATCAGGCATGGGATTTTACTGATACCGGTCATACCAATAAACACACCCACCAAAGACGGCTTTAAAAACATGATCCGGCTGCCAGGGAAGCAGTATGGAATGTTTCTCTCAAGCTGCCATCCCAGAGCTGAATGAAAAATGTAAGGCACCAGTTGAAACAGAGCTGTCACGCGTGGCAGCTACATTGTGATTTGTGCTCCCGCCGGACAACGGAGCCCTACATAAGTCTAACAGTCCACTTGATTAACGAGAACTTCCAACTGAAAAGTCACTGTTTGCATTTTCCCCAAATGATCACACAAGTAAGAACATTACAGGAGAGAAGTGTCGGCTGTTGGGGGCCCTTGATGGAAGATGTCAAACCCGTATAACAGACAATATGGTGATTATTATGAAGGCTGCAAAACTTTGGCCACACTGCATCTTGTAGCTAGGAAGTTATACACATTATACTAGCTAAACAGCTTTCATATTGCACTATATACTGCAGAAAAATGTAATTATTTACTTTTTTTTTTTTAATATTGTGCAGTTTTAATGTACCCTTAAGCCTGCAACAGTTCTCCTGAGTAGTAACTTTAAATTTAAATATAACCAGTGGGAGTACTTGTGAGCTACAGAATACAACAAACAAATGAGGGTAATTCAAAGTTTCGCACAGCAGAACAACAATATTGCTGTTGGAAAAGAAAAACCTCATTTCAGCTCCAATTCATATCAAAATAGTACTTTAGAAAATTGATCTAAAATTGTGCCACTTTCCTACTCGTGCAGCTACTACACTCCTGTTCAGTATGTAAGGACTGCAGTGAAAACAAAAGGCAGCCTTAATTAACTTTATCCTTACATGACATTTGCACAATGTTATATACTTTATTTAAGTGTCTGGTTGTCTTTGAGAGCTGCAGCAGACTCCAAACACGGCGCATACTGTAATTACAACACGATACCGAACATAAAACTGCTCCCAGGAGGAGAGAGTCTTCCATCGCCTGGTACTTCAAAAACATCAGTGACCCCGTTTCAAAACTTTCTTTTAGAGTTACAACCACAAAGAAAAAGTCGCTGTTGACTGTAGGCAAGTTAATAAAAGGTGGATCTTCTCTGAGTGCTCCCCATCAGGACCAGCTGGCACCAGAGACCTATTGATTTAATCTTTTGCAAGCTTGTTGTGACTCATTTCTTATCAAAATGTGTTCACAAACTGAAATATTTTGCCCTTTTTTCTTCGTGTGAATCTTCTACAGTTTTTGGAGTGCTAACTTTGAAATTCAACTTTTGAAAATTCGTCCAAATGTCCACGATGCTCTGATGACGATTTAAGTTTTAATATTCTCAGTACTTACTCATTCACTTTCTTTGCGCAAAAACAATAAAAATGTAGAAAATGTGACCAAAAGCCACATGTCCCAATGGCGAAAAAACATTTTTATTGGTTGTACTGGTGCATCTGAGGTTTAATAGGTCTGTCTTTGCATGGAAGATAGAATCACTTTTCAACTTGACTAGATCTGACATTAAAATGCGTTATTTCACTCTTTTCAAACTACTTTCTACCAGGCGTGAACTAACCGTGACGTCACCCGTTGGTTTCAACGCCGAGAAAACGAAGCCCGGAATTTGCTACTTCCTGGTCGCCATTTAGGATTTTTTGGAGCCAGTGACGTAAAAAGCGTCATCAAACAGGCTGGACCGGAGAGCAGCTAGGGGCAGGACCAGTCTATGGGCGGGCCAGACCGAGAGCTGAAGACTCTCTTATCCCGCCCATATTTTACCGCAGAGGCTTCTGTTGTTGTCAATCATTCCAGACAAGACTGTCTATCAAGTATAGCCACGCCCCCTGGCTCTGCCAACTTTAACGATTTATTTAAAATTCAGTATTGATTTATTTTAAGATCGGCCACTTGATCTCTCATTTTGACCATGAAAACTAATAGAAAAAAAAATCCTGAGCTGTAGAAAATCAGTCTATCAAATTTTATTTTTTCCGGTGATGAATTGGGGGTCTGTGGAGCAAAAGCTTTTTGGAGCCAACCCTAGCGGACGGCGTGACATTGCAAGTTTTTAACACTTCCAGGTGGGCTTCATTTTTGGAGCCAGATGCTATGTCCATCTTTATATACAGTCTATGCTTTCTACACCACATTTGTGTCGGAGTTGCTGCAGTAACTGAGCGGCAACCACAAGCTTCTATCTCCAACAGCCTTGCAAGCTTCATGTGAGGCATTTAAAGTCTATCTGTAAATTGTACCTTCACACAACCTTAGTGACACTTTCCCTTTCCAAACTGCACAAGTTCTCTGCATGTACATTAGTGACATCACACCATCCACAACCACAAGTAAGTTCTCAATCTGTTGGAAACACTGCAATATGCAAGCACAGCCAAAGAATAGCCAGGAACAAAGCTCGTGCTATCAGAGCATCGATGTTATAAACTGGGGAAAAAAAAAAAAAAAAAAGCACAACATCTCCAAGTAACTCAGCCTCAGCTGTGGCAGATGTAAATCTGGCAGAACAGCACCACTTCCAATGACAAACTGAAGCACCAAGGAGTCAGAAAATAGAATAAAATTTACCAATACTTACAATATAATTAATATATATCCAATATAGCCTAGAAGAGCTACATTTTAGTAACTTTAAGTTACCCAAAAGGATGGATCAAACATGCAAAAACCAAACCTTTACCTGCCACTTTAAGCCTCCTTAGATGCATTTCTATAATGTGTCAAGTAATTGCAAGTATGCATGAGAACTCACAAAAAATAATTCTGGGTGCACCTAAAGGAAAACAATAGGTGCACCACTGCAGTAAATGTAAATGGTCTGTCTGGAGCTCTGTTTACCTCAGTCTCACACAGTTTTATGGGTGTACTTTCCTAATCTTGTTAAACTCTTGTTAAATCTCTGACTACAGAGAAAACTTTAGCATCAAGCAGTGATTACACTAAAGCAACAATAACATTTGCAATCATCCGACAGTAAAATTATTATGGACAGTCCACACTTAAATTTATACAAGTCTCCAAACTGAAATTAAATAAATAGCTGTAACTGCATTCAGAAAACTGCCTCGAGACATTTCAAGTTTGCGCTCATTTCTGAACAAATGCTCCATCAGCCTGTCAACCCTCATCTGTGGCCCATATAGAGATTCTATATACGCACAACAGTAACTGTCTCAAATGGAGCCATTAATCTCAAGCACGCTCCAGTGCAATAACAAAGACACCAGAGGTCACATTGTGTGGATCAAATGAAGAAGTACATACATCTAAATTTAGGTTTTTCAGAGATTGAAGCAGACAACAGTGCAGAGATGGAGGAAGTTAAATGAGGCAGTAAATGATGCTTGGGCCACTGATGCCATCAAACCCTCGTGCGTCCTTGATTATACATGCAGCATAACGCTGAATGCTAAATGTATGAGGTGGCTCCACGGAGCAAAAATCACCTGTAGTCCTTGATTATTCATTAAACCCATGTAAAGTATTCTGAAGTGCCTTGCAAAGGCAAAGGTTGTTACTTTATTGGAGGGCCTTTGGTAGTTACTGCAGCAGCAAAGGTTTGCAGACACCAAGAACAGAGCACAGAAACCTTCAAATATATTTCCATTAATACTCGTCAAATCCAGAAGGAAATCAAAGATGCACCTAGGAGGGCAGCATATAGCTTCATCCATTATTTAGAAAATCTCAGATTTGACTACCGTTTAGACTATCCTTGAATGTTTGATGTGTTTATGCCACTTACTTCAAAGATTCTCTAAGCTCAAAGGCAAATATCCCTAAATACAAAATAGCTTTATATTTATTTCTGATTATTTTATCACTATTTAATCTAAAGATATCAACTATTGCGTGTGTGTACATAAAAGCCCCACAAATATTCCCTAGAAGCTTGGGAGCTCAACACCAAAGTCTGCTACTGATAGTAAAGGGCACAGAGGACAACATGTCTCAACCTACATACAGAGTTTAATTGCTGTGCAAGCACAATTATAATACTCAATGTGAGTTAAGCAGTCATGTAGATTTAGATTTACAGTTGTTGACAAAGTATAAAATAGACGTGTAAAGAGCCTGCATATCGTGGACAAAGACAAGGCCTTCTGGAGGGACGTTCTGTGGTCAGATGAAACAAATATGAAGCTATTTAGCCACAATGACCAGAAATATGTTTGAAGGCAAGAAGATGTGAGTTTTAACCCCAAGAACATCAAACCTAACTTCAAGCATGGCGGTGGCAGTATTATGCTCTGGGGGAGTTATACAAAGTAATCAAAATAATAAAGGAGGAAGATCACCTTACTTCAAAGATTTGCTAAGCTCAAAGGCAAATATCCCTAAATATGAAAAAGTTTCTGATTAGTTGGATGTTTATTTAATCTTAAGATATTAACTATTGTATGTGTATATAAAAGCTCCACAAATATTCCCTAAAAGTTGAAAGGCACATATTATAACATGTTGCAACCTGGACACACAAAGTTTAATTGCAGTGAAATTAGCAAGAAAGATTCGAGCAGATTTAGATTTCTGGTTGTTAAAAGCTTACATACACTTGTAAACATCCTTGGGCAAAGAAAAGGCTTTGTTGTGGGAAGTTCTGTGGTCAGATTAGATAAATATTAAGCTATGTAGCCACACTGACCAGAAATATGTTTGCTGGAGGAAGGCTGAGCCCTTCAACTCCAAGAACAAAAATGCACTATCAAGCATGGTGGTGGCAGTATTATGCTCTGGGGCTGTTATACAAGGTAAATGGAATAATGGAGGGCATCTACCTTCACATTCTTCACAGAAACCTCAAATCATCAGCCAGAAGATTGGTTTGGATGCACTTGGGTATTCAAACAAGAAAATGACCCCAAACACACCTCAAAAATGGCAAAGAAATGCTTAAATCAGGGAAGGATTAAGATTCTAGACTGGGCACAATACTATCAGAACCTGTGGACTGTGATGGATAAACAAATCTCTGTCAGAAAGCAAACTAATTTAGTTGAAATGTACCAATTCTGTCAAGAGGAGGGTCAAAGATACAATCAGAAGCTTGTGGACAGCTACCAAAAGTACCAGAAGTGAAAATTGCCAAGGGACGCTTAACAAAATATTAGCATTGTTGTATTTTTTACCAAGAGATTTGGTCATCTTTCTAAAAGACCTATAATAAATCTATCAAAGAGACAATTTGCATAATTGTTTTTTGACAGCAATGCTAGGTTTCAATCCATTTCAACTCCATCAAAAACAAATTAAGTTATAGGGGTCATTAGAAACTCAAAACTGCCAAAATATGCAGGATCTTCACAAGTGTGTATAAATGTTTGTTCAGAATTGTAATAGAAATAGTTCTTTAATACTGTAAATTTTATGAGACTGACCAGAACAAAATTATTAACAATTTACAAAGCTATCCAACTGTTTGAATCATTTATTTTCGGCTCCTCAAATGTAAAGATTTGCTGTCAGTGTCCATTTGTGTCTTCTGGTCTGTTTGTTGGACACTAATGGGTTATTATAATTGACAGATTAATCAATAATGGAAAACAATTCACAGTCACACCTACAGGCGCCTTCTTACACTTGACCTCCAGACAGAACCTCAGTAAAATAAATATCAGCAACAAGCAAAGAAATGTGTCTTTGTTTATCACTGTAAAGCCCTTATGGTCCACATAAGAGCTTTATGGCAAAATAGGCAGTTAGGATCCCGGGACTGTGGTTATAAGGCCTGTCTGCCAGATGAATGATGGGGATTATTCATGGTTCCTTGGAGACACTCTGAACTGATGACTATTAAGGTGGGGCACATTGACCTTCTCTTGACTGGCAGTCAGACCACAGACCACCTTGTGTGGGCCAGGGGTCAAATTGGATCAGTGTGAGGTCAGTGCTGACATGGAGGCCCGGACAGGTCCTCAGAGTAATTAGGTGAGGGATGAGGCCCGGCTGCCTCTCACAGTTATTCTCCATTGCTGAACGTTGCTGAGTTTTTTTTTTTTTTGCTATTAGTCTGCCTTGCAGGGGCAATAAGTGAGATTTTTACCGCTCTGCAGCACAAAATGGTCATAATATATCTGGAGGGAGTTGATAGAACTGTTGATAAATACCAATGACTCCATGATTACCTCACAAGGTGCCGACCTCTCCGCTGTCGAAAGCTCACTCTCTGGGCTCGTCTATCTGTTGGGCAGGAAAAACATATTGCCCATGGGCATTTCAGGATGCCCTCAGCTCTCCAACCCTCTGCCCAATAAACCACATCTCCCAACTCTCAGCTGCTGACGGCGTCGAGAGCAAACACAACATGCTCAAAAAAATAAATAAAATAAAAAAATCTCTGACTTCTTTTAAATATATGTACGTGACAGATCATTGCACTTGTTTAGAAACAGCAGCATTATGGGTTCATGCACCGTAGCCCTATAAGCTGCAGTCAATTCCAGCCATTTTCAGTACAAAAATAAAAAATAAAAAAATCGCTAATATTTTATTTGTAAATAAAAATATGACGAGAAATACAGGGAATATTGGACGCGCATCGCGAGGTGCATTTCCTCGAAAACGACCTATTCGTGGATTATATACCGACTTCAAGACATGTTTTGGACAAAATATTTTACTGGCTTGTTTTGTCTGGAGGTCCAAGGTTGGATTATGGCCGTTTTTTGTGGAATATTTTCATCTGTGTGTAATAATGAACCCGGAAATGTGAGTCGCGCTGTGTACATTAAAGCCGTGTATAGAGAACGGATGGATGGATATTCGTTGTTTGTCGGCAAATGTGTTTCTATTACCCACTGTGATAATCACATCTGAAAGTGGTTTATACCGGCGGATTCATGAGAATCTAAGCCTTCCATCGGTGTATAATGTTTCTATCATCGAGTTGGCAGTGTCGTTCTATTTTGAAAAATGCTTATGCAGATATCAAAACGGCCCGCTCGCGAGCCGCTGAACCGCAACGGGTTAATGTAAGGACTCTTACCTGCAGTGTAAGCTGCAACATCTGAACCAACTGCTTGCCTTTCAGTTTTATTTTGTCAACGCACAACTTTGCATGCGCGTGACCTTCGAGGTGCGCAGCCATTTATCACAGAGATTTATCTCTTAAGGCTGATAAGCCAGCTTAAATCCCAAAGCCTTTAGTATTACTGTATGCAGTGTGCTGGCATGTTGCAGTGAAGTTTACAGCTACATACAGAGACTTTCACTTGTCTCACATCGCCTTTATGAATGGATTTACTTTATGTCTTTAGGAGAAAACAGTTTACTTTCATTTTTAGCCATGCTGGATGCATGGATGTAAGGATGGGAGCAGGGCTGTGTGATAAAGCAGGTGCAAAGTTTACATGGAAAAGCAATAGCAATGAGAAAATAGAATATTTAATATTTTCACGTAAATGCATTAGATTCAGACCTGTGTTGAACATAACAAAAGATGGCATTTTCTGCAGTGACCTGGGCCTCTCTCCTGTCTTCCCCTGGTTAGAGGTGACAGATGGGGATTGGTGGTTGCCTTTGCAGTCCAAAAACAAGTTCTGCAACTGTGAGTCCCACAGCTTCTCCATCAAAATTCAAAGTGACGTGGTTCCAAACAGATTCAAAATAAACCTTCATTCTTCCTGTACATTAATAAAAGTAGGTCTATCAGGACTATCAATGATTATCAGCATAAACTGAATGGAAACATTTGTTGTGATGTTTTCATCCTCACTGTAGAAGATGTATTTGAGCTGTAACTGAAGTGAGGTCCTGTATTCTATGAATTTCACCATTTTTTCCCCTTCTTTTATAAAGGCAGTTTCCTTTTGTGGATTCTAACAACGTGAAATTACACCTCGAAGCTTTAAAATTGACATTCGAATTTCTGTTAAAGTGCAAAAACTGGATGTACACCTCCTTCGGCATTGTGCATCTGACATTCCCGTTTTATCATAGAACAGTGAGTCTAGAGATGAAATCCTTCAGTTTTTTCGTATTATTTTTGGGTAAATACATAATTTTGAGGGGAAAATGTAAATTTTAAGTTGAAGTACAAATCATCTAACTCAAATCTGTGGCTTCATTTCTACTTGTATATAGAATTTGAATAAACTAAATTGTCACCTGCAACCTGACGGCTGCTTCATTTAGCAAAACAAAAGGATATTAGTTGGAACAAAGAGTCGACCTGCAAGAAAACACAGAAACTGACTCTTAGACTCTTTGACTTGTTGGTAACTTCAATGATCTAATGATTCTCGTTAACCTATATCATCCAGCCATGGATAGTTAATTAGATGTTTGTCAATGGCAAACTTCATACCTCCTTCCATTAGCACGTTAGCATTGTCACTGAGCATGTCAACCTGCCAGCTGGTGCTAACAAGCTCAAGTTGGAGCCTCAGAGGTGCTAGTATGGTTCCACACCTGGAGTCTTGTTAGGCTGTCAATTTAAATCCCACAGTATGAAAGGGGAACAAAGGGCAGCCAGAAACCTGAATGAGAAGCAGCTAATTCAATACATGCTGCTATTAATTCTGGCAGTATTATTTAAAAGAAACATATCATGCAATTTCTACTAAATTCGGACTCAATTTTAATTGTCATTCTAAACATCTGACATGACAAGAATGGAACACAGTTTCACAGGTGGTGTAAATAAATATGTACATCACCGTTCAAAAGTTTGGGGTCACCCAGGCAGTTTCATGCTTGTCGTGAAAGCGCACACTTTTATTCATGTGCTAATATAACTGCACAAGGGTTTTCTAATCATCAATGAGCTTTTCAACACCATTAGCTAACACAATGTAGCATTAGAACACAGGAGTAGTGGGTGCTGGAAATGTTCCTCTGTACCTCTATGTAGATATTCCATTAAAAATGAGCCGTTTCCAGTTGTAATAGTCACTTACCACATTAACAATGTCTTGACTGGATTTATCATTCATTTAATGTTATCTTCATTGAAAAAAAAATGCTTTTCTTTCAAAAATAAGGACATTTCTAAGTGACCCCAACCTTGTGAATGTTAAGGTATGCATTTCAAACTTGGATAAAGGAAATAAAACTAAGGTAGATATAAAGCTAAGGTAAACATGAAACCAAGATAAGCAACAACTAAACCTGTACTAATATTGTTTTGCGATTTGCAGTTGATACATTTTGTGAAGATACATTCTGCGCAGGTTATTTTTACCACTTTTAGTCGTTGTGTATGAACTCCTAAACAGCAGCTTTAACCTTTAAACACTGCAAAGTTGTGGGATGAAGGACTGACTGAGCCATTAGTATGCAGAGACCTCGGAGCAGATAATAATCTGTTGTCCATCTCGGCCGACTGATGCAGGCGGGGAATAAGCAGCACCTCGGTGTTCAACATTCTGCTGAGCCTTTTATGGGATGCTCTGATATGCTTAAAGGAGCTCATCCAAAATTTCACCACATCAGCAATGCCGAGTGGTGCAGGGCTGCCCTCAGACGCCCCAGCGCAGACATTTGTGAAATTCATCCGACCCGTTTCTGATGTCTGCTTCACCTGTGTGGGCTGGCCAGAGGCTGGAAAGTAAGCAGGGCTTTTTTTTTTTTTTTTAAACTCCAGTAATGTTTTAATTATTTCGACTTGTGGGAATTTTCCATTTCACTTTAAAGCTTATTATTTATAGCTCCACACATCAAAGCCAATATAGTTGCCTTCACTCTCTGCAATAAAAGTTCTTTCTCAACTTTTGAGGAAAGCCGTAATTAGTAAAGTGGTTTTAAAAAACAACAATAAAAAAAAAAAAAAAAGGGACCGGTTCAGAGATACGGTGTATAAACTGCACTGCCAGTCAGCTGCACACTTAGGTCAACAAAAGGTTTAATTAAATGCAGATGAAGCTCTCGTCATAACATAAACGCAACAACATCAGTGAATGTACATTTTATTTCTGCATCTGTCCTTCTGCAATGTTTTTTTTTCTTGTAGACTGGTGCTTTCTCTGATACTCTGCAGATTGTCAAAGAAAAAAAATGAATCTTTTCAACAGCCATAGTGGCATAGCAGCGTCCCTGAGCCTCGCAGACAATCTCTGTTTTGCTCAAGGACACTTCAGTAGAGCAGATGTTTGCTGTCTCAGGTGACAAAATGTCTCTCGCTATGACTGAAGGGTGATGTCTCTGTGTGCCGAGTGTTTTACAATCACCTTTCACTAGAGTAGAGTTTAGATTTGATGAGACATTGAAAATCACACAAAGACAGATTGAGGTTCCCCACAAAAACCTATAATAAATAGCAGCATTTTCAGTTTATTGTCTATTTTTTTAACCACTAACCATATGATAATAATGATAATCAAGCCATTGGTTGCTTTACTGGCAATACATCTCTAGTGAAACTGGATCTTTTTACTGTTTCAGTCAAGGTCAACTGAATTAAAAAGCTGTAAATGTCATTTTGTGCTCATTAGTTTAATATTAAAACTCTTACAGACAGATATGAATTAGCTACAGCTTCCTATTCTCTCCTCTTTCATTGCCACCAATCACTGTTTGTAAGTGCCACTAATAGAGCTCTTGTGGCTCAATACAAATTTTCAATGGATTTTTAAACTTTAAAGTGACAATACTGGTCACAAGCTCTTAATTAGATACTTCTGCTGATTGTATTTCATCCGGAGCAGACAGAGATGTAAGTTTAACGGCATGTGATTTCAAGATACTCAGCAAATGGACCTTTGTTCAGCAGCAACTCTTGTCAATTTTAAAGGACTTATCAGCAGAAGTGTATTCAATACTTATATCATTAAAATTCCACAATTCTCAAAACAAAGTCAAGGCCAAAATGGAATATATTATGAATGCATTCCAGCATAATTAACTCCTATTTCTCTTGTGATGACTAAATTAACGATGCCGTTAGATATTATGCAACTATGAAAACACAATTCTATGTTTTTTTCTTGTGAAAACCATCACTATAGGAGATACCTCTCATTTATCAAATGACTCCACGATGTCAGTTTGCAGAATCAATACTTCTTTTGTAAATTGTAAAATTATGACAAACTTGTGAATGTATTCTCAGGCTGTTTTGATTTCAGAATCAAAAATGCTACAGTTGTAATGTTATTTTACAATAGACATGCAAATTCATTTGTAATTGTACTGACATTTTTTTGTAAATACAAGAAAAAAAATGGTGAAATAAAAAGGGAAAATTTCACACAATTATATTATTACTGCCCAATTAACAGGCATTATGCAAGCTATTTCTCATTTAGCAAATAAATCAATGAAAAATTACAGAACCAATAATTCTTTTTTGTTGTTAACTGTCACTAATTCTCTCATTTATGACTATATATTGAGGGTTTTAAACCTAAATTTAACTGGTTCATCCTTTAAATAAGAAGAAAATATTTATACAATTATCACAAAATTGTGAATATATCCTTGCATTATTTTGATATAAGAAAAAGAGTTTTATTGTTATTTTACATTCAACATGCAAAATCACAATCATTTTTGTAGTTTTACTGATATTTTTAGACATTTCCCCTAAAAGGGGACAAATGGTGAAATTAAAATGGAAAATTACACAAAATTCTCTCACTGTCTCCTTTTACAAATATTTCAACAGTATAAAAAATATAGCCATTTCATCTCTTAAATATATATTTAATATAAATTTTTTAAAAAAAATGAACATAACCACAGATTATTTTAATGGTTTTACTGTTATTTCGCATTCGTCATACAAATTCACTCTGTTTTTGCAACTTTACTGCAATTTTTAGTCGATTTCCATAACGGGGGAAAACAGTGAAAGAAAAGGTTACAGTGCAATTTATTAATTACTTTCTAATTAAGAGGAATCACTTGAACGAGATATCGCTCATTTATTTCTCATTTTGTATTACATGCATCATCACCCTGTTTTGTCAAAAATATACATTATCTTTCAATGTAAAAAAAAAATCACTACAGGGTTTAATGGTGTTCTACATTAGATTCACAGTATATTTTTGTAATTTTACTGATGTTTTTGAGTATTTCCAATATATAAATGGTCAAATAAAAGGAAAAATTTGCCCCAAATTACACTTTTTACAGTGCAGTATATTGATTACTGACTAATTAATTCTCATCATTTTTACAGGATATCTCTCATTTATTTCTCATTTTGTATTAAACTTGAAATCAAAAGTTGTATCTATTAAATAAAAAGGACAATATTTGAAAAATGACTAATGGTGATCACATTATTTTGTCAAAAATTTGATTTTCTTCCAGCATAAAAAAAGTTACAGGTTATAATGTTATTTTACATTAGACTCACAGTAAATTCTTCTAATTTAAATGATATTTGTGTGTATTTTGGAAATAAAAACGGTCAAACAAAAAGTTTGAAAAATATTTTGACAAATGACAAATTCTGAATGCATCATCACATTATTTTATCAAAATTTATACATTTTCTTTCAACATAAAAAATGGTGTAGATTTTAATGGTTCTTCTTTTTTACATTAGATTCACTATATATTTTATTATTTTATATAATTTTACTGATATTTTTTGTATATTTCCCAAATAAAAAGGGTCAAAAAAAGGAAAAATTCCCCCAACATGACAAATTTTCTTTATAGTGCAAATTATTAATCATTTGGACCACTGCACGGCAAATCATGGCCTCCAAAGTTTTCTTTTCTTTAATTATCTCAGGCTTAGAGGTCAAATGAGAATGGATTTCCACAGAGACACACTCGTACAGAGACAGAGCGACTCCTTCGTATGACATGATCCAGCACTCGGCAGCTAAAATCCATAAGATAGTTCTATACGCAGTCCATTTTCTTTTCCAGGAACAGAGCAATCTCATGTCTCCAAAGACAAACTGAGTCAGAGGCTATACAGTAATTAGCAGCAGCCAGATACGCTCTGGGCCTTCCTCTTCTCTTCTATTTGCTGAGCGCATCATTTGTGAATTTCCCTTATCAATGCAAACGGACAGGGACGTTTTCATTGGGTTTTAACAATCAGTTCAGGTTTGTGGAATCCAATTTCTTTCTGAAATAACTGGTTCGATAAAGTCAACCATGGAAAACAATCCCAAAGTCTCTATTCTTCTGGACTGTATTTCCTCAGAGGCTGTGCCACTGAATAATAATAGAAGCAGTCGCTATGTTCTTCTATAAATCTTTCAGGAAATTTTTTTTCTTGTAAAAACTGTCAGTTTAATTGATGCCGTTTCAGAACTGTTTGATTCTAATTGCTTGATTCTCTCCCACACAAAGGCCAGCTACATTAAATGACAGACAATAAAAGGAGAATTACAAACACTCTCTTATGTTTATCTGGGATTTTTTTTTATTATTTCAGTAAGTCAAACTAGAAGCCCTGCAAATAAAAGCAAAACAAAATGATCAATACAGTTTCAAAGAGGAACCGTCTTCTTTTGTTAATGAAAAACAGTTTGCCGTTTCCTCCATTTGATTTTTTTTCCTCAGTGAAGTAGCTCCAAAGCTGATGTCAAAGATGAGCGTCGGTCGATTTTTTTGGTGCTCCGCTTTGTGTTTTCATATCAAACTGTCAAACTGTATTGACGCATGTGATGAAATGGCAATAAATGCAGAGAGAAGCCAAACCTCTGGAAGGAATTCGGTAGAAATCTAAGAGAAATAAAGAAATTCTTTACTCTGTCGAGGCACTTCACACTTGTATCATGATTTCTTTCTGTACTTTTCCTACCTGACAAACTCAGCCTTGAAAAGATTTCTACAATGAACTTGAGTCGACATGATACAAATTGTCCCTCCTTATTCATGCTGACGGCGACTGAAGAATTAGATTTTCATTGCGGTGTCAAGGAAAGGCTGAATGTTAGCGCTACTGTTGAACTCTATCAGCTGTCATCGCCTCCAAAACCTCCAGAGACTAAATATACACCGAAACATGATATGTGACTTTTACTAAGTTGGGAGCCAACATCTTTTCAGTCCATCACTCCAGCCGGAGTCAGTCAACTGGTAAATATGCCACTTAAATTCATTAGACATTGGCTCATATAGAGAGTAATTATTTGGAGTCCTGTGCCTCCATCCGCTTAGTGCAGGAGTCAATTAGGGTGAACAACTGAATGTTAACTGGCTCATTAGATGGCGGGAAACAAAGCAAATGCCACATTTCCATAGGAGTGCTGCCACTCTGCTGAGTGAGGAGTCAACAGGCCAAACATAAAGTAGCTCAGACGATTCATACACAGCATTTAATAACTGGAACAAACAACACTAAGCATCAGCGCAATAACAACCGCTGCTGGTAAATGCAGTATTTTGGTCCTGTAGTGAAACATGTGATTAAAGCAGCACACTTTGCCTTTTTAAAAATAAAAGTAGAAACATTTGGAGCTTCATTTTTTCCACTAAATAAGGTGAAGACGTTTTGAGAAAATGTTAAACTGATCCCTAACTCAGGCCCACTGGATTGCAGATTTTTTTCGCCTGACACATTCTTTAACACCCATTTGCAATGCATACATGTAATTATAACATACAGATACAAATTACATGTACTAACTTGAATTCAGGGAGCTCTGTAGTAGTTTATGGTTGACTATTTTAAAAATAACAGCAATAATGTTGAATTTTACAGTATCAGTGCAGTGGGATTAAACATGTTAAATTTAATTGTACAATGTCATGTTACAAGCAAAAGAACCTATACCTAAGTTATAACTTAGGCATACCTAAGTTATACCATTAAACTTTTTGAAGGTAGTCACCTTTAACAACTAACATTTCAAAAGAACAAAACATACATCATACTACCATTGGAATGACTACTAATACTTGTATCCCAATTTAAAGTACTGAAAAGCAAAAAACGATTTTGACATTACCCATGCCATTTTGAGTAACAATATCTCAGTAACTACAAATATAACCCTGCTGCTTTTTTGTACAGTGATAGAAGACAGATGGAAGTGTCTTGTAGAAAAATTTGGGGTCTCTGGTACCTGTCCCACACTGAGATTTTTCTACCAAAAATAGCCAATTAAAAATCTCATCCAACTTTGGGAGCTCATATTTTCCAAACTGAGGTACCTAGAAAGCTCCAGTTTGCTAAGTTATCACACAAGTTTGTGTAGAATGGAACCCAGGGGTGTTAGAACACTTCTGTGCAGTATTTCTAGTACTTTTAAGGTCCCAAACCCCACTTGTGAGTAGGTATCTCTTAATTTTTAACATTTTTAGCAAGCCCCCATGGCCTGCAGAGTGTAGGGAAACACCTGGGGATGTTTGTGGGGCACTAGCTACATGCAGAGGCCTTGTTTACCAACTCACAGCTCTCTTGTCTGTCTAGAGGCTGAGAAATAACCACTTAAAGATGCAAAAAATGCTGGCGAGGCTTTTTATAGCCCAAATACTGAAAATTTCAGACCCCCACAACTCAAACTATTTTAGCTACAGGCCTACAATTTTGCATAGAAAGTACTTTTGTAACTATCTAATGGCATACAAATTTAGGACTAATTTGAAAATGGTGTGGCAACCACCCTCTGGTGAAACCACACGGAATGACCCAGGAGTGATGGTTGCTGGAAATGTTCCTCTGTACCCCTATGGAGATATTCCATTAAAAAAAAAAATCAGCCGTTTCCAGCTAGAATAGTCATTTACCACATTAAATATGTCCAGACTGGATTTCTGATTAATTTATTATTATCTTCATTTTATAAAATTGCTTTTCTTTAAAAAAAAAAAAAAAAAAAAAAAAAAAAGACCATTTCTAAGTGACCCCAAACTTTGGAACGGGAGTGTACAATTGTTAGTGTACAAAGTGTTGATCAGGTGTTTTCAAGTTCAAAGTATGTCATGCATTTTATATTCTTCTTTACTGCTTCTGAAAGGTATACTTGAGATGAAACAATTTTCTGAGAATTTCTGTCATACCAAAAAGATTTTCACAAAACAACTTTAACTTAGCACAACAGAATCGATTGGTGGTTGAGAAAATCTATTACAGGAACATTCTGGAGATGACATGGCATTCAGCTGTTTAAAAGGTCAGTATGTGGACAAATACTGTCGACGTTTCGGGGAATTTGCACAAAAAAAAGGCATTTTAAAAGCAGAAACAACAACTTGATTTTTGACTCTTTGAAAGTAGAGCTGCAGCAATAAATCGATTACTTGTCAATTATTAAATTATTCATCAATGACTGATCATTGATTAATCGTGTAATCTTTGCTGTGCGGTGAGCATCACAGCGTCTGGCTGGAACAAAAGCTCTCATGCTCGTCTGCCTTGCCCCACCGCCATGCCCGGCCTCACCATCTTCACTCTGCAGGTCTACATCGAGGTGTCTACTATGGATGTGGTTTCTCATCGCTCCGGTAGAGTGGTTATAAGCGAGTTTCTGCTTACACAGCCGGCGACCTTGTTGTCATCTGCTGCGTCAAAATACAGCCAAACGGTGCTGATTTTCTTACGCGGGAGCGTCGCCATCTTCCCACTTTACCTTTCCAAACTTTCTTTCCCAAACTGTGTGGCCCCGCCCCTGCTACGTGTGCATGTGAGGGGAGGGGAGGAGGAGCAATTCTCTCCCTGGCAGCTCAGCCTGTTTCCAAAGAAGCCGAGGCAGAGGCGCGAAGAACAAGGTGCATGATGCTTAATGCAGCGTTTAACTGACTAGTAAAATACTAAAGGTTTAACCCGTTAAGCTTCAGTGTACTGCCGGCGGTACACTTACTAATTTGCATAGGAATTTCAAGAATGTCCGAAGGCTGCAAACGCGATTATACAAACACTATACGCCGATGGAAAGCTTAGATTCTCATGAATCCGCTGGTATAAACCACTTTCAGATGTGATTACCACAGCGGGTGATATAAACACATTTGTCTGACAAAAACGAATATTCATCCATCCGTTCTCTATACACGGCTTCAACGCACACAGCGTGACTCACATTTCCGGGTTCATTATTACACACAGATGAAAATATTCCACAAAAAACGGCCCTAATCCAACCTTTTACATCCAGACGACACAAGCCAGTAAAATATTTTGTCCAAAACATGTCTTGAAGTCGGCATAAAATCCACGAATCGGTCGTTTTCAAGGAAATGCACCTCGCGATGCGCGTCCAATATTCCCTGTATTTCTCGTCATATTTTTTATTTACAAATAGAATATTAGCGATTTTTTGTACTGAAAATGGCTGGAATTGACTGCAGCTTAAAGGGTTAATAAATGAGTAGGCGGTTAAATGACTAGTCGCGCATCCCTAGTTAGAAGATAATGTAATCTGTCATTAGCGACACTCCTGTTTTAAAAGTTGAGTAAATTCTATTGATATATGAAAAAATAACTTCAAAAACTGGATACAATCTAAATTTCAGAGTGATAATCCATAATAATCATCTGAGTGTTTTCAATTCACATTAAACATTGAGGCCTTATTGATTCGTCTTTGTTTTTGAAGTTTGAACTTTTGTTGATCTGCACTCTGTTGATTAATTTTTACAAAACAGAAAGTACAAAACATTATCCCCATTTAAGGACATTTAAAACATGTAAGACTTCACTTAATGCTTATTTTTATGCTTGATTTATCTACTAAATACTGAATGTGAAATTCATTTAATCCATAAAATGTGAGAAAAGTTCAACTAAAAGTTTGCAGAGTCAAAAGTTGAATTCTCATCGCTTGGCTTGTTCAACAAAACCCAAAAAAATCTTCTGTTCATAACAACAGAAAGATCTTAAAATCTGACAGGCTGGAACCAAAAATAGCACAATAACATAGGTCTAAAAATAACTCAGATGATTAAATGGGCATTGAAATAGTTGTTTCTGCTGAGAAACCAGAAAGGTAAAAATCTCCCAACGCTTTGGAGCTCACACACTTTTATAATAATACTCAGGGGTTATTCATATATCTGAAATGCAAAATATGGATCCCTTTCATAGAAATAACAAGCGATGTTTTACACGGACTATCCTGTTGGACAAAAACAGGCTTTTTGCTTGAAGGCAAACACTGACAAAAATGACACATCCTGAATTAAAAAGAAAAAAATACATACTGTATGTGGCTAGAGTGATTCAGCAGTGATAAGTGAGAGAACCTATTATCATTTGATAATAAACTTGTGATTGAATAAGTTAAGATGACTGCTGTAGAGGCTTGTTTACAACCTTTTGTCTGGTGGTTTGTGTAGATTGTTATGTGCGGCGAGGGCAGATCCAGCTGAACAAACAACCCGACATCACACACACGAAGCCACGCGAGGGGGACGATAGGGAGCCCGACAGATGTAACGAGCAGACTTTTGGGGTGGCGACGAAACACGAAGAATAAGAAGAGTCACTCTGGACAACACAGGAGCCGCATTTCTTTTCTAAGTGGCGAAGGAAGTGATACTCGAGCATCTTGACCGCAGAGTTGGCTGCAGCTAATCGCCTACAGTCTGGCAGCATTATAGCCAGCAGCACACCAGGACACCTTCCAACAGAGCAGAGGATAAACATGAAAAGAGAGCAAAGAAAAAAACAATGGAAATAAATTATCTGCAAATAAAACCCACACACATGCACTCAAACGAGGCGGGTTTTCTTCTTCCTAGTCGCAAACAAGAGGAGGCTGCAGAGAGAGCGAGGTAAGCACAGGAGAAATGTTATTCAATTTTTGTCCTCATCCATCTCTGTATATCACCATGACTCTACTGAAAGTGTTTTCCTATTGGCAAATGTGGCAGCGCTTCGGTAATAAATCACGAGCAAAAAGCTGTGGCCCCCAGCTCAGCCGACATGATTCTCAACAATTGGATTTCTCCTCCTGTGCTTTCGTTATCATGGCGCCACGAGGAACAGTTCAGCCACCGACAGGACACGAGTCCTGCATTCTCTGCTGCTTAATTAATTAATGTTTGGGCTATTTTTTTTTTGTCATTTTACACAAAACGTCGCCAAAAACTCACATTTAAAAACGATGTTCTTGTAATTTTTGCAGTTTAAGTGTTCAATGCACTCATAAAATAAGGATTTCACATAACAATGATTGAAAATAAAGGATGGATGTGCTTTTTCCCTTCTCTACAGGCAAAATGTAAAGCTATGCAACTTAAACCATGCACATATTTCGCACATATTCAAGCCTCATCTTCCTCTTCTCGCAACTACTACTAAAACGAACTCTGAGCATAACAATTGGACCTGCGAGCGATGTTAAACATTTGCAGCTGTGCCCTCTTGCCTGCACAATTTCCATCAACTGTCCGAGCAAAAAAAAAGATAAAAATTAAAAAAAAAAAAAATGGTGAGAGGTGTTCAGTGAAAGGAGGCTAAAAAAATGCAAATTAGTACCCAAAAATTGGATTTGCGCTTAGACAAAAAAAAAAAATGATGTGAGAAGCTTCACACAGCCGGAGACAAAAGAGAGAGTGAGAGAGTGGGGGGGGGGGGGGGGGGAGTGGGGGGGGGGATGGGAGTGGGAGTGGAGGTGGGTGTGAACAACAGCCACTGGAAGAGTTTTGAAGAGACGGCAAATGATCCACGGGGTGAACGAGTGCAGGCCTCGTTACAGTCAACAATTACCAAACACAGCAGCTCTTATAAGGACAGGCTGCCTATAATTCTGTAGTTTGCTTAAATTTGTTCTTCTCTCTGGTTGCTTATGTGCTCTAATGGCAGGACGATGCCGTTTCTGAAGATGCACACGGTGAAAAAAGGAGCTTTTATGTTGTTGGGGAGATTTTTATTCACTGATGAAAACCCAGAAATGCTTAATTGTGAATCCCTTTTGCCTGTTTACGTCTTGGACAAGTTTAACGGTGCCAATAATGCCTGTGAAGTTGTGCGTCTTTTTCTGTGCACTAGCAGATGGGGAGCAAAAGAGCATCAGAGCATGACAATATAATGAGTTTACTAATCATAGCATTCAGCCAAGCAGACAGTAAAGCCATTGTCAACAGTTACAATACCAGAAACTGGAGACAAAAACTTTCATGTGGACGTTCCCCAAGTAGGAATCAACAGGATCAGTGGACAAATAGATCCTGAATGGAGACACTTTATCACCGTAACACTGGATAAGCCAATACTCTATAGTGCTGCAGTAATGTTTTATAGACAGACACAAAGATATTTGGACCCAAGAACTTCTAACATTGACATATTCGCAAATATTTTAGCGAAGATGATTTTGTGATTTGTGAAAGTGATTTTGTGAAGACACTACTTGACTCTGCACCGCCGTCTGCTCTGCTGCATGTGCTGCAGGCAGTGCTGACAGTGCTCTGCTGGAAATATTATGAAACAACGCTATGATATAGTTTCATTTTGGACAACATACTAGCCGTACCCGATATGTAAAAGGTCAGTAATGTGGTTTCGACTCCATTGTTGCATCACTGCCTGTAGTGCATGTAGCAGAGCAAATGGTGGCGCAGAGTCAAGTGGTGCTAAATTAGAGGGCAAAATATATAACTGTAAAGGTATTAAACAATGTCCTTATTATTTTCCTTTTATTTAAATCTAACTTATTCTAAGTATGCATACATATATAAACAATATTGGGAGATATAATATATTGATCAACGCACTAGCAGTTGTTGATAAGTGAACAGTCAATAGAGCAGCTTTGACTGCATTGTTTACATCACTGCCTGCAGCACATGTAGCACAGTGCAGAGTCAAGTGGTATTGTCATAGCAAGCTACTAACTAGTTTATGAAATATATAACTATTAAGTTATTAAACAATGTCCTTATCATTTTCCCTTTTCAATATAACGCTAACATATTCTAACTATACATATATAAATAACATTGGTGGATAAATCGGTAACAGAAGTTTTGGGCTCCATATACAGTTTTTGTATTGATTAACATACTAGCTGTTGTTGATATGTGTAAGAGCAGCTTTGACTATCGTTTACATCATTGCCTGCAGCACATGCAGCAGAGCAAATGGTGGTGCGGAGTCAAGTGGTGTCTTCACAACAAGCTGCCAAACTAATTGGTGAAACATGCAACTGGAAAGTTGTTAAACAATGACCTCATCATCATCATCCAACCTTTATTTAAAACTCAAGGAATCATTGAGGGCATGTCCTCATTTTCAATGATGCCGAGAGTACATTTAAAACAGAATAAACAGGACAATAAATAATGAAAAAAATAAAAAGAACACAGTTAAAAAACAGTTACATCCAGCAGCGGAGTAGTCTTTAATTATGGTCTTAAATTTACCCACAGGTACAGTTAACCTTTAATGGTAGATGTAAAATGCTGCAGGTGTGTGCAGCACAATAACTGAAAGCAGTTCTCCCAATGCACACAGAATTTTAAGCATGAATAGCTTGAACGAGTTGAGTGATGACTTTGGGACCAGATTAACAGAGAAGTTACGTTTGGTGACATGTTGCTGCTCAGTGTCTTAAAAAAAAGAGACCAATGTCTGCTCGAGATGGTGCAGTACATTTTGTTTGTCATAACAATTATGAAATCAACTACATTTTTGTCCTTTTCATTTGTGATTTTAAGATAATTTTGGCTGTCTTAATGCATAATACACTCACTACCTTAAGGACCAAAATGTCCCCATTGAAACCCATTAAAACTACTATTATTAATTATAATGTTGGTATTAAACATTGACACATCCCTGATTATCCATCCATCCATCCTCTATACACCGTTTTATCCTCACTAGGGTCGCGGGGGTGCTGGAGCCCATCCCAGCTGACTTGGGAAAAGGTAGGGGACACCCTGGACAGGTTGCCAGTCTGTCGCAGGGCTACATATACAGACAAACAATCACACTCACATTCACACCTACAGGCAATTTAGAGTAACCAATTAACCTCAGCATGTTTTTGGACTGTGGGAGGAAGCCGGAGTACCCAGAGAAAACCCACGCATGCACAGGGAGAACATGCAAACTCCATGCAGAAAGATCCCAGGCCCACCCTGGGATTCGAACCAGGGATCTTCTTGCTGCAAGAAAAAAAGTGCTAACCACTACTCCACTGTGCAGCCCACATCCCAGATTATGATTAGCGAAAAAGAATTTTCCCATTTCGCTCTGACTATATGGAAAATAAATAATTTTTACTGCTTTTGTATTGTTTGTTTAACAATAAAATAACTATGGTATCATGTAAACAAAGCACTTAAAGGGTCTGAATCCTGAGAATGAATGAAAGAATATTTGGTAATTATGAACAGGACTGATGTAGATTAAAAAGTCATTTAAAGTTAAAAATAATATTAATATATGACGCTTTATCAACACTGCTTTTGATTTAGACATTTTTGTCCCTAAGGACCTCAATGTAACTTATTGTAAATTGTGGTTTATGGAGGATTGTATCTTTATACCAACTAGCCACTGAACCTTAAATGGATTCAGTTATAGAAAACCTGCTTTTCTTCTTTTGAAAGCTACGTTTGAGGAACAGAAACTACTTTATTGTCCATTTAAATATGTTTTTCATTTGCATAACATTTTGCTGCCAACAGTGATAAACCCACAGACAATTACAACCACATATAGCAGAGAAATAAAGTATATGTGATCATTTCAGACACCGCTACAAATGAACAAAGATAACATTTCTTTAAAGATACAATTGGTTTGCTGTGCTTTGTGATCTTTCTCCACACAGGTTCACTGTGGATTCCTCACTTCCATTCTGTCTTGTTGTACACATCAATTTCTAAATGTTCAAAGACTGTTTCCACAGTGGCGGACAAGACGCCTCCCATTTGCCTGTGAAGTCTAATAGTCTGCTAATGACAACTAGCCTTGAAATTGTTAAATATTGCCTCCTGGCCCGATGTATTTGAGGTGACACAAAAAAAAACTAATTATGCTATGTCTGAGGGTCTCATTTTTGGCTCCTGAAGTGACACTGAATAAATGAACAAGTAGCAAATGTTTGAAAATAAAAACTCCCACAAGAAGAACTAGACTGGGATTTTGTAAAATTATTAGGGAGCATCTTTTTCAGCAACGACAAACTGTTTTCTGTCTCATCCTCTAATTGGTTTGGACTCAGTTATGTTGTTTCATCTAACCGACAGTCTGAACCCCAAATTCAGATGGGTGACGAATTAAAGGAAAAAACTGAATAAATGATGATGAATTTAGTTGCTTCTGCACATATCCACATCATTGCACATTTAAAAAAATAACATCAAGCCATGCAAGAGTATTATAGCAGGGTTGCAGTGCATAAGCCACTTATTAGGAACATAAATGGATATTTAAGAGGTCAATTTTGCAAAATATTTGTCAGATGAGTCGTCCTTCACCATATTAGGACATTCTGCTGGCATTGTTTGGCTCCATTTGTGCACTTAGAGGGAATTTTTTTTTACTGGAAATCGATGTAAAGTTGTTCTGAGTGATCAGATTTATCATATGAGGACACATTTCTATCCTGATATGGCATCCACAAGGAACAAGGGGTCACTGAATGGTATGAAAATGATGTGGATCGTATATTTTGACCTCAACAGTCACCAGATCGATCCCAACTGAACACCAGTGGAAGATTTTGGATCAACGTGCTCAACCGTCGTCAAAGCACCAAATGAGGTAATATTTTGATGGAAGAATCGTTTCCCATCGCTCCCATGGACTTTGAGAATATAGCAGCAGTTCTGGTGGCCCAACAAGACCTTTGCATTTATGTAAAAAGGTGTATGTGGGGCTTACTTCTGCATTTCTTCTTGTTGTTTCCTACTTTACTATCTAGCTTCTATAAATGTCATTGTCTGGTAACTGATGAGAAATTCTCCTATCTATATGAGGGTTTTTCCTTCACATTTGTACATTCAATGTAGCATGAAACTTTACAAAAGCTATAAACCGTCATATTGAACAAGCTAGACCCAGTGAGTGAAGATGTTTGCCACTTTGAGGAAGTAAAAGTACCTCTTTTTTTTTTAAAACAGGGACAGTACCAAAGTCCAGCATTAAATGAGCCCTGGGGCTGAATTTTTTAAGACCGAAGCATCAATAAGCTCAGATGTTATCAGTTCCGCTATCACTACTGGAGAAATTAAGAAAATAGATTTCCTATTTGTCATTACAACATAAATGTCGTCTTGCATATGTTATCTCACCAATGTTGTGATATTTTTCTTTCTATTCCCAATCCAGAAGAGAGTTCACTCTCTTCAAGACTGAGTATGTGTGCAAAGGACAATTTTTCTGTGTTTAGCACTGCTGAAACCCCAGGAACAGTAGCAGTGAGAAGTAAACAACTAAACCTGTGGTAACACTTCACTGAGGTCGATGCTGACAGTGTTCAATGTCACACAGGCAACAAGTGATTTTGCATGCGAGAGCAGAAACACGGAACAGCGGAAATTCATCACGTTCACTCTACAAATATAAACTTTTATACGGCTTAGCGGTTTACTTCACGGAGTTGAAAATGAGTTAATTATTAACAGTAGCCAGCTCTGAAATGGTCAGATCAGGAAAGTTTCAGTTATTTGCAGGCTGCACCCAAACTTCATTTAACTTTATTTTCACCCTTTCTTAGAATCAGTAATAAGAACGTAATACTGCACAGCAAAAATATCATCAAATAAACATTATGCATTCACCTTTTCATGTAAGGAAGAGGGAAAACGAGGAAATTTGATAAAACAACGAGCATTTTGTCCTGAATTTGTTTCATTTCGCTTCAAAACATGTCTAAATGAACCAATAAGTACCAATAAAGTGCCCTATCAATAAGCAGCATCAGCAATAGACAGCACTCATCGCTACTTATGAAAATGATGGACCATTCTCTTTTTTTTGGCTCAACTGAACAATTAATTAACCAATTTTGTTAGTATTTTTCCTCACCTTCCCGATAAAAACTAAATCTACAGCAGAGTGGAAATTCTGTTGTCTCAATAAAATCATAACTGCAAAGATGTGCAAGTACTATATAAATATAGGACTGGATGCAGGGCTGTATGTGTTTTTGATAAAGTTATAATGCAAATAGAAACATGCTAACACTTTAAAAGACGGCGCTACATGGGAGTTCGTCTCAGTATGAATAAAGGAATTAAAAGCCTTCATTCATTTGAGCATTTCTAATTACACTTTGCCATTCTGTTGTTAATTAATACACTCGTCTGAGAGGCGACGCTGCAATGCCACCAGTTTGAATGCAGACTTTAGCACCAAGGACAGCTCCTCAGTCAGAGCAGCTCCATGAGGCGCTTTCATCCGCCGGTTTAGGAAAACCAAACACAAATGTCATTACCTCAATGCTGCTCTTGAGAAAAGGCTGGTGTTAAGAGACTTTGGCAATTAACATTCACATTTAGACTACATAGCTGCTTTATAATGACCCTGGATATCACTTCATGTTAGACCAAACATAGGAGCCATTTAGTTGGTTTATTAGCTTGTTTATTGCAACAATTGTCAGAGCTTACACAAATTTTTAAACAGAACTGTGGCTTAAAAATGAATTAGATAGCTTTATTATCTATTTGCATTCACCACCACATCTAACTTTTGATATGTTTTACATTTTTGGTGTGCCTTCTTCAGGAACACTACGCTTCCTTGCACAGGAAAATTACAGAAACAGCTCAAGGTCTGGTGATTCTTTTCAATCAAACAGCTCAATTTGCTGTGACGTTACACCAAGATATTTTATCTCATATATATATTTGGCATCTTAAACATCCAGCTCCCTTGTTCAGAGACAACCTTGACACTACAAAAATGCCCTTTTATTCATAAAATAAAAAGAAAAACGTCACCTTTTTTTGATATTCGGGAATTTATTAAGATGTTATAAAAATGTATTCCCCATGACCTGTCCTTTCAGCCTCATATGCCGTTTTGCTGCCACATATAAAGATCTCATACGGCTTTTCAAATTAGTGACCAGTGACATTAAAACTCAATAGTGTTATGCTCTGACACTCATTTTATTGGACAAAACCATGAGTGATGAGGGGTATTTACTGTCTATATACCGTCCGCTCACTGTTAATAAGAACAAGTTAAATATACAACTATTTCAGGGGCTTTTGTGTTCCTTTCAAGCACATAGTACCATCAAGGGGGTTTAATGTTTGGTCCCAAATTCACTCTGTGGCACGGCAACAAGCCGAAAACAGACAGCCGGAGTCAGGAAGAACCATCTTCAGAGACAAGAAGAAGGAGTCCTGCAGCAGATGGTACATTTCCCCCCGCAGAGCTCTGGTCTTCTCATGATCAAGTCAGTCTGGGATTACATAAAGAAACAGAAGGAAGTAAGGCTCCTTAAATCTACAGAACTTCTCCAAGAAGTATCCCGAAAAAAAATGCCTTTTTTAAAAGCCAAATTTTAGTGCACATTCTTGCAGAGGTTTTGTCCTGGTTCCTCCAAAGGAGGACAAATAATCCCACAAACAGAGATATTCCCTGAGGGAGCTTATCCTGATTTTTTTCACATCTTTTCCTGCTACTTGCTGAGATATAAACTCTAAAAAACAACAACAAAAAAACTTCAATTAGTGTTGAATAAAAGAGAAGAGGTCAAAAATGCAGCGCTCAACAGTAAGTGTTTAACTCGCTGTTTGGTGCTATCGCCGTTGTGATCTGTAAATGACTGATCTTTTTTCTCACCCCCACTCAGCCACGCAGAGAATTACATCACTCGGATGCTTCATTCTCATATCTATAGAAAAGTGTTTGATTAGAGGAATGATAAGAAAGATATCATCTGCTCGGTTGCAGATTAACCTTCCCCGTTCTGAGGAGACTACTTTCCAGTCCGTTTTATAATCCACTTCATACACATTACAAAAGCTATATTCCCTTTCATCTCGTGGATGCCCTATAGGCCAAGAAAAATTTGCAAACGGAGAACCTTGAGTCGAACTGAAATAAAAGCCTAGATGAAAACAGGAGGGCTGTGCTGCCTTCTCCCATGACACATCTCAGAGGAGTGATGGCAGCATGTTTGTAGTACTGACATGTTTATGGGAACGGCATCTTACATACAACAAAACACCACCGCAGAGCTACTTTTACAGAGATGCTGAATTATAGATTTTTACAAGCCTCAATACCCACTGATATTGTTTCATTAACAATGTACTAGTGGGAGTGAAAGGCAGCTTAGATTCTATTCACAAAATGGCTTTAAGGAAATTAGTTTAAAATTCCTCGTTTCCATTTTTGTCCCAGACTATTACTAGAAAATAACTGGAGTAAGTTCTGTTTTATAGGACTAGTTTAATATGGCACGTGATATGATTGAAGATTTATGATTAAAAATGAAAGAAGTGCCTGATTTGGAGCCAAGAGTTTCAAATTATGATGGATCGCAGGTGGATTATTTACAGCCGTAGAATAATCCAGAATTGTAGAAAAAAAAAAGATAAGACAACGATGAAAACAGAACTACAAATATAACTACAAAATCATCTGACCAGTTCTAAGAGAGCTGTATACTGGATTTAAAGGTCCTTAAGGTACATCACAGAGTGTTTTATTTCTCTCAGATTACAGCTGATTTCCACTTTTATTCTGCAAAATGTAGACTAAAACGAGAGGTGATGGTGCCTTTGAAATCGGGGTTTCTGGGCCTCAGAATGAGATGCCTGTGGCTGAACAGATCTCATCATTTATTAATTTCTCTCTTTTCAACGGACCGGCTTTTGTCTTACCTCCCTTTAGTGTTTGCTTTTCTAATTCAGTTTAAATGTTTAAAAGGATCCCATAACACAAATTATGGTAATCAGACATGCTGCTGTAATCATTTCGGTCCCTGTTGTTTCTATTGTTATCATCATCGTTGTTGCTTTTATTTCTACTGTTATTGCTATCAGTGTTTGAGTTTTTATTGCTATTGTCTTTATTGCTGATCATCGTGATTATTATTGGTATTACTGTTATTATTGTGACTAGATCCTGACCGATATATCAGTATATCGATATTTCCCGCCTATTACAGATGTATTGGCATACTTGCTGTGATATTCATTCTAAATAGTTTTTGTACAAAACATAATGCAGAAATAGATGTTTGGGGTAATTTAGAAATGGAGCCATCGTACAGTTTGGCCACCAGAGTGACTCCGACTCCATTCTTTCGAATATTCCCAGCAATATCTGCAGCACATGTAACTGAGCATTTATCACAGACGGTGGTAACTGGTTTGCTCAATACATTAAAGCTACTAAACAGTGACGTCACAACTGTTTTTCTTTCCAATAGGGATTGACTGATATGGGTTTACCAGGGCGATAACAGTGCCAATTATTGGTAATCAAGAAAGAATGAAAACCCATATTTTGAGCCAATATACATTAAATGTAATGTTTTAACAGCATTTTATAGCAGAACCTGTCATTCATAACTAGCCTTCTTCACAAATAACAGTGACTATAACTGAATATGTAAAATAGAAAGAGGAGTTACTAAATTAGGATGCTCTCGACTGAGATCGATCAGTGCGTCTCCTGCCACAGTGACACAAGCAAATTTCCTGGTTTGTGTTGACATCTTGTATTTTATGTTCAGTTTTTGCTGTTTGAGATGCATTTCTGTGACCACAGAGTGATAACAGAGAGAGGAAACCATTTTTAAAAAAGTATCAATAATCTGTTGATAAAAATACTGATACCGGCAATCGCTAAAATGCCAAATATCAGCCAGGTTGACAATCAGTCCATCTCTACTTTCCAATACTTGCTTAACAGATATATGCATCTATAAAATATTTGCTAAAATTTCAAAATTGGAATTTTTACTTCCCAAAAATCATCAGCTTCGACCACAACAATCCAGTACTGGTCAGACTTTAATTGTGACTGTTGTTGCAAATCCTGATTGTTCTTAATGTATTTGACTGTGTTATTTTTGTTGTAATTTTGTCTGCGGTTGTCATTGTCGCTGTATTGAAGAGAGCAGAGGCTTTAAATCAGATTACATGATTTATTCGCGGGATCAGGCTTTTACTATAAACAATCCAAACTAAGCTGGACGATATTAAAAATGTTGATGGGCAAAAAAAAAACCTTGTTTCTAACAGAAACAGGTTTCTATCATACATTCATTATAGTCTACCTAAAACTAAATGCTGTTGCGTTCTAACATAAAAGATGTTTGTGCTTTGAGACTGTGAGGGGATTCCTGCTGAGTTGAGATATAAGTCAAGAATTTCCATTTTTCTTATCATTCCCTACATTTGAAACATATAAATGAGATTTTTCCTTTTTTTTTTCCCCCTTCCGCATTTAACTCTGTTCTAGCTAGAGGTGAGATGCAGTAATTGGAGCACATTCTGTGCACTATAGCACGAGTGAATAATGGTATTAATCTTCACAAACTGCCTCATTAGCATCATCAACCACAGAGTGAGTGCAGGACCAAAGAGGCTCCCTGAGGCACGCCAAAAATACTGTCCAACATCGCCCACATGAAAAGATTAAACATACTGAAGGAAACAACACAAATCCAACTGGTGAGCGGAATATCAAACAAAGCCATGATGGTAAAACTTGTTCTGCATTCCTCAATAATGCAATAGTGCGTCTAATTAATTCAAGAACAGAATGGGAAAAATGATTTCCATCTTTATATAGCATTATGGAGGCGACTTACTTCACATTTAAGTTACTATTCACAATGATGAACTACTCTAATGGGCACATTATGGAAATTGAAGCAAAATAAACAACACTAAGCACCCTGAGGGTAATATATATTTCATCATTTTACTGCAGAATAAGACGTTGTTGACTTAAAACGCTAAACTGGAGATGCAGTCGAAGCTGTCGTGCACACTATTCAGCGTGTGTGTGACAGAGGCCTGCAGAGCTTGCAAAGCAGGTAACACCAGCTCCTCACAGCCAGAAGAAACAAACGGAATTATTTATATGTCTAAAATATTTATTTGGGATCTGTCTGTGCCCCCATTGCTAAAATATAACATAGGTTATGCAGCAGAAAAACCCAGAGTGGGCTAAAACGTAGAAAGATTAATCCCTCCTCATTTCACTGCTGTAACGGCAACATACTTGATGGTTTTTGACACCTCAGGTAATTCAAAGGAAGGTCTATGTAAATAAGTTAGCGAGAGAGAATATGCTAATTAACCTAGTGCATATAAAAATCATAATGCACAACATGTAAATTCTCTTAAAATTAGAAATGTGTCTTATGCAGTGCAACACCGACACAGAGTGGATTTACTCAGCGCGACTTGATAGCAATATTAATGAACTACATTGTGTGAAGCAAAATGGAAATCAGGATTGACCTTGTTGTTCAAATACCACTGTGCTGCAAGAATGCAGAGTAAACACTCTCCTTTTGCAGGCTCCAGAGAAGATTTAACCAGAGGTTCATGGGAGCTGCTAAAACCAAGACAAATACAGGAAATCTGTGTACAAGTGATACATCTGTATCCGCACACCGATGACTGTGGGAGTTATTTATTTATTATAATCCGAGCGAATGTGACTGTGAGAATGTGCAATTCGTTTTAAAATTGCTCTTCAAAAAAAATTAGCTATGGTCCTTTATGGTTATCAAGATGGGCAGTGGAGCATTCAGTGTGCTGACCTATGTGTGGAGGCAGCAGCTCAAAGACCTGATTTTTATGACCACTTTACTCACTGAACATCCTTTCAAGTATTTCATAATTAACGTCTATTTAAAAATGCTCCTGCTTATATGCATCTGTAATAGCTATGTGAAATGTCTTTGTCAGGCATGTTTTAATGTGACTGAAATGCTTTTTAAATTGCAAATGTAACGCAGGCCGGGAATCCTCCATCCACACATTTCTGAGATCATAGACTTGTTTTAACACACACAACCGCCCACATGAAGCTAAGGTGAAGTCAGCAAAGTAGCTGAATAAACTATGTGGCAGATTCTAGTTCAAGCAAAACAGAAAGCAAAACAAATAATATCCATCTATTAAAAGATCCCATATGGTGAAATCTCTCTTTTTATAATGTGTTTTGTTGTTGATCTAAACTTGGAGGTGAGAAGTAAAATGCTGCTCGTTTATGAAGGTGTTTACTTCTCCCATTTGCCACTTAGATTCCACCGGCTTTGTTTATTTCCTACAGCTGCTAACTCTAAAATGTCTTAACCATGAGCAAAACGAACCAAATGTTCTGCTTTTAGCTTCAAGAGTGAACACAAGAGTCTTCGTGCACTCCCAGCATCTGAAGAATCTGTTGGATTACTTCTACTTTTGATGCCAACATCACCACAACAACAACAGGAAAATCCCAAGTGTTAGCATTTCGAGAAGCTACTGAGGCTACCATCTGATTAGCTTGGACTGTATGGCCACAGGTCAGAGCTCTGAAGAAACTGTGATGCTTAGAGACATTCAAATACCGATTTGAATCTAATAAACAAGGCCTGGGTTTTTCTGTGTTCCCTGTAGTGCTTTAGTGAAACCTAAACTCAGCTGCTGTGCAATTGTTTACTTCTTTCCTGTTAAATGCTAACATGTAGTCACTTCATAGTCATTTTCAAGTTGCTGCTAACCACTGCTACACTACTGATTTTACAGCTACATCATGTGACAAACTCAAACACTTAAGCTAAAAAGAGCTGCTCAGTGAAGTTGGTCATATTTCAAAGACAAAACATCACTCAAAGAGAAAGTCAGAAGCCATAGAAAGTCTTCTGGCCCCACAAATTAATTGTGTTGGGGAGACACAGAGAGAGTTTTATTCCTGAAGTGGGCTACATTATAAGTTTTACACACCGAAACAGCACATTAAAACCATAGCTAAAACTAGAATGGTAAAATTAACCATCTGGGTCAAAATATAATTGCGGGACTTCTTGTGACATAGTTGACAGGTATCATAGTTGACATTTTTGATGTTTTCAGGTCTAAAATCAACATGGTCGCCTATAACCAAACATCATATGACATTTTTAGAGAAAGATTCTTTAAAAATATTATATATAGAATTTAATAAAATTGAAAGTTGTTTATAAAGATATTGTAGTAAACTTGCTGATATGTGATAACACACTTGACTCACACACTACTATATATTAAATAACTCAGAAAGCCTTGGAGTCTTTCCAGTCTTTTCTTCAGGAGGAAATGACATCATGTGGAGCAGGTCATGTAATCTGGAATTAACACACTTCCTTGAGAGGTGTTTTTTGTAATGGGTAACTTAGTTGAAAGGGATTTCTTGGACACACATGCAATTTGTTATTTTCCACATAAAATTTGACATATTGCCAAAAATGAAACATCTGTCATGATTATCTCAACTTAATAACAAGAACACCATCAAACATATTTTTGAATAAACTTATTTTCTTATTATTTAGCTAATTAGAAAGTGGTTGTTATTAACTTTGGAAGGTTATTTAGGTGACGTTTTAGTGATATCCAGTCATTTCTTATTAATAAGCGATTGTTTCTATAATAAATAAGTCTGGAATTTGTAAAGACATGATCATAATAAACATAAAAGAAAGTGTTCTCTTTTTTTTTTAACTTTTAATAGAAATGCATGCAAGATATATCCCATGGATTTTAAAAGTCCCTCAATTGTATATAGACCTATGTGTATCAGTATTTTGAGCTGAAAGACAAATTCTGGGAACATGAGACTGAATTTACTGAAACAGGACCCCATTATTGGATCTTTAATAAACCAGTGCAAATTTATTAAATGAATAAAGAGCAATGTACAATTGATTTGGACATCATATTTCTGTCAAACACACACAAAATTCAGCACAGAAGAAAAGTTATGATCATAAACTAAAGCCCAAATCCAAATTAGACACACAGATTAATAACATCTGATACATCCAAGCTACTATGTGTGGTCCAGCAGGCCCAATCTCTGTACAGGAGAGCACTCCTTAGTAAAACTCAGCCAACCACTATAGAGAATGAACTGAGGTGGACAAATCTGAACCCAGCACCTGCTTTAGAGCGGAAAACTAAGACATGTCAGTTATGCAGCAGAAACACATTAAAAACCACCAGATTTCATTACATGAGCAAAATTAATGGTGCATAGGAAAACTTCTTTTCCTATAAAATGTTATGTGGCGCTGGTAGAAGAAGAAAAAAAAACGATGACCATCAGTGTTTAAGTTGATTTAAGCAGCAGTTTAACCACAGAGCAGGATCTCAGCAGTTTGGATGTAATTATGATGTGAGGAATAATAAAGCGAGCTGTCACATAAACCCACTGCTCTGAGCAGATATATGACCTGAATGCAAGCGGATGCGACTCCAAAACAGCTCAAGTTTTCCATAAAGCCAGTATTACACACAGAGACACGATAGCTGGTGGGTGAGCAGCGGTGTTCACATCTGTACAATTTAAACACACCATAAAGCTCGCATCTGTTTACACTGAGCCGTGGAACATCCCCCAAAAACAAAGCCAGCAGCCAGCAGGAGGGAAAATGCAGCAAAAATAAATAAATAAATCATCATGTCCAAACAGGAGCATCCGCATTTCACCGAGCAAACAAACAAATAGCATGAAAATACTGTGTTGCGTCATGCCAAACAACAAGCAAAAGTTCAGCCACTACAAGAAAGTAATTTACAAAGCAAACGCTAGCAATAGACTGACACATGCTGCAAGCAAAAGCAGAAATCGGCAGCAAACAGACTCCAACGCAAAACAGCAGGGAAAAAAAAGAGCGCAAAAGTAGAAACACGAAGTCACAATATTAGACCGAGCAGCAAACACTCACCTGGATGAAGGAAGGTAGAGACCCTCAAAGAAACTTCTGGACCTGCGAACTGCGGCCTTTACGCACGATCCTCATTGTTTTCTTCACGAAGAAAGGCGAAAAAATGAAATCATCGCACTCCAGGGAGTTTTGTAGTCTCTGGAAGGCGACACAACGGGCAACAGAAGATGCAAAAAGTTAAATAACAACTTGTATAACACACAGCGAACCAGAGAGCGGCGTGGAGGAAGTGTGAACGAAATGTGCTGCTAAAAATGCGATGCACACGTGATGCATCTGCATCAGGTGTGTTTGGATGACGTAATATAAAACTTTAAGGCTGGAAATCTTTCTGGAAATTATATTTTTTAAAAATGACAACGGACAGTTTTTTTTAAAAAAAATGTTAGAGATAAATTCCCACTCACATGTCCAAAATTATTCATTACCCCCTTTCTCAGTTTCACCATCTTTATTTGTCACCAGAGCAACAGGCTTTTATTCCACTGCAGGTCTTTAAGGTCATAGGCTTCTCCAAAATGTTGACATTTTTTCTTTTTACCTTTTCCTGAGCAGCTTACCTGTATGCTTCAGTTCAGTGTCTTTTTGGAAGCTCCAATACTGCCCAAAGATAAGTTTTTCAGCCTGATTTTGTTTTCTCTGTTTTGTTTCTTTACTTGTACAAAGTTGCCTTGCTCATTAGCTGGAAAAACACATTCAAAATGTCACATTCCCACCACAAGGCTTGACTGTGGAGATGGTGTTCTTGGGACTGAATTCTTGTTTCATTCACCAAACAAAAACAAAAATCACATCCCTGTGTCCAAACATCTCTATTTTCTCCTCTTCCAACCACAGAACTGATGACGACAGGCTCCCTTCTTTGTCCAAGTTTACTTTGACCAAGTTTTGTGTGTGTGTCTTGGAGAAGGGAATTCTTCCTTCTTGGTCTTTGTCCATGGAGACCAGCCTAGTTCTGTGTTGAGATGTTGCTACCGGAATTGCTCATATTTCTCAGTAAGGTCTTGGAGGTGATCCTTGGATTCTTCTTGGCCTCCACCACGGGTCACTGTTGGCTTCCTACCAGCGCCTTTGAGGTTTTCCACAGTTTGGCTTGGCAGTGTCTGTGACCACTGGCAGCCACAATGTACCACTCTAAGTGCTGGACTGTGATAGTAAGATCACAAAGCTCTTTGGTGTTTGTCATGGCTTGAAATTCACTAGTAACAGACTGTAGGATTACTGCATCAGCTGCTCTAAATGTATAGTTTTGAATTTTGGACATGTTTTGTGTCGTGGAATATACAGACAAATCATAGAAATTGTTAAAATACACTAATAACATTTCTGAACATGATGTCTCACCATCTTTTGCCACTTGTTTATGACATTTTCTGCCATAAGCAACCTATATAAAAATGTACTATGAACCAAAATTGATAAAGTGTAGTGCAGCTTTGGTTACAAGGTGTCTAACAAATACAATTTTGTGAATGGTAAACATATGATGTGCTGTAAATACTCGTACAACTGAAAAGATTCCATTGGCAGGATGGTAGTTTTCAGGGACACAAAATCATTCCAGCTTCTAAAATGTGAAAACATGCTTCCTAGTTGTGTAGTTGTTTAAATAATATGCATTTATTGCTAATAGTTTGGAGATTTGGATTAACAAAACCAGATTTGTGGTAATGTCGCTTTGGTCTTCAGGCAGATCTCACCTGTTTTCTTTTTTCTACAATCCAAACAATCAGTGGAGGAAAATAATCAACAGGTGGATCAGTGTTGAGAATAATAATGAGTTGCAGTCCCAAACAAATTAGTTAACAGTTTAATAGCTTCCCATGTACAGGAAAATGATGCTTATACAATGTTGTATTAAGAACATTTTTCAGATTGACTGACATCCTCTTGCTTAAGTAACATTTTCAGAAGTTCACAGGAATTATAATTATAATTGAATGTTTTTACAGTGTGGTGTTTGGACTGTTGTATAAATAAATGACCTAAATGCTTCTTCCATCACTGAATAAAACTAATATACAAAGCAAAGCAATTTAGAGCTGGAGAAACACAAATGAGGGGCTATGATTTTAGCATCAGTGGAGAATAATGGGCTATTTTCTCCCACGTTGTGGGTAAATAGCCTGGAAGAAATCATTCATCAAACGCAGTATATAGGGTGAAAACAACACAAACAATAAGATGTGATTTTCTAATGTTTATGTTAACCTGAGTCAAACACAGTGTTTATCATTATATAGTCTCCCAGACTGGAGAATGGTCTGACGGCACCTCATTCTGTTATAGGGGCAAAAAAAACAACAATCAGGCTTGATTGTGTTTCTTTTAACCACTTACAATCATTGTGGGGTGCTGATTCCATGATGCAAGCGATGGTGCCCCTGCAGTACAGAGTTAGGGGGCAAACTGTGTTTATGAAAAATGTGCATACAAGAAGGTAAACACAAGTCATTAAAATGGCTAATTCACTGAACCACAGACCAAGTATTCGTCTAAACATGCCATTTTCAGCAGGTAGGCTGCTGCTCTGAGGCTGTTGTTTCTTGCAGTAAAAAGGCAAAAAATTCAATTCAATTCAATTTTATTTATATAGCGCCAATTACAGGTCAGAGTGTCTCAAGACGCTTTACAGAACCCACATGCCTGAACCCTCAGAGCAAACTGAGACTGTCCTCCTTGAAAAAACGACCACATAGGTCGTCTGTACACGCCCTTATTACGACCGAGTGTTACGTTTTGAAGTTAAGCGACCTCTAGCAGTTGAGTAAATATCGACACTCCGGTGTCTCAGCTGAAACGTCACCATGAACAAACTTTGACCTAACATTAACCACAAACCCTAACCCTAACCATAACCATAACCCTAAACCCGTCTTGCGAAAGTGAGGGAAAAACCGTTTCGCGAGGGAAAAGGCGTTTCGCGAATTAAATCCCGTAATGCCTTCCTGTCTCCCGTTGGGGCGCTAACCTAAATACGCTCTCATGGGTCGTATTCAGGGGCACGGTACATATGACCTGTGTGGTCGTAAGAGTTTGAGGGCTTGTTGAGCAAACCCTAAGGCGACAGTGGCAAAAAAAAAAAAAATCCTTTTAATAGGAAGAAACCTTGAGCAGAACCCGGCTCTTTATATGGGGGACCCATCTACCTGCTGGCCGGCAGGTTGAGAGGGAAAGAGGAGGTAGAGAGATAGAGGGGGAGATGGAGGTAAAGTGGAGGAACAACGAACGTATAACACACAATTGGATACATGCATGATAAGCTACATGACACATACAAAGTACAAGCTAACATCGATCCATAAGTTTACTGTTATGGTGTACAGCTCTGGCGTTAAATATACTACATATATAGCTGGTAGTACAATTCAAACAATATGTAGATGAGCATATCAAAAATAGTAAAATCAAATCAAATCAAAGTTATTTATAAAGCACCTTCAAAACAACCACAGTTGACCAAGGTGCTGTACATAGGCATAAACAACAAGATTAAAATAAAAATAATAAAAACAAAGATAAAACATTAACTAGGATAAAAACAATAAGAAGTAAAAGCAGACTGCACAATAAAAACAAAAACAATAAATAGACTAAACAAACTGGACTGCCCCTCCCAAAAATATATACATGCACATGAAACAACAAACCTATGTGGTGTGAAATGCCAATGAGAAAAGGTGGGTTTTAAGAAGAGTTTTAAAATTGGACAACGAGGAGGCCTGTCTAATGTGCAGTGGCAGCTCATTCCAAAGCTTTGGAGCTGCCACAGAAAACGCTCGATCCCCTCTGAGCTTCAGCCTTGTTTTGGGGATCCTCAGGAGCAGCTGATCAGCTGACCTGAGGGAACGGCTCGGAGTATGTGGATGAAGAAGCTCAGACAGGTATTGGGGGGCGAGACCATGTAAAGATTTAAAAGCAAATAAAAGCATTTTAAAATGAATTCTAAAAAGGACAGGCAGCCAGTGAAGTGAAGCTAAAATCGGTGAAATGTGCTCAAACTTTCTCATACCAGTTAAAAGACGTGCAGCGGCATTCTGGACTAGCTGTAGACGAGCAATGGAGGACCCACTAACCCCCATATAAAGAGCATTGCAGTAATCCAGCCGAGTGGTTACAAAGGCATGGATTACTGTTTCAAATTGCTGTCTCAGCAGAATGGGTTTGATTTTTGCCAGCTGCCTTAACTGAAAGAAGCTATTTTTCACCACAGCTTTAATCTGGTTGTCGAACTTCAGGTCTGTGTCCACTTTTACCCCTAAATTACTAACAGTAGGTTTGGTGTACTGTGCCAAAGAACCCAGATCCATTGGAGGAGTCACAGAACTACCACCAAAGACCATCACTTCAGTCTTTTTTTCATTAAAACTCAGAAAATTTAGGGACATCCAGGCCTTGAGGTCATCCAAGCAATTTAACAAAGGTTTGAGGGAAGATGACTTGGCCTTACTGAGAGGGACATAAATCTGACAGTCATCAGCATAACAGTGGAACGAAATGCCATGCTTCCTGAGGATTGAACCAAGGGGGAGAAGGTAAAGAGAAAATAAAAGAGGGCCCAGCACCGAACCCTGAGGAACCCCACATGAGAGAGGAGCAGTGGAGGACACAGAGTCACCAAGGCTGACACAGAAAGTCCGATGGGAGAGGTAGGACCTGAACCATTTCAGTGCCGTGCCACTGATGCCCACCCACTGCTCCAGACGAGCAACCAGGATGTCATGGTCCACTGTATCAAATGCTGCTGTTAAATCTAAAAGGACAAGGATCACACTGTGACCAGAGTCAGTAGCTAAAAAGATATCATTAAAAACTCTTAAAAGAGCCGATTCTGTGCTATGCAGTCTTTTAAAACCAGATTGAGAAATCTCCAGAATATTTTGTTCATTTAAAAAGTCTGTGAGCTGGGAGTACACAATTTTCTCCAAGATTTTGGAGAGGAAAGACAATTTAGAAATGGGCCTAAAATTTGCCATAATAGCAGGATCCAGTCCGGGTTTTTTTAATCAAGGGTTGCACAACCACATGTTTAAAATTTTCAGGGACCACTCCAGAGGACAGACTGCTGTTAATGATGCTGTGCAGATGTGGCCCAACTGTAGGGAAAGCCTCCTTAAAAAAAGTCGAGGAGGAACAGAATCATTAGGTGATCCTGATGGCTTCAAGTGATCCATAGTCTCCTGCACAAAAGACAGGGTCACAGGCTCAAAGGAGTCAAACACAGCAGAACAAGGAACAAACACAGAGGGGTCATAAGTAGGAGGTGAAATAAGTGCTCTGGTAGAGGAGACTTTAGCAATGAAGAAGTGCAAAAAGTTTTCACACACACTAGGGGAGGGCTCAATTCCCACAGTCTGCGGTGGATTCAGAGCAGAGTTAATCACCTTAAACAGAACATGAGGTTTGTGACAGTTTGAGACAACAATATCAGAAAAATATTTCCTTTTTGCCTCTTTCACAATGGACTGGTAACAACGCCAACAATCCCTTAACCATTGAAAAGACACTTCCAGTTTGTCTTTTTTCCACTTGCGCTCAGCTCTGCGACACTCCCGTCTGGCAGTGCGGGTTGTTTCATTCAACCAAGGCTCTGGAAGAACTTTATGCCTCCTGCTCTTTAATGGGGCTGCAGCATCAATAGCAGTTTGACAGGATAGTAAGGGTGATGCAGAGCAGATTGGTGGAAATGGGCAGCTGGAAGCAGTGGGCTGGAGGAAGGACAGCAGCAGCATCCCACAGTGGACATGATATAGATTAGGCCAGATCAGAAGCATCCAGCTCTGGGACCAGGGACACTCGGAGAAAGGACACAGGGAGAACAGAGTGAATGCAATGCAATAACAGTATACATAGGTAATTAGAGAAGGGCTCAGTGCATCAAGACAGATTCCCCAGCACTCTAGGCCTATAGCAGCATAACTAGGGGCAGAAATGCTGGAAGTCAGTTGTGCAAATGACTACTCCAATTGACCCCCTGGTTTGCTTATACTCATAGTCAATATCTGGAGAGTCAGACTAATCGCATACATTGACATTTATGCTCCAACTCTTAGATCGTTTGGAAAAATATTAATTCTGATTTCAAAATAACACATTCTTGGGCATGACATTATTCGTGTAACATGTCAAATTTGTCTTTTATTGACCGAGGGGTTAGTTATTAACAGACAAAACCGCATTTCTTTCCCTTGAAATGATGAGCATGCGCTCTCTTTTTTCATCATATGTAATCCATTAAGTAACCACTTTCGCATCTTGACCCAGCCAGGTTTATCAATAAGATGACCTTCTTCTGCATTGACTGTACCTGTTATTTCCCTGCTTTCTGTCTATTCTCCCTGGCTCCTTGTCACTGCAGTCATTAAGAGAAACAATCTTTACTGCAAAGTGAAACAAGCTCCGAGTCTGGCTCATTTGTATTAAAGATGAATCCTTCCGAGCAGCACAGACTGTGAAATACCTGCAGTGATATGGCAACCGCATCTTAGGCTAGAAAAATACATCCAGATTGTGCAATTAATCAAATAAATTACCTCAATATCGTGGGAAAAAAGAAGGAGAATATATTGTTTTTGCTGCAAGTGGAAATGATCTGTAAAGATTTCACAAGATGGTGTGCACTTAAAAAAAAAAAGAATCGCCCAGCTCTTTATTTTAATTCATTGCATCGGTTAACATGAAAGCTGCAGTGATAAATGTGCCACATAAAGAAAAAATCTGACATAAAAATACTGTCAAATCATGTAATATTCATATTTCTTCTCGCGCTACATATGCAGACTTATAAATAACAATATTTCATGTATCACCCCTTCATGTTTAATGTTTCAGGAGAGGAGGGGGAAAATGGTGAAAACCTCAAAGTTGACTGCTGCTGTCATGTATGGAGGAGACGTGACCCTCATTCAGCGCTTCTTTACCTTGCAATGTTGGCTCCCTTTGCTCCAGCTGTGTGCTCTCTGGGTCTGTCTGCACACCGTCTCCTTAGGCTCCATTAACAGGCAGAGTAAGCCATAGCCTCTCCTAAAACCCTCGCTCTCCCTTTCTGTCTGCACTTCCACATAAACACAAGCCTCCTATGCCAGGCCCTGGCATTCTTGAAATGTCACAAGAATTGTCCCAAGGCTTTCCGGCCCATTAAATTAAGCCAGACATGCAAAACTGAACCTCTAATGAAGTACATTAACCTGGAGCACTGAGCATCCATTTGCAGTATTGTGTTGTTTGCTTACAAGCCACCATGGGAGTAAAAGAAGAAGGGAAAAAAGGAGAGAAGATTCACTTGACAAGCACATTATCGAAGCAATGACTCGGTTGCCGGAGTACACTGATACATTGCAGTATCTTCTTTTAGGATGGAAAGAGATGAAATGCTTTGTCCGACATCCCCGATACCACTGACAAAAGAAGGAGGAGGAGAAGAAAAAACAGAACTCTCTCTGGACCACATTTGTCTGGCCCGACGCAGCCAATGTACCCACATAGCGCAGCATCAAAATGAGCTATTGTGTGTCTGCCTTTTCTGGAAAAGGCTTTAAAAATGCATTTATCTAGTCGTAGATTTGAGATGACTCGACTCTCTGTGCGACTCTCACTGGGATAACACAGGGATCTGTCAGCCTGCACACACACACACACACACACACACACACACACACACACACGCACACACGCACACACACACACACACACACACACACACACACACACAAAACATCTTCTGGTTAAATCATAGAGTTTATGAAAAGTGCATTTAAACATTTCATTTTATTTTTTTTCACCATGTGATGCCTAAAATGTCCCTAATATATCTGCAAGGGTCTGCAGTCTTTTGGAAAGGATGCCGATCAATACCAATGATTCAACAATTACTTTGCCAAGTGCTGAAATTTCTGCCTTTCAAAAATTTCCCCTCCATCTCCTTCCATTTGTGAGCCCTTGAAGACGAGGGTTGGTGCTGAAGGAAGATGCAGAGCTGAGGCACATTTTGTTCTCATGCCAGAAAGCAAATTACAAAGGACCTCTTAAGTTAATGGTGGATCTCTGCTCTATTTATCTAGCTTACTCATCTGCTGATAAAATGTGTATTTAATTGCAGGCTAGCATGAGTCTGTGTCACAGACTTGTTGATGTTGTTTCAGCCCCTTCGTTGCCAATGGAGACTGACGTGAACCAAGACATCAGGGGTCTAAGTGGTGCTCCTTATCAGATGGAAGCAGCCATTCTAGGCTTGTTTATTCTGATAAATTATACAATATGATGCATTGCACTGCTCACTGGAGGGGAGCGGAATGTGTCCTTTCACATACAGTAGCAATGCTTCATAGAATATGCGGATCAATTTCTTGATAGAAGCAGGATGGACGGAGACAAGGAGCTTCTCAGAGGTCATTTATTTCCTGTGGGGGGTTTTCACTGCTCGTGTTGTGATCTCATAGAAGCCATCCTTCATAAACGTGTTAATCAGGGACATGCTGGGTCAATACAGTATCGAGGTTTCTACTAGTCCGGTGATTTATATGTTGTTTTTCATCGTGTTCAGTTAAATTTGCAAAATCTTTTTGACAGCAGCATGAAAATGAAATATTATTTTGTCAACATACTTGATGATAAATGGACGAAGAAGGCAATGTAGTTTGTTCTGCAAGTAGGAGAGTCAGTCCACTGCTGAAATAACTCAACTCTTAGTGTAAACAGACATTCTAGGTGATGAATTGAAATGATTTTCCTGATGTTGTGACCTTGATCTTGCATTTTACTACACCATGACTGTAGGAGCCAGTGGGTACTACGATATAACTATGAACCAATCTTTGTCTGGGCAGGTGTTCCGCCTGGAAGATAAAACAGTTTTGACCACTGAAGAACGTTGAGATGAAGAATGTTGGATTACAATTGCTTTGGAGCAATAAATGCACAGATTATTGAAATGCAAGCTCTTGTCTCGGGCTCTCTTTATCAGACGCGGTAAAGTTTGTTGGCGCGTCAGTTATTCAAGTCCTGGTGAAGCACTTCAGCGGCTTCAAGCATTGGCACTGGCTTGTAGTTTTGCATAAATTGAGTCATATAACACCCTCAAAATGAGTACTAATTTTAGTTCTGTTCAAATTGTTCTTTTACCATCATCGGGTAAAAATGGAAAGTTGTGCACAACTTTAGTTTATGACCACCTACCTGCAAAACCAATAATACTTCCATCCAAGGGCGTCAGTTTGTTTTTAAAAGTGGGGGGGGATGGAGACCACAGCCATTGTCAGATGGAAATGCACACCCTGGGTGGCGTGCTGGGTAATCGGGAACACCGGGGATATCCCCGGTGGGCCGCTTTATTGTTGGGCCGCTCCAGTCATAAAATAATAATAATAATAATAATAATAATAATAATGCTTTAAATCATGGGTCTCAAACTCGCGGGCCAACTGCGGCCCGTGGGATGATATTTTGTGGCCCTCTACTTGAGATCAAAGTTTAGCATTGGTGCGGCACGCCTGCTTTTCTCATATGCTTCCGTGTCGTTGGTAAGACATCACTTTGAGAAAATGTCGAAGAATGGTGGCAAAATGCCACAAGCTGGGCTCGAACTCACGGCCACCGCACCAAGGGCGGAGGATCAACCTGTTCAGCTCTCGGTACATGTGGTTAGAGGGGTCTGTGGGCCGCTATAGTACTAATTCTCCCGGGCCGAACTTTTGCCCCTGCATGCCTCTGGTCGGAGCTTCCACTTGGCACGGGCGCAAATTTAGCATCTGCACATTTTTATTAACCTCACGAAGGTGTGCTGCATGTCTGTGCAACTCTCGGCCGAGTGCGGATGGTGTGTTCAGGAGCGTCGGAATTTTCTATACTGCTGAAAATAACTGGGTTTACAACGGCTTACATGTGAAGAATTTGAATGTGTTGGAGACAAAATGACCCCTGACAAAAAGTGGGGGGGACACATCGCCACCGCACCCCCCTAAACTGACGCCTATGCTTCCATCAACCTCAGCAAAAAATGGTGTATGCACATGATTATTAATACATCTAGTAAACATCAGAATTCTATCAATGCCATTGTGAGCATGTTAGCCACAGAGGCTGAAATACTGTTAGTTGTGTTGGAATTACTCAATCTTTTACTACACTTCTTTTATTTTATTCAGATTTTTTTGTCCAATAACCCAGTAAGCTTATCACACTCTTAGACACTCTACACAACTATGAACATTGTATTAAATGGCTGAGCAAAATTACTCCATTAGACCTCCTTTTTTCCCTTTTTTTTTCTTTTGAAAGCTGCATGACTATGAAGATGAATGGAAAAATAATAGCACTGTCAGTCCACTGGTGAAATAATTCTCAATCTCGTTTATACATAGCATATGAACAGACATTCCAGGTGATGATTCAGAATTAAAATTTGATGATTTTCTGGCCTTAGCCTTAGCTTTTACTCCACCACTAGCTTTTGTAGTTTTGCATGAAATGTGTCAACAACTGTTGGACACTCGCCACAAAATCTTACACATATCACTCTCAGAATGTAAAATAATTTTAGCTATACTTATATTTTTGTCTTGTGCCTTGATCAGCTTTGTCTCCAACTGCCTGCAAAACCAGTCACATTCTTATCCATCTCTACATTATAATTATTGCATCTGATTAGCAATAGCATGTGCACAGTGCCATTGTGGGCATGTTAGCATTCAGTGAAGCCACCGAGCTGCTAACATGGCAAAAGATTCAATCTTTTACTATGTATCTTGTATTTTATTCTGCCTTTTTGCCGACAAACTACAGACTCCAACCACAAACATGAGATTAAATAACTTATAAATGATTCCACTGGACTTCCTTGGATTCCCCTGCTGGTCCACGGTATATTGCTCACTACATTCACTTATTTTTTGGCTCTTCTCTGCAGTATTTTTTTCTTACTCAAACGGAGTCTATCGGATGTCATCTCAGATATCAGTAAGACATGCAGCAACACGCTGAAATCACAGACAGCGCGGACGCAGACATTTGGCTTGTGTGTTTGTTTCATTCAAAAGAGATGATGACAAACATATCCAATCTGTCTCGGAGAACAAGAAGAGCACGAGGGCAGTCGGCAGCCCACACAGCGGGGCCTTCCCACTCACTGGACTGGACAACTGTTGGCCAGTGAAATGGGTCTGGATGAAAAGACTGGGAGCAGAAGGAGGAAGTGCATACCGAGTGTGTCCATGTCAGCCCCACATGGGTCAGCCACCACTGGGAGTACTTAGCTGAATTCATTATTAATCCGCTCCAACCTGCTAAAAGGCTGAAAAAATGAAGTCAGCCCACATGAGCTCACTGTGAACCAATGCTGCATGAATCCCTTCTACCGTATGCAGTGTTACAGTATGTATGGACAACATTTTGCCCTTTAGAGAACCACCAAGTTTGCAAATTAGAAGCCATGTGCCTTATTACCATGAGGGGTCAAACAGATATGCAAGCTAAAGATTGATATCTATATCTTTCTGGGGGAAAAGAAATATTAGCAGCACTGGTTTTGTGGCAAATTTAAGGTTTAATATGTTTATTATATAATGTTAAAGGATCTTCAAAGCTCAACATGTACTTTAAATGTTCCATTTATGACTTTTTTTTCCCCTTTAAATGAAAAATTTCCACAATCTTTTTCGATTTATTTGGTCTTAGCTCCATTCAGATCTCTTTTTGCATGTAAAAATAACTGATGATTATAATAGGAGTATTCATTTTGAGATATCAGTACCTTTCCTCACAAAAAAAAAAGAAATAAAATTGCCATGGTGCCTTGAGAGATTTTTCTTTCCTCCTCCCTGCGAGCTATCACCTGTACTGTAAGTGTTTGCCAGTGGCTTCCTGAGTGTGAAATCCAATTCTATGTGCACAGATGAGTCAGAGAACATTTGGAAAGATGCTGATTGTCTTAATTTTGACGCTGTGGAATGGAATACCTCACAGATATTCTTTTCTTTGCAGATTGGACTTTAAAAAAAAGAAGCAATCTCGTATGTGGTCAGGAGGAGACACTGTCAGGGGCACGTGTCAGGGATAATGAGAAAGTTAACAGTACATGAGGTGAGCTAACTGACAGCAGTTAGCTGGGTTGTCATGGTTTTTCAGTGTGGGAAAATGTGAAAAGCAACGATTGTAGGAGCGAATGGGAGAACTGGAGAAAAATTCTAACAGCTAAAAGGGTCAAATGGCATCTCTAGCTAACCACACGAATACAAAAAAATAAACAGTCACGCGGTGAATGTGGTGGAATCATTATCTAATATCCCAACAATAACCCACAAACACCGCATGTATTAGCGCCATATACTAAAATGAATGAACGTTTGAGTAACTTGAAAGTCTCTTCTTCTGTGTTATCTTTCCTCTCCTCTGACACTGATGATGCTCCGCTTGAAAAATCACAGAAACTCCTGCATTGAATTGTGTTGCATCATTGCAGCTCCATCAGTGATGCCGCCGCCGCTCGACCCAACATTTATTATGTAGCGCGCGGCTTAAAATTCATGAACCGGCGCCTTGTTGCTCCTTGTCCATCACTCTGAAGTTAACTGTCAGCGAACATAAGTTAGTAATGGGCTGGCACTGGGTTAATTGGCTCAGTTTATTATCTTGATTAAGCTGGCTCATGATGAATTAAGTTTCCAAAAGGGTGCTGACAAGTGGTTCAACTGAAGCCAGCGGCTGTCAAAGTGTCAGCCACAGGGAGCCCGTAAGAAGGTTCACGGTGGAGTCGCAGCTTCCTGTCAACTTATTATGTATCTGCAGCTATGTTTACTTCATGTGGACATAGAGTTTTGCAGGTGTGCTGGTGAATAACAGAGAAACATTGAGAAACTTAATGATAACCAGTGACAGGAGGCTGAATGGGAGCTAATGTGATTTCTTTGTATCAGCTGAAAGCATGAGATAATATAAACTGATCCTGTGGAGATCAGGTCAGGAGAGCAAAAGGTCTGTTTTTCCTTTTTTTTCGTTTGAGATGCTCGTCTGTTTCTGAGCAACAAAGGATTTCTGTTAAATACATTTCTGGCTGCAGTTTTCAGACAAGGAGCCAAGTTGTTTAACACGAACAGAAACAATGATTTCAGGTTTGTTTTCATTCAAGCAGAGACAATGTGGACAGATGTAGTATTTTTATTTCAGACGGAGAAAATAATTGATGAAAATTGCCATCTCCTGTGTTTTTTTTTTAATAGAATATAAATTTGCACATCATAACACTGATGCAGGGCTTTGTTTTTATGTATGACGTGTCACATTGGTAGCACGTATACGGCAAATAAAAGGCAACCTCGGGCAGCGCTACAGGTCAGAAGGGTCGGAGAAGATATTCTGTTTGATATGAAAGGCTCCAACGTGTATAGGATGATGTCTGCCCACATTTCATGGCGATCCTGGAGGTCAGAATGAGCAACTCAGTCAAATACTAAACTGAGAATGAGAAGACATAAAATGTTCTCCAGGTTCATCTAGGAGTAAAACATTGTTACTTTAACGGGGCCAGCTACTGTGCTATGACATGAATGAAAACCTGATCTGAATACATCAAAGATATTAAACACTTCCATAAACGCAACAGCTTTGAATACCTTATCTTTAAACTTCTGATCATCAAACTACACTTTTAACTGACTCTAAAATTCTGATGTAGTGTGAATTTTCTAGAGGATTGGCAGCTGTATTTCCTGGTAGAGGCTGAAGGGAACACACACAGTGGACTGAGCTATTTAAAGTGGAAAAAAATAAATTGTTAAAAATCCTGCTCAGAAATCCAGTTGGCATTACATTTTGTCTTGAATTGATGATAGCTTTTGATTTGCAGTTGTTTCTTTTAAAGTAGAAGAATCACACGGCATGGAATTGCGCTTCAACTGTGACTCACAAAGCATCTATCCTAAGGATAGACCAGTTATCATTATGGCTGATACCTGGCCTTTTTCTGATTATCGGTATGAGCATTTCTATTGGCCAATTACTGATAAATTAAACATGCAACTTCAGGTCTGATGCAGCCTCATCTCTCTGTTTGTCGTCACTCTGCGGTCTCAGAATTGTCTCAAGTAGCAAAAACTAAGCACAAGCAGTCGGCACAAACCAGGAAATTAGCTTCTCTCACAGTGGCTAATGCTATGCTAACAGCTAGTGCCTTAGCGAGAGGGCCGCCACAGATAACCCTAAAACAGAATCTGGAAGACGACAACTAATAACGCTTTAAGATCTGGACCTCGGTGAGCAATAAGTGATAGAACAAAATATTAACAGCTGACCTAACTGCAGGAGATAAACTAATCAGTCTCAGTCATAAACAGAGGAGAGCATCATTATGAATCACTCCTATTTCTATTTTACATGTCCAGTTACAGTCAGCATTATTCATGAAGAAGCCCAGTTATTAATGACAGGTTCTCTGCTTAGGCACTGTCACAGAGCAGCTCGGCCTTATATGTAGAGCAACAAAAACACATTTAGACAGGGGATTCTAAAAATAAATTTACTTACAATATTAACAAATTCACAGGATAACTCTGAACAGTCTCCCAAAGGAGCCAACTACAGGTCAGAGGACTGAACAGTACACAGAAAAACATACTACGCAGACTGAACAGATACAGAATGTACACCCAACACAGCAAACAGACTTAATCTTACGAAGCGATAATTTATCCAGAGTAGGGACGAACCAGGACTTGGCAATACCAAGCTGGGAAAGCTAAACAGCACAATACAGAATGCATCCACAATGCAGCAGATACAGGCCAAACATGGTGAACTACACAGAGCAGGGTGAAACACATGCTTAACAGTACACAATCACTACACACAAGGAGGTAACTTAGCTGGCAGGACGAGAGGAAAGAACTAGAGGAGGCAAGTGACGTGGTTGGAATGGTGTCTATGCAGGTGAAGGTCCTGGTCTGTATCTGAGAGTCAATCCAGACAGAACCGGGGTGACAATCAGTAGTTGGGTTTCCATTACAGTTTTTCACAAAATAAAAGTGATATTTCTAAAATTTTGACAAAGGTTTTTTTGATAGTTGTTCTGGGCAGAAGCATCGTAACTCTCGTAAAATATCATCCTGCAAGATTTTTTCTTTCTCCCTCATTTCCGCTTCTATCTCCTTATAACACTCTGCATTCCTCTGCTGTTTGCTGTCTAGTATGGCAGTGATGTTTTTCTCAAGAATAATAGCAAGAAAAGTCTCGGTCTCCTCTTCTGTCCACACGTACCGCGCCATGTTTACTCCGAGAGAACTGGTCATGTGACCAGGTACGTCACGTCCAGTGACATATAATTGCGGAAAAAGTGTTTCCATTGTGCTTTTGCGATATTTTTCAATATCGAAACGTCTGAAAAACCATCTCATGAGAGCGTATAAACTTTTTAGCGATATTTTAGTCCTTTTTCGAAATTCAGGTGTTTCCATTACCAGTTTTTTATTGCACTATTTACATTTTGCGCACATCTAAGGGTAATGGAAACGCAGCTAGTGTTTGCCAGATCTTGCGATAAAAACAAGCAACCATCTCTATGGAAACAAGATCAGAAAAAAAAGCCCGATAGCTGAACTTCCAGATTGTGAAAATGAGAAGTCTGTTGATAACAGTACATATACATATACATATATATATATATATATATATATATATATATATATATAGATATAGATATAGATATAGATATAGATAGATATGTATAAAAATTGACAGTAAACACAGTCAATATAAAAACTTTGAATAACCCTAAATTCTTAAACAAGACTAAAATAAAAGACATATACATGACAGTCTGCGCGAATGGGCACGATTTATTACTGGACCGTGGACCAGTAAACAGTCATTTTTTACTGGACTGAAACAGTTTTTACTGGACCGAATATTTTATGCACAAATGTACCAAAAGTTGATGTATAATTTAATTTTAATAATTGTTATACAAATTTACTACTTTATTAATTATGTCCCAGATACAACACGACGCCATGGGCGAAGAGAAATTACCGTTTTTATATAGAATAAACCATACAAAATTAACTATTGGATAAAGAAAAGCACTCATTTGAGATCAAAACATAAATCATGTACTCAACCATGCTAGAAGTACTATAAATCACAGAGCAATGTGGCTGGATCAAGCAGAGCGACCTTGTAGAAGCGAAAAGAGGTGTGGTTTATTTATTTTCTGTTTATATCATGCGTTTTTATCGCGTGATATCGCTGTTCACACGAGAGCCTCTCTGAGGAGCAGCCCTCCCCATCCGGACCAGGCGTGAACTAACCGTGACGTCACCCGTTGGTTTCAACAGCGAGAAAATGAAGCCCGGATTTTGCTACTTCCTGGTTGCCATTTTGGATTTTTTGGAGCCAGTGACGTAAAAAGCGTCATCAAACAGACTGGACCGGAGAGCAACTGGGGGCAGGATTGGCTGAGAACTCTCTTATCCCGCCCACGTTTTACCGCAGAGGCTTCTGTTGCTGTCTATCAAGTATAGCCACACCCCCTGGCTCCGCCAACTTTAACGATTTATTTAAAATTCAGTATTGATTTATTTTAAGATCGGCCACCTGATCTCTCATTTTGACCATGAAAACTAACAGGAAAAAAATTCTGAGCTGTAGAACATCAGTCTTTCAAATTTTATTTTTTCCAAAAATGAATTGGGGTCTATGGAGAAAAAGCTTTTTGGAGCCAACCCTAGCGGACGGCGGGATATTGCATGTTTTTGACACTTCCGGGTTGGCTTCAATTCTGGATATGCCATATGCTACGTCCATTATATATACAGTCTATGATCCGGATGGCGGGCCGCTGCGCTGCGCTTGCTGTGTGCTTTGACTTTCGAAGCAAGACAGCGGCGCTTCGTTCCGTTGCGCGGCGCGGCACAATCGCATTATGTGGAACTTCAGGGTTACAGGAAAAAAATTACACCGGATATGAGACCAGTAATGTAATAAGTTTTACCGGACTTTTGGTACACAAATCGGATTTGACCGATGGTCCGACGTCATTGGCGCACACTGACATGATGTATAAGCAACAGTAGACAAGCAACTACACTTTGCAAAACAAGCCGCAGCTTGCAACTGATGAGATGTACAAGCGACTTTACAGAAAAACACATCCAAAGTTGCTTTTAACACTGGTGACAATGGCAGGTGAGAGCTGGAACTAGGCAGGCAAGAAGGCTGGTGAAGGTGGTTGGCAGGGAAGTTCATGGTCTGTAGCAGAGAGAAGCAAGTTAACCAGAGACACCAACACCAGACTTTCAGATAAGCAGAACAAGAGCCTGAGTTGACTAACTGGGTTTTTGAACGGTCCGGCATGGAGAAGTGGTCTGGCTTTTGTGGTGATGTCTGAGGAGTAGCAGGACAACTGCTCCCTGCTGCAGGTGTGTTCACTCAGGTGATTAACCAATGGCCTGCAACCAGGGCCGGAGTGGGACTCATTTTGGATGAATAGATGACATCCTCAGTGAAGCACTTCCTGTTTAGCTTTGACTTCCAGAAGGACAGACCAACTGTTTCAGCAGTTTATTATTCTCTGTTCAGCAGACAGGTGCTCTGCTTTGGAGTGTGACAATGTCATCTGTGATGTGGAGAGTGAAGTTTCCATTTCATCCACAGCATGCTTTAGGGCACCCGGGTCGGACTTGATGTTTGAAATACTGACCGACAGCTCAGATTTAACTGTCTGCAGTTCTGTTTTGATGGATGTTAAATTTTCACTCAAAGCCGCCTGGAGGTGGGTTTTTACAATAACCGCCATCTCGTTACAGAGTGAAAGTAGCAGTTCCTCCTTAAGGTCAGAGATTGCAGCATCTGAGGGCCTCTTCAAAAGAAGACGTAGTTGATGAAGACGTTCTGGAGAAGGACCAGAAAGACCACGACCAAGCAGCCTCGAGATCTTAGGCAGCGTCTCCCTCAGGTGGGTGTCAACGGTGTTCACGGTCAGGTCTGTGGTAATCCCATCAAAAAAAAAAAACAGGAAAAAAAAATCTAGATTATAAATCAACATGTAACCAAAGCAATCTGTGTATGATGCTATAGTATAGGATGTAGTTCAGAAAATTTAAAAGTACAGTATACTTTTCAAGAATAACATAGTATGGCCTGTAGTTTTTAGTATAGTATGTCAGCAAAAACATAGATTATTATGTGGTTCAAAAGTGCAAAATGATAGAATGTTGCCTAAAATTGTCATGTACGATATGTGGTTCAAAAAATGTCATAGTGCAGTATATTGTCAAAATAGTACGTCATTCAAGAAAGCATCAGAGTATAATATGTGGTCTAAAAATTGCCATTGAATAATAGTTCATTGCACAAGTAAAAGTATAGTAATTTTTAACGCTGTTCAAATTCTTATGTTACTAAAAAAACAAAACAGAAAAACTAAAATAAAAAAAAAGTCATAGTAATATGTCAATTAAAAAAGCCTAGAAAAACATCATGGTTGAGCCTTTGGTCCACAAAACGTTGCTCTGTCCCGGCTGTGTGAAGCAGGTGAGGAGCAACACAAAAACAGTCCAAACGCTGGTTTCCAGAGGGTTAGACGAGTATTTATTTGAAAGAGTAAGTTTACAACAACACAACATGAGGGGGTTAAATGCAAATGGGTTTTAGTAAAATAAAAATAAATAAACTGAACTAAAAGTGAACTTCACGTTGACATTGATGGGCATTCCAACCAGAAACAAAGTAAAAGATCATCAATACAAAAAAACCTCTTCCTGTTCACCTCTTAAAACCCAAAAACAAACCACAGTAGAACCCTAAACTAAAATTACCAATGGGTTCCCTGTTTTCCTTTCTGATCAATTCAAAGGCCCCTCTCTATCTCCCCACACATCCACCAACCACTGGAACACATCTCCAAAGTTCTGCTGAAGCTTCCCCTCAGAAGAAGTGCCGCCAGATGAAGGAGCCTTTTGAGAGGCAGCTGTCATCGTGATTGGATGGTACTTTGGTCTGATCCAATTCAGCTTCACCTCCAGAGACGGCAGGTGGGACGAGTCAATGGAGGCCGGGTGGACGAAGGCAAACTGAGAACAATCCAGAAAACAACAGAGAAGAAGTGCAGTGGCCCAGGGCCAGAACAAACAGAGTAGCATAATATGTCTCTGAGAAAACATCATAGTTAGCCTTTGGTTCAAAAACCACCATCATATACATCGTATATTGTACAAATAACAAGTCAAAGGAAAGAGACATAATTGCAGAATTGTAGTAATTGTGGGCTGACTGATTTACTGATTATGAGTATTTTAGTTTTTACTGATTTACGGTAATAAATCCATTTAAAAGTGTCTCTACTTTGGCTCTGAACCTTTATCTAGCTGTGGTCGCTCTGTCTTCTGGAGTGATTTGATTGGTTATACGTCACAAATAAAACTCCTTTAACTTAACATCTGTAAACAAAACAAAAACATATCAACAAAGTTTTCTGTCTGAATTTGTGTTCTTCTAAGTTTAACTCCAAGATTTTAAATACTTTCATTTACTACAAATGAATATCTCCTCCAAGTGTCTTACTAATAATCATTAGCAGCCTTAAAAACCCACAAAACACCCCTCTATACTCGACCACACTTAGTACAGTCCGGTTCCCCCTTCTGTAAATCTGCTTGGAATCTTCCCCTTCCTGTTTGTCAAAGTGGCCTTCTACCTGGACAGGTTTTGTTGGAGCCATAGACTGTATATAAAGATGGACGTAGCATCTGGCTCCAGAATTGAAGCCAACCCGGAAGTGTCAAAAACTTGCAATATCACGTCGTCCGTTAGGGTTGGCTCCAAAAAGCTTTTTCTCCATAGACCCCAATTCATTTTTGGAGAAAATAAAATTTGATAGACTGAGTTTCTACAGCTCAGGATTTTTTTCCCATTAGTTTTCATGGTCAAAATGAGAGATCAGGTGGCCGATCTTAAAATAAATCAATACTGAATTTTAAATAAATCGTTAAAGTTGGCAGAGCCAGGGGGCGTGGCTATACTTGATAGACAGTCTTGTCTATCAAGTAAGAGAGTCTTCAGCTCTCAGTCTGGCCTGCCCATAGACTGGTCCTGCCCCTAGCTGCTCTCCGGTCCAGCCTGTTTGATGACGATTTTACGTCACGGGCTCCAAAAAATCCAAAATGGCGACCAGAAAGTAGCAAATTCCGGGCTTCATTTTCTCGGCGTTGAAACCAACGGGTGACGTCACGGTTAGTTCACGCCTGTAGCAGCATAATGATCAACCCAGTGCCATGACTGAACACTGGCCCTCGCGGGCCAAACATCAGACCGGCCCACCGGGAATTGTCTCAGTCCTCCCGATTAGCCACAATGGGCCTGCCTGCAACTGCCCGCTTTCCACATGTACACAGCTCACTCATGCCCACCTGGGTAAAAAGAAAAAAAGGAGGGAGAGGGAAGGAAAACAGGGAAAAGCTGCCACTACCCAAACCTGGAGGTGGTGGGTGTGACATACATGCTGTTAAAACATTACATCATATGTACACTACCGTTCAAAAGTTTGTTGTCACCTAGACAATTTCATGTCACACTTTTATTCATGTGCTATCATATTTGGTACAAGGGTTTTCTAATCATCAATTCGCCTTTCAACATCATTAGCTAACAATGTAGCATTATGACACAGGAGTGATGGTGGCTGGAAATGTTCCTCTGTACCCCTATGGAGATATTCCATTAAAAATCAGCCATTTCCAGCTAGAATACTCATTTACCACATTAACAATGTCTACACTGTATTTCTGATTAATTTAATGTTATCTTCATTGAATAAAAAATTTCCTTTCTTTCAAAAATAAGGACATTTCGTGTCCCATATAGCTCAATGGGTTAAGCGGGTGACCTGCGTTCAGGGGCTGGTCTCTGACCGAGGGGCCCAGGTTCCCGCTCACATCCCTTTGCTGCATGTCTTCCCCCAACTCTTCTCCCCTCCTTTCCTGTCAATCTCTAAACTGCACCTATCAATAGAAGGCCAAAAAAAACAAGGACATTTCTAAATGTGGTAGTGCATATCAGCTCTAAATACCGGTTATCGATCTTTGTTGATCACCAATAAATCTCCATCGATATCAGCCCTAAAAAAAACATATCATTCAATCTCAAACCGCTTGTAAAACTAAAAGGAAATTCCACTTTGTCACCCTATCAGTCCACTTTTGGCTAAGTGCAGCTAAGTATGCTCTGAATCTTTAGCACGAGGCAACTTCCTGGTGAATAAAATGTCACAGGTATGGTTAAAATACTCAATCCTTCATAAAAGTACGAGTCACAAGGGGCTACAATGCCACATCTTTAAAGAACAGGGAGTAATTATTTTAAATAAGAGTTTTTCAGTGAAAATGTGCTACAAATGTCATTTTACAGTCTGCATGATAGCTTCTATGTTTAGAAAGAGCCATTGAAATTTTCCCTGCTAATTCCAGTTAACAGCTGCAGCTGCCGTGGAGACACCAGCTGGCAGCGACATTATCCAACACCTTATGCTGTATCGATAAAATATTATTGCCTATAAAAAGCTGATCTCCTCACAGTGAGTTGCCTGCATGAGCCTGCTCTTTTCTAATAGCTCTGAACACATTGGCAGCAATAAAAACCTGCTCCTTCCCACTGCGAGGACCTGATTCATTAATGCCTCCATCCCTTACCTTTTTAACATCATGTAAAATACAGCGAGAAACCGTTTTTTTTTCTCCAAAAAGCAGACCCTGAGAGAATCAGCATTTGGAATCACCTCGCTTTCATAAAATAAAATTGTAATAATACAATATGCAGAAATCAAATATAGGCAGAGAAATGCTATGAAGCAGGAGGCAAGTTTCTTATTGCTGTGGAGAATCTGTGGAGAATCTGCCTTTAAAACCAACTGTACCAGTCATATACACCAAAGTATAAGAAAAAGTACAAACATAAATGGAAGCTATTGTAACAGGCTGTCGTTCCGCACAGCGCCACAACTACTGCCACTACTTTGTTCTGTAATTTGAAATTGTACACTTTTTGGTTTACTCTTGCACACTATTTGCACCACACATAAAACACTTAACATTTGTACATTCTTTACATAGGATCAATCCTATTGTTTGTTTTCATTTACTGCACATTTATCTGTATTTATGCTGGTGGGAACTGTACGCTTTCTGCTGTAACAACCAAATTTCCCCTTGGAGATTAACCAAGTATTTCTATCCTATATTTCTATTGTAAACATCACACAGTAAAAATAGTGCATTCAAATTAAAGGTCCCTGTAACCCATGATAAAGCTCAAAATGAAACAATCTGTTGTCTGACTGTTATAAAGAAAAGCTTTTATTTATTTTCATTTATGGGATTTATTTCAGACATGCCACAGTATCTTTAAGGCAAAAACGAGGAGAAATTACACAAAACCAAATCTACAACCTAAAATAGCATCTGAAAGTGAGCACTCCTACATATCCCTGCATCTCATGTCTTACTGTATTCCACATATTATAATTTTCAAGCAGCCTGTTTTTGTATTCTTTTTTTAATACTCATTCCACCACACAGACTGTCCATTAATACTTCATTTTGTTAATAAAGTTGTCTAACCTTTTAACAAATAACTTCTCCAATACCCTGGAGAACTGTGGAAGCATTGACACCGGTGTTAATTAGGAGGAAAGTGATTGTCCCCATTTTTAAATAATAACCTTTAGATAATCTTTATCTAAACGTCAACGAATCATTGAAGAAGCGACAATCAATGAGACGACAGTATTTTTTTAAGAGTATACAGAAATGCACAAATGAACAGAATATACGCAGAACATACAGTGTCCATAGATAAGGATGGTAAAGTTTGTCTTACCTGGTTGATAGAGGTGGCCATCCAACGTTTTCATACAACAAGCAGTGAGTTGAATAGTTGTCAAAGGTGGTGAATCTGAAGACTGAGTGATAAGCTGGATCTAAAGCTTTCAGAGTGGAAACAGAGACGTTTCTGTAGATGGCATCTTCATGGTATAGGACAGAAAAGATTATTTGCTTTCTGCAAAATACAGGAAAGATGGCTCTGTTTGAGTAAAAATACCCAATTTATATTTATTTAATATATTTTAAATGGGAGTTTTTGGTCCTAATATATGCTTAGATGTTTACATTCGGAAACTCTGTCAGAGTGGCGATGGTTAAACTGCCTTCAGAGATTTCTGTGGCTCTTGAGAGGAGCATATATTTAATCTTTTTAGCATTGATGACAAGATAAGTTGAGTTAAGATAAACTTTATTAATCTGAAAGGACATTCTTGTGCCAGATATTGCTCAGAAAAAGCAAATGACATAAGACATAGAGTGCCTAAAAGTAGAAAGCAATAAGTTATGATTCATTACTATAACATTATGTCAGGTAGCTTAGCATCCCACTGCTTCCCTCCCACTTCAGATCACCTGTTATTGTTGATATGTCAGATAAAGCGGCTTCAGTAGATTAAACCACTAGACCTTCAGGGTTCATTTGACTCGGTGAAGCCACAGTGTGACCCACCGCTGACCAGAGTCACAACCTCACTGATCCTCAAACCATCCTGGTTAAGCCTCTTCCATTAATTTCCCTCCAGTCTTGTCTTGCTTTTACGCAGCACAACATCCAAAGTGCTGCTTTGTCATCTCCACAGGAGAGACTGACTCATAAAAGCACTTCCAGACAGATATTTGCTTCCACTGTCTGGGGTATTATTATTTTAAGCAGAAGAAAAAAGGCTGGTTTAGACATTTTAAAACTTCTATGACAAAACAAAAATGAGCTACTCATGCATGTAATTCTGAATGTTTTAAGCGAGCATGTTTTTTTTTTCATATCTTGACTTGACAGTGCTCAAAATCTTTTTGGGGGAGATTTACCAATAGTGACCCATTATTCATTGGACTGTTGGATTCCTCAGCAAGTTAACAATGACCCTGAATAGAGAGCACAAAAACTGAAAACTGTGAATAATAGCAAGTCTGGCTGTGTATAACCCGAGAAAAGCCAAATTCAGAAAGAAAAATAGCATAATATTAAGGCTAAGGGTTATGCCACCTCAATTCACCAAATGCCTGACCATCTTCAGTTCTACAGATTTTTTTTATCAATGTGTTGAATATTGACTGGGTTCGCAGGTGTAAAATCTTAAAGAAGGTGGGTTCGTGTCGATTTTTTGCACCATTTTCCTTTTGCCAATCTGTGGACCCATGTTTGAAATTCCATAACTTGAAAAGTAATGTAGCTGTAGTCCTGAAATTTGGCAGGACCATTGATATGAATATATAGTCTTAAATGGTACAACCCTGTTTTGGTAGAATAATCCATAACAGCTATGTAACGGTTTAAATTTGGTCAAAAAATGTCAATGTTTCTCTCTACTGACAACAAAACCTTGATTTTTTCACCTTGGTGTTATTTTCCTGTGATTGGCTAACACTGAAGCTTTAAAAACATAGTGTATGGTGGCAGTCAGAGGTATACTTTATGAGGAAAAAAAAAGATTAAAATTATGTTTTTTGCATTTATATGACCATTGTTAGGACAATTGTTGAGCAGGTGTGATGATGAAACCACTCTAATAGTGGTCACAACTGGAAGAGTTGCTTCATATTGTTACTGGGCTAAAAGAAAAACCATAGTGCTTCAAATAATTTCATGAAAAGTAATACCGTAAGCGATCACTTTGTGCTATTTAAGACATGTACATATCAATGAGACTGCAAAATTTCAGGACCTCAGCTACAGTATTTCTATGGTCTATCATACCTGCTCAATGTTTATACTAATATTGGCCTTAAATACAAAAAATGTCATTTCAATAATCTTTTCCTCCTATTGGTTTCAATCGTATGGGAAAAAAACAGCCTCTTAGGGTGAAAAATAAAGGTTTTATGGCTGGTGGAAAATTGGAGTAGACAGAAACATGGACAAATTTTTGACCAATTTTACACCATCATATAACTGGTTTGTGTTACTCAATGAAAGCAGGGTTGTACCATTAAAGACCATATACACATATCAATGAAACTGCTGAATTTCAGGACTATAGCTTCATTATTTCTCAATTATCAAACATCGATCCGTAGATTGATAGGAAGAAAATGATCCAAAAATCAACATGACCTTCTCTATACATTTTTTACTCAAAAAGGTAAAACTAAATGACATGCACAAAAAATAAAAAAATCTGACAAATATGAGATGGTCATCTGTGTACTTTTAAAAAATTTGTTGACCTAAAAAATCTTCTACATTTTTTGTAAATATTTTTCGAGATACAGAGTATTAGTGCAACAATAGCAATCATTAGTAGCAGAACTTCTATATCTGTAGTCACGTTATTTGAAGAAATATACACAACAGTAAGAGTTCATTTGCATATATTATGAAAAATGAAAGTTTTGTTATGAACAGTCATTTATTAACAACGGAAAAAGAATGATCTCTTCTTCTCAGTGTTCAGCCATGTTCACTTGACATGATTCTTCCAGAAACAGTGAAAAATGTCAGCGTGATCTGATTCCATCTCAAACTCTCAGCTTTGGAAGGCATCACTTACATTCTGCACTCTCTCTCCAAGCTGGCAGTGTTCTGAAATTTTAAAGAAAAGTACCACTTCCCAGGCTAAATATTTTCAATGCAAATGAATTCTAACCTTATTTAAATCACACAGTGCTGCCTGACTGGTCCATCATGCCCTCTACTTACCATAGCAAAAGGAACACATGCAACTCTACCCTGATAAAATACAGATCATTTCAAATGCTGCTCCAGAAACATTTTTACGTAACACAACCAGAAATAAGTTATTAATTTATTCAAATCTTGTCAAAATTCAAAAGTTTAACAGAGAAAATACATTTAGAATACAGTTATAGTGAACATTTAAAGACAAAATATCTCTATTTGTAGTGATATTCCCCACATATGCTCTATGCAATTTGGAACATGCACATTATATTTTGAATATTACTCTCAACCTGATCTGTCAAATTTCAAAATAGATAAAACTCAAAATCTAATCTGTTGCACGTATTCCATAGTAACTGAATACCTGCACGTTCTAAGGATTATAACAATGACCAAAAAAAAAAATGTAATTTTTTTTTTTTTAAATGCCATTTTGCTGCTAGTTTGCTGGTTGTGAGTTCATAGACAGACAGGTAGATAGATATTTTATTCATCCCCTTGGTGAAAGTCAAGGTATCCGGTAGCTCACACACATTAAATTTAAGAAAAAATAACAAAACTAATCTGCAAAAGAATGTGCAATTATGTGCAAATTGGCAAAAAGGTGCAAAAATTGTTGGTATTTACAATAAACGTGCAAGAATTGCTGGTATATTTACAGTAAAGATGTAAAACTGCTAGTATTTACTGAAAAAAGGTACAAAATTGCTGGTATATTTACAATGAAAGTGCAAATAAATTGCTGGTATTTACAATAAAGGTATAAAATGATTGGTGTTTAAAATAAAAAAGAGCTAAAAAGTTCTGAATTTAAGATTTAAGAAAGCATTTTGGATCATAAAGCATTTTTCTTTTCTCATGGATGGACCTATAAAATATCTGCTGTCCAGTAGCAGTGTAAAACTTAACAATGGCACCATTTATTATATAAATTTCTACATTTGCTTGAGGCTTCCTTGTGTTTCCAGTCTTTATACAAACTTAAACTACCTGTCTGCTGGCTGGAGCTTCACACTGAAGAGGCTGAAATTTCTCTCTAAAAGTCAGAGGTCAACCATGCAGTCAGACCAATGGCTCGGCTCGGGTGTCATAACTCTCACCTCCAGGGAATACCACTTTAAGTAGCTAATAAGTGTATTTCAAGTGCTTAAAAAAAGGACACAATTCAGAATCGGATGACCATTAAATTAAATTAAATGGCATTACATATCTAAATAAGGTGTAGAAAGAATTGCTCCGTGACAGAGTTTCAGTAATAGTAATTATCTGCAGTTGGGTAATAGTACTTTTATTCAATTTAATGATACGGTCCTCCCTTTTATGTGCACGTTGTCACTGGGTTTTAGATAAGTTAATTGAAATATAGCGCTGCTAAGATAGCCTCTCTCAGAATTTAAAAATAACCACGCTCAGACGTTCGTCAATTATGGCGGCTTTGCATGCAGGTCATGTGCGGTGTGACTTTTTATATTTATCAGTGGGTCTATTAAGTTCTCAGGTTGGAAATACAAGGTCACTGTAAATGACTGGTGCGTTTATAAATCTCTTTCTTCTGCTCACTGAATGAAGACGCTGTTATGAAACCTATTGAATACTTCTAATAGGTTCAGTGAAATGAGCCAAACATCTCTATTACATTCAGGTGAATGCAAACAGAAGCTCAGCGAGAGACTAGTATGAGTTTTTTCGTGTGTTTTTTTTTACCTGATTTTAATATTTTTTGCCAATCTGGGACAAATGGCTCCACCTTCAAATGAAGTTATCAGAATTTAACTTTGACGAAAGCTTTTCTTGTGAAGCTGTCAGCAGAAGCAAAGCTCCTGCAGAGTTTAAACAAGGTGGCTCAGACAGGGCTTCAGAGCGCCGAGGGAAAAAGAACAGACGGACTTATGGAGACAGTTTCATCTGATGTATGTTAAATTCCCTCTCCTGTGCTGTTGCTCTCTGTGTCTGTTCACGCCTGCAGCCCATGAACCAAACTGGACACGATCAAAGAACAGTTTTTTCTATTAGAAAATCATCAAATTTCCCCACTTTTTGACATTTGTTTCCTAATGTGGACTCCCTACAGACGCCCCCTTATTCTGGCTGCCAGTCATTCGCTACATCAGTGTAAATGCCACAGTGGAGAGTGATAAATATTGCTTCAAAAGCACTCACAAGTTGCCTATTCATGCTGCAGCGTGGCATTTAATAATGTAAAACATTCAAATGAGACGCTATAAGGAAAAACTAGCAAGTGGAGTTGGCATACAGACGAAATATGAGATTATTCATGCAGCTATAGAGCTACGAAACACTAAAATGTGTTATATTTTTGCATGTTTCCCAGACTTAAACGTTCCAGATCCTCAAACTAATATTAAGATTTATTTAATATTAGACAGGGATAACTCACAAAACCCAAATGCAGTTTTTTAAATGATAATTTATCAAAGATTTATTAAAAACCTGTATCACCCCTGCAAAAAAGTAACTGCCCCCCAAACCTTTTTGGCTGGTCTCTCGGCAGCAACGATTGCAGCTACTAAATGTTAGTTGCAGCTTGTGATCAGTCTTTTACATCCCCACTGAAGAATTCTGGTCCGCTCTTCTCTGCAGAATAGTTTTAATTTGGCCTCATTAGACCATTTCAGATCTTTTAAGGTCTTGCCACAGCATCTCAATTGGATTCAAGTCCAGACCACGAGTCGGTCACTCCAAAACCTTCATTTTGTTCTTTTTTAGCCATTCAGAGGTGGACTTGTTGCCTGTGTGCTTTGGGTCATTGCTCAAGAACAAATGGTGGACTTTCTCCAGGAGGACTTTCTGATAGAGAGCAAAATTCTTGGCTCCATCAGTTATCAGCATTTTTCCTTTGATAAATGAAATCCTCATTTAAAAACTGCATTTTGTGTTTTGTGCAGCAACAATGTCAAAACTAAAAGGCGATAATGATATGCTTGTTTAAGTTCACATTACAGTGTTTCAACTGATGCTGTTATACAGAGGATGTAGCTAAACAATGACTAAAAGAGGTAAATTAGCTGAAAATGTCTTGAACCCAATCATCGCAGGCGGCTAAAAGCGAGAGGTCAAAGGTCGGAGTACCACAGTGCTGATAATAGATTTGACAAAACACTTCTGTGCCTCAAGAATGAACGTGAATAATCGCTGTTGTTTGGCCACTTTCAAACACACAAAGCTTAAACCTTTTGAGGTGTAATGTATGAAAATTACTTGCTACACGATAGCAAGCGGCTCCCTCCCCTCGCCCTTATCTCTGACTGCGTTTTGTTTATCTGCCTCGTCGCCACTGCTCTCCATTTATCAACTGCTCTGGCATTCCCGTTAAACTTTCCCCGCGGCTTCTCTCGTGCACAATGACGGACACAGGTGGTCAGAGGAGGTGGCTCAGACCGGAGCGCCGTCCTGGGGGCTCTGGCAGCGGCCTTGAAGGCTTATCATCTCTCAGCAGAAGTGCTTTCATGCTTTCGATCTGGTGTAAACCAGTTTCTGTTAAAACGGTTTTTCCTTCCTGTCACAGAAAATCCCAGTGAGGTGCAATCAGAAACTTTGGGGCGAGTTATTTCCTGCCACCCTCTTGACTGCAGCTGCGACCTTGATTGACAATCAGGATAAAAGAGCACTTTAGAAGAAAACAGCAGTGATGCAAAGTACAATTAAGTCATTAATGGAGCTCGCAACACTTAAACAGAGTGACCGTCGAGAGGCCACAGGTGATCCTTATGTATGTACTTGAATTTAGCTGATTTTCTTCTGAGATTATAATGCAGTAAAAACAAAGAAAACATTTTGGTTATGCAAATGATAGGCTATTATTAATGGAATAGAATGAAAATACAAAAAAAACTGCATTACAATAGCAAAATTGAAAAAGCTAAAACAAAGAGGTTTTATTCTTGTGAAATGAAAAATCAAACAAAACTATGAGTTTCCTTTTTCACAAAGTGCTCTATTCTGTCGATCAGGAGGAAAAAAAAACATTTTCATACAAAGTCTCTTGGAAAAAGTCAAAATCTCAACACAAGCATTTAGCAGTTTGAGGCTTTTAAGAAATCAATGAAAGAGATTTGACTTTAAGAGGGGAAAACGTCTGCAGGACAAACCTGCTGACCGACTTTAACCTGAAACTTAAGTTTGATAAAAACATGAATTACTGTAGGACTGCAAATGTGCATAGCAACTGGGATTGCTTAAATCTGTGAAATACTAAGGAAAGTCAACATAGTCCATTAAAAATGTGTAATATGTACTAACTGTGTCCTAAAAGTCACATTACACAGCCTTAAAATGATCTAAAATAGTAAGTTTTATTCTGAAATTAAATATCCCATGTGTATTACTTCTAGAAATATGGAAAAACCGAAAGAAAAATCAACATAAAGAAAAGATAAAATGTTTTATTATGACTCAAAATACACTGTATTGACAAAAGTAATGGGACAGCCCTTCAAATAATTAAATTCAGGTGTTCCAATCACTTCCATAGCCATAGGTGCACCGAGACATGCTTCTACAAACATTTGTGACAGAATGTGAATTCAAGCATGGTACCGTGACAGAATGCCACCTGTGCAATAAGTCCATTTGTGAAATTTCCTCTAAGTATTCCACGGTAACAACAACTCAGCCATGAAGTGGTAGGAGGTGTAAAATCACAGAGCGTGGTGAACAGAAATGGACAACTTTCAGCACATCCAATAGCAGATCCAAACTACGTGTGGCCTTCAGATTAGCTGTACAGCAGTGTAAAGAGCTCCATGGAATGGGTTTCCATGGCTGAACGGCTACATCCAAGCCTTCCATCACCAAATGCAATGTAAAACGTCAGATGCAGTCGTGTAAAGCACGCCACCACTGGACTCTAGAGCAGCAGAAACGTGTTCTCTGGAGAAACAAATCACGCTTCTCCGTCTGGCAATCTGATGGACCAGTCTGAGTTTGGCGGTTGCCAGGAGAACCATACTTCTCGCACTGCATTGTGCCAAGTGTATAGTTTGGTGGAGGGGGGTTTATGGTGTGGGGTTGTTTTTCAGGAGCTGGACTTGGCCCCTTAGTTCCAGTGAAAGGAACTCTGAATGCTTCAGCATACAAAGACATTTTGGACAATTCCATGCTCCCAACTTTGTGGGAACAGTTTGGAGCTGGCCCCTTCCTCTTCCAACATGACTGTGCACCAGTGCACAAACCAGGTCAATAAAGACATGGATGAGCGAGTTTGGTGTGGAGGAACTTGACTGGCCGGCACAGAGTCCTGACCTCAAACCAAGAGAACACCTTTGGGATGAATTAGAGCGGAGACTGAGTCGGGATTTCTATCCAATGTCAGTGTCTTTTGGAAGAATGGTCAAAAGTTCCCAAAAACACACTCCTAAACCTTGTAGACAGCCTTCCCAGAAGAGTTGAAGCTGTTATAGCTGCAAAGGGTGGACCAACTCCACTATATATGCCAAAACAGAAGGAAAAAATCAACACAATGTGTTGAAAAATAGAGTTAAAATACCTAATAAGCAAGATGTGACAAATTTATGTCAAAACTATTTTTTGACAAAACTTTTGCTGGAAAACATCCATTTGTGCAACCTGATTTACAAACAGTGCATTATATAACTTAAAAAAAAAAGAAATATTGATAATGTGCAGCAAGAAAAATACCAAAGACAGTTATAACTATACCAGACAAATTAAAGGAAAACAACAGAAATCGTGTCAGTTGGCCTCAACTTACTTAGATAATTTACATAAAACACATTTAGTGTAAATAAATAACATATATCTGATTATGTACAGCAGCTGACATTGAATTAAAAATATCTAAAACATTAAGTTTTATTCTGAAAATAAAATATCCAGAATGCACAGTGTTTTTTATGACCCAAAGTACTTAAATAATATAGAAAATGACACTAACCACCAAAAACTATTAACTTCAATATGACAAACTTGTTATGTCAAAATTAGTTTTTCAACAAAAATGCTGCTGCAAAACATCCTTTTGTAACCATTGATTTACATAAAATACATGATTTAACTTGAAATAAATAAGATATATTTCACAATGTGCAGCAGCTGAAACTGCAAAGGAAGTCATATTTGCATTCAAGTGACAAATTAAAGGACAAACCAACATAAAAATATGATACTGGGCCACTAAAATAGCTGCACTGCACTTTAGCATTGAGTTTCCAAGTCTGGAAGCTCTGCTAGAGGCACAAAACACTATTATTCCAAAAGATATTCCTCCATGTGGTGTTTTTTGATAGTCTTTTTAAAAAATATTTCATCTAGATCTGTGCATATAAACATTCACACAGTTATACAGATGCTTTTGGTGTGCACGCCCACACTCATCGCCTCATTACTTTCACACAATAAATCTTTACCATGACAAGCTGCCTGGTGCTTTAACTAACATATTACCAGCTAATTGACATGTTAGTCAAAAAGAAATGCCTCATATGTGGCGATCACTCAGGCATACATCAGTTAAACGATGCAGTCACTTCACGGCCCGCTGCTCTCTTCTGCTTCATTAATCGCTGCTGGTAATAAAAAGTATTGATATCTGCATCAGTATCGATGATGTCGTAATAGATTTCCTCCATTGAAAGCATGAGCCGCGCATACAAACGACATGTGGATGAAGTTTTCTGAGCTGCACTGGCAAGTAAACACCACCAGCTAAATGAAACAAAGCTTAATTGTTGTCCATATTGACCAAATGTGAGATTGATGGATTGGTATTGTCAGAGCTACAGAGGAGATAATTAAAGCTGAAGATCTTTAAGCATTCTCATTGTACTTTATTGCAAGGAGGGCAGAAAAAGTTGTCTGAATGATCCTCGGGAGTCACTTGAATTTTCTGGTGGAGGAGCTCCTGCAGCACTGATGTGGAAACGAGGCTAGATATTTAACTGTTCTGCTCCTGTGCGTTCTCCCTCCAGGCCAAAAATGTTATCTCCTATTCATTATTTGGCTTGTCATATCATATGAATTGCCAAACAAGAGAACCATTTCCAAATAATACGAATCAGTCTGCAAAACTTGACTCTCAGAATCAATAAGCTTCTGCCAGACTCAGCACACCAACAATATGTGATTAGAAAAGAGGAATTTAAAAAAAAAAAAAGGCTTTACTATGGGGACTGTATATGATATATAGCGGGAGGAATAAAGCTTATTGGCTGTGGCCACTGTGAGGAAAAGGGCTCATCTCCCTCCACTGAGGAGTGTCACATGGAATTTGTTTCCATTTGCGCTAGGCAGCGAATCAGTCAGTTTCATCTCTGTTTCCCTTTTTCTTTTCTATGCATCCCGATGAGCTCAACACGACATTAAAATATGGCAGAAAAGCTGATGAGAAAAAATGAGGGTAATGCCCGTCTGAGCCGCCGCCTGTCCCCACATCCACAGGAGATGCATTGTTCCTGACGAACTACACTTTAAGGGAAATCACAAATCCACTGAGCATCTCGTTGTCCTCGTGTATTCTGGGTAATTCTGTAACACTCACTGGCAGCCTGGAGGTGTTCTGCTAGCTGGTGGTTAGTCATTGTGTCTCTGTGTTCTGCAGCGGTGGATTCTAGTCGCTCATAGCTTTGTTAATTTGTGTAAAGAGGCCCTCATTTGACTGCATGGATACTGGGCCAGATTCAGCTTTTCCACTACATTTACGCAGGAATTATTCTGTCACATACACCAGGAGCAGAGGTGCTTTTTTCTTATTTTAATTTCTGTTTTGGCAAGTACATAGGATTTAATTTTGAGTTCTTTAGCTGGCAAGATTTGTTTCATTCATTTATTGCTTTGGTTTGAGTAGACTCTACCGCCTTCAGTTTCTCCTTTTGTGTCCCATATGGGGATTTGAGTTGTTACCATGAAGTCCTTACTCATTCAAATGTATCCAAATTTGGTGCAAGTAGGTTGTTTACATGTTGCCTCTTCTTCCCCTAGTGGACTGGGTTTTAACAATTCTTGCATTGATAGTGCATAGGGTGGAATATTTTTGCACTATTCTCACTTAGCAATTGTCGTTCTGCACTACTGTGTATACCTATTATTTTCTAGATGTGTAGATATATATATAGATTTTTTTCTGTAGATATTTTATTATTGTCTTTTCCTTATTGCTAAAGTGACACCAACAGCTGAAACCAAATTTCTTGTATGATGTGTACATACTTGGCCATTTAAGCTGATTCTGATTCTCATGGAATTCAGATCCTTTATTTAACTATAAGTACGAATGCAGAAATGCAAAAACGGTCAATTAAAATACAAAATCCTGCATGAAAATCTTACACAAAACCACATACCTTCAGTAGTAAAATTTAGTTAAGGTATTAAAGTAAATATAACACTGCTTTCTTACAGCTCTACATGTACAATAATATCATGTTAATGTATCCCACTCCTGGGTACGTACACCTCGCTCTAGGTTTGGGAAGAGCTAGGTATAAATAAGTAGGGCTGGTCTGAATAGTAATTTCTGGGCTCTGGATATTTGGGTCCAACTAATGACGAATATCTGAATATTCGGCTTGTCTTATTTATATATTATTTATATAATATATTATTTATATAACATATAAACAAGACAGGTAGTGCAAAAAAGTGGCATATATTTACAAGAATGGACATTTCAGTAGCCTATCTACATTCTCTTCATGTTATGTGCCAGGAAGATGAGCATATCTACATTTTCAGGCAAGAATAAACTCCTGGATTTGTTCACAATGTAGCCGGCCTTTGAGAAAATGCGCAACGACGGGGTGGAAGTGGCCAGAACACACAGGCAGTATTTGGCTGCTAATGCCAGTTTAGGATCGTGGTCACCAAATTAGTATTTAATGTCTGAGTATTCGAATCTCAAAATTAACATTTGGATGCCATCACAACAACCAAATGTTTGGATATTCGGGTCCAGCCTAAAGTAAATAAGTGCAAATGACATCAACTGTAACTTTAGTTGCTTAAAACCTTAACCCTTGCCACCCGAAAGACGCTCTGGAGCGTTTTCTTGTTGCGCCGCGGTAATCAAAACAAAGCAGGAAAATGAAGCGTCGGCGAGTCTCCCTTTAAACGTGTGCTGAAAGTACAGATTTTGAACTTTCTACCAGTTTTTGAATCATGTTGATCGGCCAAGTAAAACCAGAGATATGATCAATAATAAACGCCACATTTTTTTACCGAACTTCACCGGAGCTATTTCCAGCGTCTTTTATGCGCAGCGAAATTTTGAACTTTGGACTTAGCAGAGAGTCCTCTCTGCTGAAAGGGCCTGGCGAGAAACACAGACCTTTGGAGTTATGCTTGGCATAGGAAGGAAAATGTGGACCAGATTTTCACAAACCTGGCGTTCTCTGGAGTAAAAACGTGAACTGGATTTCCCCAAAGGTGACTGAGAAACTTGGAGCTGAGTGACAGAGACGCTCTGACGGGGAGCGGCCGCACAGACACGCCCACAGCCTCTGTGTTCATAGTAAGAGAGTGGAATATTCTAGAAATACACAGAGGAGAGATGGCCAAAGTGCGGATTTGGAACTTTCTATCATTTTTTCAATTTTTTTTTTAGTCAGGTGATAGTTATAACTCTTTGGGAGAGCAGCACGTCCTTCACTGGCTTTGGCCACAGATCACTCTCTCTACTCGACACCAAAGATGCACAGAAAATGAAGATTTTGTTTCAGATGTAATATATTACTACTACTACTACTACTACTACTACTACTACTACTAATAAAATAATAATAACAATAATTATAATAAAAATAAAATAATAATAATAAAACAACAATAATAATAACATTCATAATAAACATATTCTAGCAATGGAGAACACCAGGACTCTGGATTCTCCCTGTGGTCCTAAAGACTGTTTCTATTGTTTTTGTCATTGTAGAGATTGTGGTGGACAGAAAAAGCTTTTTGGAATGGTACAAATTCATTTATGTAAAATTTTATTGTGACTCCTCATGATTTTGTAAATAGTTGTGCAAAAACGCCTAAAAAAAATCCTCCATTTTAGTGCAAATAGTGGTATATAACTGTGTTAACTGCTAAATTTGTACATTATTTTATGACAAACAATTTATATTTACATTATAAGTTCTGAAAAAGATTCATTACACATGTTTATGGTGTCCACAGCAAAAAAGTCTAACTTTATTCTGCTCGGATTTTGTATTTTTTCTGCTATTTTAGGTCAAGTGTGTCCATCCATTATATCAAAATGCCTAAATAATTATAGAATCACACAGGTGAGGTTGTGCTGAAAAAAAAGATACCAAGCAAAGCAAGATCAACAGCTTTTAAGGTAAAATATAAAGGTAAAATCAGAATTTGTCAAAAACGGACCTAAACCCCCCTAGGGCCCTAAGGGTTAAACATTCACATACTAAATCACTACAACTGGGCCTACAAGAAAAGAAAACTGTCCTTTTTCTGAATTTGTCCTTTGAAAGGCATTTGTTTCAGTTGTCCCTTTCCTCTGTTTTGAGTAAAGCACAAAGTCAGTGAAGTAATGTATAAATGATCTGTTCAGTTATGTCAGAGTTAGTAAGATAATGTCATTCACGTTTGAATTGTCAGGAGGTGTCACGAGTGTACCCTGTAAGTATGCCTGTTCAAGTTGTAACCTGTCTAAGAGACTGGCAAAATCCTACCACCAGGTAGATAGATCATCCGCTATTTAAGTGGCTGTGCAGATTCTGGAGATCACACTAGCAGGTCTCACCATCTACTGGAATCAATGGAAGTTCTTCTCACTCGACAAAAAGACCTGACCTGCATTGGCAAACAGTCTTCTCGTCTTTGTCCTATTTCTTCTCATTTCTATTTCACATTTCTCTCAAGTTTAACATTTGTCTCCTTTTTGTACAACATAACAAATCCTAGCATCAACACTTAAGTACTTACTGCTTACACATACTTAGCACACTGAAAAATATATGGCACTCTTTAGCTAAACCATCAAATTGTTAGATTATGTTAGAATTAATCAATTGTAACCAAACATGCTCGGCATATGTAAGCACAAAATAAAGTAATACTGTTTTCAGCTTACAGTGTTTCACATATCAATATCTCCTTTTATGAAAACTGCTGCATTTATCCAAAAGACAGATAAATTAATCGTGAACACCATAACTACTCAATTAACCACTAAAAATGAGGGATTAATGCACATTTAGAATAATTATTTTACCTGAGTAGTATGGTAAATATAATAATACTGACTGACACTTAATATCCATAAAAAAGTAACAACAAAAAAACGGCATAAATGGTACACAGGTAAACACCTTCACTGCTCACACAAGAAAACAAGCTAATGAATAAATTAGCTTACCGAGATGTGTGACGCATAATTAACCAAGAACGAAACCGGCATTTCTGGCGACTTTGATAGCTTCTACACGAATTTCATCTTGCTGTTTTTTCTTAAAAGTTTTTCTTCTGCAACTGTTTTCGACCAAACTGCTACCTTCTGTAACTTTCACACAACTTCAACTCCCCGAAACAAAACGGCTCTCGCCGCTCACGGGAAACATCTCGAGAATTCACTCACAACTACACTTTAAAGAATGTCAAAATGCAGTTTTTTTTAACACAGTAAAAAATGTCGCTAAATTTAGTAAGGGAAAAATTTATCAACCAAATATTCTTAGGTTATCACTATTTTAGTGTTTAGCAATGAAATTAAGATAACTAAAGGAATTAATTCAGAACTTAATCATCTAATTTGAAAAATAACAGTTAAAAGAAAAGTAAAATAAAAGGCAAATAAAAAAAACAAAAACGTGAAATAACATCACTGGTCTTTTCTCTCAGTGTTTTGAACTGCAATAACAAAAATGTGGGTGCATTATCCATCATGTCATACCTGTGTATACACATGTAAATTCATCATGCCTTTTATATTGTCTTTATCATACCTTTATTAATCTTTATTTTTAAAACTGTATTGTTCTTTTTGTAGCTCTTGTCCTGTTTGTGTCATGCCTCATCAAGTATCCAGTTGATGAAACATGTCAATTTCCCCAGTGAAGGATGAATGAAGTCCATCTTATCTTATCTCAAAGGTCCTGGTTTGGTCCATTTGACTGATAAATTATGATATATGCCATCATTAGATTATAAATACTGAAGCATCCGTGTGTAAGCAACATGTTACTGTTGCAGCTGCTGCAGGATGAGAAAGAAAAAACAAAGTTCTGATGCACAAATCAGTTTTTAGGATTTTTATTGTGAGGTTTTAACACTGACAACAGCATCATGAAAATGTGTAATTCCAGTTTTATTAAATCCATCTTGTTTTGTGAGCTGGAACAGGTCAGAAACAGATTGCAGGGTGTCGTTAAAAGTATGCAACAAAATTCACGCAGAAACTTAAATGACCTTGAACGCTTGTACAAAGTTAGAACTTTGAAGAAGATCCAGTCACGCACCGTCCAAAAAGTTCAAGTCGCTTTTGCCTGGTTGCTTATAAAACCTGCCAACACACACAACAAACAGACTGCTCTCATTGGCCTTCTAAATAACTCAGTGTGATTAATTTCTTTTTTTTAGTATTCCATTCATTTTCTGTTTATTATTGTTTAGATGATGTGGTTACTGCTGGCTGCGCAATGATTTGCCCCTCGGGGATAATAAAGATATTGCTGTTTGGTAATTGTTTTCTCTAATTGCTGATTTCTGATGAGATATTGGATCATTTGGACATTTATTGAAATGAGACCATGTGAGAAATTCAGTTCTCAGCATTTGATGGAGCTGTTAACAACTCATAGGCAACTGAAATGCGACCTCGACTGCACAGTGTTGGTGTCATCTTGAAGAAAATGTTGTATTTTAAAAGCTTGTTATAATGTTCATTATGGAAAAAAATAACCAGAGCTGTCAGATGAATATATTGGAATATGAAGTGCAACATTTCACTCTGAAAGACAGAATAGAAAATAAAATGCAAATACTCAAGTACAGTGCTTGAGTAAATGTACTTAGTTACACACACCCACGCACACAGACACACACACACACACACTTATATGCAGGTACAGAGCAAAACAGATGCATTTAATATGCTTGTCTGAAAGGTCGAGTGTTGAAAGGAAATTGCCTCATCCAACTTATTGGAGAATGTAATGAGATGGAATTGTTTATGCATCTTCTAAACACTTGTCACATCTGATGCTTTTTCCCTGGTTATTCTAACACATAACAGAAAATGAGAAATCACTCCAGGTCCCTTTAATATGCTCCTGGTCACTCCTGCCTTTGATTTTCGGTGTGACAGAGATCTCTTTAAAGCCCGCATACACTCTCGCTGCCTCCAGCCTGGCAGCATAATTGGTCACAGACACATTGCAGGTGTGCTGATAATTCCCATACAGCATGCCCGAGCTAAGCTTCACTCGTTGCTATGCCACCTCATGCGGTAACCAGGGAGCTTGTTAGCAATCTTATCTGTTTTCCAAGGTACAGGAGGTGGACAAAAACAGGAGGAACGTGTTCAATATTACAAATTCCAAAACAATAAGCCTGCAGTATTCAGTCTTAGTGACTCTGCAACGTGTCATAGAGGTGTTGAATCCATTTGATCGTCCAGGTATTTCTGAGATGCTGTTGTTGAAGCATCTGGTATTGTTGTATCAAGCTGCATTATATTGTGCGATAAAATGTCCTTGTCAGAAAAGTAGCAAAATATCACTTTTACAAATGAGCTGTTTTCTTGGAAAGCAGTTTCCTGACTGGTATCTCTTAGAAGCAAGGGCAGAACTGGTGCAAAGCTCGTATTGGTGCACAAATATGCACAAAATGCTGCTTTCTATGGTGTTTTTTATGTTTTTCATTGCAAGCTGCTGCTCACTGTTGTACCAGGATGTGCATCAGGTCCATCAGTGTTGCAGAAAACCAGTTACTGTCTAAAATACTACTCTTGAATTACAAAATTCCTGACACAGTAGTTAGGTTAATTCCTCTGTGTTGCTTCTAGTTTGTGATATGAGCAAACGATTCTCTGCAAGGTGTCTGGTCTGTGCTGGGATTTTAAGTGTTGGTCAGTGGTGGGCGGTTTAGCAAATGAAGCCACTGGAGACCCCCGCTATCATCCTATATTCTCCTTCAGTCGTCTAAAACTTTAACAGGGAAGCTCTGGTGATGTTGCTCATCAGATCTGTTTCGAGGTGTTGCTAGCTCATATGTAAAAACAAAAAAGTTAGAATAAACTTTCCGTGGTTCCAGTGGGGGCTCTGTGAAGTCCGATACGTGCTCGAGTGACATAAATTGAAGCTGAGGGTGCAGAAGTAGAAAAACACAAGCCTAAACGGCCTCCACAGTGTAGCGGTTTCCTCATTTCTGTTTATAGCTAGCAGCTAGAGGCTACATGAACTACTGCAAGGCCTAATTTCTGACAGAGACGTCAGTGGTTAAGTTGCATGTAACAAGCAAGGAGAGGGCATGGCATGAAAAAGAAAAAAAATACCGTATCAGTGGAGTACATGTCTAATGATGGGGGTTGAAGATCAGAAAACATTGATTTTATCGGAGTCACGTGCACTTTGGCAGGCATGAGAAACAACATCATCCTCACAATACGGGTGCAGATAATGAAAAACAACTTTTTCTGTCATGTATGTTGAAGGGCTTGTGAAAAACCTCGTGTTAGATTCCGCTAAGGCTGTCAGTGTGGAGCTTGTAACGTGTCACAGCGGTGATATATCGGCCCCACCGTTACGTGTGAGGCTACTTTGTGTTGTTGTGGCATCAGATTGCATCATACTGTACACTTGTAGCTGCTATTGTGTCCAATTACTACCTTTAATGCGTCGCTTCAACCAGAACACCTGCACCTCCAGTCACTGGGGAATATGAAGTGAGAAAACTGCGTAAAACACACAACAGAGAGCGGAATTATCTACCTGCGGAACTTTCACTGCGATCTCATGTCATACTGTAATTGGTATTACTGGAGCCTGTGTTTCTGAGACGTCTCTAACACAGATATTAGAAAGACAATGCAAATTAGAGCACAGAAAACTAGAAGCAGAGCGACGACTTACATAAAAGTGACACCGAGGATTTGTTCCAGGAGACTTCACCCAATCCAATCAAGTGGGCTTTTCTGGATGAGTTCTCAAGCGATTCTTGCATCTCTCAGAAGAAAGCACTCAAGTTAACCTGTCCTTCAGTAATGAGCAAATGAGCTTTTTTCTTACAAGTACGATATTCTGCAGCTCTCACTGTCCGCCGTGTGCAGTGTACATCCACACCAATATGTAACTTTAGTGCAGAAGATAGTGGCGATGTATTTTCACTCTTGGACAATTTTCTGTAGCTTTCACTCCATTTCTGTCGTCATTACACACCTTTCAGCATCCCTTGTTCTGTCAAATATCATGTCTGTGCCTCCTATCAGCAGCAGAGATGTTTGTGTCTTTTGTTCATTGCGGTAAACAACTACAAATTCAAATTTTTTTAATATCACTTTTTTTTTAGCTTTGAAAAACCGACTGTGCCTTAAATATTGCATGCAAAATAAAACAAAATAAAAACTTACATTCCAAGAGCAGACATGTGGATTTGGGGCAGGCATTTCACAACATATTGTTTGTGAAGGAAACAAAACTCTAACTGGAGGCTTTACTTGGATCTCTCTGTGTCTAAGTGCTGATTACAAAAGCAGCTGAAACCTGAGGTTCACACATTTCTTTTGTAATTCTAGGATCATGTGCAAGATGTAGAAACAACAGCATAAACTCATTTGTCTGAATGATATAATACATCTCTAACGCTAGGCTGCTTTGTAATATACAAGCATGTAAATTGTATCAGATTGCATTTTACTGTATAGTCATTGTAGCTCATTTTATTCTTTCCACTTAGTATGTTAGTCACTAGGTAATCAATAATTAAAATGTAATTGTTTCTTTCTAACACTTTCCATATAATAACAGACTATGAGTAATGATGGAACAATGTTCCTGAAGTAACTGTGTGAGATCCTGTCAACTATTATATTTTCATTAGAAAACTACAAATGTGTATTTGATATGAAATGATAAAAAAGAATGGAAAATAGTGTGGTCTCAGAATTAAACCCAAGTTATGAAGTTAGGAGTTTGTTCTTTTCTTTCACTTTCTAAAAAAAACCAACATGACACTTTCTATTATCAGACGCAGCGTTTTTGTTTTGTTTTGGGTTTGGTTTTTTTTGCATGTTGTTGTGAAACTATAGTTTTTTTAAAAAAATTTATTCACTGTTTTTATCACTACCATCTGTCAAAATGCAACAAGCTCCAAAAATAACACATCACACGTTCAGAACGGTGTTATGCTTTCTCTTAGCAATATTTTACCCTGATCAGTGGCTGACTTTAAATTCTGCACTGACTTGACAGAGCAACAAGCCAGCATTGTTTTTACTCTCGTTTATAACCTCAGATCTAAGCCTGGTGCAATTTAAAGCTTGAACTCGGTGTTCCACAGACTCACTGTGTGAATTATCACAGCTGCTCCCAGGAAACTTGCAAATTGTGTAAAGACAATGAAATGGCATTTTGTCAGAGACGTTCTTTTACAGTCAGTGTTAGTTTGTCCATTCTTTTAACTCGACAATAGTGTTTTTTGTCTTTGGTTTATGGTTTTGCAATAAAAATACATCTGGAGTAGGTAAAAATGTTTAAACAAGTATCAAACTTAATAAAAAGGCAAGTTTCAACAACAGGAACAAGAGCCAAGGCTGCTTTCGGAGGAGGATGGGGTGGGTAGATGGCTAAACAAAGCATCTGGCTTTAACATAGGAGCCCACTGTTTGTTTCTCAATCCAATCCATTGTCTTCCCATGAACCTAACCATGTTTTCTGTGGCTAAACCCAACCATAATCATGGCATTGTCATATCATGAAGGTGTTTTTTTTTTCCACGATTCGTTGTTGATTTGGAAGGTTCAGATAATCGATTTGCCGATACAGCAGTCAAATCTCAAAATGCTTCTCTTGTTTCGTTCTAGAGGGCACAGGCAATGTATTTCATTCTTTTATTAAGAGGACCTTTTAAACTCCTCACACAGAAGACAGTTTGTGAATATTGAGGCATTACAAGGTGTGACCAAGCTCGACTAAATCTTTTGATCTTTTTGGTATTCAGATTATGTTTTATTTTTGGCAGTTTTCTTTGGAGTTTTCCAGGCATATCTAACTGGAACAAAGCCCAAAGTTTGGTCACATCTTGCAGTGGAGCGGAGGCTGTACTTTAAGCTCACACTGAAAGTCTGCGCCTGACCTCATCTCTAAGTCCAATGACACTATGTTGAAAGTATGCATGTATACTCTGAATCTTGAGTCATTACTCAAACTTCATGGCCATACGTGAGGGTTGGAAAATATACTGACTAGTAAATTGAAAGCTTTGCCTTTCACCTCACCTCACCTACCTTTTTTGGTACATCGAAACTAGAACTACCACAGTTTGAGTCTAAAACCAGTGCAAAAATACCTTAAAGTGCAATATCACCAATGGCTGCTAGATGTTAGCACCAGTTTGCTCCAACAGACTCCTATTCCAAAAGTATCACTTACTAAGTCAGCCATTTTTTTTTTCAAAAAGTCATTATGGTCTCAGTTGCTAAATTTGAGCCCTCTAATAATGCTTTGTAAATTATTGCTCTGTTAATAAGATTTGAAGGCTTACAGAGGCTTTGATGTCTACCCGTGGCTGTTGATTGACAGTAGTGACTGACAGAATGCTCGCCTGCTGTTTTCCCCGAGCTCCAGAAATCACCTTGCCCCAGAATACGGTGCATCAGTTTAAAGAATAAACTGGATTTTTCTGTAGATGTGCTATTCGACAGTATTTGTCGCAGAGGTGGAAGAAGTATTTCATTCTTAGGTAAAAGCACCAATATCACAATGTAAAAATACAAGTCCTCCCTGAAAATCCTACTTAGGTAAATGTACATAACTATTAACTACAAAACTTAGCTAAAGTGATCCCCCATGTGACTGATATATTATTGCATATGACATAATTAGATTAATAATACTGAAGCATCAATGTGTAATCAGCCTGTAACTGTTGCAGCAACTGGAGGTGGAGCTACTTTCAATTTACATTCAGCGATCTCAGATGAATCTGGGACTGCATGAGATCATGAATGTAAGACAAAATAAGTTTACAAAAGAACTTCTGATGCACAAATGTAATTCAGTTTTAGACTTTTTCAATCATCTTATATTTCTGGCGAGATATTGGATCCATTTTTTACTGAAATAAAACCACCACTGGCTCTGTGCAGTTATAACTAAAATTTCATGTTAGTTAAAACACAAACTAGAGCTGAATCATTTAATATTACTTTTTTTTTTTTCACTTTACCAGCAGCTTGTACACTGTTTCATTAAAACATTGACTAAGAGAAAACATTTTGAAATTCTTTATCACTCTTTGTGTGGTGGCTCTTTAGTGGTTCAGTTATGAAGGGCATTCTTAAATGTGTGGACATAATAATCTCTTGTTAGTAAGAAAATGAAGTGGCAGCAGCAGGGCTGGAAAAATGACTGTAGCGTATGAAGGCTAAATCATTCCCTTAAACACACTATTTAATTACAGTAATGTGCACAATAAATGACATGCTGTTTCTGGCCACCTACAAGCACCGTTAGAACAAAGAATCCTCGTCAGTCAGCGACTCAATCGACTCAGTCTCTTCACAAAGAAACACTGAACTGAGATTTTGATGAAAAGGCCACAGTCTGGACTCAATGAGACTTTTTTTTTGGCTTACATGCGACAGATATAGCTGTAAAACCATTAAGAAATAATCAGATACAATATTGATTTAGCACAGACTGCAGCAGTGGGTGCAAAAGCCACCGCTGGTCTCATCAAGAACTGTAAATATCATTCTAGTGCCATTTATGTGCAGTCAATCAGCTCAGCAAGGGAGATGCTTACAACAATTCATCATGGGTACCAAAGCAGAGAGTTTCCTCTTTTTGTAAAACCGGCTTTCAGTCCACTGACAATACAACATTCTGCAACTTCTGTGAGAAAATGTTTAAATCCAAATGGAACCAAACAGCTCAAATTGAGAAAATTAGGAGACTTGTTTGGAGTGTGAGTGTTGCTCAGGAAAAGCCCCTTAGTCTGCAACTGGTGTTTGTGGCAAAAAGAGAAATATTTTTGGGCTTGAAGTCTTTGTCATGCAGGTCTGACTCCGTCCAGTTCTGCTCCTGCGGCTTCGCTGTGGGCTACAGGCTCTCTGGCAGCCAAACTAGATCTCCTCTGGCTATGGCCAAAAACTGGGTTCGGCTGATTACACTGTTAGAGTAATGACTGGAAAGACAATGGACTAGATAGGAATTCTTTGTCAGCTAATTCTGTGTGAAAGCATTGTTACATCATTATTTAGAATCAGGAAGACATCTCATCAGCACATCTAATGTATCTTTATTTGAAAGTGAATGCTAGGTTGTTGGTGTTTAAGTCTGGTTTGTACGTATTTATCCATTCATCCACCATTTTTCTTTTACTTTTCTATGGTCAGGTCAGGGCAGCAGCCGGCTAAGCAGGGCTTTCCAAACATCCCTCTCTTCAGCAATGTTTTCCACCTCCTTCAAGTCATTCCCACCCCTGACGGGACACAAAATCCCTCCAGTTAATGTACCAAGGAGTTTTCTCCAAGTTGCCCAGAAAATCTCTAAAGGACGGCAGCCTGGAGGCATCATAATCAGATGCCCGAACCACCTCTGCTGGCTCTTTTCGATTTCAAGGAGTAGAAACTCAACTCTCTCCAGGTGACTGAGCTCATGGCTGAGCCTCGCCACCCAGAGTTCATGTCCATAAGTGAAGGTTGGAACGTAGATCAGCTGGTAAATCTCTTCACCGCTATGGCATTACTGCTGATGTTGCAACAATCCGTCTGTCCATTTCATGCTCAATTATCACTCCTGAATAGCATCCCAAGATACTTAAATTCCTTTGCTTGAGGCAGCAACTCCCAAAAAACCCAGAAGACCAATCCACTGGTTTCTGGTAAAGAACCACAGCCTCAGACTTAAAGACTCTCATTCCGGCCGCTTCACACTCAGCTGCAAACCACCCCAGAAACGCTGGAAGTTATGGCCAGATAAAGCCAACAGAAGCATGTCATCTGCAAAAAGTAGAGAGGCTTTGAGATTCCCAAACCAGACACCTTCCTTGCACCGGCTGCACCTTGAGATCCCGTCCATGAATGCTACAAACAGGATTGAAAGCAAGGGGCAACTCTGGTGGAGTCCAACACCCTCTGGAAACATGGCTGAGTTTGTGCAGAGAATTCAGCCCTCAGTTTGGTTGTGCAAGAACCAACTGGTTCAAAGCAAAGGCACTGGTATCCCACAGTACTGCAGTGCCGCTACATGTGCATATATTCTGCTATTAAAGCAAATATGTAGTGCCTGACTCCTTCATATTCATTTTTTAAATTAATTTTTCAATGAGTATAATGTCTTTTGTGAAACATGTGTCGTGTAGCGGACATACAGAATAATCACAAATATTGCAGTTCTCCTTAAGCTCTTCTCTTTCGCCACTTGTGGATCGTTGTGTTCGTTTCCTAACCTGCTAATACTGCTTGAATCAATCTTTTTTCCCTCAGTGCTACTTTGTTAGTTCCAAACTGCAGACAAAGTCACTGACTTGCTAGTGAACATAAAGGAGCATTTTTCAGCTAAAGCTGGGCTATTCGTCTCAAACCATCAGGGGCCTAATCATAACCTAATGATATTAAAATACTGTCTGTGGAATTTTAGCTTGATATACAGAGTACTTTCAGAAATATATTTTTTAAAATAATTGCCCATCACCCCACTCTCGGTAAATTTGCTTTCTTTCTTTCTTTTTTTTTTGCACAGTTACATCTGAGGCTATGTTTTGATCATAATATCACAGAAACTATTAGAGATAAAATGACTGAAATCACTGTTACTTCCCATTAGGTCATTGATTCAGAATCTCCAATATTGAAAAGACAGATCAAATACTCTCTGATAATGGCTGAGTTAGAAAATGAAGATGCCATTTAAAGTCCTATCTTTGAGCATTTTGAGGGATTTTTTGCTGAACCATATGCAGATGCTTGTCACAATACTACAAAACAAAAAGCAAGGTACACGGTACAAAAGTAACTTTGTTTAAACTTTAAAAACTGTTTAAAGTGGGCATGTTGAACCACAAAAAAAAAAAAAAAAAAAATAGACAGCCTAATCCAAACAGAGTTTTGGAGTTTCAAAACTTTAAGATTTTAGTGCTTAATACGGGAATTTAAAAAATTGTTCTCTCTGAAAATATTTGATATACCAAGCTAAAATTTAACACATATCTTTGTAAATATTTGTATTTTATATTTTAAAAATGTCAGGTAAGTCAGAGAAGGTTGGACAGAAATAGTTTCAAAATGTTTTAAACATTTGTGGACTTTCACAGGTCCATATTTGTTAGCATGTGTTAACTTTTTCGGCATTATTTCAATGTTTTTTTTTAATCTCATTTTGCTTGTTTAAAGCATGAAACAAACACAAATGCCTCGTCCCAGCAATCGGGACAACAGAATAACAACAACAACTACAACGCAACGGGTAGTTTGTGAAGTTTAATGTTAAACTGCATGACTTGTTTTTTTTCCACACATCAGTTACACTGTTAATATTTACATTAAACATAACTAAAAAAAACTAAAACAAAGAAACAAAAACAGATTAGACAGTTTCACATTGTTTCAATATTTCATCCTGGGCAACAACAACAAAAAAAAGGTCATAACCCCAAATATGTTTTTGAGTATTATCCTTCCACAAATGTGCAATAAATGTCAACAGAGATGTGCTGTATATATATGTATATGGTAAAAAAATAAAAACTAAATGTTACAGTCTTACAAAACACCAAACAAACGGTCGAGGGTGGAAACAAACATGGCAAATATTTCAGGGCATGAATACAGTAAAAATAAAAATAACACATGTAAATGCCAATTTTAGCATATTCTTCAGCAAGTTGTAGCACTTACACATAATAATAATGATAATAATAATAACAATAAGAAGAAGAAGAAGGATGAAAAGGAAGGATCTTGTGAATAGTAAATGTGTCACAAAAAGACAAAGATGTGTTTCAGTGTTTTGTTTTTGTTTTTTTTTACACAGCAGGTACAGCAATAACAAACTCCTTCAGTGGTTCAAACCAGAGACCACTATTTAAACTAAATTCTAGCACACATATCGAGCCATTGCAAGACAACAAGGTGAGCACAGGAGAAAGTCTCACAAGTTTTACTCTATCCCATTAACCACCATTAAGAGTAACACTAAATTACCTTCAACACCTCAAGGATTTATTTTTTTTCACATCGAGCACAAACACAAGTATTTTCTTTTCTTTAATTGTCTTTTTTCTTTCTTCCCCAAACGTACATCTGACATGGCAAAAAATGTGAACTTCCAGTTGATGCAAATTTGCTGTGTCTGGAGGGCTTTGTGTGTGGGAGGCAGTATCCAGAAATTGGCTCGTCAAGCGTAGTAGCTTATGTATGGTCTGAAAATCAACAGTCACAGTGTAAAATGGACTCTGAGAATAAGTGGACTAAGCTATCGTATATAACTAAGCACTCTCTAAAAAAATACAGTAGCGAGCTTTTCTCTTCAGTTCTGTTTCTTGGACTGATTCGAAACTCTTTAGGCTATGTTAGTAGAAATCATATTCAAAAAGTATTTAAATATGTTAAACGTGTGGGCTGTCCTTGAAAAAGCCTTTCCCTTTAGCAACTTAACAACTGTTTTTTGTTGTTTGCTTTTTTTTTCCCAGGACAACCCCAAGTATGTGATTGTCTTCACCTTATTACACCTGCATTAAAGAAAAACTCCCGTTTAAGCTGATAACTCTGCGCAAAACACAAAGAACCCACGGAGTAATGAACCTCAACTTTCACATAAAGATATGGAAAATACAGCATATGGTAAAGCGATAATGTAAACTGGGAAAGCGTAGCACATCGCCAATCAACTGCAGTTTATTTCCCATCAAACAAGATAGTTGTAATGTAAACACTGGCATGAAAACAAAAATGGACAAAAAAACTGAAAGAAACTATGTCTTTGGCAACTACTGGTAGATAATAATAATAATAATAACAAAAAACCTGAATGAGTGGATAATAAAACATGGAAAATGAGAGAGAAAGAAGAAAGTAGATACTGTTGGATCTCAAGCCCTTTGTTTTTCTTCTTAGCTAATGAGGATCAAATTCTCCTCTAATAGTCCGAAATAGCCGGTCAAACTTCATAACAGCAAAGCTATTATGGAAGTTAATGAGGGGATTCAGTTGAAAGGCTGCCAATTCACATCCTAACATAACAACCCTGTCATTATCTGTCATTAAAGGGGTAGTCCATGTCATTAAAGATTGATAATTAGTTTCACAAATCAAATGGCATTACTTTTTTTCACCAGAAAACACCTGATCACACATACAGTATAGCATATGACTTTCCAAGAAGCAAGCAATATGATTGACAGACGAAAAAACAGAAAAAAACAACAAAAAAATTAAAAAATAAATAATAGCACGTCGCTAGAAAAGGTCACTACCACTGTGGGAAATGTTAAAAAAGAGAGCGAGCGCACGATAGAGAGAATAGAAATAAAAATAGGAATGAAAAATAACATCTTGAGTGATACAATGGCATACTCTGTACACGATTAGACGGTTGGCGAAAAAGCAAAAATAGCGAGGAAGAGCTCTAAACGGGATGGACGAGTGAGTGGGTGAAGGGTGGAGGAGGATGGTGGCGGCTAACATCACGAGGTGTCGGGTTTCAAACAGCTTCAGTGGAGCAAGCAGCAGCACACTATACACAATGGAGAGGATATGAGGGATGCTTTTATTTTGGCGGGGATTAACCTACAGAATAAACGGAAGCGAGGTGTGGGCAGGGCAGGGCGGATGCACATCTGTTCGACGGAGCTTTTGAAAAGCATTTGTGGCACTATCACCTTTGCCGAGATAAGTGGCGTGTCACACGGATTGCTCCTTGGGGAAGGTGTAGGGGGCTCGCGGGCCGTGGGCGGGGAAGCTCGTGTTGGAGTACATGGGCTCGCCGCCGCCGCCACCTCCGCTGCCGGGTGGGTGCTGGGGGTAGGGGTGCTGGGGCAGGAAGGTGACGGGAGGGTAGGCCTGGGTGGGCTGGGACTCGGGGAAGGGTTCCATGTTGCAGACGCGCTGGTAGCTCATGTATTCGGCCGGGTTCAACAGCTCTTCTGGATGCCTCCCAGAGTCCTGCGTGGAGAAACAAAACACAGCGGGGTCACACAGCTTCCCTCCAATGATTAGTCCAGTACAGCAGAGCGTGTGTTTCTGACAGGTTCATTCATAAACATCCTCCAGAATTTCAACACTCTTTCATGCATATGTTCCGTTTTCGCTAAAAAATCATGACGCCAGAAGGGTCGGATTAGCTAATATCTGTTGGTACAAATTGTGTGAGTTACATATAACCCATTTTTTCATTTTATGCTACTCTAAAGCCAGATGTGGCATTACATAAGCCATATGTGCATAACTAACCCTTTAACTCTTTACACTGAGGGCTTCTATTTTCATGAGCAGGAATGATGCAGATGGTGCAAACGTTTTGCACAAGACGGAAAAAAAAAGGTGTTTGGTTTGGAGCTGGTGGCAGTTATCATGGATTAGATCTTCTCAGTCTGGATTTGAATGCGGATGTTACAACCAACTGTCACTTTCATCAGCTGCTGTTTTGTCTCAGCAGATTAAAATTCTTGCATTTAGTTAGCAGTTATATTTGGTTACACCTACATGACCACAATAACTGTGGATATTTAACCTTCATGTGACCCAAATTTATACAGAAATGATTTTTTTCTGTTGAATAATGTTCCAAGGTGAATAATCATGTTACTTTTTTATGCAAAACGGAAGTCATCTCCATCAATTAAGCTGTTTTTTTTAATCATCACTGTAGACATTAAGAATCTGCCTCAAGGCTTCTGCAGGAGTAAATTTTGCTTCTTTGTGTCAGTTAACCATGCAAAACGTTGAAGTATAGAGTATAGAAGCGGAAATTTAGAATAAAATCAAAGCTTTTAAGGTTAGAAAATGCATATTTTTTCCATAATGATAGAGAATTAGATTGGATTGAACACCAAAGCACATAAATATACCGCTGGGGTCACGAATGGTCCCATCTGGTTACTTACAGAGGCACAGAGATTAAAATTACTTTGATAAAGTTGGTTTGTCTCCAGAACAAATTTAAAAAAGGTTCAAATCTATATATCACAAGCTGGGATATTTCGACTTTGAGTTTCTCGTATTCACCTCAAATTGTGGTAATGCAAACTCCAGAACATGTTTCATTTTACATTCTGGGAAATACACACATCTCTGTCTCCCTGTTAAATCTAAAACAAGCCTGTAGGCATTGTTTTCTCACACTAAAGAAATCTCACTCCAGAGATGACATTTTGCCCTGTTTTCACAAGCTCCTTATGTGCACATGATTTCATAAAGCAATGCCTCCATGTAATTATCATATTTACACTGCTGAATATCAAATATCCAGACAGAATTGTGCGACAGCAGACTTTTTTAAAATAGACTTATTTTTTCCTGCCACTGTCTTTTTTTATGTATATTTTTGTATTTTTTTGCAGCTATTATCCTGCTGTTGCATCATGTCGTTTAAAGGGTCCATTGTCTGGCTGTTTATCTATTTTCAAAATGCAACGCCTCTGGTGCTACTTGAAAGTTTATAATGGTTTTAGGATCTTCGGTGGAGCGGCGTCCTCGGGGTGTCACTCATCATGTCACTGCCTCAACCGGAATCTGCGACTTCTGTGCTCAAGTGAGCAACTTCAGCCTGCAGGAAAAAAGAGGCGCAGAGGTTTGCGTATTTATTTTGCATAATTTGTGCCCTTTTTTTTTAGCCAAAGCACTCATCCTGGATAAATGTCTTGTGCAAATCATCCTCGTACGACTGCACAGATTTAATTCACTAAAGGAAAAAGCAATTAAACACCCACATGCAGGTGACAAGTAGGTTTGATTTAACTCAATGAATTCCCTGCTTCATTGTTATTAATGCCTTTGCTAAATTAAACTATGCACCAGCGTGTGTTTTAGGTAGGTGGAAAGTCAAGTTTCTGGCATCGTAATTATATTTTGCTATTAAATTTGTTGACATTTCCATGCTCAGTGCTCAGTGCTCATTTCAGCAGAGTTTTATTTTTTATATTAAATTCAGGACAGAAACAGAATTAGCTCAGTAAGGTTACTGATCGTGAATATAGTGCCCTCAGCCCCTCACTGCTTTTTGGATTTATTTTTGAAGGAGTTCAGAGAATTTAGATTCCTGCTTTTGAAATCCATTATAACTGAAGGTCCACAAATTAACGTCATTGAAAGAAAATTAACAAGCTGCCCAAAGCGGATTCTGAAGTCAATACTTTTTCAAGGAATTCTTTAAGTGTGTTTCTCAAAAAAAGAAAAGGATTACGATGACTGTGAAATGAAGCGATGAATAGCAGACATGCAAAAATAAGAAAATGAAAATGGATGAGAGTGAAGATGAAACTTACGAATATTCCTCAAGCATCTCTACATCTACGAAAACGACGATCCCAACTCTGAAAACGTTTAGGCGGGGCAACAAAACCACAAAACAGACTTAAACCTGCCTACAGATTGTTGCATTTGTTTAACAAAATGTGAAACTATGGACGTCTGCAGTACACAAAAAGCTGCCAAAGCACAAAATATATATTTTATGGGTAAAACATTGAGGATATGCCAAGGATCTTGTCATAAGCCGGCCACAAGCAAAGTAAAACAAAAGCCTGTTTGTTCATTTGATAAAATCTAAACATCTGTGTTGCTACTTGTTGTAGAAAAGATGAAAAAGAAGTAAAAGAAGAAGCTGTAATTTAAAATCACACGGTGAGGAGGGATGATTGTGAGATAAGCAGAGTTAATCCCAGAAAGACAAAAGCTGGTGTGAAGGTGACCTGCTGTTCTCACAGAAGAAGACATGGAAGTAAACTTCTCCTGACACACATGCAGGAGACACTGACAGAAGCATCCGGAAAGCTTATTTGTTTCAGGTCACTATCAAGAACCACTCGAGAAAACTTTCCACTTTGTCAGGTGATTCATTTCTTTGTTTGCTGAGAGGACCTTGGTGGTTTCGAGTAAAATTAAAACCAACAGTCTGAGGAGCAGGGTTTTTTTTTCTCCTTCCATCTTATAGGTTTGTCTGAGGACATTTGAGATTCAGACCTGAAACTTTGGCAAACTGCTGCAGAAAAAGTCTGATTCTATGTTTGGTAATGTCACTTTCAGGAGAGATACATCTTACCTGCTTTGCCTGCCCAGGTAAACCATGTATGCTGAAACTAATTTTGATTATCTCAAGCAATAATTTGGCTTTTTCTTCTGAATATTAAAAACTAGGGGCAAGTTAACTTACACCATCTCACTGCAAATTATATAATAACAATATAACCAATATAATTGGTCCACAATGCAAAACATGTTAGTTTCACAATAAAAGCTGTAAAATTGTGAGATGTCTATGTTTTTGTTATTTTCTAATGGTCTCTGCCCATAGATTGGGTCAAAATACATCCATGCAAATGCTACCCATAAAGCTCTGATCTTACAACATAAATAGCCTCTAAAAGATACACACACGTCACAATTTTACAGACTTTTTTTGTGCAAATGATATGATTTTCACTGTAGAACAATATTTCTACAACGCAGTTTATTATGTTCTGCTGACTTAGCACATGGAGAACAGGTGAAATAACCAATCAACCTGACTACTTCAAAGGTAAGAAAATCTGCCTGACAAATCCTGTAAAGCTCATTTCTTGTTTATTTATTTATTTATTTATTCATAACTCTTTACATACCGAACTATGGGCTAGAAAAGTTTCACATAGTTGCCACTGCATGAAGTCGCAGAATAGCAGGAACAGCCCCCTAATCAGCCTTTCAGCTTTTATCTTTTTGTTGTGATTACTTATTAAAGGATCTAACAACTTCCCATCAACTCTAAGTGTATCAAGATAATGACAAATAGCTCTTAACTTACATGATGAATTCTACTTTATTGACGGGACAGTTAGCGAGAAGCTGCTATCTGACCAGAGCGTTGGAAATTTAGAAAAATGGTGCTGATCATGTTCTCCAAATTTTACCAATCAACATCAAGAGAGACACAGCAGTTTCTTTTTTTTTTTTCGGAGCTACTTAGGAGCTTGTTGTCTTACTCTCCCCTGAAAACAGCCCTGAAAGAAGTCCCACAAAGGTTCAGACCACCCTGAAATGGCCTGCAGGTTTCTGCAGTAGAAGAAGGCCTTAATTAAGTAGTTAGCAGTAACTACATTCAGTCCCAGCAGCTCCTGCAGCTCAGAAACAAAAAGACACATCAGTAAACCCTGTAACTTGTTTACTTTGATCTTTGTATGTATTTACAAATTAGAAATGATGAGTTGACAATATCTGTAGGCATACTGGACAAATTTAGGCTAGCTTTTACCTCCATGTCAGTCTTTGTGCTAAGCTAAGCTAGTGTTGCAGCTAGCTATAGTTGCGTATTTACCAAATGAGCTGTGCTCGTCTTCTTAAGGAAGCCTCTCCAAGGATAAAAAAAAAATGCATATTTTCCAAAATGTTAAGCTATTCCTTGACAAACATGCAGGCTAAGGACTATTTTTTGTCTTCATCCCAGAGTGGTTTATATTTTAAAGTGGGTTTTCAGTGGACAACAATAAAGATTTTATTGAGCAAGAGGTAGAGACCCACTTCCCATTGGTTTCTTGTGTTATTTGTTGTTTTGTTGGATTTCCACATTTATTTCTTGCCTTTTCAGACGACGAAGCCTCCACATGCAAGAGGTAGCTGACAAACTACAGTTCGAAAAGTCAGACTCATCAAAAATATAATCCTATATGAATCCAACAGTTTTCAAAACACTCTCCAAACCAGTCACATCAGATATTTTATTCTAAACGTGGAGGTATGAAGGTCAGACTGTTTGCATGTGGGCTTCAAATTTGATCTTGATCTGACATTATTGTCTGTATTTCAAAGCTTTTAGCAAAGCTCAGGATTGGTTGGGTTTTTATTTTTCAGACTGTTTACACAAAAAATAATTTTAAAATCTAACTTGCTTGAGTTTGACCTATAAGTCTTGTTAATCCATACATTTTTATGACCGTAGGCTCTTTCACCTCGCGCTGATCCTGACCAGAAGTCAATCTGAATGTCTCTCCTCTCTTTTTAAGCACTCCCAGAGTCTCTACATCAAACTCTGGGCAGCGAGCCCAGGGATTTGATGATTTAGGATAATGGCCTATCTGAAGATGTATAATAACTTTTGAAGGGAAATTAAATGCAAAGAAGATCATTAATTGAAATGACTCAAAGGTCTTCTTTTTGGTAGGCTTTAAGAATTAAAGCAGCACCGGGCAGGAGTTTTATCAGACTATTTATCAGCGTTATCAGCCTAAATTACAAAATTGTGTTTAAATGGATGTCAGGAATGGACTTGGAAGCGGAACATCTACATGCCTGCAGAGTAACAAATGGCTGAGCCTTCAGTTCACGGAAATCACGTCTGCTAGAAATGACATTTACATACTACTCATCAAGAAAACAGCAAATACATTTAGACTGAAATGCAAAGCGGACTGGATAATGTTTTCAATCAACATAATGAGAAAATGTTGTTTAACTTATTTGGAAAATTACAAAAAAGGCAACACTGGACCTTTCAGTGTAATATTCACCGATAACATTTTTTATTAGCTTTCCACTAAAACACTATATTCTCTTTTGAAATACTGTCTCCACCTGTAGTAACCTCGGAATTATTAAATGTTTTTTTTTTATGTTTAAGCATCGGCAGTACTTAAGGTTTGTGAAAGATTCATTTAAAAAGTATGGATAAACATTACATAGAGGTCAAACTCCTGCACAGTAAATGTTTAAAGCCTTTTCCAGGCTTCATTGATTCTAAAAATTGTGTATTATAAGGTCAAGAACTGAAATGCATACCTTGGGTCAGGACTATATGATGCATTCAACTCCCGGCAGTTATTCTAATAAATTTTAATGACTTATTTTGAAATATTTCTCTGTTATGCTAGTGTCAGAATGGCAAGAAGCGATAAAACAATCCTTTATAGCAATGTTTTTTTTTAATCTAAAAACATGATTGCTAATAAAGTGAATTTCTAATAATATTGTAATGTCTAAAGTAGTTTGACATCATGGTAACGTTGCTCTGTTGCTGGTATGGTGTCTAAAGTCGGACACAGTGATACAGAAGTTTGTTCGATTAGTAACATGATGGTGATGCCGCTGGTGTAGTTCAGAGATTAATTTTGAAATTGAAACTCAGCAAATGAAATGTGTGCTTATGTTGTTTCAAACCCTTCATCCACCTGGACTAACCTCAGTATCGTTAAACGTTTTTATGTTTAAGCATCGGCAGCACTTTAACGATTAAAAATGTATTGACGAGCAAAACTTCGAGGTCAAACTGATTTTTAAACTGATTAAAAAAATGTTAATTATAGATAGTAATATCAGATCAAGAGCATTCTCAGATGCTTATATTGGGCCAGGGCTACATAACAGGTCCATGCAGTTCTTCAAATACCTTTTATTGATTTTTTTTTAGCAATGATTTTCAGGTACGCTAGTGTCAATGGCAAAAAATTATATAACAATCCTTTAGAACATGTTTTTTTAATCTAAAAACATGATTGCTAGCAACACGAGGTATGTAATAATGTTGTAATTTCCAGTTTGACTTCGTTGCTCTCTTGCTGTTGTAATATCTAAAGTTGGACACAGTGATACAGAAGTTTGTCCGATTGACTTATTGTCTCAGTAACACAATGCTATTGCAGCTGGTTTAGTTTACAACATTTTTTTTAAAAACTTGAACTAAAAATGTTAAAGCTCTTTTCCAGGCTGAACTGATTCTAAAAATTGCGAATTATAGACAGTAATATCAGATCAAGAACACGCTCAGATGCATATATTGGGTCGGGTATACATAATTCCCTATGTATTCAACTCCCTGCAGTTCTTTAAATAACTTTTAATGGTGTTTTAGCATTCTCTTTCAGGATATGCTTGTATCAGAATGGCAAAAAATTATAAGAAAATCCTTTAAAACAACATTTTTTATCTAAAATGTTGTAATTTGCATTTGACCTAATGGGGACGTCGCTCTCTTGCTGCTGTGATGACTAAAGTTGGACACAATGACACAAAAGTTTGTCCGATTGACTTCTTGTCTGAGCAACCTGATGGTATTGGCACCAGTTTGGTTCAGAGCTTCATTTTCTTTGGTATTAAAATTCTGCAAATGAAGATACACTTGCACCTCCTGATCATGTTTACTAATATATGGCTCAAATTGTCGTAGAAAAATGACTCATATATGTACAGGTTAATACAGAAAAAGTCCACAGTGGCTTGAAATGCAACACATTTCTTACCATTTATCCAAAGCCACAATCTTCCATTTGCTTTAACCTAATCCTGGTGCCACAGTCCTGTACTTTATATGCTTCTCCTTCACCCCGGCTGTGAGACAGCATTTCATTCATTCGAAAAAAGTTTGCTTCAGAACATAATCCCGCCAGTGATTACATTTGTCGGCACCATGTAGCTGAGTGAACAACTTTGTAATATATAACTACAGGCAGCATGGTCTCATTCAAAGTGAATGTAAACAACAGAAGATGACTGAAAATATCAAACCTCTGCAGTTCTCTTGGTTATTTCTGCCTGTTAGTGACACTGGATAGAAACAGCTGCAACACCTGCTGACTCAGACACATCTGGAGCTCTTTTTTTTCCTCCCTTTTATAGGATGCTAACATGAACTGAAACTGTGCCTTTTAAATTACCCTAATTAACTTTACGTTCACTGCTTTTGACCAACTTGCACTTTTTCAGATGATTTTATTGTTCACTGAAATAAATGCATCTTTCCTAGCATCAGCTGGGGCCTTTTTATGTGCACTAATGCTACATTCATCATTTTGCCTAAACACCATTATGTAATACCATGAATTTACGAACAACAGGGAAGATAAATCTAGTCAATTATACTGTGTGATGCTAAATTCTCATCCTTCCATTAGCGTATTGCGGCAAAAAAATCAACAATTTTTGGAGATAAAACTGTATTGTCTTCTTGAACCGACATTTGCTGGTTACTTTTAGCCAAAACAAGTGTCTTGCTTTAAAAATACCATTCTGACTATGAGAGCAATGAGGCATTTTTACTAATGAGACTTGCAGCTGAGTGGGTATGTTTAGCTCTTTAGTACAGTTCTCTCTGTTTTACATGAGTCCACATGCTTTGCTTCTGCTGCATATTGCACCACCAGTCCCCATTGATCCAATGTTTTTTAAATTACGTCTTACTTGTTCTAGCATTTAATTGAGCTGTAATTAGATTTATTGACCATGTTGGTTTGATTTATTCTCATGTTGCTCATCATCTGGGCTGCAGGCGGCATCCATCCCAAAAAAGAAAAAAAAATCTAAAGATTTGTACAAAAGCAGCTGTAATTCAACATACTAAATCGATACAGCTGAATTTTAAATCTGTGTGGAGAGAACATGACCTTACTTTCATTCAGTGATAATATGAATTTATTTCCACAGGGAAGCAGAACTTAATGTCATGCAAATGAATGGATATCACAGTTTAGCTGTTTTTTCCACATTTCCCTCACAAGTTCACATCTCTGTCAGCCAGCGCCAGAAACTGCTTAGCAGAGGAAAAGGCTGAGAGAGTGCAAGAACAACAGGAAGACAGCATTCTGTATTCCATCCAGGTCTGCTTTTATCCACTAAATACAAACTATAAGTGGAAAAATGTGCAGCAAAGATGAAAGTTTTCCCAAACTTTACTCTGTCATTTAGCTAACTAATGTTTTTGCTAAGTTATTTCTGCCAAGTGACGATGTGTAAATCAAAAGCCAAACATGAGCCAAATCAAGCTTCAGTCCATCCATCAGCTTCCACAGAAAGTAAACAGCAGCAGATTCAAAATGGCTCAATAAAGATTCCACAATTATTCAAAACGCGAACGCAACAGGTGATTGGTTTGGCTTTTTGCTGCTTTTGAGTGAAAAAATGGACCGTGTTAAAACCTTTAAGAGGAAAACAAAAGCAAAACTTTGTTCATCTATGAGAGAGAAATGAAATCTTTAAAAACCGTTTTCAGTTGGGAATGTTGCAGTTTTTCTTGCATGTCAGCTGATAGGTTCGACATGATGACAACAAAAGAAGCGCAAAAAGCTCAGCAGTCATGTGAGTTCAATGTTTAGTAAGTCTGAACTTATTCAAAAAAGGTGTGTAGCAACCAATAACACAAAATGTGCTAAAAACGTAGTAGTTTTGGCCATTGTAAATGTAATAAGGCCAATAACGTAGTGTCTTATTTCCAAGAAAATGCAGTCATATTTATGTATTATTACATTATCGGCCGCCATTATTGCATTTTCAAGGGATTTTTTTAAGCTACACCAACAACATAATAACTTATTACAATATTGGCAAAATTTTATTATGTTATTGGCTTAAAAAGTTCATTACATTATTGGTAAGTTATTATGTTACTGGCTTTATTACATTTGAAATGGCCAAAATTATTACATTATTGACCGTTATTACATTATTGGTTGCTACAAGGTGTCTCCATCTTTTGTTTTGCAAATTAATTCCTTTGAAAAAGGGAAAAATCAAATCCCCTCGAGTTACCATGAAAACATTCCTTTTGTTGCAAGACATTTTGTTTTCAAATTTTTCCATTTCCATTAACGTCATCTAATGTGACCCTTTCAGAATGTATCCTTGAAACACGACTACTAAGTGGCCAGAATTCAAGAAGTTTAAATATTTCTTTTCAAAACTATTCCTGGCAAACTGCACCCACATCGTTTCACTTACAGTCGGGTCAGACTGAAATAAAAGATTTGGGATTTAATTCTTACTTTGCACAAATGTAAAGCAAAAGGCGACAAGAAGAGCCATCAAAAATGCATACATTTAAAAGTGAGGGTTAATCTAAATGAAATCTGACTCACCTTGAAGTCAGCAGCAGTATATTGGCGAGATAACATAACCTCGGGGAAGTATGGCCCAAATAAGTTTTCATATCTAAAAAAATGTAATAACTCTGTCACAGCAAACGGATGCTAGAAAAATACAATCAGGCTGTGATTAACAGTTGGCCGATTTATTCCACCGATTTCTTTTAAGTCACTGACCAAAGGTGGACTTTTTTTTCCTTACCTTTTCGGAGAATTAAATGAGGATTTTGTCGCCCTGGATATGAACCAGTGGTTCAGTCTTTGGCTCAGCAAACAGAGATTTTATTGAGTGATGTAACCCCATGACTGGAGCTGGTAGAGATGAGGCTTATTACAAACAGAGAATGTCAACAGGCGACTCCCTGGAGGGCTTTCATGTTGCAACTGTTCCTCTAGTGCATTAAAGCAGCAGTTACAGAGCTGCTGTCTAAATAGAAGAGAAAACTGACATGAGACCTGGATCAATATTCATTATTTTTTCTGCTTTGTCTCAAGAATGTGGAGGCAAGTTGTTGTTTTCAGGTGAGACAGCTGCTTTGAAACATCTTTGAGTTGGGAAAAAATGTCTAGATTTCATCCAGATGTTGAAGAAATGTTTAATAAACAAATTATGGGTGCAAATTTTTTCAGTTGTGCATCCATGGTGTGATTTCTAGTCAGATAAACTGTCACTTAATGTCATTGTTCTGCACCGTTTCCTCACATCTTAAAAAGCTGCCAAGAAACTGTAATAATATATCACATTCTTGTTCAGCTTTACCTTCAACGATGTCTTAAAAGACATAATGACGCTTTAAAATGAAACTCTTCTCTCCCGTCGAGCTCCTGTTCACTTTTACCTTTGTTTCAAGAGCAAAAAGAAGACAGTGTAATGAAGATTTTTGTGAACACAAAGGGAGAATAAATGATATTTTATTGTGGATATTTTGGAAGACTTTGAGAAGCTTCCTCCCACATGCAGCTGTCAAAGGTTTAATACAGTCTGGGATGTTAATACAGATTGTATGCACACGGGTCTGCATTAAAGCACAGAGGTGTTGTATGCAGGATAATTAAATCTGCTCATTTCTGTAGTCTTAATCACTCAGGGGTCCAGTAGAAAGGAATAATTCAATAATGTATTGTTTGTTTACTCACAAAAAAGGATCCTTTCAACATCTTCATTAAGTTCTGACTGATAATTCGGAGTATTTGTTCCAGTAGTCAGGCTGAACGTACATTTTAGTCTTTACAGGAATTTTCCACTGTAAGTTTTGTCTATTTATTATCGATCCTAAGCAGTTTTATTGACTTTTATGGCAGCTCCACAATATACCCTGAATCTATAGACTAAATCCAGCCTCTTAAACTAATATATTAATACTTTAGGTAGAGTTTGTTGCTGTAGGACACTGACAGTGCTATAAAAATGCGTATTAAAGCCGTCTATGCTCCTGATGTTACTGCCACACCGCTTGTCTGATCATTTGTTATACTGCTACTACAACTGCAGCAGCTGCTTCTTCAGTAGCTTCTCTCTACTTCTACTCAACATCCACCTGCAGGCACCAACTTTATTGTCAGAAGTTTATTGCTCCACAAGCTCTGCTGGGCTGTGTGCGAATTACAACATGGCTTTCGGGGAATTCACTTTTTTTTTGTGGTCAGAAACAACAGAAACAGCACTTATAAAGCGCTTAATTAAGCTTTTATTTATCATCATTCCTATTAATGAGAGTTAAAAAAAATGGATTAAAAAGTAGCTGTGGGTCTTTCAGCACAGTGGAGAGCAGCGAAGAGAGAGACACTCTTTATTTCACTTCTAATGGCGGTAGACTTTACTGCTGATAAAAATAGGCTCAATACAAAATATTCTGCTTTATGATATTGCGGCGTCACACTTCGAAGGTGATGGCATGAGCAGCATGCACGCTGGTATTTTTATTAAAGTGAATTAGTAATAAATCATCCTCATGCATGAATCATGCATCAATAAGGGCTTAATTTTCTGCATGATCCATGATAATGAAGATATAGAAAAATAGAAATGCATCACAACCCCCCTTCCCAAAAAATTTTTTAAAAAAAATTACAAGCAGCCATGTTTCCAGGGGAGCTTCTATTAGCTCTTAATAGGAGCAGCCAAGCTCGGTTTGGCTCCTTTGTTATTCTGCTGCTGGGCATGTTTCCTTCAAGCAACCCTGTGTCCCAGTATATAGCTGTTTATTACTACAAATTATTTGCAAGGGTAAATATTTTGTTGAAAGAAAAACAATGCTACTCCTCTTACACTTTCTATTAACAAATTAAGGGAAACACAACCTAAATTGTATTATAACCCCGATACTGTATTTTCTGTTTTGTTTTCCTTCAAATATTGTGGCTAAAGACTTCGCATGTCTGTCATCCACCACAACTGCGTGGGAACATTTCATTTATTTCAATTTTTTTTTTTTGCCTCAGAACATAATCCTGCCAGTGATTGCATTTGTCGGCACCATGTAACTGGGTGAACAACTTTGTAATATCTAACTACAGACAGCATGTAAATGAGACGGGGTTCATTTAAACTGGCTGTAAAGTAAAACGAGTGGCAGAAGATGACTGAAAGCATCAAAGTTATTTCTGCCTGTTGGTAACACTGGACAGAAACAGCTGCAACATCTGAGGCTAAAATTGTCCTTTTATAGGAGCCTAACATGAACTGAAACCACCTCTTTTGAATTGTTCTAATTAATTTTACCTTCACTGCTTTTGACCAGCTCTCACTTTATTAGAAGATTTTATGGTTCATATTATTAGATATGCCTTTCTTAGCATCAGGTAGGGCCTTTTTATGTGAGCTAATGCTACATTCAACATTTCACTTAAATACCATTCATGCCATCACATGAATGCACTTCTACAGAAACAACCTCTCTGACAGACAATAGGGACGATAAATTCACTCAATTATACTACGTGATGCAAAATTCTTGCCTTTTCATTAGCGTATTGTGCTCTTAAAAGTGTGAATTCTCTTCTTACACCTACATTTGCTGGCTGTTTTAGCGGCTTAACACTTGAAATATCAACAGTGAGTTGAAGTATAAGACTTAAGAATTGTTTGCTTTATTCATTTTTGACCAAAATCTCAATCCTTTCCCATCCAAGTGTCTGTCTTTGTTGCCTAAACCTACCAATTTGTCACCAAAAATGCAAAATCTTGTCAGATTCTTGCGTTTTGTGTGCCCACCATCCACCCACATCACCTCTGCATAGATATATACAAGATATATAGCAATTCTGTTGTTTAAGTAATGTAAGTCTGAAAACTAATTAACATATACATACAGGTCTCGTATAGGGGATGGGAAAGTTTATTGTTCTGTACTGGCAGAGTTTGTCACACTTAATCTGCATTTAGAAAATAGGTTTTTTTCCCCATGTGTTTCGACTAAAGCACATTTTCTCTGCAGAAGTTCGTCCGCCTTTTTCGTCTGTGTTTATGAGCTGCATAAGTGACAGACAAGCTTTTTCACAACAGATGTCACACTTACTTATCATGCATGTCCAAGAAATTTTAATTGAACTGACTGCAGTGTCTGGGCCTGTATTATTGATGTTGCACAGAAGAATTTCTCATTTATCAGTTGTTGTTACGCTGGGTCAGCCAGTCATCAAGAGGCAAATAATTAGAGCTAAGTAGAATACAAATGGTCTCCTGGCAACCGGTTGCTTTGTCCACAGAAAAACTGCTCTTTTGTTTGTTTCAGTGTGAAGCATCACAGAGTCTCTGGGTTGAGAAATGCTGTTTACGGACATCTCGTCTTATGATTTCTGGCCACTTAGCTGCTCGGGATTCAATCTGTATCTCCGGGTGCCATATGGGGGCTGCCAGTGAGTGAATATTTAATGTAGCTTTAAATTCTTTGCTCTCTAGTGGTGTCACACCTACAAATTACCTCAACAGCGAACCCAAAATTGTAGTTTAAGACGGCAAATATTAATAATGTGTCCTCCTGTCGTCGGGTGAAGCTGCTCTGCTCTGTACACAAAGGTATACAACACTCACAGATTTACAAAAAAATATCCCAGATTACATTTTACTTCTATGCCATAATGCATTTTACATCAGCATTTACTTTGATTTGTCGCTGCAGTATTCCACTAACACACACTTTGCCGTGTGGCTCTGCATGTCTCCACAATTGCCTCAAGAAAGCCTCCTCAATTGCTTGGAGAATTACCTGCTTTATGAATTGCCATAGAAACCAGTCTAACCAGTCTGGCAACATGGCAATTTGAGCCCCCTTATATCCCACTTTGCTGTATGTGTGTAATAACGATTTCAAGTGGTGCAGAGGGCTGCGTTTGTGTGCGACGGAGGCATTTCTCTCCCAGCTTTCCTCCTGTGGGGTTCAGATGAGATATCAGAGCACAGGCTTGTGGATGAGAGCCTTATTTGCTCCGCTACCAATCAGGGCTGTCAAGTACGACATAATCACTTGAGAAACACATTTTGTATGTGTTCGACTCTTCCGTAAAGCTATTTTTTCTTTACTTAAGATATTTTGTCATTGTTATTAAGGCAAATAGCGACATAAAGACGACACATTTTCTAACTATATGAACGGAGAGTGTTTCAGCATTCCTTCTAAAATGTTCATGCAGAAAGATTTGTGCAGCGAAATCACCCACGTCACTGATGTTAGTAGGGAAATGTTTCTACTTCTACGACTTTCTCTACCATCAGAATTCATGCATGCAAAGACAGAAAGAATCAAGAGAAGAAGAAGAAAAAGACGTTTAAAATTGTTTTCACGCTTGCCAATGACTCATATTTTTACATGATGTTTTCAGAAAATAACAGAGCACTTCTGTGGCTGATCCTATGATCTCTTGCAATAATGTGCCTTTAGATTTACATTTCAATATGTCTCTGTTGTGCCAAAGAACTGCTCGAATACCATTTTTTCTTTTCTGTTATATTTTTGTCAAACAATAGCCTGAAAATATCTCAGCTTCAATCCAACTTTCTGCAGAGCAGCAAGGGGGAAATCAAAAGACGGCCGAGGCTAAGGAGGAAGGCAGACAAGGGAGCCATGTGGAGAATATAAAGGGAGGTCAGTGCGTGTGAAAGGGGTATGAATGAAGGGGATGGAGTGCATCAGTCTGTGTACCTTGAGGCCAAAGTCTGAGGGGAAAGGCCTATAATGGCATGCGCTAGTGTGAGCTAGGCTGGATGGTTGCATACTCGACAAGGTCCCCAGGGCCAGTGTGAGCAGAGCTTCGTGGGCTGGGAGACGAGGCCAAAGCTGCAGTATCCAGCTCCGCATACTGGACATCACAGTCCTTGTGGCCAGAGTTCTGGAGACAAGAGAGGCGAAAGGTGTGTGAGGAGTGAGGCAGCCAAAAAAAAAAAATGAGTGAGAAAGGCGATAAAATGACAGAGAGAGAGACTGACAGATGAGAAAAATGTCGACTGGAGGTCGGATGGTCATGGGGACATTTTGAGCTGGTGAGCAGCAGTGTTAGCGAGGAAGCCAACGGTGGAAAAAAGAAAAAAAAAAAAAAGGAGAAGTGTCATGTATGCACGGAACATACAAAGAAAGCGACTGATTAATGTGACACACAAACAAGATGATGGACAAAGAAATTCATAACAGTCAAAAGTCGATACTGAGCAATAAATAAAAGGCTTGAGATGGAGAAGGAGTCAATCTTTGTTTACTATGCACATAATGACATTATTGTATTGTTTGGATTCGTAAAGTATTTTAATTCAAGTGTTTGCTTGTGAAACGGAAAGAAAAAAATATTCCATTTACTGATGTTTCCAAGAGTCTGTGTGCATCTCTCAGGAATTATGCAATATTTGGACTATTTGGGCGTCTAAACTGGATTTAAACAAAAACAAACACTCTTTAACTAAACACATGCTGCATATGCACGTCAATGCGATCTCTCAAGCTGGAAGGACAGCCGTTTATGTGTCTTGATCAGCGCATGAGCTGACTGATTATGTCTGTAACCGCAGTGACTATGCAGCGCATGGAGCCCAGAAGCACGTTAATGGAGACGCTGCTGTGGTTTCCTCAATACTGGAATATCAGTGTGCATGTAAACACAGACAAAGACCTTCATTCAACCAGCATCTGACCACGGAGCACAAAAACAAGTCCAAATGATTGACAGGCCGATTGACTCGATGAGCAATTGGCCAAGTGGATGAGTGAGTAAATGTCCTTAATGGGATAATCAATAAGCGACAATGAAAGCTTTCGGCGCCGTTTATCCAATTCCAAAAACACTCCTCAGATTGATGCGTTCTTCTCAAGATCACTGAGAGGAGAATAATTTGAGACATTATGAATTCAGACACAAGACAAAAATGGTGTGAAATACATATTATTGTATTCAATGCTGGGAAAATGGGTGGGGGGAGGAGGGGTAACACAACAACATTAAAATAAATGAGGATTTGATTTTCCCATTAAAGGTGATGATGATTAAAACTTCATTTTAGCTACAGAACAGTCACTTTGTTGAGCATGTCTTCTATCTGACTGGAATTATTAGCCGGACCAAAAACGGAATAACATGTAATTTCTTACAAAAAGCAAAACAAATTGGTTGTTCCAGCACAGAGGAATATAAATGGAAATTGGAATGAACCGATGTTTGTATTACCAACAACCTAGAATTACCAGTGGATGTTGGCGGGAATCGAAAGATAATGGACAAATCTCTTATTCTGCCGATTAGGGTTGCAAAGTGTAAAAACTCCAGAGTCCATTTTGCTGCTTTTGTTTCAAGATTGTACGAGCAACAACAGCGAAACGAGAAGGACGGAGACTGGATAAAACGGCTGCTTTTCGTCTCTCTGCTTTAATGAAATCAGTGGATTAAAGCAGAAACATTCATGACAAGGTAAAAGCGGAGATGTCGGCCATCCCATATCGACCAGAGGAGCATGTCGGGGGGGGTGGGGTGGTGAAGGGTTTGTGGATGAGAAATGCAATGGGATGATACCTGTTGTCCCCCCACCATTGCATCAGTGTACCTTATTTCCATCTGAGAAAGGATTACATGGAAATGATTGAAGCTTTTTACAGAATTTCCTGTTAATAATTCAAATCTTCTTTGCAATCTTCTCTGCCGTTGCATATTTCCCCACCACTCACACTCTGCACTCGCTGGATATTTAAATATCTGGAATATTTGTCATGACCAGAGTGCAATCAGGGGGAAAATTACAGCCACATCGCATTCAAAATTGGCAGATAGTGTTTTGCCCCTAGAGAATCATCATTAGTAACACTCGACGCTCAGCAGTCAATGAATGTCTCTCACAAATAGTGTTTTGAAAACCTCTGTGATACTCCATTCATCTTAAGAGCAGCCCTAAACTTCAATTTAAGTGGAATGTTATCAGAGATAAGAAATGAATCGGAGGAAAAATCTATCCTCAGTGTCCAAGGATTATCAAAATTAATGATCCGGTCCCATTGAGCATAGAATTGAAGACGATTGGTTAATATCCTTGAATAAGTATACAGAATATCTAAATCAATTCGCTCGGGAAAAAGAATGATGGTAATTGAGTTATACCTGCAAGTTCGATGAGAAATATGAGTCATTTACGGCGTCAATGCAAAGCGGCTTTATCAAGCTCAAAACATGCACTTCATCAGCAACACAAAGCACAACAAAGTGAACATAAACTTTCAGTTGCGGGCATCGATTTCATTTAACACAATTATTATTAAGTCGGTTTCAGTTATTCACAAGAAATGCAATTCAGAGAAACATGAAACACACTGTACAGTGAAGGTTCTGTCCGATATGACAAAGAAAAGAGACAAAAGCCTGCTGCAAGGATTTAAAATAAATTAAAATATCCGTTCGGATCACTTGTTCTAATGCAAAATTTACTTTGCTGAAGTTGTGAAAAAGAAAAGTTTGACAGGATTAAAGGATAAGGCTGGCTCTTCTATAATTTCCTCGTTGTGAACTTTCTGAATTCCTGACCTTGTCGGTGTCTCTCGGCTCTGACTAAAGGCAGTTCCAGGCAACAACGGCAGAAAAGGATAGCTTTATAGTCCCACTTCACTCACAAATGTATTTTGATTAGTTTGACCTCCCAGAATGATATGTATTCACTGCTGGGTGCTGGAATGTTGTTTTCAGATTCATTTGCTGAAAGTGAAAAGTTTCTCTGAGTTTCGGACAAGTACCTGCAAGTAAAAACTAGTTTGGACGACAAACTTGGTTTAGTGCACAACTTAAGCAATTATGATATGTAAATATGTGGGGGGAAATAAATTCTCAGAAACATTTGTACATTCATTAATTCTCCATTTTTCACTGAAGAATGATATGTAAATGTCATTTTCAGACGTTCTAACCAGATTATGAGACTTTAAAATGAAAAAAAAAAGATTTTTGTATATTAACACCCCAATTTTTTCAGTTTTTTATTGAAATGTATTCATGTTATTGTCTCTGTGTAACTTTTTTGCTGACAGAGGGGGTTGTAAGTAATCGAGAAAAGTTGGGACACCTGTAGGATTTGGTAGCACCAACTTTCTAGGCTTCATCAATCTCCATTACTGCAGAACAGCTTTGAGCTGTTAACCCATTTCTTGTTCCCTGACAAAGGCCTTTTTGTATAATTTTGAAATGTACATTATTTTTCAGTTCTGGGTGACTTTACCTTCTTGTTAACCTCTGGCAGTTCACCACTTACCTTTGCAACATTTCAGGCTATTCATTGAACTTGAACTGCTTGAATTTCATGAAAAAACAAAGAATTGAGGTGTTCTAAAATGTTTGACAGATAGTGTCGATAGTAGTGTATTAGTACACATCTGGTGCTCTACAGAGTATTTCCAGCAGCTGGGATGGAGGAATAAAAATAAATAATGGGTATGTTAATTGTGGTGGTGACTCAGTGATGCGTTTTTAATAGTTTCTTTATTCTTCATAGAGCCTTTGGTATTAGCAAAGTAAAGTTTTCCACCTTGGTAACATGTCCATATGGTGAGTTTTATACAAAAAATTATATCATGAGCTGAGTATTCCCACCTTAAAGCTGGAGTACACAGATAGCAAAAACACCAAGCCAGACTACATACATAACAAACAAAAGGAATCCATCCTGTCAGCTTGCATTTTTCTTCTTCAGAATCAGCTTCCTATTCCAACATGTATTGTTAAATACAGTGAGAGGGGCATGGACTACGTAGATAGTCACATTTTAAGTCATTTCAAAGTAGAAAAGATGTTTTTTAAAAAAAAATCTAAATATGTGACTTTGAGACACAAAGATGCATTTTTAGGAGTTAAATCAGCAACCAGGGATACACTGGAGAATGATCTACTGTGTCTATGATAAGAAAACTATAGAAAATCACCAGACTTATCCTTTAATTATCAAGATCTGCACGAATGAAAGCAACTTCTGACATAGTTTCAGATTAGTAAACAACAGATATTAAATTCAGTTGGCATGAAGCTGGAGTACAAGTTGATTTCACTGCACTGGTGATGGGATTTTACAGTGTATGGAGACACAAGCGACACGCACATGTTAATGCTATCACTTTCTGCACATGAGCACTTTCCCATCTGCACCAACAGCAGCTGTTTATTTGTTACCGGCAACGTGACACCTCTTACCTTCATTAGCAGCGCAGGTAAAATTAGCAGCGCTAATTTAGAGAAAATAGTACCCCGTTAGCTTTCTGTGGTTGTGTTCGCATTTACCGGAGACACAGCTGAAGGGGTTTTGCTTCCGAGCGAGCACGTTGTCTACGTAAAAGTTCCACAGAGTTTCATTCTTTTCGCTCAAAGGCAGAAAACTCCAGCCAAAGCAAACAAGCCTCCCTCCACCACCACCTCCTCCCAACGCTCTCGAGCATCTGCGCCACTGAGGGAGGTTCACCACAGTCAGAAGAGGCATCTGATACAGCAAAAGCAAACACTTCATAGCCGACAGTTAACACTCAGGGGGTGATGGTGTACTGTAGAGCATCACACTGCAATCTATCTGCGCCCGGTTGCCAGGCGAACACACCGAGTAATTACGGTGGATTAGAGGAAGTGGATGGGGAGGTGAGGCGGCGGGCAAAGAGAGCGGGGGAGTGCTGGGGTCAGGATACTCCACCAAGGCCGGGCCGGGTTTACATACAAGATGAGAGGTGCTGATGTAGATGATGAGATAAGGGGGCTTTAGTCAGTGGATTTACTGGTCACCTTCTACTTTTAACACCAGATGAGCAAAGAAAAATGACAGAATAGAAGCGTCGTTTATCGTGGAATCAACGTCCAAGCAGAAAGTTTCGACCAAAAACCGTGGATGACCCCTTCTTAGATAAAGCACAGTACTCACCGGCTTATCGGTGAAGGGGGTCGACTCGGAGGGCGCCATGTCGTAATAAGGAGGCTGAAGAGGAAGCTTCTGCATCTCCTCCTCCTTGTCGAGATGAACCACCTACAGGAAACACCGAGAGCTCAGCAGCATTCATAACGAGCTCCAAAAGAAAATCAAAAATAAACACCACCTCAACAAACCAGGTTAGACCGGAGTCCTCGCCCTGGTTGGCTTCGCAATTAGTCTATCACAGCACTTCTACCTTTTGTTGCACACACATCAGTTCAAAGCAACGGCACGTCAGCGGCAGAACATTATGTTGACAGTTTCTGACTTCATTTGCTCACATTTGTTTTTTCCGCGGTAATGAGCAGAAACCGGCAGCATTAATCTCAAATCTGGCAGAGAATGCGGCTCGACAGCAGACTGAACTTCAGCTGCTCTGTTGAACTCTATATGTGCATCAAAGTTGTTTTGTCAAATTAATCACTTCCATATCACACAAGGGCATGATGCAAACTTCTGAAATGGCTAAAGCAGAAGTGGTAAAGCGACTGTACAGCTGCAGGGACCGACTGCGCCTCGTAGCTGGGAGATTATTTCATACGTGAAGGTGGCATGAGATTCGAAAATAGATGGTTTAGATTAATTACCGTGTCTCAAAGACAGTTTATTAAATATAACCAGTGCAAATCTGATATTCTTATCCTACAATAAACAAAAATAGGAACTATTTTTAACTGAGCTGCCTGTCTTGTCTTGGATTAAAGTCCCATTGCTTCTGTGTTTATTCTGGCAGGTTTCATTCCTGTGGTTTGGTTTTGCTGACTGAAAGGTTTGAATTTGGCCTCGTGCCGCAGCAGAGATGCTCTGAAATGAGATTTGCTGCAACTTTCACTTGTATTGATCAAGTTGCAGACGAATATCTATTCTGCATTTGAGGATTTGAAAACTGGACTATAGAGAGAAATGTTAAACTTCCAAAACATGTTTGAAATAAATTATCAGATTTTATATTCTTTGTGCAGAAGATATATCAATATGGTTGTAGGCTACTATTCTGAGAAAAAAACTTTATAAAAAAAACAGGAGATCTGATCTCTGCAAATTCAAATCGATGTTGCCTTAACTCAACTTTATAAGATATTAGATGTGAGAAGATGATGCTGAAATTTGACAGTATAAAACAAAACGGGATAATATTGACAGATTAATTAACTGCTGGAATCAGTGTAACTTGGATTTCATGAAGAGGCAGTGAAATATTATATTTGGCATGAATATATCCAGTGAAGATATGAGGATGTTTCAGGAAAATTCAACTGGAAGTTAGAGCCATTCAAGTTCAGGGAAAACAGAAGTAGAATAACAATAAGAATTAGGGTAAGAATAAGAATTAGAATGAAAACAAGAAAAAGAATTCGAGTAATAGTAAGAATTAGAATGTGAATAAGACTAAGAATAACAATGAGAATAACAATGAGAATTAGATTAAGACTGAGTAGAAGAATTAAATGTGAATCAGAGTTAGAATAGGCATAAAATCTGAATGGGAAGAAGAAGAAGAATTACAATGATGATTAGAATAGAATTATAATACAAATCTGAATGAGAATGACAATTAGAATAGGAAAATCCTAAGAATTAGAATGAGAAAAATAATTCAAATTAGAATGAGAATTAGAATGAGAATGATTGCAGGTCAGGCATCGACAACAATGCCATTAGTAGTTTACATTTAGCAATTCACTTCATATAAATGCCAAGGAAATCAATATTGGGTGTGAACCTTTCAAACATCATCAGTTTTTCAAGACACTTTGAAGGTTGCCATTCAAAAGTTTGAGGTCATCCAGACAATTTCCATGAAAACTCACACTTCTATTCATGTGCTAACATAATTGCACAAGGGCTTTCTAATCATCAGTTAACCTTTCAACATTATTAGCTAACACAATGTAGCATTAGAACACAGGAGTGATGGTTGCTGGAAATGTTCCTTTGTACCCCTATGCAGATATTCCATTAAAAATCAGCCGTTTACAGCTACAAAAGTCTTTTTTTTCTTTCAAAAATAAGGACATTTCTAAGTGGCCCCAAACTTTTGAATGGTAGCGTATGTGAAAAATAAACGATTTGGCAACTACTTTTACTTCATATTTTAGCAGATTAGATTGGGGTCCAGGCTTTACATCTAAGTTCCTCACATTAAAATTCAAGGTTCTGCTGTTTCTCCAGTTTTTTTTTTTTTTTGTGGCATAATGGAGGCTGCGTATTAGCAGAGCGAGCAGTGAGCTCCTCTATAGTTTTCACTTTCAGTAGGTTGTCGATCTGAGACTTTCTCCGCAGTGCACTTGTAATTGATCTGTCAAACCTCATCGTAATCACAAAGTACATTTTGACGTTTCTGTCAGTGAAACACCTTTTAAGGCTTTTTCAGGTGGGCTACTCACAACGGGCTCCGCAGGCCTGTCATGGCACAAAGCAATTAACTAATATTGTAATGACAGATGACCCCCACTCCCAAAAAAAACCCTTCATTAAACATTAGCCAGAGCATTTCGCACAAATGAAAAGAAAAAAAAGTGAACGAAAGAAATCAAAGCTGTCCAGAACAATCCACGAAAAAATGTGCGAGATTCATGCTATTGTTGGTGAACAATGCTTTTTTCCCCCCCGTTTCATACCTCTGTGCTGCCCAGTTTAAGGATCAAAAGGCAGCTAAATTGATGCTCAAAAATAGCCCTTTGGTGCCTGTCAACATGGTGAACTTTTTCACTCATTTCACATCAAAAGGCAAAGAATGGAACATCTAAGGGCCCTGTCACACTAGCGTATAGAGCCAGCGTATGAGGAACGTATCGAATATTTCAAAAATTGTTTATACGCACAACTTTTAAGCGTATGCAGTCGATTTTCGGTTAATGACCGTTAGAGTAACGTGAGCCTAGCGTACCGTCAGCGTATGAGTAGCGTACGCATAGCGTATGTGAGCGTATGTGATGTGATGTGTATTTGAGTTGGACGTATACCGACGTATGAGTAACGTATATCAGCGTACCTCCGATGTATGAGAAATGTATGCGGAACGTCAGCCTAAAGTCTCATTCTACGCCTTTTTCTTCTGTGTCTAGCATACTCAATAATTTTCAGTGTATGCCAACATTCCTCATACGCTGAACACGCTAGAGGTACGTTACTCATATGTCGGTATACGTTCAACTCAAATACACATTGTTATAGTCTGTTCTATCTTCTCAAGAAGCAGACACACTTAGTACTGTTTCAACCCAACCAGGTTATAGACTTTAATAAAACTTCGGCGTGTAAGGTACATACATTCAGCTCGGTCTGCTAACTCGGGCGGTGTCACACAAAAACAAGCCTGTGTGTCAACACGGAACTAAACAATAGTTCCTATTGTTACACACATCACATCACATACGCTCACATACGCTGACATACGCTATGCGTACGCTACTCATACGCTGACGGTACGCTAGGCTCACATTACTCTAACGGTCATTAACCGAAAATCGACCTCATACGCTGAAAAGTTGTGCGTATAAACAATTTTTCGAAATATTCGATATGTTCCTCATCCGCTGGCTCTATATGCTAGAGTGTGACAGGGCCTTTAACGCTAGGTTTCCTGACCCACTCAATTTCAACGTATGAGAAGCGTACTCAACGTATGAGTAACGTACCTTCAGCGTATCTCTAGCGTGTTCAGCGTATGCCGACGTATGAGGAGCATAAAATTCATACGTCGGCATACGCTGAAAATTTTTTGTGCATGTTCAAAAAATGTTTTGGCTGTCAGCATACTTCAGCATACAGGGACGTACCCCGGTGTAGTCGAAACGTATTCCAGCGTACCCCTAGCGTGTTTCAGCGTATGTCAGCGTATTCCCTAAAAGTTCATAAGTTCCTCATACACTGGCTCTATACGCTAGAGTGTGACAGGGCCTTAAGCGGTCGACACCAGAGTACGAAGCTTCACTGACTGCAATCAGGGGGAGGAAACATGTCTTCAGACCACGAAGACGTCAGCCTCCCAGACAAATGTTTGTCCGTTTGGCTCTCAGACTTCAGCGTTTTTGATGTTGACACTTCAGCAGCGTTGCCAGTTTTGCTCTGTGCACCGGACAATGGTAAAACTGAGACGCTGCCAGACTCTTCAACCTGAAATAAACCCCCAACAATCTCCTGTTTCAATAATAGCATCTACTGCTTACCCTTGAGAGAAAGTGAGAAACAGAAATCTTTTTGAGCTAAATGTGCAGCTCTAATTGGTGGTTCTGCAGATGCTGATCGTGTGATGATTGACAGGCTTTAGGGCAGGAAGGAACACCTAATGATACTCTTTCTGGGTTTGTGATTTAACATTACAGCTCCAATTGTTCCTTAGCACCTTATTTTTATCTTGGATCTTTTGAGACCTGTTCTGTCATTTAAAATAGCTGACGGTTGAAGGTGCTGCTACTGAGCTCTGAGCTGCTGCTATTAAAATAATCTTTTTTTGCATATATTCTCCACTGCACGTGCCCACTAGTTTAACAGTTGTTCTTTTAATGCATCAGAGATCAATGATTATGCATGCACTCATGATGTCATAAACCTGCTCTTATATTTTTTTTCTTTTGCTTACTTTTATTTTCCCAGATGCAACTTTGCTGAATGCGTAGCTTCGTTTTAAAGCGACGGCAGCCGTAAAAAAGCAAACACATTAAATCCTGTAATGTGTCTATTGCAGCCTCATCTTTTCTACTAATCACCAGTTAGGCATTAGACGCCTTTCTGGACTCTGCAGCAGTTGTGCCGAGGAGGAGAGCACATTACTTTTTCTTTCTCTCCATTACTTTCTCAGCCCAGATGTCCAGCAGTTTGACCTTGGGCCCTATGAAGAGTATCATAAAGTTAGATTTAAAATCTCAGCAGTGCTGGTATGCGATGGCCAGCTTGACAGTTAGGTGAAATCTTCAATTATTCAGATTCTAATAATTCTTTTTTTCCACTTTATCTCCTCAATTTGTGGAGATACACTGCAGTCCTTGACAAGGTCTTGACAAAGTCAGTGCAACCTCTGCAGGCACCAAGTCTGTGGCAGTTCATGTGTAAATGCTCTTTGTTCCTACGAGAGCTGCTAAACTGCAGTTTGTGGACAGAACTACTGCGAACGCTGATGCAAGGCTACAGTAATCCAGAGTTTCCTTTAGATTTGGTGCTCCTTAAACACCTTAATACAATATAAACATTTTGTTCTCATGCAAGGCTGACAGAGGAATTCTGTTTTGTGTGACCACCAGCTGATTAGAACTGTTGGTCACACGGAGCAGGAGCCAATCATCAACAAGGAGCTATGCAGAATCGCTGTGACCGCGGAAAGTGAGGTTTCAAATTGCGAGTGAGCAGCTCGGAAATATTTTTATGACCCAAGGCAATTCGTGGTTTAGTCGCAATTTCATAACTGCAGTGGAGCATACGAGTGGTCTCTTCCAAGACTAGATATTGATTCAATACACCTCACGCTACTTATGTTGATAGTGTATGCATTTCTACCGTTAGCACAGGAATCAGCACATGCTGTTGTTTGCAGAGGTGTTACTGGCACAGTTTCACCATCCAGAATTAGTTTTCACCTTTTTCCCGGTTGACAGCACATATAAAAATCCACCATATATATGCAGTCTGCTTTGACTTCGCTCAATTCTGTCACTTTTCCAGCGGGAAGACACCACACACTGAAAACCGGCATAGAATTAGATGTATTATGGATTTAGGGACATGCTGAGAGTGTGGCCTACTTCTTTGAACCTGCCAAGCAACCCTATCTCCCAAAAATTACAGTCCTATACAGCTAAACTGCATTCTCGAGTACATTTTGAAAGAAACGTATTTTCTCCAGGTAACAGTATGACATAGTAGGGAAGGTTTCCGCTTTCAAAGAGCCACAAAGTCTGCACCGAGGGTGGCGTTGGTATGAGTCCGATGCAGGACTTCCATCCAGGAGGTTTAAATTTCATTTGCATTTGCATGTAAACCATTGGAGCTGCTTTACATAAAGATCATGCTTTTGGTTAAAATGGACTTTTTCACAATATCAACTACTTGTTAGAAGCTTGGTTGGGTTTAGGTACCAAAACTACTTGGCTAGCTTTAGGAAATCATCAAGGTTTGCATTGGAACTCAATACATTAGAAGCTTCTTCTCTTCTGGGTTACTGTGGTGATGAGTCTCATCAAATACATGAACGGTTTGGCTGAAAAGGAGTGCCAGGTTGGGAACAATACAAAAAAGACCAAAGATACACTGATTAGAACCATATTTTGATACCTACTTCAAAAATTGGACCACATTTCTCTCAAAATCATGTTTAGTTGCTTGAGATGTACTTTTTGGGAGATGGATCTCTGCCAGGGAGCAGCCTCAGCAGCATGCGGTGTTTATGCAACCACTCCATCCTTTGAATGCTTGTAGATTCACACGATACCACTACGAAAAACTAAGCAGCAGTACTTGCATTTGGGGTGCAAGTGGAGTGTTTTGCACATTTTCCTCAGATCACTGTTTGTAGATAGCTGTAGATTGTGATAATGTCAGTGTTCATAGTTCACTTGTCTCTATTTTAATTATAAAACTGCTGCTTTAGGGAGACAGAGCTCTGCAAGGAAGTGACTTCACCAGGAGAGCTAACTGCAATATTTGGCTTTCATGCAATCACTCCATCCTTTGCATGTTCGTAGATTTAGATTACCACTTCTAAAGATTGAGCAGCAATTCTTGTAGTTACTCTGCGAGTGGGGAGTGTTTTCAGAGAATTGTTCCATCAGTAGATTTTTCTTACTCTGCAAATAGTTTGCCTCTGATTCATATTAATCTGCTGGTTGAAATGACGAAAACACATCTTAAAGTTAAAATTGTACTTTACTGATCCTCGGTGGGAAATTCACAGACTTCATTCAACCGTCCTCGATATAAAGAGCAGTGACTGTGCAGCATCCAGGGATCTGCTCCTGCTTTAATCCAGTCCACTTTGGAGAATTAACCCGACACGTTTTCCATGACTTTGGGCTCCCAGAGGAAACTCAAGCAAGTACTGGGAACATGCAAACTCTACAGAAGGAGACCAAAGCATCTGACCGGGGTTTGAACCTTCCTGCTGTGATAACCAAGTGCTCTCTTGAGGTTAAATAAACTAAAAGCAACGTGAAATTACAAGATTGTAGCGTTGCTATATAATTATCACCACTTCTCTGCTCAGGTACACATTGAACTGTACACGAACTGAATCTAGCATTTAGCATTCAGCACATGCAATAAGGTTCTTTTTTTGAGATTTATGCTCAGTACAAGATGGATATTTATGTCAAAAATGACCCACTGACAATTACTTTTTTTTATTAAGAGGAAAATTAATCATTTAGTAATAACAAGATGTTGCTATAATGACATATTCAGGTTCTCTTAATTGTACTGTGAGTGGACTGTTGAAGCAGCTTTGTGACAAGTTGCGTCAGGCAGCTGTGTAAAATTGTACATGGGGGAAAAAAACAGCCTCACAGCACTAAACTGACTGTTACAATAGATACCATTCAAACACCAACCATCTGATGTGGAGGAAATGACATTTCAAGACAAATTAAATGGGCATAATTGCTCTTACGGCCGTATAAATGCAACTCTCTGTGCTCCGACTTTGTTTTTGCTCTCTTGTTAAGTATTCACTGCCTTGAATTTCACTTTCAGAAATCTTAGCATTTCACCCAGAGAGAGAAATAAGTAAAAAGGAGAAAGATGAGGCACTCACCTGGATGTCATCGGATGTCAAGTGTCCCTTCATGTCACTGTTCTTCTTTTTGGGCGGGGGAGGGGCCGGCTTGTGGGCGGGTGGGAGGTCAGTCCTGTTAAGAGAGTGAAAAGATAACATGACACTCAGCACAGCCAGGGATTGCCACTCTTTACGTCCCTCACCTTCTACAGCACTCTATAATGAGAAGTCCTGCCTGCACTTGCCTTTTTCCACTCTTTCCTTGGATTTTGATAGATCTCGTGTTGGTGGCTTTGTTGCAGCGGCAGCCATCCCTGCCCTTTCAAAGGCTCTCGCTGGAGAGACACTGTTCTAATGAGAGTGGGCTGTAATTGGACACTGAGGTGAGGAGATGGGAATGGAGGGGGTATAGGAGGGCAGGGAGAAGGGCATGTGTGAGTCAAGTCCTCAGGGTGGATTGAGCCTCATCCAGAGTGCCACGTGGACAAACACCCTGCCTACTGTGCAGCGACTGTTTGTTTGACATATCGTCCTGCGCTGTGACACCGAGAGCTCAGCGGGCCGCTTCTGCTCCCCACCTTTTCTCTGGTTCCCCCCGGGTACTAACACCCCCCCAATCCCGAGGCGCTCGCCCCGCCCCTCTGTCGGCACACCTGGGGAAGAACAAAGCCTCGGCAGCCGCATCCTGTGCTTGTTTTGGTGCCGCCATTAGCAGAACAGCGAGCTATCTTCTTTCAAATCAACAGTGAAATTTACAGCGGAGATGCAGGCCACTCTGGCACACAGTCATTAATATGATAATAAAAAGGAAAATTAAATAGTGAACAGGACAGACAGCAGTAACTGGAAGCTTGATGTTGAAATGGTGTGAAGTGCATCTGGATAATTATTTGAGACAAGGAAGCAGAAGGGTTGCTGCCACGCAGTCGTTACAAAGCAAACCCCTTCCCTCAAACATGCTGGCAGTCAGATGTCATCTGTTGTATTCTGACATGATATCAGGAGTGATCAAAGATAATGAAGTGGAGCACAGACACTGAGCTGTGTACCTACATGCATTATCTCCGGCTCCCCCCGCCTCCCATTCGCACTGGTTCACGTCCTTATTGAATAACATGACCTTTCCGCAAGGCCATGCTGGCGTTTTAATGTGCAGAAAATTTGTGCATGAGTGCTCCTCTTAACTCTTTCTTTCACGCTCATTATTTCCAGGCCGTATCACCTTGTCTCCAGACAGGGCTGCCGTGCCACTTGCCAGATTCATGTGGCACCCTCCTCTGCCTGCAGCACACATTCGCAGCGAATGTACAGAAGAGGCGGCGTGCAGCAAACCACATCTTCTGCAATAACCTCTTCCTTCGCAGAGCCTCCAGATGAAAAACATCCATTTTCTCGCAGACAGATAATTATGAGTCTTGTGGAAAACGCGGCTTCGGCAGGTACAGCAGCGCGCTCATTATAAAGTATTGTAATCCATTGCTTATGATTGACTGGATTCTGATACAGGTGAGAACTTTAAAAAAAAAAAAAAGCGGTGACAGCTGACAAGGTAATTCGCTTTCAAGAAATGTATGATACAAAATGTAATTTGCAGTCTCTCTCTGCCCTGTGCACACACTGCGACACCAAATCATGACTTCTCCTCAGTTTGTTGGAACAGAACGCTAATGAACATCTCATGCTCTGACCTAATTGCCATCTCATGAAAAAGGAAATGTGGCGTCATCCAACATTTGACACAATACTTGCTGCATTTTTTAGGGCAAATCAGTTGCACATTGTCATGACTGAAATCACACAGTGTTTACGTACAATGCCGCATTTGCATTCAGATCCTGCAGCGTTTCTCTTAACTTACATTTGACCCCACAGAACCTCTGATGATTGCATTTCATTGCCTGTTCAAATAAGTGCCGGGGCCCCATATGCAGAGAGGCTTTATTAAATCTAACCAAACATGAAGAAATTCCCTTGTCTCATGACTACCACCCCATGGCAACCGCTCTCTCCCTGTCATATCCCCCCGTTCCTGATTGAATTCAGCTACGTTTGTAATCGTGTTACGTACAGGCATCGGCCTCGGGAGACGAAGGTCAGCGCGTAGACTGTCACTGCCATTTACACATTAACGGGAAAACGCAGCAAAAAGAGTAGTATCGGTGCTTGATGAAGCGTTCTGTGTGCCGAGCGTACACACATATACTTTGTTCAAATGGATACCAAGTAAACCTACAGTATGTGTGTGCACAGTCACTCAAACTGTGTCCTGATTCCATACCACAGACGGATAAAGGACTGCCTTAAAAACATGCTGTTGTTCTTAGTATGCGGAGCTTTAATTTACCTTTTTATCTTGGAAGCTACAAAGTAATAAACTAATGGATGCCAACATCAAACAAACAGTGACGTTGGAAACTTCTGAATGTAAAACTTTGACACAGAAGAGCTTAATGCTTCTGTTTTTGGAAGTTTTATTACTTTATGTTTTGTATTTGCAGATGTTTATGAAGAAAGAAATCAACCCAATCCACCACTTGTTCCTATGTTTCTCCTGTTGGTATTGAACTGTGCGGCTATACACTGTAATCAAAATTAAGCTAAATTTAGCTTCTAAAGCATAATTCCAGTATATTCAAACTACTTTTGGTCATTATTTCTACCACTTATGATAATGTTTAACTCAAGTTAACTGCTGAGATCTGCTAACAATCTGATGCACCAAAAACATACCCAACCGAGCACTTTGATAGAATAATCTCTTACTCAGAGAGAGAAGCTGCATGAGCAATGCAAAAACGTGGATATTAATCTCTCATTTTACTAGAAATCTATGCGTGAGAGCAACAACGGCAGGTAAATTCAGTCACTCTTAAAACTGCCAAATCGATCTGCAAGCCGTTTGGCTTAAATGGTGCCATTCACTTTTGTTTTCTTTGACAAAATAAGAGCGTTTAAACCTGTCTCCGTGTCTAGCTCTTTTCAGCGATGTTGCTCCGTTATTAGATCTCAGCAATTAACTCGGTGAGAAGGATTATTGACAAAGATGGCCGAAATTGCACTCCTGAGGCCTATCAGCTTCTTCAATCCTTTTGCATTGTGGGCCAATAGTGTCTTGTAGAGGCAGGAGCAAAGTTTCACCTCCAGTATTTTGCTATATTTCTCTATAGTGTGCGCAGAATTGGCCTGTAATATGGAATTTTGACACAGAATGAGACACATGGACAGCTACACAAAGTGAACTCCCATGCACACGAGGTGAAGCGGAATGTTTTTTTGTCTGAATTTATGACAAAAAAGCTTCACAGCTACAGTTACTGAGTCACTGGTGAATGTTTTTCTCTAGACAATAATAATGACAAGTATTTTTTCCTATGCACAGCTTGCCTTCAAGCTAAATCAGATTAGCCTTTGATCCTGAATTGATTTATTTATGTCTCCTTTCTTGCTGTTGATTAATTCATAAATGCAGCTTTTTTGGGTGTCTGAGTGACCAGCTGACGTGAAGCTTTTAACTGTCTGAAACTGCATCTGGTGATTAAATGATGTAATGTAAGAGACAGTATTAACCCAAACAAAAGGGGAGCTAACGTATGGCCGGATAGGCGGCGTAACTTTAAATATTTATCAAGCTTGCTTTTCTGCCGTGATCCTGCACGTTTTGCCATATGGTGAATAAAATATTCACCGCCTCCAAATTCTCCCCTGATGCATTTTAATCTCACTAATGCTCGGGCTTAATGTTTGCTCCATCAGTCATTAGTCAGATGCGCCGATGTTCTCCTCAGCTTGACCACCTCGCGAGCATCTCAGCTGTGTGATCACACAGACTGCCTCAGTGCCGAGTGTGATGCAAAGGCAGCATGGGGGCGTTGGCTGTGTGAGATGCAGACTCTAATGAAAGCTGACAAGCGCCACAAGCCTGTGGGGAGCTGAAAGCACTGGGCAGGGAACCATAAGCTACATTCAAGTTTGCACTGTTTCCTTCTCAGACATCCACCTTGAAGACCTTGCTCCTCCTCGCTCCGTTGGCTACAAAAGGCTCAGGGCAGCTTAAGGGGAGATTTAAGGAGGATAGCAAGGAGAAAACATAACTAATCCTTAAACTGAGAAGAGTAATCTGTGAGGGGAGATTTACAGCAAAGAAAATGACTTTTACAATGCACTCAGCAAAAAAGAAAAAAAAAAAAGAGAAGTGACTTTCCTATTAGGAATTTTTGCTCGAGTGAGGCAGTTTTCTTGCTCCGATAATCAGAGTTAAGATGTCCCTCAGAGTGACAGTGAGAAAATACTCCTCCTGTATGGGAGAGAAAGTGAAGTGTCGCATTCCCAGAAGCGTTTGGATTAAAGAGCCACAGTATGACCGCAGCCCTGCTCGTGGAAAACAACGTGAAGTGTTTGAGCTGATCCTCGGTGCTCTCATTGATTTCTGTTGATCACAATCTTATTTGGCAATTTAAATGCTAATGATACTTTTAATTGCAAGACGGGATAAATGTGATTTGATCTTTAGGAGGCAATTACTTTCATGCTTTGTCTAGCTCCGATCTTTTCAAAAGGCGGACAACAATTACTCTGCAGAGCTCAGCTTTTTTGTTTTTTTTTCCGTCTCTCACAAGAAAAGAACGAAAAAAAGAATGAAACAAAATGACTTCTTTTTTTGTTGTTCTTTGACAAGTTTATCAAAAACTTATTCTGCTGCTGGATGAAAGTTTCCTGCTTTTTAGAACATTTAACTTTACAGTTGTACACCATCAGTTTCCAAAACCCCTCAGGCATTGTTACTAGTATACACACACTGCTGTACAAAATACATGGAGATAAAGGTGATTGTTATAAACAAGTTGTACTGCATGTATGACATTCTGAACAGATTAAACCAAGCACCATCTTTTCTTTCCCCACACATAAACAATAATGAAATGATTTGAATTCACACCGAGTACAATAACAATCAATGTTGAAGGACTCAGAAAGACAAGAAAAAAAAAAACAGTCCTATTTTGGTTACAGCTTCAAGCAAGAAGGTGTCCAACAATGAATGAGCATTCATCACATTTAGAAAGATCTTCACACAGCAATGGTGAAAAGCACAAGAACAATTTACTATATTTCACCCAATGTTCTCTTTCCCCCCCAAAAAAACGAACAAACCCAAAAACAAATGCACTGCTACAGCACACATCTACTTTTACAGCTGCTTTATTCACACACACACTTCACTTGATAGGCTGTCAGTAATTCCAAATCTCCTCCAAAATGACAATGATGCTACATTTCAGTCCTGGAAAACCATCCCCAGCCCTCAAGATGGATAAATTCTTGAGAGAGGGGGAAAAATAAATAAAAGTCTTGATATTGTGTAGTGATATGGTCCATTTTTACATTCTGCACGTGATTCTTTTCAGATATATTGTTGGAAATGATGCCCAGGAGGTTGGCATCAAAGTGATTTATACCACAAAGTATTTACAACTGTGTCAACACCAGCTGTATGTCAGCGAACACCAGCGAGAGAATTCATTTTATTTATGTTTATTTTTTTATCCACGGTGCCACAATTGGCAGCGCTTTACCGCATTTTGGAGGTCATACATCACGGCCGGGCGAGAAAGACAGAGCGATGAACACATTATTCTGTGAACATCGCCCCTGACAATGCCCATCTATTTTGATAATCAGTTGACTATTGTGCCAGTGCAGCTTCTAAAGGGCCAGTGATTTATTAGGATTGACCAATTTTGAGTCACATCATGTGCTGCTTTGTAAGGGCAAACAGAGGCGTGACTGGCGGTGCAGTCAGGCATGTTATCAAATGCCCAAGCTTGATTAACAGCTCATCAACATGCAGAATTAAACAGTCAGGCTAAATGCTTCCCCTTTACCCTGACATCAGACACTCATATAAAACTATGAATCTCCTGCAGTGGTTGTCTACATTACAAATAAAACCCCCAAAACATTCTCACCGCACCTTTGTCTGCATTCACATAAATAGACATTTCAAAATAAAGTAAACAGTTTCTTCATAAGACACTCAACATGTTTGATGACAAGAAAATAGACAAGAAATTTCATCGCAAAGCTTTTTTCTTTTTTTTTGCATCACATTTCACTACATCGAGCAAATACATGCCAAAAAACTAGTGAGGGGGAAACGACGACGACAGTTACAGCACTGATGACGACAACTCTTGTCATGCATATTTGACGAGAAATCATGCACACAAAAGGAGGAGGAAAGAGCAAGAGGTGGAGGAAAAAAAGAGAGAGAGAGAGGTTGGACAATTTGGTCTGTTAACATTATTATTGAGCTTTGCGTAAAACGAAACCTCTGTAAGCTCACAGAGTTCCCTTTTTGATGAACAATTTGATATGTATGTTAAATCTCGTCTCATTATTCTGTTTTGTCCAAGCTCCCTGAATCTGATAAACTAAGTGGAGCTGGATATTTTATCTTTAGAATTTTGATTAGGTTTAATTGGTCTTGGCACTGTTTTCATCCAGCTTAATTTTCATTCAAAGTTGTTTGTCAAGCCGCATTGCCATTATGCTTGATTTTTTTTTCTTTTGTCATGCATAAAATTGAAGTAGAGTCTCAATTTGTGGAATGCCATCAAAACAAACAGTCATTTCTTTAGACATCAAGTCCACTGTGTGTCAAGTAAATGATCGCTTTTTATTTGTCTGCTTTCAGCGCTCACAATGGTGTGCTCAAGTATGTCACTTGCAGGCCACCATTACATGCAGGCAACAGAATAGAGGATCCAGGAGGACAGGGATCAGCAGGGGACAGACTGGGGTCAAGTGCCTCTACTTTCCTTGTGGGGGACTCTGGCTTCTCTGGACCCTGTGTCACACAACTATCAGCAACAGCAGCAACAGCAATGCTGAGGGAGTGGAGTGGGAGACAGAGAGCAGTTACTTCGGTATCAGAGTGAGAAAGAAAGATAGATTAGCAAAGGGAGGGGAAAGAGACAGAAAGCATTGGGAGAGGTAAGAGTCTGTGTGCTTCATTTGTCCTGAAAAGCAGTGGAACCAGTGTGGTATCTGGGTCTCTGTGGCCTCAGAGCTGGACCTGCAGCAGCGGCAGCAGCAGGCGGAGAACCGAAAAAACCTGGCAGAAATTCACGTCGCTGTTTAATGTTAGCACCGCCGCTCTGGATGTCAAATCAGTTACAAGATTCTGGAGGGGGAACCTCTAAAATAAGCATTATAATCTCATCATCTCAGTTGATTAAAGGCTCATGTGCACCCTCTGCCAGACTCTGCACACCCCCGGCCTCTGTTGTTTTGGTAATATTCCCAGGGAGAAGGACAGCCAGCTCCTGCACACAGCGGCATCCTTCCCATGGGAATGTGGTTCACATCCTGTATATCCAGTATAGCCAAGAGCATCATGGAAACCCTGGCAACCGCGGAGCTACACGTCGCGCCCAGGTGTTTTAAACAAAGGCAATTAGCAGAACGCAACTTAAATGCGCGTTTCTTTCTTTAGTGGAAACACTTTCTTGATATTTGTAGTTGAACAGATGGCAGAGACTTTTAACATGTCACAATGACGCAAAAATAAAGATACTTTAGATTTTCACAGCTCCGTTGCTTGCTGTTGTCTCAGCTGCACCCACTGCAACTTCTGTTTTCCCCTCTGTGTACGGGCAGCAGCTGGCAATGTTCAAAACTGTCATGGCCTTTGGTTTGCAGGCAGAACAAAATTACCTGGTTGGCTGGAGGAGGAGCTGTAGGAGCAAATAGAGCTACCAGCTTCCTAAATCTGTCTATAATAACAATTTGGCTGAATGAATAGATGCAACAAAAGACATGTTTGACTTTAAAAGACTTTCTGACGCTTTTCAGTTTAAGTGACCTTTTTGACATTGCTTTTGCACGATTTAGACTTGAAGTTCTACCTCCGCATCGGGTTCGAGCTACGTAGAGCAATATCTGAATTTGCATCTGATTTTTAGGTTCGCCTGTTTCCAAACTCAGCTCCCCATTCGCTAATTGCTCCTTCAAATAAAAACATATTTGCATGACTCCCCAACTGTTCGTCCGAGCAGGAATTTGGAAGCAGTCTGACCTCGGGATCTGCAGCGTACTCAACCATCTCCTAGAAAATCGACTTTAGTTCCTGATGATATCACAACCATCCAACAGAGGTGAAACTCTCCCGAGAAGAGTCTGCAGCACATGCTCCTCCAATCAGTCCTGATTAAAACAATAGTGTTTTAATGGGGATTGGCCTCTGTAGACACACATTACAATCAAGCAACCACCTAATAGCTGCTGCTTTAATGATAATCATCGATTCTGTGTGCTAAAGTAAATGAAGATAAACTTGCTTTTTTTAGCATGAGTGCAATTATATTATTTTTCATAAACTAACCTATAGGAAACGAGATTATCGGTGTCAAGGATAAATGAGGCTGTGGCATGTTTGTGGCATATTCTTCTGTCTCCCAACACATTACCTGGACTAAAATAAAAAAACAAAGCGTTTCGGCCCTTTCAAAGTGTTTTTCTCTGGTGGGCTGACAAGAGTGCACACCTAATCTTACCACCTGTCTAGCCCCCTGCAATATTCTCTGGCAGAGGCTCGGTACTCACAGGTCATTATCTGTCTCAGTGCGGGTTTTCTGCTGCCGCCGATGGACCATGAAAACAGTAACAGCCACGCCAATGATGAGTCCGATGGCGACGACTCCTCCAAGGATCCCGATAACACCACCTGGGGGCCCCTGCGCCATCGGCTTCTCTGCAGTCAAGAGGAGAAATAACAGTGTCAGGGTGGGTGCTCTTTGAGTAATTGATGCTGCTCGGAAGAACTTTGAAAAAAAAAAAAAGCAGCAGCGAGAACAAAGAGACTCCACTAATGTCACATGTCGTGTTCTTGAAGGCATCATGAGGTTTTTCGCAGAACTTCTCGCTGTAAATCACAACAATTTGGGACCAGCGACTGGTTTCGAAATGAAACAGGCAATGCATCCAAAAAGAACAAACAAACCCGAAAAAATAGACAAATGCAACTGGTGTAGAGAGAAATCTTTACAAACCATTTGACACAACATTTGGCAGGCTTCATTTTCTGTCATAAAACACATCCAAACACTATTTTCAGAGTCTTATTTCAGGGATGGGGCCATTGTCCTGTCGGTCCTGGTGCTGCATGAATAACCACACTGTAGTGGTCACTCAGCAGCTGCTGCATTTCTTTTGTGCACTTCATCAACTGCTCAAAAGAAGCCTAAATTGGCTTGGATTTGACAGCGAACCCAAATGCACTCCTAAGAGCTATTATATTTTAAAGTCCTTACCAGCAGGGGGTAACAAATGCAAAAGCAAATTCTGGCATCGCAGAGAAAGAATGTGTGGGGTTTCCAAAGTGAAGCGATTTACCTAAATCTGTTGAGAGCAAAACATGGAAAAGTTATTCTACTACTGTCAGCTGCACTGACTTATGAAGGAGACATCAAGGTCTAGCCCGGTAAACACAGCAGATTGTTGATGTTACTCTCTGCACGGTGCTCAATACCTCTGTTGATAAAGTCAAGGCTGTTAACTTTACAAAAGGCATAGGGATTGCAGTGGAAAACTCGAGATATTGATGCAAACAATTTTTTAAAGAGCTGCACAGCGTTATCATCTCCTCAACTTAATTTTTGGAAGCGTCTTTGAGAGCCACACTCTGGAAGTGTCTCAGAGAGCTTTTTGAAGGGACTGTCATAAGTAATCTGTGACCAGCGCCGGAGGGAGAAACTGGGAGAAATATTGGAAAATAAATACCTTTTGATGCCAACATACAACCGCTTCAACTAAAGACGTTAAAAGGAGATCATCGTCACTTCTTTGCATAGGGGCCTGTTGATTTCCTGCTTTTACATGTGGTAAACAATAATTCATCCTGTATGTGATCAGAGCGCATCAGAATGTAATTCATCTGTTGTCACGCGGATGAAAACCTAAATTACTGCAGGTCCCATGTGAGCTTTCCTCCATTGTGTCCCGGATGATGTCAGGTATTACTAAAATAGGACAGTTGTTTCCTTTCAGAAGCATAAAGGAGCTTTTTTTCCCCCTCCTCTCTCAAAGCAAACAGCACTGGCATCTGTTTTCTCCGACAAGAGCAGTTAAAGCTGTCCTTTCTAAGACAGGCCGGGGACCAATCAATGGCTGCGAGTCTGTTGTGATGGGTCACTGCGAATTCTCACTATCTTGCGCTTTGAAAAAGGAAAGCCTATCTCCTGCCCTCATGATGTCTCCATTATTATCTGTCCGTCCCTCCCGGTAGTGACAGGACAAGGCCTCGCTCCCAGGGGGCCTCTTCTCAACAGCCCCGCTCGCTTGATTCACCGCCCATAATGATGGATACACAGAGGACCAGTTCACATACAGCCAACACAATAGCGAGCACGTTAGCCCACCTTGTACCCGTCTCAAAGTCAGCGATTATATATCGTGTCCATCTGATTGTCCTGCCGTGGTTGTTGTGGCTGATCTAATTTTCTCTCTTCTGGTACCTAAAAGTCATCTCAACCACTGCACACAAACAGAAAGTAAACAGACTCTCTTATAGCCACACATGCTGCCCCTCCTCGCCATGCATTTCAATGAAAATGACCGTGGAGTTGCTTTGAAGACCAGCCCTAAATGTGATCTCGCTGTAGCATGGGAGCAGATAAGCAGGAACTCCTACTGTTGTCTCATTGCGCTACATAGTGAAAGCCAGTGGGCTGAATTTCATGGCCCTAATGCAAATGCCAGACACAATAGTCTGTTGTATAACACTAATACACAGAGGAGTGGACTGGATCAGAATGCAATTTCCCTGTTGTGGAGCCTGAGGCGCTCAGCACACAGGATTTACACTGTCACCTCCTAACACATATAGTCGGGTGAGCCATCTGCTGCGGAGGCTTTTGTCTGCTTCTAGCCGGGGAGTCATCAAAAATTAAAGCTTTAATTTTCCGTACACGACTTCTACATTAAAAAGGCACCCATCTTCACATATATGCCCCGTTTGTTTTTGGGTGGAAACGAATTTGCAAAATGTTAGAGTCGCGTACAGCAGCGGATGTTGTGGACTGTGAAACAAAACGATTAGTAAGCATGCACCGCCACTCCCATGCTGCGCACAATAACGCTGAGCCGGGATAATTTTATCACAAAAGCGAGAGGCCGAGCCCTTCTGCACCGTGTGCGGCCCGACAGCACACCTTCAAATTCAATTAGCGCGAGAAAGATAGTAGAACTGTACCAGATAGCTGCTGCTTGATCACTCCATTACTGCAGGGGAATGCGCTTTCAAGGACGGGAATTACTGTGAATTTGGAACCGCAAAGGTCAGTTTCATTAAATAAAAGTTCCACCACATACCAACCGACAACAAGTGGAATGTTGAGAAAAGAGAACTTCTTTGATACCCGTCAAGGGCACATGAAGAATGTGAGAGCAAGTCTAGAATGCGGAGTTCAAGTGTCCAGATGTCGAAAAATAAAATTTAGTCGAGCTGGCAAGTGAGATGTTTACATGAGTCACTCACAAATATTTATGCGTAGCCTTTGACTGTGCTCAGCTTCTGTGCTGTGACTCAAATCTTCAGCCGAGACTCAAATATCTGATGTGTTACTATTCTCTGATGTGCGTGACGCAGTTCTGTGGAAGCATCCCCACTCTGCACACAAGAGGCTGCACTACATGAAGGGCTTTGTCCTCATTGTACAACATGCAGCGTGTTGCCAAGAGTAATAAGCACTGGGACCGAGCTACTGTATGCAGCATTTTCTCTCCTTCCTGCTGTCACAGTCTCCAACAGAGCTGGTACCGGCACCAAAAAACCTGCATTATCTTCACCTTCAGCACTGTCATCAAACAAAGGAGCCAAATTCGTGCCATGTTGTTTAGCCGGAAAGGGAAAATCTACCAAGGAGTGAAAACAGCAAGTCGTTGAAGCAGTGCAACCACAGCTACACATTAAGATAAACACAGCTTTGGTACGAATAGTATTGTTACATACAGTATTGCAAAATGTTTTCTAGGAAAGATTCACGGCTTCAAGGGAGATGCACTTTCTGTGCATGAAAACAGCTAATAAGGTTTGTTTTGAATATGTGCTGCATGTAAGAAGACGAGGCGGTGCGCTGAACTTGTGCTTCTAATTTTCACTCAATGTTTCACTTAGGTAAATGTTTAAATGCAAGTCTTTCACCTTTAGTAGCATTTTCACTCTGTGGCATTTCCTCTGAAAGCTACGTCTATCGATTTAGTAGCATTGGAGAAATAAAACTCCACCAGAGGACACAGCCTTGATGTTTTCACCTCATACAGTTGCTCTGGTTAATGCAGCAGCTTCCACATTCAGACACAGAGCTCCGTAAATGACTGCCTTCTGGTTGGTGCTGGGCAGTTAGTGCCCAGAGGCTTTCTTCTTCTTAAAAAGTTGTGTCTGTATTTGGTTTAGTGACAGAATTATTCAGTACAGTAAATGTGCACACCATTAAAATCTAAATAATAAGCAAAAGCAGACTAAAAAGATCAACAGAGCAGCAGAGTCCTGTCTGTGATCGTCTGCTAACTTCATCATTCATTTAACTTCATTATAATTAAAGATATTAACAATGATCTCAGTAAAGAATCTACACTTATTCGTAAGCAAAACAAGGTAAAATGCAAAAGAGGACCCCTAATCATCCATGTAACACCAAAAATCTATCAGTTTAGGCATGGCAGAGAAAAAACTCTAACAGAGACTAATCAGAGAGTTTCTTAAAGAAAACTTGTGTCTATATTGGGTTTAACACCAGAATCATTCAGTACAGTGCAGTCAATAAAAAACAAAATAATGAGCAAAAATAGACTAAAAAGATCAACTGAGCTTCAGAACTACAGAATTTTTGATTGTATTTGACTGCTAACTTCATTAATCATTTGACTCTACTAACATCAAAGATGTTAATTATGATTTCAGTAAAGAATTTGCACCGATGAGAAGGCAAAACAAGGTAAAACCAAGAACTATGATCACTGATCATTGATGTGACACCAAAATCTATCAATTTAGGAGTAGAAGAGAAACAAAACTCTACCAGGGACTTATCAGAGAGTTTCTTAATGAAAGCATGTGTCTGTATTGGGTTTAATAACAGTATTATTCCTTGCAGTAAACATGAAGACCATCGAAACTAAAATAATGAGCAAAAATAGACTAAAAAGGTCAGTAGAGCAGCAGAATCCCGTCTGTGATTGTCGACAAATTTCACTATTGTTTCACTCTATAAATAAAGATATTAATTACAACTTCAGTAATGAATCTGCTGCACTTTGGAAGGCAAACCTGAAAAATATGACCCCTTATCATCGATGTGACACCAAAATCCAAACACCAAAGAACGTCTGTATAAATAACCCTCATGCCAGAATTATTCCGTACAGTAAATGTGCAGACCAATAAAACCAAAATAATAAGCAAAACTACATTGAAAAGAGCAGCAGAATCCTGTCTGTGTTTGGCTGCTGACTTCATAACTGTTTGACTATGTTAGCATCAAAGATACTAATGAAGATTTCAGTAAAGAATCTGCACTGGTGAGAAGACAATACAAGGTAAAACTAAAAAACATGATCACTTATCATTGATGTGACAACAAAATCCAAACACCAAGGAACACCTGTAAACCATAAATAACCCTGATAACACTTAATTATTCAGTACAGTAAATATACAGGCCATTAAAACCAAAAATAATAAGCAAAATGGCTAAAAAGATCAACAGAGCTGCAGATCGTTATGTGTATTTGTCTTTTAACATCAATCATTAGACTTTATTAACATTTACATAGTTGTGATTTCAGTGAAGAATCTGCACTTTTAGAAGGTAAAATAAGTTTAAAAAATAAAAAAAATATGACCCTTCATCATCGACGTGACCCAAAAACCAAACACCAGAGAACACTTGTAAAGTGTAAACAACCCTTTGACCTCCTTTGATTCCTCACAAGTGGAAAACCTGCATAAAAAAATCCGACCAGACTCTACTGAGTAAAGTGTGTTGTTCAAATATGTTTGCAGCTGCCACCGAAAGATTGTTATTGATTTTCAATAAGTGTGGAGCACCCATCCATGCAGAAGCTCGCGCCATGCTGTCATTCCACCACTGTGGCACATTCAAACTGATAAACTCGACCTTGCTGCTTGTTGTGGCCGCGACTCCCTCCGAGGTGGCGGCGACCTTCATCCCCGTCAACATCTCTACTCCCCAGAGTTCATTGAGCTGTGCCAGGCGTATGTGCCATTGTTGTTTTTCCCTCTGATCTTCGAGAACAGAGACTACACGCAGCCCTCCGTCGGCTTTGAGAGGCTTTGTGGCGTTGCACGGCTCACAGAGAATCAAATTTCCCTGACAATCCATCAAGAAAGGTGTCACTGGCTGAGAGCAACTTCCACCAGGCAGGTTGTGCAGCTAGCCAGAGGTGTCATTGGATTTGGGGTGGAGGGACGCAGTGAATGAGTGCTTTGCATGCGATGATTACATATTCATCGCTCAGGCAGAGCTACAGCTTCTAATGCTTCCAACAGGAGGGCGGTTACTACTTAGAGAAGATCTGGCAGCGTTTTTATGGAGCAAAAGCCACTGATGAGCTGAAGCTGTGGCCTGAAAATTGATTACATTCTCACTGCAGCTTGTGGGCCTCATTTTTTTTTTTTTGGAGGGGGTGGAGTAAATGTGAACTACAAGCAGTGACACAGCGATTCACCATCTGAAAATGCCCAAAACGCGTGAAAACAGTGTAATCTCAAACACCAGCTGTACTCAATAGCCAAAACATGTGGGCTCCAGAGTTACCCGCCTCCCATAGCACACGTTAGTCACACATACCAGAGCAGGAAGAGTTCAGGTAGGAGGTCAAAAGGTGAGCATTTTCCAGCTGGAGCAGGCTTTGCCCACTCCAAATCCAATTTGTCACAGAATGCAGCAATGCGGGATTTAAATGGGGGCAGCTTTTTCCTTTTTTTCTTTTAGGTGGATCACTGCCATGTACCTGCTGAGGCCCGGTGTGGATCATCAAACAGCGGCATAAGGGAAGACAATTCACAGCTTAATGATGTCTTTAAATGTAAAGTCACCCCTGGCAATCTGACAGGAAGACACTAAAAACATGAAGGCCCAGAACTCTGAGGCATCACACTGGTGGTATTAAGAGGACATTTGTGTAGTGGTGTTTTGTAAAAATGTTCCAGGCATAAGTCTGATCATATTCCAAGAATGGATGTGGCTCCTGGCGCTCTCGCTCTCTCCCATCAGAAATTGTAATTGCTATCTCCTCCACAGGGGCCATAATACTTTCCAGCAATACTGGGGAGTTTCAAGTGGACAGATTGAGAGTCTGGCTACTAACCCGTGCCAGCTCCACACCACAAATGCCAGTCTGAGACGGCCACCTGTTCCAAAGACCACACTGCCTGGTTTCTCTACCTTGGCTTGCACCAACTGCCAGTCGACCAGCACAGTGTAACAGTCAAGGTAACTAGTTGCTTTTATGTCTCTATTCATGAGTTGTACAGCTACCTTATGTGGAAGCAAATGCCCAGGCTGTTAGTAATTTATCTGGAGGACATTTTCTTTTTCTTTCCTCAACTTTTTCCACATTGGGTAAATGCTGCAGGCCCAATAAAGTGAACGAAATGTGGTTTAATGGAGTTCATAAATCTGTATTTCATGCTGCCAGCTCCGAGCGGTACATGCTGTTTCGTCTCCGTCTCCTACCCCTCCCCGAGTTGGTAATCTCGTTAAAGTTCAATGTTTCCAGAGCTGCTCTCCTTTGGGAGCCGGAGGTTCCTGATGTCATCCTCTTTTTCCACAGTAGTTTACCCTCTGGAGAGGTCTGCATCCTATTTCACCTAGATTCATACTAACGATCGATCGGTATGAGTTTGTTAGGCCTGATTATTCGTGATCAAGAAAGGCTGATGACTGATACAAATTAAATGTAAAGTTTTAACACCATGCAAGAACAGAGAACCTGTCATACATAACTAGACTTCTTCATTAATAATGTGACTGTAAGTGAATATGTAAAATAGAAACAGGAGCGATTAAATTATCTCCTCTGTTTATGTGCGATCCACTGAGATTCATCAATTCGTCTCCTGCAGGTACGTTTACTGTTACTCCGATTTCTTTTATTGCCCCAAACAATATCTTTATTCCTTTTCAACAAATACAGAAAAAATAGTGATGAGAAAGAATGGAAGAAAGTAATAAACTGAACTGCTCCTCTCAACTAATAGATGGTAAATAATGTTTGTTATTCTAAGTGAGTCTGTCAGACATATTCTTTACTAAATCTGCATGGTTTCAAAGTTACTCCTCAGTTGGATTTTCTAGTGGAAGGTTTGACATCATTAATGCTATTCAGTGCGTAGTGGTTGGTTTGTGAGTGTTTTTCCAGAACGGAGATTAACTTTCTAGCATTTAGAAAGCTGAGGTTGATTAATATTTGTTCATTTTTATGATATTTATACAGACCAAGTAAAAAACAACTTAAGGTCCAATGAAACTCTTTTTGAAATGCTCGTCTGACATGTAGCTCTGACCTCTTCCCAAAATCTTTCTTCTGTTTTCTTAATATTTCACCATTCTGTCACTTTCATTGACCACTAAGGTCCAGATCTTAAAGCATTAATAATTATTGTTACAGGTTAATCTGTGGCTGCCTTCTAGCTTAGCTGCTAGCTGGTAGCATAGCATTAGCAACCACAGACTGTATATAAAGATGGACGTAGCATCTGGCTCCAAAACTGAAGCCCACCCGAAAGTGTCAAAAACTTGCAATATCACGCCGTCCACTAGGGTTGGCTCCAAAAAGCTTTTTCTCCATAGACCCCAATTCATTTTTGGAAAAAATAAAATTTGATAGACTGACTTTCTACAGCTCAGGATGTTTTTACCCTTAGTTTTCATGGTCAAAATGAGAGATCAGGTGGCCGATCTTAAGATAAATCAATACTGAATTTTAAATAAATCGTTAAAGTTGGCGGAGCCAGGGGGCGTGGCTATACTTGATTGACAGTCCCATTGACTGGTCCTGCCCCTAGTTGCTCTCCGGTCCAGCCTGTTTGATGACGCTTTTTATGTCACTGGCTCCAAAAAATCCAAAATGGCGACCAGGAAGTAGCAAAATCCGGGCTTCCTTTACTCGGCGTTGAAACCAACGGGTGACGTCACGGTTAGTTTACGCCTGTTAGCAACTGAGAGAGCTAGTTTCCTGGTTTGTGGCAATGGCTTGGCTTTCTTGTTCAGCTTTTTCTGCTTGACTACAGACAGAGAGAGGAGGCTGCATCATTTAATTTATCAATAATCGACCACTAAAAATAGTGCTCCCAATAATCTGTAAAATGCCAAATATCGACCATGATAACTGGTTGTCAACTCTCAGACCTGATGATGGTGATTGATTGTTAAAACATGGGCTGAAACTAGGCCCATTAACACTTAACTACCTTGCACCTGCAGAGCAGAGCAACAAAAGAAACACCTCTCCTCTGTTTTTTGTTTCTAAGAGCCCTGTAATGTTAAATTTCTCCTTTGTGAGATCAATAAAGTCTATCTTATCTTATCTTACCTAAACCGAGGCTAAAATGTAAAATCACGATAGTCAATTTTATTTGATCACTTTTGCTAGTTTGTGTTGTTTATATTTCTTGTCTTCGCACTTGCGGTTGAGAATCAAATAGAGTAATGAGTGGATGTCACTGCACGGCTCAATAAATGCCTGCTGAGCCATTCTGCTTCACTTTATAGCCTCTCCCATTCCTGTGTAAACATTTTGTGACTCAATGGCACGTTAAGGCAATCTGGGAAAGTAATCACCAGGCTTCAATAATAAAAAAAAAAAAAACAAGAAAAAAACCCCACGCACACACTTAGCATGTTCCACGCTTAAATAGACGACACTGAAAGCCGGCACGTCGAGATCTCCAAGCACCGCACACACACATCAGGAGGTGTCTGGTGCACCGCTGAGTCCGGTGAGGTAGATGAAGCGGCGACAAGCGGCACCAAAGCTCCCTGTCAGTGAATGTGAGATTGCAGGATGCCAAGCTGATGCTGATGCTGTCATGAGGTATTACCTCCTGTGACAGCCCAAATAACAACAGTTCTAATTAAAGAATGATTGGAATGGGTGGACCACTGCCTCCTAATGGGGGAATAAACCGCAACATCGCTCCAGGAAGTGAATTGCGTTCATTTATTAACTTCAGGAACCGCTAGCTGCTGTCAAGATGTAATAGCTTATTTTTAAAGCAGCATAACTTTTCCATCCATTCTGCCCACTGGTCCAGCACCTTCATTAGAAATAAAATATATATATACTACAGAAACATATAGCAATGTTATGTACAGACTGTGCAATAGGCGGCTGTTTGTTTTATCCCTTTCTTGGAGATATGAGGGGATTTGACGTGCACAGTTACTCCGTTACTCTGCTGTGCATCGTCACTTACATGAAAACAAGCCTAACAGGAAGGAGCTGGCCATGCAGCGCTGGTGATAGGAGCTCCCAGTCTGCTTTAACAGGCACTCTCTCGCTCTCGAAGCCCTTTCATGCCCCAGCTGAACTCCTCTATGTGTTGAATGTTAATTTATTGCCTGCTCCCGGCTCTAAACTGGAGGGAATCTGCAGTGCTTATACACATCTGCAGCCTCGTCCTCCACCTCTCCTACCTTCTTCGTCTCTGTGTAAGCAAAATTACTTCTCACTGTCTCTCTCGGCATGAGGTCACGGCTGTAATTTCCTTCGCCTGGTTAAAAGCTGACAGAGCAACGGGTCCAGTCGGCGTGGATATGTTCGAGAGGAGCTTTTCAATTTAGCAACACTTGGCCGGGAAGCCTGCAGATCCCATCCCAAAGGCCGGCCCCCTTTTTTGCTGGCCTCGCTGCTAAGCAAGTGTTTCATCTCAAGCACCGTACACACTCAAATGTATTCAATAACCACTGTGGGATGGAGTGTTAGATCAGAAATACATATATTTATATTCCTTCACTGGGCTGTTTGTGTTCTCTCTGGAAAATTGCCATTGATTCCTTTCTACGTGCTGGCAGACCTCAGGAATCCAGCGCAGGAATATGAATCCACTCTTCAGTATTCATTTGTAAAGCACCTCTCTCCCATCTGACATTTTAATTTTTTATTTTCGCTCCGCTGAGTCTTTTTCTCGGGGTATCTGTCATCAGCTGTTCTTTTTACCTTTAAATGGGTTATTATTTGCCTTTGTGCTGAGCATTAGCGGAGCCTTCTTGGAATTTTATCTACCCATTAACACAATTAACAAGGACCCATAACACAAGGCTACTTGTACGTCACAACTGATAACGGCAGACATCTTGAGAATTTTCAGGTTCAGCGGAGACAGTTCGTCATCTATCTCTGCTGCAGATTGGACGGATTCGATTTTATGTGCCCAAAAAGTAAACATGTGGTCACTGAGACGATAAGTAAAATAGCAGAAATCTGAAGATTTCACCGTCCGTTTTCTGTCCAAACCTGAGCTGTGACATTTTCAATAACTTCCCTTGGATGTCAGATAATGAAATGAATCCTCCTGATGCAGATCCTCTTAATATTATATGGCGATTAACAATACTTGTTCATAAACTGACACTAATCCCATTGTCTTCATAGCAGCGGCAGATGAATTGTTGATAGCGTTATTGTCTACACATAAAGCCATCAAGTTCGTCACATTCTTAATTACAAATCGTCTGAATGTTGTGATTGATTACATACAAAATGGCGACAGGCCTCAGAGAGTTTCTAAATACAGTAACAGAAGGTATATCTCCTCCTATGGTTGATGTTTTTAAAATATTATGCAGACACATGTTTAAAAAATTTAATATTTAGTCAATTATTCTGGGTAAGACTTATTTTCTCCATCTTCAACCTGTTACTACTGTTTGCGCTGTGTACGTTATACATAATGTAAGAAATGCTTCAAAAGAGAGCAACCTCAATTAGAATTGGTAAAGACATGATCCACAACTCAAACTTTACTCCGGAGGAAAAACTGGATTGACTAAGCAACCCGTCGACAAAACATGCCCTCCGGCTACGACTTCCTCCAACTTTTTCACCAAAATAAAGACCAAACAGACAAAAGCTCCTCGGCACCTCGGACGACTTGAGAGATGACCATCACAGAGATAACCATCTTGTCTGTCTTCATCAGTTTAGAGGCGGAAGAAAACAAACATGTCTTTAAATATGATAAGACCCGACCGCTGATCCTCTTCCATGTTTGATTTAGAAGTCAAGAAAATCTGTTCTGAAGTGATGTCTTCCCCGAGCCAAACGGATGTCTGATCCTCATTTAACGAACAAAAATAGCATCTTCACAAAAGCTCATAAAGGCTCTGGAAGCAGCGCAAGAAATGGAATGTAACATATTTCCTCAAATTATTCACAGGCCCGACTGCAATCTAGCATATTAATGATGTAGAACTGGAAGAACCCTCACTTCACCCCATTTATATTTTGGGAATTGTACATTATCTGTTATCTGTGCGGAAGCTTAATTCGGTGCAGCAAAGCGGGGAGGCTTTCAGAGGACAGAACGCACTCAACAACAAGGGAACTAGGTGGGATTCAGATGTCTGTTTATTAGCTTAGTTAATATGTAAAATAAGCATTACTGCCTCATAAAAGACATTCGATTTGCATAGCAAGCAGCAGCTAATGTTCGGGGTGAGTATAATTTCATGTCAGTTGGTGATTTTGTTGTTGGTTAGTTATTTGGCAAAATGGTAAATATAGACCGCTTACTAGAAATAAGTAAAGCAAACATATAAACTCAATCAACCTGTAATCATATCGGTCATTGAATTTCATAATTAATGCTTCTTTCAGTGGATCCAGAATAGCTAACAAAACAGATATTACAAGACTGAAATTTTACACCCTCGATTTGTTGTGTTTGGAGGCTTTGGAAACATTTTTCTCCTTGACTAAGTGAAGTACCTCATAGAATTCAACTCAGTGTGAGTTACAGGGGGAAAAAAATATCTAAAAATATGCTCTCTGCCAACAAAATCAACATGTTTCTGCCTGCTGATGAAGCAGTATGAGGCTGCGAGATGACATCACATGTTGGAGCTTCTCTCTGTGTAAATAAGAAGCGTTCGCCATCGCATACTGTATATAATCTCAGGGTAAAAGTGGAGGAAATGAGCCATCTCAGCTGGTGATTTTCAAAGAAGGCTGAGGCTTTGAGACCTCTTGTCCGTATGCACATGCGGCTGTATGTGGAAAAATCAATCAATATGCGGTAAATATAAAGGCTGTAAGTGAGCCAGAACAATTTCATTGGTAGACACATCCTCCCCGCTGCTTGACTGGAATGCAGATTCCACAGACTGGCACTAATGTGCAGTTCATTGTGGTTTATGGAGAGTCAGGTTGCTATAAGGACTCTGCAATCGGCTGCTTCTACAGCACTTGAGATTTCAGGCAAACACTTCAGTGAAAACATGATGTGGCACTCTTAGCGGAAGGAGCAATCGATGGATGGATGAAACGCTTTCATCCTGCATTCGTTGCTCCCACTGAGGAGGAAGCTAAAGAGAATAACACAGTATGGGTGCATACTGAATTTTCCAAGTGGAAATAAACCCCTTAAAATTCACACAGGGGATTCTCGGGATCTCAACAATCCCCCACCTCCACCGCTCAGAAAATACATTTCTGTCGCCAAACCGTTTCCGTTTGCGAAAGTTAAATCCTCGCATGAAGCTGAAATCTGCGCTGTGATATGAGGAACGGAGCACAAGTGCATCTGACAGGTTGTAATACTTGACTGGGGTCTGTTACAGCCTTTTTAAAGCTGTGCTGACGCAGCAGAGAATGACCACCGAGACAAATATGACCCGTCACCGCAAACCGCGATGTGATGGCTAATACGGCCGAAGAGGAGGGGAGCTATTTGAGATTTCTGCCATGAAGGTCGGCCAAAAACAATCACAGCGTAATCTCAATAGGGGTTTCGAGTCTCCTGAAACTGAGATGGAATTTAAAAGGGAAAAATCTGCCCAGAAAATTTGGTGTTTTTACTCTGATGCAGTGTGCAGCTTGTGCATTTTCCACGATTGTTTAAGGCTAGCGTGCCAACATAAATACAAACCCGCCCTGCCCCTCTCATGTCTGGTTTAAAGTTAAAAGAAAGAGGTATGCCCTGTTCGCCACAGACAAGAAAAAAAAAACACTCTAGCTCTTGCTCACAGAAGCTGCCTGAACTCAGATCTGCTCCAGACCACGTAACAGGGGTGACTATTGTGATTCTGCACGCATACCATCACCCCCTCAACCCCAGCCGAGTGCAGCTCTGCTCTGAGCACACAGCGCTTAGACAGACACCACAGTTTCAAAGGCATCTCATCGAGCTGCTGAAGCTACTTACTTCCACCACTAAATACTGCCGGTGGAATCTCAAGACTCCACTGCGGTCACTGAAAATTATTGGCGGTAGGAAATCAGTGAGGAGAAAAGAGCATAGAGAGAAGAAGATGGAGACAGAGAGAGAAAAAAAATAAAGACCCTACAGTGAAATTTGTGCAAATCTTTGGAAACAAAAAGTCAGTGCAGTTGCAGAAAAATGCTGCTTTTTTCTTTGTCTAAATCGCTGTTGCAATTACCTCTGGCTGAGCAGAAATCCGAGCGCAGCAACTTGGGATATATTTGTTATTGTTTAGATATAAATGCAGTTAAGTTTCAAAAATATGCACGTGCAAACAGTTAAAAAAAAATCTCTACAAGGTTTAAACATTTACATATTTGCCTTCGTTGGGTTCAGTTTGTTGCTTTTGGAAACCGCTCCGTTGTGGCAAAAGGGAAAGAAAGACGAAGAAAAAATAAAAGATGTCAACACGACCCAGTAAAAACATACTTTATTATTCTCCAAGAGCCAAGGCAGCGCACACACACAGACCCACACACACACAATTCATCCCACAATCCAAAGCAAACACATCTAGCCTTAACCCTACACTGACGGTTCAGTCAAGTTCATCAAAAGTGAAGGAAGACTCGCTGGTGTGGCGATTCTCCACATCACGGCTTTGTATTTCACTCCAAATATGTGTTATTTGTCCTGCTGCATGTGCAAATTGAAAAAAATCTGCCATTTTACCCAGCAGGTTTTAGTATCTGGATTAGAAATTCAAGCAAACCACAACATGAAACCAAACAGCCAGGCTTAAATCTTTCAAACACAAGCGAAAGCTCATACATGAACTGCAACTCGTTCTGCAATAATTACACATCAGAGTGACCCCATCGCACTACAATGTGAGAGAAGATGACAAGCACAACTGCAAAAAAAAAAGTGGGTCTCTGCCTGGTAACCATGTGGGGAAACGAGGGAAACTGTTCTGTAGACAAGTTGCTAAATGGTCCCATCCACAAAGTGCTACCATGTGGAGGTTCGTGGAGCCATTTACCTCCAAATGTTTCTTTGTTCGGTTTCAGTCGAGCTACAACAGTGTAATTTCAAGGAGGATTGGAAGCGAGGACCCTGGTGGGCAGCTTGTTTCAAAAAAACCAGATGCACAGATGATCCATTCAGCCTAGATGAATATTTGGTTTGAGGTTGGGAGGTTTGAAAATGTGTTTTTGTGATTGTAATGACTATATAAATAGGCTTGTTAAAGATGAAGGAAAGCTGCTGTCCCAGTTTGAGTCAGATTTTTTCCGCCTTTAAGGGGCCTCGATCGCATAGCGAGCCGGCGAAAAGATGCAACAATGCCTCGGAAATGTCGCACCTATCAAAAAACAAATCGAAGCCTCAGTCAAAATCACACTGTGGCACACAGGCGGTGCAACTCATGGCCAAACGTCTGCTGTCACATTAATTTAGATTACGAGTGAGTGTGTGCTATTGACTGTAATCTGTTTGGAGTGTTGATCGTGTGGTGTGTTTTTCCAGTTTGTGGACAGATTCCACTGTTGAACCCAATCTGACAGCTTTTTTCTGTTATTTACTGAACATCTGAGCGAAAATTTCTGTCGTACTACAAATTCTGATAGCATGATTCACAGAAATTTGATGCTAGTTTTGCAGATTGTGTGTCCAACCACAATTAGACCTCTGTTGTATTCTGTTCTTGCTACAAAAATCTTTGCAATAGAAAAAATGAGTTGAATAGAAAAATAAAATCTCCACCAGATTTAAACATTTACATATTATCTTACAAGTGCGACTGACTGTCATCTGCTTGGAGTGTTGATCGTCTTCTGTTCTGTTTTGTTCAGCATTGTGGACGATTGCAACTGTTGTGCCCAGTCTCAGAGCTTCTTTGTGTTATTGGCTGATCATTTGAGCTAAAATTTTAGAAATAATGCAGATTTTACTTGTCACATGATGGTAGTTGTGCAGATTGTGTTTCAACTATCTCAGTTCATTCTTGAGCAAACAGTTGAATACAATAAATCTTGGCCAGGTTTAAACGTATTACGAGTCGTATCGTCATAGCCTCAGAGTGTGGTTGCAAATTGCACATTTTAAGAGCATGACTCGCACAAATTTGACCGCTATGGTGGTTGTGCAGATTGCATTTGCAGCATGTTGTTTCCAGACACAATTAGCTTATGTAAAAGTTGAATTGAAAAATAAAATCTCCTTTAGATTTAAACATTACATATTATATTACAAATGTTATTGACTGCAATTTGCTTGGACTGTAGATTGTCTGCTGTTTTTTCAGTATTGTGGATGATCTGAGAGCTTTTTTGTGTTATTGGCTGAACATTTGAGCTAAAATTTCTGAAATACTGCACATTTTACTGTCACATGATAGTCATTTTTGCAGATTGTGTTTCCAGTATGTTGCGTTTCCTGCCACATTAAGCTTATATTTTTTGTAGTTTACATCCAACCTTGCCTCTGTTGCCTCTTCTTTAAGTTCATTCTTGAGCAAACGGATTATATTACGAGTGAGTGCATGCCATTGACTGGAATCAGTTTATTGGTGTTTATCATGTGCTGATTTTTTTCAGTTTGTGGATAAATTCCACCATTGGGCCCAGTCTGAGAGCTTTTTTTTAATGTTATTTACAGAACACTTGAGTTAAAATGTCTATCTTATCGTCATTTCCTCAGGCCATGGTTACAAAGTGCACATTTTAAAGCACGAGTCACACTAATTGATGGTAGTTTTGACGATTGTGTTCCCAGACACAATTAGCTTGTATAACAGTTGAATACAAAAATAAAATATCTACCAGATTTAAACACTGACACATTATATTGTGAATGTTATTAACCGTCATTGGTAGCACTTTATAATAACTATACACTATTAAGCATTAGTTAAGCATTGGTTAAGCATAATTTCAGCATTAGTTAATCCTTAAATCCTCATGAACTCATCATGAATTCACCATTAGTAATGCATTACAAAGCATTAGTAAAGACAGTTTTAAATGTTCAACCAACACATTATTAAGCATTAGTTAAACATTAGTAAAGTGCTTAATTCATCGTTAACTCATCATTTGTAACTAATTAGTTATACGTGCATAATTAATCATGAATTCATGATCTGTATGGCATTTATTATGCATTACTAAGCACTTAATAAATCCGGTTAAAATGTTTTGTTGCTCATTGATAATCTCAGATGTTAATACTTTATAAAGGGTTAGCAACTGTGTTAGTATATGATTTACAAACACATATTCATACTCAATGAATAACTTATTAATGTGGTTACTACTCATTAGTTAAGTATATTCCGTGAGCCCATCTAAAGTGAGGACTATCTATGCTTTATAAAGCATTTATAAATGACACAGAAGCAAAGATATACAAAGTGTCAGTTTTATTGGTCCCAAACAATACAAGCTCTTTTAAATACACACTTTAAACAAATACAATCTATAAAATTTCAAGTAAACTTGACAAACATCTTCAATAACAACAGTCTGTGATCGTATAAAATAGAAACATAAAATACAAGCTCTTTTAAATACACACTTTGCAATCCTTAACATTTCAAGTAAACTGGTGAACTATCTCTTCAGGGCACACACACACCAGAGGTAAGTGGCTGCCTGATTCTGGGATTCCGCCAGTGCATTTCAATGGTGTGCCCTTGAAGTGCACAAAGTGCTTTACAGTAAAACAAATATACCGTTTTCAAATATTGCAAGATAACACTAGATAATTTCTGCAACCTGTTTGCCTCTACGATCAGCTGCCATCTCCTCAGCGTGATATGGCTCTCTCTCCGACTTCCGCATTTCAGAAAAATTTTTTAAAAACCCGCGCGGTCTCGCTCTCCAGAACCGCGGAGGAGGCTGGGACTTGTAGGACTCTGGGACGTGTAGGACTCTACTGCGCATGCTCTTACCGTCAAAAATGCTAGTGCGCATGCTCCAAAATCCCAGAGTCCCAGAGTCCTACAAGTCCCAGCCTCCTCCGCGGTTCTGGAGAGCGAGACCGCGCGGGTTTTTTTTAATTTTTCTGAAATGCGGAAGTCGGAGAGAGAACCATATCACGCTGGGGAGATGGCAGCTGATCGTAGAGGCAAACAGGTTGCAGAAATTATCTAGTGTTATCTTGCAATATTTGAAAACGGTATACTTGTTTTACTGTAAAGCACTTTGTGCACTTCAAGGGCACACCATTGAAATGCACTGGCGGAATCCCAGAATCAGGCAGCCACTTACCTCTGGTGTGTGTGTGCCCTGAAGAGATAGTTCACCAGTTTACTTGAAATGTTAAAGATTGCAAAGTGTGTATTTAAAAGAGCTTGTATTTTATGTTTCTATTTTATACGATCACAGACTGTTGTTATTGAAGATGTTTGTCAAGTTTACTTGAAATTTTATAGATTGTATTTGTTTAAAGTGTGTATTTAAAAGAGCTTGTATTGTTTGGGACCAATAAAACTGACACTTTGTATATCTTTGCTTCTGTGTCCTTTATAAATGCTTTATAAAGCATAGATAGTCCTCACTTTAGATGGGCTCACGGAATATACTTAACTAATGAGTAGTAACCGCATTAATAAGTTATTCATTGAGGAAGAATATGTGTTTGTAAATCATATACTAACACAGTTGCTAACCCTTTATAAAGTATTAACATCGGAGATTAACAATGAGCAACAAAACATTTTTAACCGGATTTATTAAGTGCTTAGTAATGCATAATAAATGCCATACAGATCATGAATTCATGATTAATTATGCACGTATAACTAATTAGTTACAAATGATGAGTTAACGATGAATTAAGCACTTTACTAATGTTTAACTAATGCTTAATAATGTGTTAGTTGAACATTTAAAACTGTCTTTACTAATGCTTTGTAATGCATTACTAATGGTGAATTCATGATGAGTTCATGAGGATTTAAGGATTAACTAATGCTGAAATTATGTTTAACCAATGCTTAACTAATGCTTAATAGTGTATAGTTATTATAAAGTGCTACCCCGTCATTTGCTTGGAGTGAAAATTATCTGCTGTTTTTTCAGTGTTCTTTGGAGCTTCTTTGTGTTACTGGCTGAGCATCTGAGCTAAAATTTCTGAAATACTGCAGATTTTACTGTCACACGATGATAGTTTTACAGGTTGTGTTGCCAGTATGTTGTGTTTCCAGACACATTTAGATTATGTTTTTGTATTTTACATCCAACATGCCCTCCACTGCCTCTTTTTCATCTTGTTTACGAGGAAACATGTGAATACGATCAAAACAAATCTCTCCCAGATTTAAACATATTCTATTACCAGCAAGTGTGCACTATTGTCTGTCATCTGAGAGATTTTTTGTGTTGTTTACTGACACATTTGAGCCACAGTTTCTGTCGTACTGCACATTTTAATAGCATGATTCTCACAAATTTATCCACTATGACAGTTTTGCAGTTTCCAGTATGTTGTGTTTGTATTTTACATCCAACCTCCCCTCCATTGCCTCTTCTTTCAGTTTGTTCATAAAGTGCAGTCCATTACTGTCTTGGCTGCCTTTATTTCCATTTACTTTACATGCAGTGCTCATTCACTTCTCCGTCAAGGTAGCACATTGTAAATTTATGCTACTACCTCTGAAAACAGATGAGGCAAATTAAACATTTTCCACTTAAATCTGACATCGCTGTCGACTTCTTTATACGACTCTGTTTTTTGGGTTTGTTTTTTTTTTTTTTGCTTTTTTACTTTGACAAAACTACTCAAACCGTCACTCCGGTTGTTGGTTTTGCAGCAGTAATCTCAGAAAGATGCCTCAAACTACCTCCACAGAAAACATGCCAGTTGGGAAAACATGTTTTTGTGCTTTTAGTGAATAGACCCTTTAAAAAAAGAAGAAAAAGAAGCCTCTCCACTACACACATCTGTGTTTTACGACTCAAAGGACCATCGACTTTCAGAGCGCACCTGGCTGATTGATCCCAACAAAAGGAGGACGGATGGAGGAGCTACAGTATGCTCCAGTTAGGCTCACCACTCGCCGTCTACTGATCTCTTTCAAACAACTCCTCTCGGATTATCGGGTGGATGCGCGCGATTGTGTGTGCAATGTGCATGCAAGTGTGTGTTTTAATTAAAGTTTGAGGAGGACTGGGGAAAAGTTTAATTCGGCATTGGCAGGGTGAAAAATTGTCTCGTTTCCTTGTCTTCATTTCTGTGTCGTTTCTTATCTTCCTTTAAGCTCGGCCACTGCACAGGTTATCTCCAAATTACCAACAGAACTCATTTATTCTTCAATTGAATTAGGTCCTGGAGAGGAGGCCTGCACAACCATCTCTTCTTTATAAAACAAGCCCCCAACAGTGGCTATCCACAGCTACACTGATTAAACCGCAGCATGACCTGGATCAAACACCTCAATCAGACGGCACTGCTTGTTCCCTCTCTTTGTCTCTCCAACAATCCCTCTTCCTCTCGCCCTCTCTTCCCTATAAGTCCTCACAACGGCGACCATCTGATTTTTGCAGAATGCATTTCGAACCACACAATACACAGCTTAACCGAAATGCTACGAGTTTTTTTTTTTTTTTTTTAAATGCATCTGCTGCCACTATGTCAAATGTACCCAAACAGATTTTTGATTAAAGTGCTGTTCTTGTTTGCTTTGAGGATTTGTTTTTATAGGAACAACCGCGCTTGTTATAAGAGCAGGTGACAGAAGCAGTTCAAATGCAAGAACCGACTCAGAAATCCTTACAATCTGATGGGCACTGACCCCAAAAAATCTAAATAACAGATGAAGTCAGCACTCAGAATTAAAAATGCATTACTTCTAATGCTGAATCGCAGCAGAAGGAAACTGATGCACTGAGCTCGAGGCATTTTTCAGCATTGCTCAGACATTTGTGGCCGTGGCCCTGATCAAAGAGCAAAACCAGGACCCAGACGGTGATTAACAACCTGCTGATACACGTCATCCAATCAGAGAATTAATAGCGGTAGAAAAGTCAGAGCAAAAGAAAACAGATTTCATAAGACAACTTCTGTTACAATCTGTTCTTATTATAGTCCAAATATGGCACATGCAAGAGAAAACACATGCATTTATGCATCATAAAACCTCCAAACATCCATCCAGATGTCAGAAACCACAGACAAATATGATGCACTTGCCTCCGTAAGAATCAAAAATAACCATCCACACTTAATATTTAACTTGATACTAGTAGAAAAAGTCATAACAACAAAGCATACATCATAAGGCAACCTCTGTCACATTAGTGTCTAATGAGCTTGTAACCAAAAAGAAAAATCACAAAAATAAATAATCATTTAATTTTAACCAAATATTAGTAGAAAAAGTCACTGCAAGGGAATAAACATCACAAGAGCACCTCTGTCATATTCTGTTCTTGCAGCCAAATGATTTACACTGCAACAATAGAAAACACATGTTTGCATATATCATAAAAACCCCATTTTCTAAACATTTTCAGTCATCCAAACACCATAAAGCATATAGAAATAGGAACGCATGACAGCTGCCCAAAACATGAAATAATAAAATGACAAATTAAGTGACTGACACTTGAAATTAACCAAAGACTAATTGACAAAAAGTCTACTCGAAAAAAGAAATCATAGCAAGAAAATAAACATCATAAGACCTCTGTTGTATTCTGTTCTTGCTATAAAAAACTTTGAAACTATGTATATACCATACCTCAGTTTGTCCATCCAAACATCATAAACCACAGATAAACAATAATATGACGTGTACTTATCCAAAATTAATCACAAAACAACAAGTAGTCACCCACATTTGAAATTACTAGTAGAAAAAAAAATCTACTAGAAATTGGAAAGAAGAAGAAAGCAAACATCATAAGACAACCTCTATCATATTCTGTTCTGCCAGCCAAATTATTTCCACCCCAATAATAGAAAATGCATGTATGTTTACAACATAAAACCTCAGTTTTTCCAGCTAAAAATACATCTGCTGCTTTGGGGATTTGTTTTATAGAAACAACCACGCTCGTTATGAGAGCAGGTGATAGAAGCAGCTCAATCGCAAGAACTGACTTAGAAACCCTAAACTTTAAACAAATATTAATGCGCGATGGGCACTTGCTCTGAAAAACTCCCAAAACAACAAATTAAGTCATGTGCACTGGAAATTAACTAAATACTAGAAAAAAAAGTCCACCAGAAAATAGAAGAGCAGTATACACATCATAAGACAACCTCTGTCATCTTCTGTTGTTGCAGTCGATGAAATGCAAAATGATTTAAACCCTAATAATAAAAAATACATGTATGTATATATCATAAAACCTCAATTTGTTTCAGCTAAATGTCATAAACCGTCAAAAAATAATCATGTGTTTGCCTCAAAAAGAAAAGCTAGCAGTCATCCACACTTGAAATTAAGCAAATACTAGTAGAACTATACATTATAAGACAAACTCTGTCATATTCTGTCCTTGCAGCCAAATGATTTTCACCCTAATGATAGAAAATGCATGCATATATACATCACAAAACCTCGATTTTTCCATCCAAACTCCATAAACCATGGATAAAGAGTCATATGTGATGGGCATTTACCCAAAATATATCACAAAATTCCAAATATAGTCACCCACACTTGAAATGAACTGAAGTATTAATAAAAGGTCGAGTAGAAAATCACAAGAAGACAAAAATATACATCATAAGACCTCGGTCATATTCTGTTCTTGCAACCAAACGGTTTAAACTAACAGAAAATTAATTTATGTATACATCATAAAACGTCCTTTTCTCCATCCAAACATCGTAAACTGACAACAAATTGCAATAAATCCATTCTAATTATCAAATAAATTACTGCACATTAAATTTGTTGCTTGCAGAAGCTCCACCAGTGACCAATTCTGGATTAATAATCTGAAAAACAGTGAGAAAATGTAAGTTTTACCAGTTTACTTGTGAAAATTTAAAAGAAAAAAACCTCAACATTAAATGCAGCAGAGAATAAAGAAGCAAAAAGAAGCATTTTACTTCCAGGACAGCATAAAATCATTAATAGCAGGGAAGTAAAAAGAGAAAACAAAAAAAACAGTACTGGGTCTGGAGTTCATTTTTACTTTATTTGTAGATTTTTTTTCATCTAGCATGCTTCCTAACCAAACATCCTACTATTTTTATATATAAAACTAGTGTTTAAAAAGTGAATGTGACTTAGATGTGCGATTTTATGACAGTAAATAATCCTTAATTGCATTAACAGTTGGTACAGTGGAAGATAACTGCTGTTAAATTTAACACTAAGGTAAAGCTGTCCATCGTCTCTTCCTATAGCAACAATGCAACTATCATCTCCGCAGTTGTTTCCCACCTCACACTCACACTAGTACAAAGCTACATTTCCTGCACCATGAGCCTCCATTCTTCTGACAAAAGACACTGATTATCAGCTTTTGAATGTCTCCATATTCATGTGGCGAACGATCGAACACAGCTGCAACAGATTTCATAAATCGGGACAAAGCTGGAGCAGAAAATTAAAATTTTCACTCAAGGCCTCTGCGGTTAAAGTTTTGAAAGGCCTTATTTCAACGGAGCATTGATTGTATTTAAGTGAAAAAGAAGAGAAACGTAAGAAAGGAATCTGAAATCATTAAGAGTTGGGTGAATGCATTGTATTAAACCGGAGCAGAAATGAAACCAACAATCAGTAAAAGCTGAAGAGAGACATACAAAGCCAGACTCACATGGAATATTACAGCAGTCGGATGAGGCCAGAAGCTCAACTCCTGGATGCAGAAGCTGTTCAAATAATCAGAATTTCTACAATAATTGGCTTCTTTCAGCTTTTAGCTTCACATAGATACTAGGTTTGACTCCACAACAACTTCACCTAACACCATAGACTGTATATATAGTGGACGTAGCATCTGGCTCCAGAATTGAAGCCAACCCGGAAGTGCCAAAAAGCTTTTTCTCCGTAGACCCCAATTCATTTTTGGAAAAAATAAAATTTGCTAGACTGATTTTCTACAGCTCAGGATTTTTTTCCCGTTAGTTTTCATGGTCAAAATGAGAGATCAGGTGGCCGATCTTAAAATAAATCAATACTGAATTTTAAATAAATCGTTAAAGTTGGCGGAGCCAGGGGGCGTGGCTATACTTGATAGACAGCAACAGAAGCCTCTGCAGTAAAATGTGGGCGGGATAAGAGAGTCCTCAGCCAATCCTGTCCCTTGTTGCTCTCCGGTCCAGTCTGTTTGATGACGCTTTTTACGTCACTGGCTCCAAAAAATCCAAAACGGCGACCAGGAAGTAGCAAAATCCGGGCTTCATTTTCTCGGCGTTGAAACCAACGGGTGATGTCACGGTTAGTTTACGCCTGCCTAACACTCACCCTTCGCCTGCTCACCTGTTTCTATGGACAAAAGTGACTAAACCTGCCTCTGCATGTTCACGCAGGAAACCAGCTTCTCCTGATTTATGCTAATTATTAGAAAAGTTTGAAACGTTTTCTCTTCATGCTTTCGTGTGACAGTCACCTCGACAACGGAGAAAGCAGGGTGACGAGGATGAGATGTTGGTGAGAATTCAGAGTGTTAAGTAACTATTGTCTGTGCATGACAAAAAATTTAAAAAAGCTTACACCGAAAGCTACAGAGAGTGGCTGAGAAGCACAACTTGAAATAGAGTAGAAGGAAGTCAAACCAGGTGAGACTAATTTCCCCTCAATAACTCTCAGCTCCTCCCTCCAGGCTCCTGCTGCTAGTTTTAGTTTGTAAATTAGTGCTGCTTTTTTTCCCTTCTTTTATTAGAGACTTTGGAGGTAAGAATTATCGTCATGTGTTGATTTAAGCCTCAGTAGGTGAGTCACTTACCAGTTGTGACAAAGTAAAGAAGAAATTCTGTCTTAAAAGTGAAATGAAATTGTGAATATTTTCCGTCTCATTTATGAGAGACCTCATCTGTTATTGCTGAAGGTTGCGGTTTGGTACAAACTGTCCAAAAACTCGCTGGAAAGGACCTGCTTACCTTGAAACTAATGCAATTTTGGGCTAAAAGCAGGTGGAAAAATGTATTTTTTTGGCTGCTTTAGAGTGAAAAAACTCCATATTTGTTGTGTTTTTGGCCACCTGATGAATCTAATTGCACATCATCTTTAAATTCGGTTTTGGTCTCCATCAGTTTCTGAGAAAAACAGCTTCTTATGTCTCTTATTACTTAAAGAAATGCCTCTTTAGCTGCTAAATGTTTGACTTTCCTAACCATGTAGTCGCTAATGCTGCCAGTTTGCCATTTGGTGCTTGGCAAGCAGCACGCTGTGGGTTTATTAAAGCTTTGTTAGAGGAAGCTGCCTTTTCAAAACGGCTGGAAATGATGCCGAAAACAAAGCAAAACAAAAAATCCCACGCAATGTCCATCACTTCGATTGCGTCCGTCGTCGGGCTAAATGAACAAAATGAGATATTTTTGATCTTTTGTGTGCAAAAGCTTTTATTTTGAAGTCCTTGAGAGCAGTAAAACAAATGAAATACTGCACTTTAAGAGGCTAAGAAAAACACCGTGGCTTCATGAGTTGAAGCAATCCTCCTCACATTGCCCACATTCATCTCATTCGTTGCCAGTAAAAAGAATATTAATTCCTCCTCTTCCCCGTGTAATTATTATATTAGGGGAGAGCTTTAATGTAACTTGGCTTGTTCTCTGGCCCTGCCCACTGTGGTTTATCAGAGCCAATAAGATTGTTTGTGCCTTGTGAGAAATGTTTGTGTAGTTAAAGCCCCACTTGGCCGGTTACTCTGCATGCAGCATATATGCCTTTATAAATATTGCTTTAGATTTATTCCTACAGTATCTATTGCCTGAGAGACCTCTTGTCTTTGATGATTGCCTCCCTCTCTCTCCCCTCTCTTTCCTCTCCCCCTCCTCCTTTCGCTCCTACATCTGCTTTCATTTTTCTCCCCGTGTATGACAAACAGCGAAGAAATTCCAAACTGTGGTCGTCCTAAAGCCAGCAGCGGCAGCCCCCTCCTCCCCGCGTTCTCTTGGCAGGATGGCTCGTGTCTCACATTTAATCATGAATGCTTTGCCAGGCAGCTGGGCCTGAGGGAGATTCAGCGGTGGGGAACAGTAGAAACCTGATCTGGTGAAAGCGGGAGGCAGCGTACAGTTAAACCTCTCCATAAAGACCGGAGAGTTTAGGCCACGGCAGCAGCAGCAGCATCACAAAACAACAACGTCCGACTGGCTTTTTTGGAAGGTGGCAGAAAAATGGCGCAATTGAATGGAACAGATGGAAATGCAGAGCGTACCTCTCGCTTGTGCATGCTGTCCCCCCTCATTTTTTCCGTAAAGAATATGACTCTTGTCTGCTGAGTGAAAATAAAAACACTGCCAAGACATATGTGATCTATTAAACTGACCAAATTAAAAGCTGCACCAGTGGCCAGCCCTGCATCACAGTGTCCAACACTCACATCCATTCTGTATAATTGCATCCTCAAAGAGAATGCTTTAAGGGAACAGATAATTGAGTGGCACATGGACCTAATCTTTTCTGCAGAGTCTCTCCAGGGCATCGGGAGTGACGAACTCTTTATCTTGCGAGTCTCAAAGGAGAACCTTTCCCTTAATCTCACTCCGGACTCAAAAGGGCATTATAACGGCGGCCACCAATCTCCCTCTTTTTAGCCAATCGCGAATTTCTCTCCCACTACAGAGGAACGTTAAGCAGGGCCTCCAACATCAACCGCAGATTGGAGGAATGTTTTGAAGGTTCAGTTTCATCCTTCGCTGACATTTTGACAGAAGTGGAAAATCTAAAGTTTAGTCAGCAGAGACAAAGTGATGCTGACGTGAGACAAGCAGCGACTGTCTGTGATTAGCAGAGACATCTGTCAATCAAAAAAGCATGCCCTAAAGCAAGTTTCTCACTAGGTTAAATTAACACAGACATGACAGCTTTCTAGGATTAACTCAAAAGTCTCATTACTGCCCCCCTGTTGGCTGTTTGCAGTATGTACATAAACCCTGCCCCCTTCATGTCAGCGCATATAAATATTGCCAAAACATGGTTTCTATCCTATTAAGTACCTTTTCTATGTTTGTTCAAGTGTTCATTTTTCTCATAACTTATTTTTCAGTCATTATATGATGCAGGTCTTTTGAACAAAGTCACTTAGGAAGCAGCTGTGGTCTTCCACTGTGAGGACTGGTCTTTTCTATGGTCATGTGGTTGAGGTTTGTCTGTTTCAATACATAAAATGAGTTTTTGCAGTAAAATGTTTTAGTTAACGGTGCTCCTGTGGTTTAGAAACTACCCCCTATGTCTTTGTTCCATGTGGAAAACTGACACAAAATAAGACTGTTTAACTCAAATTCACTGACACTATTCCTCAATATGATATTAACAGGCTGCAATATAATCACTGTTGAGCTTGGTAAATAACAGCAAACTGTCCTTTACCTCATGCTTATCATCCATTTAATTTAAACTTCAAGGTTAAAAATCCATTGAATTTGAGCTGTCTCTGAATGGATCTCCATCTTGCTTGGTGGCATGAGGCTCTGCCTAAACTCGTTTTTTTTGTTTTTTGTTAGCAAAACAGGCAGAAGAAAAGTGAGGTGAGGAGAAAATAATTTAAAAAGTACCCCAAATGACTCAGTTCTTGTTTTGCAACGGGATTAATATGATCACAGGATCTCTGTATGAGGCAAAACTTTAGTTTAAAGGCATTAGAGGAGATTTAATTTCCTACGACTTTGAACGTAGCATGCGCATGCGCACATACAACCTCTCCCTCACCCCCCTCTAACCTCCCCCCTCTTAACATTTATGAAGAAACACCCCCCCTCCAGAAACTATCGTACGACTCGTGAAGTTGTCTTTTACGGCTGGGTCCCCCTGGATCTTTATCTGCCATTATGTAAAAAAGATGAGCAAAACAAGTCGCCAGCTAACTACGAAGCTATACCAAAGCAACACATACAGAAAACACGTCCAAGGCGTACGTAATCTACGTAACTAGGCCTGAGCCGGAAGATTTTTGATTGACAGGAAAGGGAGCAAAGCAAACGCCTCGGTCCGAGCGCATTGATTGGCTGATGTTTTTCAGGTCCTGCCATGTCCACAGTTTTTTTTTTAATTCTTTTAGAGACCATACATGCAAGTCCACTAAAGGTCAGTATATTCATTTTATGTGAATCAGACAAATTAAACAAAAAAAAAACCATCCTCCATAATGCCTTTAAGCTGGCTACCTCATTATTGATGACATTGTGACTCTTTTTTTCTAATTGTCTCATGTTTTTTTTAAAAAGAACTGTCATTTTATGAGGTTTTATTGTTTTTGCAAAACCAAGAGACTGTCAGCTTTCATTTCCCTTTGTGAATATGTGACAAATAAAAACGCTTGTATCTTGTAATATGACCGCTTGTTGGTATTTTTACTTGACAAATTACAGTCATTGTAGATTTGCACTGGATTAATATTACAGACTTCCTCCACAAAGTGCTAAAGGTCCTCAGGTAAGTTTGTTCCACTGCCAATAGGGATTTAGTTTGTACTTTGAAGGATAACTTTACTCGTAAGTTAATTCTCACATTAAAGCAAAGAGCTAGAATAATATAGCTAGAAAATTAGCAATTTATTCTAGATTTTTATCCAGAAAATAATAAGCATCCCTCTTTGCCACTCTCACCCCAACCAGTGGAGACAGACGGCCGCCGTGACTGAGCCCGGTTCTGTCTGACATTCTATTTTTCATTCTCAAGCAAAAGTTATTTTTGTTTGTTTTTGTTCCTTCCCATCATTGCTGACTTGCTTGCTCATAGAGAATCGAAAAGCTACTTTGGATTGTTAGTTACTCTGTTCTTTGGTTGAAATACTTAAACTTACTATCAAAGTGCTATCAGATGACTTTGAAATTTAATTGAATGGAATTGTCTAGGACAATCTAAGCTAACATTGTAGCTGAAGTGTAGCACACATTTTGGCCTCTGCACAATTTCCCAGTGACCAAGAGTGCTGCTTTGTCCAAGTTTTTACACAGTCTATGGTTTTTGCTAATTAGCTTTTGCACCGATTAAGCAAACAAGATATGAATGTGTAGAATAATGAGACACAAAAGTGCTGAAATCAGATTTTTTGTTTTAAATGACCAAATAGGGGCTGCTCAGCGGCGTAGTGGTTAGCACTTTTGCCTTGCAGCAAGAAGATCCCCGGTTCAAATCCCAGGGTGACAGACTGGCGACCTGTCCAGGGTGTCAGCTGGGATAGGCTCCAGCACCCCCTGCGACCCTAGTGAGGATAAAGCGGTATGTAGAGAATGGATGGATGACTGAATAGCTTCATGTTGTTCCAATAACAGGGCAGCAGTTTACAGTATTCCTACTCTGTGTTCAGAAACCTTTAAAAAAGTAGTAGCTGTTGCTCTGGGCATTTGCAAGTTTTAGTGATAAACAATTCTATATGAGTGTCTGAACAGGCACCATTATCTCCGCTGGGTCCCAGAAAGCTGCTGCAAATACTGAGCAATGTTGGGAAACAAGTTTTGACATCAGTGTGATATTCAGGTTTCAGGGAACCTAGAGGCTTCTCAGAATAATCTTTTTTTTTTTTTTTTTTTTTTTTACACAACAGCCCAAAACAAATTTGCATTGTTCCAAAAGTCCTCATCTGCAGAAATGACACACATAGTCAGAATTTCAGCCTGATCCTTGTTTTGTTTCTCGTTCCACACCATCCGCAGCTCTTTAAACAGAGCCCACACTTTGTTTATGCCTCATCTGGGCAGTTCCAGCCCGAGGAACACAGGCACTGACTGACAACGCCAGCAAATTAAGACTTACAAACTCCCTCCCCAGTTACTCTCCAGTGTTTGAAACAAGGAGTAAATGTGTTCACGATAGCTCACCACAACCGTGCTCATCAATCTGCTGGAGTAGCTGCAATGTTTGAGTCCAAACCAACTCCTGGCCTCTGTTTTTCCCCCTTTTTTCCCTCCAGTCTGCTGACATTTCACCAAATCTATCAACATTTTGGTTGCTGCGTGGAAAAGACTGCAACAATCTGTCATGGAGCAAACGCATTCAAAAATATCACTGTCAGGCTGATTAAACAGCTGCAATCAGGGACATTATTGTTCTCTTTTTTTGCACGAAAAATTATTTCGGCTCAACGTAATTGTCTCCAGTCTTGGATTTCTTTTCAATTACTGGAAAAGGGGGCCTTTTGTTTTTGAGGGAATCGCTGTACCAGAACATGATCTGCAGAGAATAATCATGAGAGAATACTGATACTGTCCAATGGGGTCACCTCATCTCCACATATAAACTGGCAGCAGAATCATTATGAAGCGCGGCCTCCGTTGTCTTCCCGCCGTCAGATCATAATGTACCCCGCAAACTTTCAATACCTTTGTAGCATCTGCTTTTTTTTTGCGGCCAGTCATGAATTCAATAGAGAAAGGTCCTCTCTCTAACACAATAGATCACCTGATTGATGGCCATTCCTGAAAGAACTGCCAGAACAAAACAAGACCCTCCACTCCAATTCCCTTAGAGGCGATGAGTTTTGTCGGGTGTCAAAATGAACAAAAAAAAAAAAGAGAGAGAGAGAGGAGAAGAAGAAGCTGATTCATTCTGGCCTGAAATAGAAAAACTGCTAGAAAAACACAGCAGCAGCAGCGGTGGCGACATCGCCTTGCAAAAACAAAAAGAAAAAGACATCACCCGATGGATGAACAGGCACTTAATTATGAGCTACACGGAATCATATCAAGCACCTCTACAATAAAACATTCACAGAGCTGTCGCCGTTCAAATGGGCACATCTGCTCTCATGCAAGTCTTTGTCATTCAGGTAAATAATAGCATATGATTACAGAGGTTACGTGCAAAATTATACAATCTAACACAATACGACTGTGACAAATACTATCTGCAGAACACGGCGCTCATTAGGTTCAATTTTGTTGTGTGTCACAGAGATTTTGATTAGACTGTATGTAGCTTTCATCATCTCTTAGAGAGATCTTGTATATATATATAATTAGTGTTGAAGACAACACCTTTTTTGCTTTGAAAAACTTTAAATAAGATCTCAGTTTGCTAATTTTAACGCCACATTTAAAGACAATGCAATAAAAGATGATCGCTGGAACGTAATCAGACACTTTGCGATGGTGTTTTCATATCAATTACATGAACCGGTTTAGAATTTAAAACCACATTTTCACTGATCTGTTCATTCCCAACCACCAAATTAACACAACAAGAAGAGGCACTTCTCACCTTGACGCCACTTTTCTGAGAAGATGCCAAAACAGGGAATTAATGTCAGAATCAAAAGCTGAAATAAACTGCTACTGCAATCCATAGCACATGTGCGATTGTGTTTCTTTCTTCTTTACTTTCATCTGATTTCATCCACTTTTTTTTTTCTTCTTTTGGTTCATATCACTAGCAGAGTTTTCTTTGTGAGCCCTGCAGGTATTTTCAGCCTTCCCCTGCAGCTTTCTTCATGTGCTGTCACTGTAGTTTGTGTTGTCAGTATCTTTGAAATACCGAATATAACAGCGTGATTTTCATTTTAATTAAAACGTGCCACCCAGACTCCGGTAAATACAGTTCATAGCTCCTGTCAGAAGCAAGTATTGAAGACTAAATTAGCTGCTCTGTGGTCAGGTAACCGCAAAAACACATTTTAAAGGAAAAGCAATAGGCCTAATGTTAGAAGTAACCACACAAACTTTGGGTTTTTCTTTACCTCTAATTGTGCTTGATTTGATTTCTGCAAAAATATCACCAAAAAACTATTCTTCTCACTTTGCTCTTCCTGCTGATATCTGACACCTTTTCAGTTTTGTTCAGGTGATTTTCTGTATTTTTCTTATTAACAGCAACCAACACGAAGACACGAAGTCTTACTAACGAGTATTTTGCCTGTTCAAAGCCTGATTTAAGCTTTATTATCGCCCAAACATGATTAGAAACACGTCGCTGAGCTTTGGGAGCTTTGCATACTTAAAAACACTTTTACCATCTGTGAAAAATAGTTCTTGTAAGCTAAATAGCACCATGTATTCTCCAAGATACTTCACTACAAATCACAACCTGTTGACTTTGTTGTTTAAGCAAATATTACAAAACCTGGGACAGATTCTAACCAATGCAACAAGTATGACTAAGCCAAAGAAATTGTTGAGTTTAGTCAAACATAACACTTATGAGTAACATTGGACACTAAGATTGAAGCAATGATATCAATATCTTACATTTCTCAGTGGTTTTGCGATAATAGTTTCCGTATCTCAGGTGCAATATTTCATTTTCATTTGCAACCTTTTGATTACATGTGCAATATTTCACTTTTATGTACAATATTGTCAGTGTAATGTGAAATATTTGTGTTTTGTCTCATTTTCAGGTGCAAAATTTGCTTATTTTTTGGTCTTTTTATATACGACAGAGGAGAGAGAGACAGGAAACAAAGGGGGGCAGAGTGAGGGAATGACATGCAGCAAATGGCCGTGGGTCAGAGTCAAACACATGACCACGGCGTTGGGGACTATAGCCTCAGTTTATGGGTCGCCCACTCAACCAAAGCACCTGCAAAATTTCATGTTAATGTGTGATGTTATTGCCTCTGTTATGCTTTATTTTAATTTTATATTTTAGCCTGCTTATGGTATTTCAGAGGCTGCACAGTGGCTCGGTGGTTCGCACTTCTTGCCTTGAAGCTAGAGGATCTTCAGTTTGCGTCCCCGCTTTCCCGGGATCTTTCGGCATGGAGTTTACATGTTCTCCCTGTGCATGCGTGGGTTTTCTCCCGGTACTCCGGCTTCAGTCGATAAACAGGCTCAGGGTAATTGGTGATTCTAAATTGACCATGTGAGCGTGACTGTTTGTCTTCATGTGTAGCCCTATGATGGACTGGTGACCTGTCCAGGGTGTTCCTCGTCCCTAATGAGGATTGAGCGGTGTATAGATGATGGATGGATGGTTGTTATTTCAGTGATGTATTGTACATGTATATGCTATTGTTTTTCTATTTTTCAGGCACTGCATTTCTTATATTAAGTAATTTTGTTATTCCTGAGCAATACCTGGCATTAGAATTCCATTCTTATCTAATCTTGTCCTGTCTTATCTGCAACAAACACGATCAGAGGAGAAGAAAATGACACTAATGTTACTCCAGTGACTGATAGTAAGTAGCTTGGAAAATCCAAACTGAATCTCTATGTAATCTCCTATCTCCATGTTAGGAGATACAGGAGAATCAGTTTGGCATTGGGCGAATTGAATCGCGTTTCCCTCCCGGGAAAGTTTGGTACGACCAATCATAGCACGGGAGGCGGGAGTTAATGCTGCGTCATCTTCAGCGCCTGGATTACCAGTGAGGAGGGGGGCCAAAGCGAATCTTTTTGTGGTCTCTTGGCGTTTTGGATGGCGTTAGTCGTTGCCTCTTTTCACTTGACGTTTCCAACGATGAGGAGGCAGTGGATGGCTCGTTACTTTCGGCTTCTTGCCATTGTTTGTACAGAGGAAAATCCCGTTCCAAACGTGTGAGTAAATTTAAGCAACTTTTACACATATGCACCAACTTGGTTTGGCTCTGATTTAAAGTTATTCCTAACACCGCTAATCGTTCGGAAGGAGTCTTTTGTTTCAAAAATAAGTGTTGTACTTGAGAGTACCCCATGTATTCGCAGATTTTTGTGACAAAAACGGCAGTAATCATTCACCGCGACGCTTTCTCGGTTGCATGCCATTGTTGTTTGGACTACATGGACTTCAAGGTCGATTTGTTTGTGCGTCACATCCGTGTTACGCTGATTGGTTCTTTCTCGTTCAAGCTGCATTCGTTAGCCTCTCCTTTTTGAAATCGTCTCCTATCATCACAATGCCAGACTGCCTTTATTTGTATTTATATTAATACATAAATAAAGTCAGTCTGGATTTTCCAGGCAAGATAGTAAGACACTGAGTTTCCAAACAGGACTTTGGGAGACTCATGCAGCAGCAGTCGGTGCTCGGCTTTACTGACCCCGGCAGAATGCAGATGCTGCAATTAAAGTCACACACTGGAGCTGATGCTGCAGGAGCTGCGATTTTGTCAACAACAGTAGGCCTCTGTAGTTAAAACAGGCCCATGTCCTTGAAATATCAAAAAGTACAATCCCAATAACGCCTCCTCTGCACCACAACAGGCACCGCAGCAATCAGATCTAGCAATTTAACCAACAATAAAAAGCAGACATTGCCTCACGGATTGTAATACAACATCGACTCCCAGGAGCTGAAACTCCATTGCACAACAATAAATCTGACTGATCTCCATTTCCAACAACCCACAGCACCACTTTTACTGCTGCACTGGAGGGTACAGTTTTGTTATGCATCACTATCTGTGAACACTGTGTACAGCAGATACAGTGCTGGATACTGTAGCATGTGTTTGTTGCTGTTGTGCCTGTGGGGATGAATAAAGTTTATTGAACTCAGTTGTTTTTTTTCTCTCTCTGTCTCATTGCAGGGAATCACAATCTAGACCTCCTCTCGCTGTTTTCCTGCTCATCCATTATGCATATATCACAGGGATCTCTGGCTGAGCACATTTGGTTCTCTCAATGGTGAAAAAATGGGCAGGCTTAAAGGAATAGATTGACCTTTTGGTTTCTATTTATGAACTTTTGATCCATGGAAGTGTCGTCTTTTTAAAGCCTCCTCAGCAAAGTGAGTTTTATTTTTAGGATATCATAATGTAAAGTCTGTGAACTGAGTAAGAGAGGAAATAAAATACATGTGCACTGGGCTACACCCTGCAGAAGCAAACTAGATGGTGGATTTGTTTTTTGGCTCATGCGCCATTGGTGCAGTTTTGATTATAGTGACCAGGTGCCATCCTTGAGACTCGACTTCCCTTTTTACACAGAATAAATCATTCATCCGTCCATTTTCTTATGCTTATCCAGGGGTGAGTCGCAGTGCCAGGAGGCTAACCAGGGCTTTCCAAACATTCATCTCCCCAGTAACATTGTTTGACTTCCTCCTGCAGGAGCCCGAGGTGTTCCCAGGCCAGATGAGATATGAAATCCCTCCAGCTGGTTCCAGCCCGGGTCTCCTCCCAGTTGCCTGAAAACCCTCCAAAGGAATGTGCCCAGGAGGCGTTTTAATCAGATGCACGAACCACCTCAGCTGGAGCAGCGACTCCGAGCTCCCTCTGGATGTCCAAGCTCTTCATCATATCTCTGAGGCTGAACTCAGCCACCCTATAGAGGAAATTCATTTAGGCTGCCTGTATCTAAAACCTCATTCTTTCTGTGCAGAGCTAAAGGGTTGGAACTTAGATCGACTATTAAATCTAAAGCTGTGCCTTCCAGCTCAGTTCCTCCTTCACCACTATGATCCAGTACAACACTGATGCATTACAGTACATACATGAATATACTACCGTTCAACGGTTTGAGGTCACCCAGACAACCTTGTGTTCTCCATGAAAACTCA